>NC_139615.1:39369459-40048870 GCF_964270895.1 Podarcis filfolensis
TTACAGGTCAAGGTGGAGAAAGGACTGGGGAGCAGGTTACATGTTGGCACAGAATATTTGTGCCTAGCAGACGGTCCCTCTGCTGTTGGCTCACTATGCTGTGCATACAAGGATCTCCCAACTATACCAGTCAAAACAAATGAGACTTGCCAGACACTTTCATGCAATATTTTCCTCATTTCTCCAATGCAGTGTACACATGCCTCTCCCCTTGCCTGTTTGTTTTTCCTTTTCTTTAACCTCTGTAAAATGGGGCCAGATCACCAGGCTTTTTCATAAACAAGTGACACACGGAATAACATGAGCCACCTGCACACGTCAGACTAGCTGAGTCAGCTGAAGCTGTTTCAGGTGAGCCTAGTCTTGGGTCACTAAACATCCAGTATGCAAGGAGATGAAACTGGAAGGGTTGGTGCTGAAGGTACAGGAAAAGGAAATGGGTGAAGCAATTGAGGGCAGAGGGAAGACAGAAGCAGACAGAAGCCATTTCAGACTGACTTGAAATACGAAGCATTCAGGAGCTGTGGATGTTGCAGTTTGTGGGTGCAGTTTTCTGGTCTGCAAATGGAGATACTGCCCGGCCAAGGACTACTCTCATTTAACATCAGATTTACACAAACATTGTGGTGGTGTTTTTCATCATTCTCATCAAAAGTACTTTTAGAAATCCCACCCTCACTCCTGTGCTCCAAAAACATAGTGGAGCTTTTGTGCTCAGCAAACAAATGCTATGTTCTTGTAAACAGAGCTGGTTTTGCGTTGTGGTTAAGAGTGGCAGCCAGGATCCCTGCTTCAAATTTCACCTTAGCCGTGAGCTCGCTGCGATCTTAAGAAAGTCACTGTGTGTTAACCTCAGGCCCAGCAGCTGCTGAATGGGGAAAATAACTGGTGTCAGTTGATTGGCAGAGCTGTCAGGTCCACAAGTTCCCCAGATGTGTAGCACTTCAAGAACGAAGGCTTTTTGCACTCCCTAGAAGCAGTGCTTTTGTTGTGATGGTACTCAACATTACAGAGTCCTGTCACCTCTCCCCCTCTGTCTATGGCAACCATTCTGTGCTGGAACTCACAGTGCTCTTATCAAGATATAGGTACCAGCAGCTCATTTTACCAAAATAATAATAATGAAGCACTTCCTAAAAGCAAGCCAGATTCAGCACAGTAGGTGTTTTCCATCCGCAAACATGCTTTGGGTTGCACTGCACATAATACAGTCATATCTTGGTTCTCGAACGGCTTAGTCGATGAACAAATTGGCTCCCGAATGCCAAAAACCCGGAAGTAAGAGTTCTGGTTTTTGAACATTTTTCGGAAGCCGAACATCCAACGTGGCTTCTGCTTGAGTGCATGAAGCTCCTGCAGCCAATCGGAAGCCACACCTTGGTTTTCGAACGGTTTCGGGAGTTAAACGGACTTCCGGAACGGATTAAGTTCGAGAACCAAGGTTCCACTGTATCTGAATGCTGAATATTAGTACTTCTTATTTACTCTGCTTCTTTTCATATTGGCCCAGAGCAACCTTGAGGGTTTCTTTAATGCAGGAGTGGAGATCTCAAGGCTCTGCATATGTGATTGGACACCAACTCCCATCAATCTCAGCCAGTGTGGCCAGTGGTCAAGAATTATGGTAGCTGTAGTCTAGCAGCAGCTGGAAGGCCACAGGTTTTACATCTCTTACTTTAGTGTGTTAGATGTCCTTGCCGCTTGGACTCCAATGAGATTCATTCACAACATCCGCTGCTCAGTTTTTGGAACTGCTTTTTAAAATCTAGTTTTAATATTGTCCAACCCTTCAGCTTAAAAACCTCAAAATCTGCCTCCCTCCCTCCCTCCCTCCCTTCCTTCCTTTCTTTCTTTCTTTCTTTCTTTCTTTCTTTCTTTCTTTCTTAATTTTAAGCTTGGATTGCTTCCTTCTCCTCCATTAAATGCTGCCCTCAAGAACTGTATGGATACCAAATGAGCTCCGACTCAAATAATTTATTTTGCAGTCTGTTAAACAATTGCAAGCTTCAGGATTATTCCCCCCCTCCCCATTTCAGCAAGGTTTCCTCTCTATTTGAGAAGAAGCACTGGAGATGTTGCTGAAGCTGAATATGCATAATGCCAGTGTCTCTTTTGAGACAGATATAGAGACATGGCAAGGTTTATAGTTTCCCCTTAATGTTAATGAGCAAGCATCTTCCTGAGGAAATGGCTCTCTGCAGAAGTGCAGAACACCTCCACTCGAAAGAGCCATTGAAAACTTGCTAATGTCAGATTTATCTGTCACTTAAGCATTTGTATGCTGTTGGAAAGTTGATTTCTGCTGACAAAGGATGCCGGTAAAGGAGGCAGCCAAATCCTAGCTAATGACAGGGCCTTGTCTGCAAGAGTATGTGAGGCAAAGCAACTTGCCAGAAAAGACCCTAACTACCCCTTTAAAATATACCGTATTTTTTTGCCCTATAGGACGCACTGTTTCCCCTCCAAAAATGAAGGGGAAATGTGTGTGCATCCTATGGGGCGAATGCAGGCTTTCGCCGAAGCCTGGAGAGCGAGAGGCATTGGTGCGCACCGACCCCTCTCGCTCTCCAGGCTTCAGGAAGCTATCCGCAAGCCTTGCGAGCCCAGCGGGAGGTCCCGCGGGCTCGCAAGGCTTGCGGGCAGCAGCCTGCAGCCCGAAGCACGGGGTGCCCTCCGGAGGGCGCCCCGTGCTTCGCGCATGTGTCCGCAATCCTTGCGCGCCCGGCGGGAGTTGCCGCCAGGCTCGCAAGGCTTGTGGGCAGCAGCCTGTTCTGGGGGCTGGGGTCGGAGGAAGCTCAGGCTTCCCCCGCCCCAGCCCCGCGGCTGGGGGGGGGGAATAAATTTTTTTTATTCATTTCGCCCCCAAAAAACGAGGTGTGTCCTATGGGCCAGTGCGCCCTATAGGGCGAAAAATACGGTACATTTCATTTTCAATTAATGTTATTTTATCTATACATTACTTACAAAAAGCACCCTGAAATCATTACATAAACCTCCACAAATAATTAAGCCATGAAAGTAATGCTGAGGGGCAGTTCAGGTGTCGTAATCTCAGTTCAGCAAACCATTGTTTATTAATGCAGGCGGCATTCACCTCTCCTCTCATATGCTGGCTTTGATGCTTCAGTCATGGCAACCCACAATTTCCTGTTACATCTGAAATAGCAAACTGAGATGGATTAATTTTAGTTTACTAGCCATTTTATAGTCCTGGCTTCATAACCTTGTTAGTAAACCAGGATTAACTGAGATCTGGTGGTATTAGGAAACCATGGTTTAACAAACCACTATAGAAACAGTCACTCCACTGTGGGAGGGCAGGAACAAAGAGGGGAGTACCCAGGCACAGTGCTTGTTCTCAGCTTAATAAACCATGGTTTTATTTCGTGGAGATTGTTAATATCTGAACTAGTCCACTTAAATGAAACAGAGGCAGATTAGAGGATGTGAAAATATTTTATGGGACAAACTTTTCTAAACGCCTGCATGGTTGGCTATAGATAAGTTTGGTTTGGAAACCCGTTCCACAATCTTGTAGTTGCTGTATACAGTGGTACCTCAGTTCTTGAACTGAATCCGTTTCGGAAGCCCATTCAGCTTTTGAAACGTTTGAAAACCTAGGTGCGACTTCCCATTGGTTGCAAGACTTCGTGCACTCAGCGGAAGCCGTGTCACACGTTTGGGTTCCGAAAAACGTTGAAAACGGAAGAATTTACAGTCATACCTTGGGCTAAAGTTGCTTCAGCTTGAGCATTTTCGGGTTGCGCTCCACGGTGACCTGGAAGTAACGGAGTGCGTTACTTCCGGGTTTTGCCGCTTGCGCATGCGCAGACGCTTAAAATGATGTCACGCACATGCACAGAAGCGGCAAATTGTGACACGAGCAGATGCGGGTTGCGTTTGCTTCAGGATGCGAACAGGGCTCCGGAACGGATCCTGTTCTCATCCAGAGGTACCACTGTACTTCTGGGTTTTCGGAATTCGAGAACCGAAACGTACGACAGTGGAGACATTTGCAAACTGAGGTACCACTGTATACCATATTCTGGCATCCCAGGGATCTAAGTTTCTTTAGTTTCTGAGCGTACACGGTGACTTAAAAAACCCCAAAACCAAACGGTGCATGTCCTATGGCAACTAAAATCAAAATTCTGAACGTAACACACTTATGACCTCAAAATAAAGCTCTATTCATGGCATGTTGCTGCCCGATAGTGGCTCTGCAATTGTCTTCTCTGGGATCCCCATTTTCTCTCAAGGTGCCTACCATCTAGGGACCCTCCTCTTTATCTAGCAGTAGAATCCTTCTGAAGTTGTTGTAGGCTGGAGACAATGTTCCTCTCATCCTGAGTAGATAACCATGGAATTCCAACAGTAGCAGCAAGTTGTGGCCCGTGCTCTACAAAAATGTGTGTTGAATGCAGTAAGCATGTAAGCCGCCCGAGTCCCAAGGATCTAAAGGTGGCTGTTCTTGCTGCTAGTTTTCTTAGGCTACCTGCTGCTCCCAAATCCTTTGTGCACACTCACAAACAGATGGTAGCTGATTTGGCTGCTCTAGCCAGAGTTTAAATTCACCGACAGCAGCATTATGGAGCTGTCAAAAGATCCATCTGCCCCAAGCAGCTGTCCTGGCATTTGCCTGTCTGCCTCCTTGGGAAATTCTGTGGCTCCTTGTTCTCAGGCAGACATATAACTTTGCTGCTACTGCTGTTTTATTGGGACAGGAATGGAAGCAGGACCATCTGCCTGATAGCTTTAATCAGAAAAAGGTTACTTCTCTCCCCCAGCCTCCCCACAAGCCTTTTCTTATCTTTTTAGCTGATAGTTTTCTGGATGTGTCCAGAGGCAGTTCTGGGCTGTAGATAGCTACTTTGGGTTTCTTGGACACAGGTCATGTGCATTCATTGTGTTTGTGTGCGAGAGAGAGAGTGAGTCAGTGACTCTTGCCTTTGTGTGTGTTCCCAAACCCTCCAATGAGTAAGGCTGAAAGACTTTACTTAATTAATTTTTACTACATTTTTGTTTAACCGCAGATCTAAGAGTGCCTTTTTTTTAATCATGACTCTTTCACATACCGGGATTTATTTTGGTCTGTTTAATTGTTCTCTGAACAGGAGAATCTTTATGAAAGCTTGAAGCTATTCAACTAGTTGACAGATGACCCATTCTGTACTTGTAACCAAAAACTGCTGTTTGGTGTTTTTAAAAAGTAGGTTTAAAAATAAAATACCATTCATTTGTTTCAATGCATTTATTTTTTATCTGATGCATTTTGAAATTAAAACCATTGAAGAATTACTAGGTGTTTCACAATCTATCATTCTCTTTTCTTAAAAAATAATAGCAAAACCATCCAAACAATAAACTATCAATTTTAGATATCCTGTAAGCCTGCTAGCGTGGGCGGAGTATACATATAACAACAACAACAAACATGTCTTTAAGCAAGCAGAATAACCCACAATCCAAAGTGCATCCCTATCTGCAATTTTTTAACAAGTTGTACAAAAAACCTTGTAGTTTGTGCATATTTCTTGATCAAGTAGCTGCTGATTTGCCTTGCGTATACATGTTCATTCTGTGAAATTAATTATACAGCTACCAAGCTTCCAATACAATGAATAGGCAAGTGTGGATACTTGATTACTTATGAACAAACACATGAAGAAAGCTCGCTTTAGTGGCAGAATTACGTATATATTCGAGTCAAGAGGGATAAAACAACTTTTACCACATTATATGTGTTTTTACGCTGGTTAGTGTCTGTGTCGGATCTGAATTGCTTTTTATATTGCTGCTTTTAAAAAATGGTTTTATATCTAATGTTTCTATATATGCAAATGTTTCAACTGTTTTTATATATTGTGTTATTCTGCTTTGATCGTATTGCAAAGCCCCATGGGAAGCGTCTCGTAAATGAAATTACGCCTGCAACAGTGGGCATCGGAAATTATAACGTATATTCTTTGATAAATTACAATATTTCAATGGGCTTCTTTTTTAAGATGCCGTTGTGGTATTTTCAAACCTGCATAACAAGCCATTGTGAGCCCCTTGCATTTGCATAGAATTGCAGAGTTGGAAAGGTTCCCGAGAGTCCAACTCACTGCAATGCAGGAATCTCAAGTAAAACATCCTTGGCAGATGGCCATGAAACATCTGCTTTAAAATCTTAAATGAAAGCGTACACCATCTTCTGAAGGAGTCCATTCCACTGTCAAGCAGCTCTTACCATCAGAAAGTTCTTCCTAATGTTTAGTCAGGATATTATTGTGCCGCATGTTCTCACCTACACATGGTCACCCATTCTTCTGGTAAAGGTGTAAAGCGCTTGGATGGTCACAGCAGACTTGCCCCCTCCTTTCCAGCTGTAATGGCTGCAGCATAGACCAGCAGACTTGAGACTCTTTAATAACAAGGGATATTCTTGGTAGGTATCCTGCGATGGGGCGGTCCGTTTGTGGCAGATCAGCAATAAAAGAGTTCAAGTTTCCGTATTCAGCTAACTCCACATTCTCATCAGATATTTCTCCGCATTTCCAATATCTCATTCTGATAGGGCACCTGCACCTGCAAATTATGATTAGAATTTCAACTCTCAATGATGCGTGGGGATTTTGGGGACCCAGTAGGCCTGGTCAGCATTCCCATGTGAACTGCATGTTTCATGGCAGACATACAGGGATTTCTTGCCAGCTGAAAAAGATCCACGGAAGACTAAAAGCTTGAAAACAGCTAGTGTATATATTTTATAATCAGGGCTAAGTATATCAGTACATAGGGATGCGGGTGGTGCTGTGGGTTAAACCACTGTGCCGCTTGGGCTTGCCAATCGAAAGGTCGGTGGTTCGAATCCCCATGAAGGGGTGAGCTCCCATTGCACACAGTGTAAGAAGATAAATAGGTACCGCTCCGGCGGAAAGGTAAACGGCGTTTCCGTACACTGCTCTGGTTCGCCAAAAGCAGCTTAGTCATGCTTAGTCAAGCTGGCCACATGACTTGGAAAAACTGTCTGCGGAAGCAGACAAACGCCGGCTCCCTCAGCCTGTAAAGAAAGATGAGCGCCACAAACCCAGAGTCGTTCGCAACTGGACTTAATTGTCAGGGTCCCTGTGTGTGTGTGTGCGCATGCGTGTGTGTGTGTGTGTGTGTGAGAGAGAGAGAGAGAGAGAGAGAGAGAGAGAGAGAGATGAGACAACTGGGATTGAAAAACTATTAACTGTCTCTCTGGCCGAAGGCCCTTGCTATGTCAGCTTCAAGACTGAGGTAATGACTCTGACTTGGCATAATTTGGAAGGCATCTGAGGTGCTTTTGAAGTGCCAAGCATTTATGAGAACAAGTTAATGAGGTCTTCAGCTCCTCAAACAGTGATTCACACCTTGGGTAGAGACTCCAGATCACCTCTCCTATATGACCTCCAGCCAAAAGAAACCACACACACAACACCTGAAAAACTTAATTGCATCTCCCATTCTGCCAAATTGGTGGAGTGGCTATCTATTAATATCCTGGCTTTACAACTATAATCAAAGTGCCCCAATTTGGCACGCCTGTGTTTGTTTTATTTTTTAATTTTTTAATCCTTAAAGATGATCCACTGGCCAAGTGGTTATACCATTTTAATAGAGTGGATCTGGAATAATGAGAGCCATTATCTTGTTGCAGACCATTCTATCCCTAGTACTTAGGCTGTCAAACAAACATTTGTATTACCATGCTTTCTGTTGTTATAAGGTAGCTATGGATATACTGTTGCACATACATTCTTTGCTCAGAATTGTGTTGTATCATTGCATTTATAGTCGTGCCATATCTGTAACAAAACCTATGATGCAGTGCAAATGTGGCCCAAGCGAGTTTCCAAAAAATATATTTGTTTTATGGTTCTGTTGATTTTTAAAAATTGTATCTTTATTTTATTTTTAACTTTTGTAAACTGTCCTAAGGATGATTGTTTGTGGAAGGGCAATATAAAATTCTGACCAGTAAATAAATTTATTTGGAGCTTTAGCAATTTGACATATGGCAAAGCAGCATTTGCTCTGCAGCAGTGCACACTTTTTGAAATTCCCTTGATTCTGGAACTATGTAGTAAGCCCAAACAGTTTCACCATCTTGGTACACATAGTATGGTTGACCATGTCTTTCAATAGCCTCTCCAGCTGCCTGCCCAGGCCCTTATCTCTTCCCCTGTCATCTCTACTGCTTCACATCTTCCCTTGATAAACCCCCCAAACCTCATTGTATTTGTGTTCCACAATCTGTTCATTTTGTAACCTAGTAAATCGAAAGGATCTCAAGCAGGCAGGGGGGAAAAGATGCTTGTGTGTGGGTGTTTTTTGGATTCCCTATTCTTTTCCGTCTCTATTCATGAGGAGTCAGGAGGATGTTTCAGAAAACTGGGTCAGGCATAACTCATCCTCTTCAAGCCCTGCTCAGGCCTTGTAGCCAAACCTCCGTTGTATGAAAAGTGACAGCAGATATTTGTCAAAGTGTTAATGGTGACATTTAAACCAGATTTCTAGCTGTCTAGCTGTTTTTCTTAGTGCTTGACCTGTCAGCTCTTTGTCAGCATTCTATGTGATGTGCCTCGCTATATTAACTTTGTTTGTTATTAGGCGTGAAATATAACATCAGTGTGGGTACTGTTTCTCTCTCTCTGCATGAAATATGGTGGATTCCCTCTGCTGGGTAAAGATTCACTTAATGAGCTTCAAGGCTGTGTTGGCCAATGCTTTGTGAACCATCAGCCATTGGGATGAAAGCTACGCTGTTCAAATGGAGGAGCCATGTTCTCTTTGGCCTAGTTTGGATTCTGCAGGCAATTTTATCTCTGTGGATGCTTTCAAGGAAAACTGAAGTGGGATAGCAGCTGTAATGGGTGCCTGGGAGGGCCTGGGTCTACTTTGGATTACTCCCTCCACCTGTGGTTTGTGGACATATCACACTTTTGTCCTTGAGGAAGACTTGGAAGATTCAGAAGACCCAAAAAGTAAAGTGCAGATGGGCACACTTTGACCAACCATGCTGAAAAGTCCCAAGTAGAGTGTTGAATTTCTGTTCCATTTAGCTTTATCAGCTGGACTCTTTCTCCTCCTCCTCCTCCTCCTCCTCCTCCTCCTCCTCCTCCTCCTCCTTCTAGTCCAATATGCCTTCTGTTTTAGATAGGAAGTCCCCTTTCTATTCTACTGCAGGGAGTATCATTTCAACTGTTTACTTGTTTCAAAAGACAGAGACCTTATGACTAATGGATTACTGTACAGGAAATCTACTTTCTATGTGTTTGGGAGGATTCAAGTGGGAGCAAGTTCACAGCAGCACCCTTGTGACACTGATATAGAAATCCCCGTTTCCTCATATCGCTCAATAGCTGCTTTGACTAAACAATTCAGTGCATAACCCAGGTGCCAAAGACTGACGTTCCTGAAACCCTCCTGTGCTCAGCAGGTTTTTATAAGCTGAGGTTTTGATGTATTAACAGAGCAAGTGACTGGAGCCTGCCTGCCTAGGCGGGCCTGTCTCCTCCAACCTTCTCTTCAGTCAAGAACTGGAAATTCTCGCTTTCCTGATAGACAATTGTCTGCCAGAAACGTGACCAGGTGAAAGCTGTGGAGATCTCAAAATGGCAATAGGCCATGGCTGTCCCTCTAACAGAAAAGTCAAAGAAATCATAGTCTAATTTTTTTTTAATAAGATATTTATTAGAGTTTTAAAAGTTTATATAAAATAGAAAAAACAACACAAAAAACAGAAACAGTAAAAATACATACGAAACACATACAACAACAAGTATAATTTCAATCCCTTATATTCATAAAACTTATTTTCCCGACCTCCTCATACCTCCCCTTTCTGTATTCCAATCTCTAATTAATTCAGTTCAGCAAATCCTTCCCCTAATTTCTGTATAATTTTTAACCTTTCTTTTCTTGATCACATAATCATTACAGCTTATAACCACTTAATTTCTGAATCAACATCGTTCTAACCTTCAATAATTTTACAATGTTTCCTAAGATAGTCCTTAAATTTCTTCCAATCTTCTTCCGCCGTCTCTTTTCCCTGGTCTCGGATTCTGCCGGTCATTTCTGCCAGTCCCATATAATCTATAACCTTCATCTGCCATTCTTCCACGGTGGGTAGATCTTCTGTCTTCCAATACTTTGCAATGAGTATTCTTGCTGCTGTTGTAGCATAAGAAATCATAGTCTAATTTCTGTGCCAAGGAAAGACTTGTTCTGTACTTGAAATTGCAGAAGCATACGCGATGTTTAAACTATGCATAAAGTTGTTCTATGCAGATGCTGCTTGAATGTGTTCAAATCTTTCCTCACAACCATGAAAACTAGATATTTTGAAGGTTTAAGCTGAATGCGCTTGCCGTATTCTTGGCAGTGTTAAAAATTGCCCCCCCCTTCAAGATTTTTTGGCAATAATAATCACCCTATTTGTTTTCATTGCTCTCTGTTACCTTCAATGGGCTTAAATTACCTTCAGTAATATAGTCAGCCAAATCTGGCTATATTCTGTTATATCATTCCATTTGCAAGGTTGTATTGGGTTTCCCTTGCGACAGTGCAGGAGAAAGAAGCAAACAGCAACTTGAAAGGGCGGGGAGGCAACAAAATAGTGGCAGAGAGAAAGAATGAAACAAAACAAGATTGAAAAAAAGTTTTTAAAAGAAATACTTCTATACTCCTCCCACCAAATCTATTTTTGGCCCCAAAAGTCCAAACTAAATAATATCTGATGCAGCCGTAGCCTTAATAATAGTGTCCATATCACTTTTAAATTAACAGAGCTTAACAACTGGGATGGTGCTTTCAGGTTTTTCTCAGTGGTTGGCCAATGATGAAATTGATGAGAGACTGATACATCCGGTCGTTAGTTCTGAAAGATCTATTATTATAACTTTGTAGAGAAGCTCAGGCTTTGTGTATCTTGAACCACCTCCATTTGTTCCTAATTTGTTCCTGTGTTGACTTTGCTGCTCTGTGAGTCTTTCAAACCCGGCATTTTAAGCAAGAGTCATGGCCCTTGTTTTTACCAGCAACTTCATTCCAGGTTCTGTCTGTCTGGGGCAATGCCATAAAAAGGACAAGATTATATCAAGTGATACAAAAAGTACAACCCATGATCATTATGCTGCATTATAAAGCAAAATTTACAGGTGGATTTCTTAACTGCGAAATGAGCACTTAAATAATATTACACCTGGATTTTTATTTTTATTTTTTTAAAGAAATGATTTGGGGTTTGCAGGGCTGAGGAAACCTCTCCTTGGGACCTTGGAGAGTCACTGCCACTTGGAGTAAGGCGTTGTTGGGCCGTGAGAAGCAGTGATCTGACTCAGTATAGGGCAACATGTGCCAGTTGGGAATGCAATTTGAAAGCCGACAGGCGAGTTTGTCAATTGAGAAGCCCTAGAAAGCTGAGCAGCCCAAGCTATGCCTCATGCTGCTTTGGCATTGCACTCTGCTGATTCATAGGAGGCGGAGGCAGCACTGCGGACTGACTTCCCTGTCTTGCAGACCTCTTTGTACTGTGAGAACCAGATTGGGCGATGGCACAACCAGGTTAATGGCACAAGCCCTGTGGGAACTGATGTCTGTTTAGAGCTTGATGATTTTCACTATATAGGCACTGTTGTTGGTGCAACATCGGGACTTCAAAGCTGGAAATGCTAGGAATGCTGCCAAAGGACGCAGTCAGCAGGTGCACACATTAGGACATAGGGTTTGAGAAGTCATCCTATATATGGGAGAGAGCTGAACATTTGCCAGTGAGCTGCCCTTGACTTTATCTCATTCCTTACACACTCTTCCATAGATTTCACAGCTCAGGATTCCAAAGAACTGAAGGATCCCACAGAATTGTTGCACCTCTATAGCATGGGTATCACCTGGGGGCTCTGCCGGAGCTGAGAAACAACTTCTCCCTGTATATGCAATTGCTTGCCACTGGAATGGGCGTTCAGGTGGTAGAGAGATTCTCTATGTTAGTAGGCCAGGCTGTGGTGTGGTCTTCTGCATCAATGAAGGATGCCGCACGTAATAACTGAGTCCAGAGTAATGCCTGGAAATCTTTATCAGTGCTGTGTGTCTGTATCCTCTCAATTTTTTATTTGTGCAGTGTCCACAAAATCTTGGGTGCCATTATTGATAAGGATTACTAAACTTCTGTCATGTACGCAAAGCCATTTCCACATTCTGTAGCACCCGTTTTATCATCTTAACCCGGCGAGCACATGTTTCGGAGCTTAGGTATCACATCAGGGCATCACGGACTTGCCTACGTACTGCAGTAGTGCTGTCTCAGTACTGTGGACTAGATTCGGGGTAGATCAGTGGAGTTGTCCCATCTGCTCAGCAAAAGACGGGAAAGGGAGCCTTGTGTTGTGAGAGGCACCAGTGAACTCTGTACTCTGACTAGGGTACTGGGGACAGTGCTTTCCATTTGCATGTCCCATGGTTGTGACTTGGGCTAGAGTCATGAAAACAGGAACAGGAACTCGCTGACAGATAGCCTGGACACTGCTGCTTTCCCATAACAGCAACAAGGGAAGCATAGTTTTAAGCCTTTAGTTGGATACAGTTTGAGAATGACAGAGGTAAAAGTAGCCCTTGCTTCTTTGGCCTGAGCCTACTGTTCCACGGCCAAAGGGTGCCAGCGTTACCATGGGGAACCTGGCATTCTGTGATGGGGACAGCCAGCCTGCAGCGCATAAGCCAAATGTAGTCCCTGAAGTAATTTGTGACCTGCCTAAGATTCTATTCATGTCATGGGGGGTGGGGGTTTGCTGTGGGTTAAACCACAGAGCCTAGGACTTGCCGATCAGAAGGTCGCCGGTTCGAATCCCTGCGACGGGGTGAGCGCCCGTTGCTCAGCCCCTGCTCCTGCCAACCTAGCAGTTCAAAAGCATGTCAAAGTGCAAATAGATAAATAGGTACCGCTCCGGCGGGAAGGTAAACGGCATTTCCGTGTGCTGCTCTGGTTCGCCAGAAGCGGCTTAGTCATGCTGGCCACATGACCCAGAAACTGTGCACCGGCTCCCTCGGCCACTAAAGCGAGATGAGCGCCACAACCCCAGAGTCGGTCACGACTGGACCTAATGGTCAGGGGTCCCTTTACCTTAAAAGAGGGGGGTGCTATTTTCAAAGGAGATAATTCACAGTCTAATGCTACATATATGCTTTGGATTTTATATGCCATGCCACCCACTGAAAGGATGGGTGGGGTCAAATCATTACCAAAACACGCCTGCAACTCAGGAACCACTTTCTGCTGCATTAGATAACATTCCCAGAATTCTCAACTTTGCCTGTAAAGGAAGACTGAAAAAATTGTGTGTCCTTCATTTAAAAACCAAAACTTTTGATGTGACGAAAACCTGCATAGCTGCTATCGAGGCTTTGATGCACTTATTTCCAGGGACCAGAAGCTTATGCGGCGTTATTTATTCTTTGCCACTTTGGCTTCCTGCAAGCTGCAGTTTAAATTGATGCTTATGGTTTAATGGATGTATTGTAGGTGATTGATTAATCATGCCAAGCAATTATATTTGTAATTAGTTAGAAGCTAAAGTTTTTCTTCATCCACTTGATTTCTATAAGAAAATGTGAGTGGATTCAAATAGAGAGTCAGAGAGAGAGAGAGAGGAAGGGAGGAGTTTTGAACTCTAAAAGGTTAAGCAATGAAAACTGCTGAATAGCTGCTGCTGAATCTCCTTCCTTGGAACTTTTCAAAGGCAGGTTCATCAGGCACATGAATAAATGTTTATATATTTGCCATGTTTTCACTCGTAAGAGAAAGTTACCAAATGGCCTGTATGATTTGAACCAGGCCAAGAGACACTGAGTGCATTCACTTTAAAGGGAAGAGCACAGCTTTGCTTTTCATATGAAAGGTCCCAAGTTGCGTTCCAGACATTTCCAGGCAGGGGATGGTAAAGGCTTCTGCCTGAACCCCTGACAGACATGTGTGAATCAAGGGATGGGGAGCCCATATTGCTCCAGGTGTAATTGAACTCCAACACTCATAATTCCTGATGGTTCAGTACACTCGCTGGGGCTAACAGCAATTGGGAGTCCCACATTATCTGGAGCCAGTGTGGTGTAGTGGTTAAGAGCGGTAGTCTCGTAATCTAGGGAACCGGGTTCGCGTCTCCGCTCCTCCACATGCAGCTGCTGGGTGACCTTGGGCCAGTCCCACTTCTTTGAAGTCTCTCAGCCCCACTCACCTCATAGAGTGTTTGTTGTGGGGGAGGAAGGGAAAGGAGAATGTTAGCCGCTTTGAGATTCCTTAAAGGGAGTGAAAGGCGGGATATCAAATCCAAACTCTTCTTCTTCTTCTTCTTCTTCTTCTTCTTCTTCTTCTTCTTCTTCTTCGGAGGGGTTCTGCACCCCTAGTATAGGCAGAACTGAGCTGGTTTGTCTGGTTCAGCATAAAGCATCATTGCTCTAGTCCCTTCTCTATATTTTAGCACAGGGCTAATAATTGCTGAAACGTTAATACAGACATAACCGTCTTCTCTGCCGGCATATGCTATAGCTGCTTGCAGAGCACGCATTCCCCCAGCTTTTCATCCAGATTTCACTGGCTACTTGGAGGCTATCCCAAGATCAGCAACGACACAATGCGCAAAGACTCATATCCATGAATTCGCATCATTGTCCTATGTATGCTCAAGAATTGTTGGTGAGGAGAGTACTGATTTTAGAGTACTGCATTAAAGCAGCAGTCCGTGCACTCTAAAAACCCCTCTGCTAAATAAAAAGTTCCAGTTGCAATTGCAAGGTGGGCTTTGGCTGAAACAACTCATTTTGAAATCTTAGGATGAGACGTGACTTTTGACTTCTTTGTTTTCAGCTGTCTGACCCAGTTTTATGTTATGGCCCTGGGAGAACTCCTCCGGGCTGCCTTCTCATCATGCAGTGACTTCGCGCTGGAGCTGCTAATTGTTGTGTAGGATTCCCAAGCTTTAGCCATAAGACTTACTGCTTAGTTGCATACGCTGCATGATTAACATAGTGTGGGGAAGTGAATAGCTCCTGCCCCCGCCCCAGACCATAATGCAAATTGGGCAGGGATGGAACATGCTATGTCGCACCTAAAAGGGATCAGTTTTGATGCAACTGCATTGTGATCTAATGCTAAACTGTGAGGAACCACTAAAATGCAGTTTGCACTTCCGCTGCACAGTGGCAACTCACTTTAAAGATTATAATTTTCTTTTATTTTCATAAATTTATTTAATTTTCAGATTTTGAAATTTACAAACAATTGTTAAACAACCAAACCCTAAAGAGAATTCCATAAATTCTCAGGGACTTCCCTCCTCCCCTTTGTGGGTCCTTATGTTAACTTTTTTCCTTTTGCATCTGCTCCATTAATCCAATTCTATTAAATCTCCATTTACGAGCCCAATGTTCAGTTACGAGTGTCATTCCAATCCTACTAATAGTTTTAATTGTTTACAGTGATTTTTAAGATAAGTTATATATTTTTCCCATTCCTTATTAAAAAATATTGGCCTTCTTGATTGCTAATTCCTCTGGTCATTTTTGCCATTTCAGCATAGTCCATCAGTTTAATCTGCCATTCTTCCCTGGTAGGGACTATGTCTTCTTTCCATTTCTGGGCTAGTAACATCTGGGCAACAGTGGTCGCATATATAAATAGTCTCTTCTGGTCCCTTAGTATTTCGGCACCTAGAATTCCTAGAAGAAAAGTTTTGGGTATTTTAGAGAAGGTTATTTTATTTTTATTTTTATTTTGTTTCTTGCAATATTACATTCAGAAAGATAACATCTTTTAGCGTTCTTTACTTTACATTCTGTAAATATATATCCATATGTCACTATACCTTTTCTCCTTTTATGTCCCTGTGACTTCCCTCCACCCGTGCTTGACATCATTTAGTTATTTTATATCCTTTAATGTTGTGTTAAAACAAAGTACTTTACATAATAAACCATAGTATCTTTTCCGTCTTTTAACCTGACTTTATGAACTTCAGTCTAAGCATATCAATAAATTTCTTTTGGAACAATACTTTGCCATATATTCTTCTACACATTCCCATTCTTTCCTTAGTTTTTGATTAGGTTGTGATCTAATTGCTGCCGTCATTTTAGCCAGTTCGATAAATTCACAGAAGGTTATTTTAAACATTTTTTTCAGTTCATTGTATATCATCTCCCAGAATTCTTTTGCTACTTTACAAGTCCACCATATGTGATAAAAGGTGCCTTCTTTTTCCTTACATTTACAGCATGTATTTGACCTTGTTTTATACATTTTAGCTAATTTGCTAGGGGTTAAATACCAGCGATAAATCATTTTCATATAATTTTCTTTCAGAGTATAGCATGCTGTAAACTTTAAATCCCAGTTCCAGAACCTCTCCCATGCTGCAAGTTGTATATTAGGTCCAAAGTCTCTCGCCCAGTGTATCATAACTGATTTAACCTGTTCGTCCTCCATAACAGCTCTTTTTCCGATTTAGAGGTTTCGTCAAAAAAGCCTTTTTGTCCATATATTCATCTTTAAGCTGATGGGATTGTAACCAATCAGTTAATAGTCCTCTTATATTTCACTTTAAAGATTAGAACATGTTGCTAAGGAAACATTATTACTATCAACCTGCCCTTGTTAACCACAGAGCTTATTGTCCTCTATCTCAGACAGCATCTTTAGCCTTCTGGCTCCTTGGGGTTCACAGCTCATCTATCTCTTTTCAAACTCAAATTCCCAAAATAAAAGCAATTCTGAGAATTAAGAGAGAGACTGTGTTGCTGCCACTCCATGGGCCTTTTCAGATGTAATACCAAATTATGACTTAAGAGTTATGTGCATGAGCTTGGGCCTCACATTCTGCCTGCTTTTCTCTCTTCCTACGGCGTTGCTACAAGGACGAGATCAGAATTTTCCTCATTATGGCTAAACATTTGGAGGGGGGAACTGTAGTTAATTTAAACAAGCCAGGACTAAACTGTGCTTTAGAAACTGGTTTGTTATGTGTCTTCCTTAGGTCCTCCAACACAATGTGCAATGCTGAATCCTTGCACTGTCTCAGCCATTGATATGAGACTGGAATGGGGAGACACACAGCATAGTGGGCCGTGTTCAGTTAACTCAACGAGTTAGCAGAAGCCAGTGCTAAGGTTCCCAATAGCGCAACAGATGTTCCTCTCCTCCAGAGGGTCAGGAGAACCCTCAGACAGCAAGCAGGGGGACAAGAGGGGGAAATTGTTTCGTCAACGCAAGCATTTCTGCTTGCTGATGGAGCTATCTTCTTAGCACCACGCTGAATACAGTCTGGTGACTCCATCTTGTATTGCAGTACAATACAACCCTCCCTGCAGAAGGGAGAGCAAGGAGACTTGGAGCAGCAACATCTCAGTCTCTCTTACTAAAGTCTAGTTCTGCCTGCCCCTCTGTTTCTTCTCTGTTCACAGCAATATTCCACTTCCTTAGTGCTGTCCAACTGTCAGGTCTCTGTGGCTGATATTTTCCCATCAGTGGTTACAATAATTGAAGTTTCTGTGACGCTGCTGCAACTCAACCGTTGCCTCGGCAGCGGAACTGCAAGCAGCGGCTCACCATAAATGTTGCTGGCTAGAAATGACCATTGTAGAAGAAGAGGAGGAGGAGGAGGAGGAGGAGTTTGGATTTGATATCCCGCTTTATCACTACCCGAAGGAGTTTCAAAGTGGCTAACATTCTCCTTTCCCTTCCTCCCCCACAACAAACACTCTGTGAGGTGAGTGAGGCTGAGAGACTTCAGAGAAGTGTGACTAGCCCAAGGTCACCCAGCAGCTGCATGTGGAGGAGCGGAGACGCGAACCCGGTTCCCCAGATTACGAATCTACCGCTCTTAACCACTACACCACTGGCTGCAGTAGTGCCTGCAGTTAGTGAAATACTTCACAGTTGTTTCTCCCATCCATAGATCTGAGCCCCGTCTTTGAACCGAGACTCGGGAGGCTGGGATAGCTCAGTCGGTAGAGCATGAGATTCTTAATATCAGGATCGTGGGTCTGAGTCTCACACTGGGCAAAAGATTCCTGCATTGCAGGGGGCTGAACTAGATGACCCTCGTGGTCCCTTCCAGCCCTACGGTTCTGTGATTCTATCCCAGCCTTTCGCTTCCTCCATTGCATAAAGGTTGGGTGCTGGCTGTCTTGAAGAGGTTATTGGACCAAACCTAGAATTTGTCATGCTCCTGCTAGAATTATCAGTCAGTCTTGGACCATGCTTCTTATTCTATAAGTTTTGGCTGTGTGGGAACAAACAACAGAAGGAAATACATGGCAGAGGGTAGACATCTCAAGTGATATAAACCCACAGGTATTCCTCTGCCCCTTCATCCCCTGGCAAGTTTGATATTTAGCTCCTCTCAGCAAAATTGCAAATGTTATGGTGAGACCTCCTTCATCTGCAGAGTACATATTTTAAGCTTGCTCTCCCCCTCCATCTGATGCCATGATGGCTGGCTTGAGCAGTAGAGCATTGAAATGTCTACCTGAAGTTGCGGGGTTAATGGATGAGTGGTTGCTAGGCAGCTGCTGAGTGCTTTCTCCCTCCCTCCCTCCTCCCTCCTCCCTGCAGGTCTGATCTAGAGGTCTGAGGAGCCCTTTTAAGCATGTGCCCTGGCTACATGGAAGGAGCTGCTGGCGGTCCTTTAAACAGCACAACCGCGCATGGACAGGGGCTGACCATGTGAGACTTCCCCACAGATTTGGCGTACCTGCTGCTAGTCAGGACTTGCACAATATGCCCTTGCTGTGTGCTGAGTCACCCCAGCGGCACGACTCAGAGAAAAAGCATCTTCTGTGTGTTTAGGCTTCCTAACAAGGGGCTGAATATGCAGCTAGGTCTGCAGTCCTAGCACTTGTTTCCCAAATCTAGGTTGTTGCTTCTGGTGTTCTGCATACTCTTTCGCTCTCTTCTCCCCACCCCCCTTTTGTAATGTCCCAGAGCATAGAAATGTATTTTTGTTGGTGAAAGGAAAACAAGTGGCACTGCCTAACATTCCTTTAAACATGAACCTTCTTAACTGGGCCACAAAGTGGGGAAAGGAGCTTTGCATTCTGAGACACAAACCTGAATGCCTGAGAGGAGGAGGAAGGGGGTGCTGTACTGAGAAAGCAGAGGCAGCAGTCTGGGAAGAGACTCAGGCAACTAACTGCCAGGGACACCAGCAGAACCTTTAAACACAACCAGTTTATCATGCAGGATCAGTCGGCTGCCTTCAAACACAGCCCTCACGTGTTAATTAAATGCTCACATGTCCACTATAGCTGGGGTTTTTTTAAGCATACACATGCACCAAAGACACTTTGGTATGAAGTACAGAATGTAGAACGAGGGCAACAGAGGAGCCAAACGCTGACCTAGATATTTGTTGTTGCTGTTTACTTGGCAAAGGGAGAAATGCAGAGCAAATATTGAAGTCGGCCTGGCAATAATGATCCTCCTGTTCTTTTGGAGGCTTTCCTTTCTGTGCCAGCTTTTAGGTAAGGGGAGGCAATTTCCCCAAACAATCTTCTTATACCTTGTTTAACTGAAAAGGTTATGGGGATTCCCGTACAGTTACTTAGCTTGATACCTTCTTGTTGAGAGCCAATGGGGTCAGTGGCATAGCCACTCTTTACGTGCAGGGGAATTCACTAACTCACCAAGGGGTTTGAGACCCATCGGCTGCCCTCGTCTGTTTCAGCCAGCCAGTTGAAGCCATTCCTGGGGTGTGGCTGCTGTCACAGGCTGACAGCTTCTAGGAGCCACAGGTGAGAGCTGAGTGCAGGGCGGGAACCAAAGGTGGACAAACTACTTGGGAAAGAGCATGACATGCCCCCCACCAGAGATTCTTCCCTTCCCCTAACACCCCATACATCCTGAGAGAGTAGTCATGCTATAATGAATACTGAAAATCGTTTTGTTTCCTGGTAAATGGCAGATGACAAATGATTTTGTTTTTCTTAATGGTTATTTTAATTTATGAATCATAACACTTGCCTAGGCTGCTGTATCACTGACATAGTCTGAGCTCTGCACAAACTCTGAAGGAAGTCCCATAGGAAACAAAAAATGTCTGCAGTGCATTTGTTTGAGGATTAAGATGCTGGTTTGCTTCTCCAGGACTCGTTGCCTTCCTTTTCTCTAATGTTCTTATGCCTGTCTAATGACCACTTAATTAGTCCTGATCTTGTATCCTGTTGATTCCTTCTGTATATTGGAATGATGTGTTATTGCTGAGACACTCTCTGTCTTTTATGGAAGATAAAAATAAAGATTAATTAAAAAAATTTTTCAAAGATGCCACTCTATTAGGGGGACTATGTGATTACAATGAGTGGGAAGTAGCTAGCTTAGCATGTGTTTGAGTTGCACCTTCTTCTGCTGTGAAATAGGATGGGGCTAAATTACCCAATGTCATCATCATTCTCTTTCCCCATGACTCTCACTTCCACTCCTTCCCACTCTCTCTTGCGCTACTAGAAAGCTTTTGAGTCTGATCCTTCCTGAATGTTGCCAGGCTGGTTTATGAAAAGTTGCCTACAGACTGACAGGAACCCCAAATCCTGACCTCGACATAGCTAGGCTCCCTTGTCCATTTAGAGCAGGGATAGGCAACTTAAGGCCCATGGGCCACAAGCGGCCCATGTGGGTCGTTCAACCGGCCCACGAGCCACCCCCGAACCGAGTCGCCCACTTGGCAAATCCCCACGCACGGTGCTAAACCAGCACAGCATGGCATGGGGACTCGCTTCCGTGGCGCCAGAAATCACGTCTGTGCAGATGCAGACGCTGAAAATCGCATCTGTGCAGACGCAGACACTGGAAAATGAGTCTGCGCAGACGCCAAAAATCGCATGTGCGCAGTCCGGCCCACGGAGAGATCTCCACTGGAGTGAACCGGCCCAGGCAAGGTAAACCTTGCTGACCCCTGGTTTAGAGCTAAGGCAAGTTCTGTTGGTTATGCAAGTTGCAGTAGAAAGTGATATCCAAGGAATAGAACTAATTGCAGGAGGTTGGGCTTGGTCAGGATGATGATGATGATGATGATGATGATGATGGGAGTTATTGTTCATTGATCGTTAGCATCCATCTGTCTCAAGAGACAATGGAGTGCGCCTCCGGGGGCAGTGGCGTAGCGTGGGTTGTCAGCACCCGGGGCAAGGCAAGTAATTTGCGCCCCCTAACCCATGGATTTTAGCACTGATTTTAGCACTGCAAGTGCCAGCACACACACCCCCAGATGTTGCGCCCGGTGCGGCCGGCCTCCCCTGCACCCCCCACGCTACGCCACTGCCCGGGGATGAAGTCAAACCACTGCATTAGTAGCACCAAAGTTACCTCCCCAGAGCGCAAACCTGGGCAAGACAACAAGACCCTTCTTTCAGCCTTGCGGATGTGGTCCAAAGGAAAGCAGAGCAGTACGTTTAGCACCAGTTTGGCTGCAGGAGTTGCCGATGGTGTCCAAGGCACCACCCAACTGTCTTAGGGACTCCACTCCAGATTTGTGTAGGGGTTTTACTCCTTAGCCTTTTCTTCTCCTGAAGATACCCCCCAAAGCAACAGAGGTTTAGGATGAGAGTCTTCCTTGTCCTAGTTGGGCTTCCCAGGTTGACAAGCCCCATCCGTCCCTCGGGTCCCTACAGCATGGGCATTGGATCCACTATTGGTCTTGTCCACTCAGTCCACCAGAGCCTGTTTTCACATGGAGAAGTCCCTAACTCAGCAGAGGGTTTGAGACCCATTGGCTACCCTCACCTGGTTTAGCCAGCCAGTCGAAGCTGTACCTTGGGTGTAGCCAGTCAGCTGAGACCAACCAATTAGTTGAAGCCTTTGGAATTGAACACTAGTCATGCTAGGCACTGCTGACAGAGGGCCTTCTTGGTAGTGGCGCCCTCCCTGTGGAACACCCTCCCACCAGATGTCAAAGAGAACAACAACTACCAGACTTTTAGAAGACATCTGAAGGCAGCCCTGTTTATGGAAGCTTTTAATGTTTGATGTATTACAGTATTTTAATATTTTGTTGGAAGCCGCCCAGCGTGGTTGGGGTAGCCCAGCCACATGGGCGGGGTATAAATAAATTATTATTATTATATTATATTATATTATATTATATATTATATTATTTATTTATTTTCTCTCTCTACCATATCTTGTGCTTCTCTCTGTATACCTCACGAGGGCTAGAACTTTGCTTTCTGTTTAAATAAGCTTCTCGTCCCATGAGTCACGAGTAACTTCAGTTGAGACAACCAAAGATCATCCCAAACTGCAGACATATCTCAGGGCACCACTGTCTCATTGCCTACTGCTTCATGTTCATTTGATGCTGATCTTGCCAGTACAGTTTGGCATAACCTTGATTCGGGATGTGATAGCATAGCAGTGAACAAAACTTCCAGGCTGTCAGCTTCGGTTTGGAGTCTTCGGGTAAATTCTGTGTGGCAGATGGAAATTAAGTTCACGTGTGTGCATGCACGCCTAAAAAATCCTGCAAAATGGTAATCAGGTGGGTGTCCTTTGAGAGTCTACGTGTCAGAAAATCAGGCTCTCATCAAGTACAGCCAATAACACCACCCTCATTTAATTAGTCTGCTAGCAGCACTGTTATCTGGGGGGAAAGAATTCATGTGGAAAAATGATGGGAGAAGATACAGACTTTAAGGGCTCACGCTTTTTAAAAAGCAGTTGTAAAAATGTGTTCAATCTTCTGAAACAAGCATAGGAGCAAACAGCAAAATATACCCATTGCTGCTGGCTAGAAGTGAAGCTTTCATGAGGTGTTTACCTCATAAGTACCAGTAGAAAAGGCTACCATTCTAGAGAGAGGTGGAAAGGACCTTAAAGGTCCTTTAGTCTAATCTGTACATGTGTTTGTTTTTTACATTTGCAGTTAAAACTTCTTTATACAGTCCAGTTTAAACTGACTTATTTGGGTTGTCCGTGAGGTGGTTGTGGACACATACCTGTTTCTTCTTGAACTTGGCCTCAATGCTTATCAGTATGCAATTTCAAAAGATTCATTTATTGGGGGGGCAGGGGGAGAGAGAAAGAGAGAAAGGATGCTAATTTTTCTCTTAGACTTTGGCCCTGTAAGTTTTCATTTTAGATTTGTGACATTGCAGTTCAGCAAACCTGCTGTATATAAGGAAATTCAGAGCACTCAAAGGAAGTACATTAAACAAATCCTTCAAGAGGAACTCTTAGTATTTTTAAGGGTATCATTAAAACTAGAGGGCAAAGACATTTAGAAAAATATTTGCTGTGCTGCCAACATTTGCAAAATCCATCCAGGAAAGGGCCAGGGGGAATGCAGAATCAGCTAAAAAATACTGACAATAAAAAGATAGTATTAATTTAGTGAGGGGAAAGCCCAAATGGGTGTTTCTTTGGCAAGCCAACCCCTGTGATAGTGCAGGATGCTACTACTCTTTGCAGGTGGGGGTAGGGGAGGATGTTTTCAGCTTGACGGTAATTACAGATCCAGTGCAGAAGGAAGATCTCTAAGCAAGAGCCCAGGTTTCCATGGCAACAACATCAGCAGCTGAATGACTTTCTGTCACACCAAGTTGGTGATTTAATGAGTTCATTACTGAATTCCAGAGGAAAACATGAAAGTCTATGTGAACCATTGCTGCTTCAGCCCCAGAGACATTGCAGTGTGTGTGTGTGTGTGTGTGTGTGTGTACGTACAGAGGAATTGCATATGAATCACATTATGTCTGAAAGAAGGATTATGGTGGAAGCAGAAGGATGGGCCAGCCATCTCCCTAGTCCTTCCTGCTTGGAATGTTAATACTATAAATGTGCTCTAGCTTATTCGATGAAATAAGCTGAAAGGAAGGCAAGTTTCTCCAACCAATATGGGGTCTTGCTTTTGTTTTGGGCACCCAATTTTGAAATTGAATTTTCCAGTGCTCAGCAAGGGAAGGGAGAAACCCCTTGTTTTGTGCAGCTGCATTGAGTCATAATGTGTGGTGATGGGCCTCTTCAGGTTAAAAAAAGAAAGAAAAGAGGAAATAATACCAATGAAGGTTGAAGCTACTCCCCCTCCCATGACACATCGGGGATATTTGTGGCAAGGCCCAGCAGTGAGTGTCAGTACCAAAAAATATACGTGGGAAGGCTTTGCCACAATAGTAATAATGGGTGGTTTTCCTCACAAAATCTCCCCTCTTTGTCAGAGCAGTCCTATTCATAGCCAACTCTCAATGATGAACCCATTAACCATTCTAGGCAAGTTGAGACACGTAGGCAGCCCATGAGTGAGAAGGGAGTGCCTCTTTTTTCTTTTGTTATTTTACTGGTTTATGATTACCGTTGTTATAAGAAAAAAAAACTGCTCCTTTTCCTTTATGGGGTATCCAAGAGCCCGTATAGTAAGTAGGTCCCCTATCGGAAGGAGAAAATAATAATAATAATAATAATAATAATAATAATAATAATAATAATAATTATTATTATTATTATTATTATTATTATTATTATTATTATTATTATTATTATTTATACCCCGCCCATCTGGCTGGGCTTCCCCAGCCACTCTGGGCGGCTTCCAAAAAAATTTAAAATACTGTGATACATCAACAGAGGCCAACCAGAGAATATTGAGAAGCAAAGCAGCTAGTAAGCCTAATCTTTATTAAATTGTTGCAACAGGGCCCCCCCACTCCCCCCACACAGGGAGGGAGGAGAGGAACTCAGAACAATGGTGTGCTTATATACTTTTGAAATTGCCTACCCTGTAGCTCAAGACCACCCCCCAAAACATTATACATACATCACAGAAGGAGGCAGTCCCCAGCAGAAATACATGGGGGGGGGGCGGTCTACCATGAAATCCTGTCTGCCAGGAAACCTGACAATGGTCACTGATTGCTCTACCTGGGCAGCCTGGCCATTCTTTTGTGATGGCAAATGCTTTAATTCCTGAATCCAGATCACAGGCTCACCCTATTCATATGCCCCTAAGGCAGGTAAGCAAAAGACAATCGAGAGGCATTCCCATTTCTTTCCTCCTTGTAGAGAAATATTTGAGGTCAATTTGGGAGAGTCAGAATGATTTCAGGATTGGTCTCCTGTAGTATTTCAGATACGTGGTTTATATACTGTACTTATGTATGTGTTTGCCGTGTAAATTTATGAACATATGATTTATATATAGGAGACCTTAGAATTCCTATAACATTGTAATAATGAGTTTTTCCATATTTTTAATACATACAATGATTTGTTTAAAAATAACATTAAAAAGGTAGTCTGGTAAGCAGTGTATAATCTGTATTCTTTGGCAAATCTGCATGATCACAAGTAGTATGTTTTTGCCTATGATCTTCCCAGCCCTGCCTACTCTTGTTCACGTGTCTTTGGGTGCTTCTCCCCTAGATACTTAGCTGAAACTGCCATTCTTCATTTTGTTTCTACAGTGGAACCTTGGTTCTTAAACTTAATCCATTCCGGGAGTCTGTTCGACTCCTGGAACCGTTCAAAAACCAAGGTGTGGCTCCCGATTGGCTGCAGGAGCTTCCTGCACTCCATCGAAAGCCACGTTGGACATTCAGCTTCCGAAAAACGTTCGCAAACCAGTTTTGCAAACGCACTTCCGGGTTTGCGGCATTTGGGATTTGTTCGGGAGCCAAGCTGTTCGACAACCAAGATACCACTGTATAAATTATTCAGACAATGGAGCCCATTGCAACAATGCTTTCTGCATTCTCTTTTCCATCCTTTTCTTGAATCGTGATAGTTTTTGTAAGTTTAAAACCATTTTGCAGTGCCAGGGTGTACAGCTCGGACTGCCAAAGCACAACTGAGGCACCTTATGGGAAGAGGGATCCTGTTGTTGACATGATTGGTGATGCGTACACCATTCTTTTTAAAAAAAATTACAGAAGGAAGAGGGAGCATAGCTCCAGAGACCCCTGGACCTGCATTTTGGAGGAACTGAAAAAGAGAGGGGAAGGGAGGGAGGGAAGCCCTGAAGAAGACTCAATTTGACCACCTACCATCAGCAGGAGAAACAAAACCAGTCTCTCCTCAGCTGAGATTCTATTTTATATATATATCTATATCCATATAAGGGACGCAGGTGGCGCTGTGGGTTAAACCACAGAGCCTAGGATTTACCGATCAGAAGGTCGGCGGTTCGAATCCCCGCAACGGGGTGAGCTCCCATTGCTTGGTCCTTGCTCCTGCCAACCTAGCAGTTTGAAAGCACGTCAAAGTGCAAGTAGATAAATAGGTACCGCTCCGGCGGGAAGGTAAACTGCGTTTCCGTGCGCTGCTCTGGTTCGCCAGAAGCGGCTTAGTCATGCTGGCCACATGAACTGGAAGCTGTACGCCGGCTCCCTCAGCAAATAAAGCGAGATGAGCACTGCAACCCCAGAGTTGGCCACGACTGGACCTAATGGTCAGGGGTCCCTTTACCTTTACCTATATATCTATATCTATATATCTGTGTCTAGATCTATATAGATATACCGTATTTTTTGCTCTATAAGACTCACTTTTTCCCTCCTAAAAAGTAAGGGGAAATGTGCGCGCGTCTTATGGAGCGAATGCAGGCTGCGCAGCTATCCCAGAAGCCAGAACAGCAAGAGGGATTGCTGCTTTCACTGCGCAGCAATCCCTCTTTCTGTTCTGGCTTCTGAGATTCAGAATATTTTTTTCTTGTTTTCCTCCTCCAAAAACTAGGTGCGTCTTATAGAGCGAAAAATATGGTGTATGGTTTTACATATTTAAAAGTATAATCACACCACAACATATCCACAGTTTAAAGATTCCATTGTTAAACCTTTTCTCCTGCATTTTTTTCCAATAATTAAAAAAAAAAATTTTAACTCTCTTATACCATATTTCTTGTTACAAGTGTTGTTATAGTCCTGCTAATGTTTTCAGCTGCTTACAATGGTCTTTAAGGTAAATTATAAAATTTTCCCATTCCATATTAAAGTTTTTGTCTTCCTACTGTTTCCTGAGCTTTCCAGTCAGTTTTGCCATTTCAGCATAGTCTGTCAACTTGATTTGGCATTCTTCTCTGGTAGGGACTTTATCTTCCTTCCATCTCTGGGCTAGCAACATCCCTGCACTAGCCGAGATTCTAAGATGGGGGTATGGAAAGTCGTGGCTGAAACACTGGAAATTTGTGTGTGTGTTTGTGTAAAATTCAGGATGAAATTGCAGTTCTCTCTCTCCTTTCCCAGACCTCCAGTCTGATTGGGAGGGAAAGAGGAGGAGCCCATGCTTGTTTCACAAATTATTACACAAATGCAGTCGTTCTGAGCGTTAATTGTTTCGCTAACACTTTCTTTAAAAAGGAAGTGGTGGATTAAGGAAACAAAACATTAAAGAAGAGGGGAAGGAGAAAATCATTTCAGGAAAAAAATAATTAAATGACTAGTCCGTAATCGTGTTAAGACACTCAGGGGCTGTTTTAAATCCACACCAAGAGGAGACCTTACCTGATCAAAGGCTGCTAACACACTTTCTAGGGAGTAAGTCCAACTTAATAGACTAGGACATACTTTTGAGGAAATACACTTAGGATCTCTAAGGTTTTGCCTTCTCCGTGGAGTAGGCCTATGGGATTGTGATGGGGGTACATAGCACTATATGAAGTGCTGTGTGGAACCACAGTTACAATTCCACATTCTGCTGATTGCAACTGAAGGGCTCTAGTGTGGGAAAGATCTGGATATTAAAAGTGTCTGGGAGTTTGTTTTTTCAGTAAGATACAACTGGAATAACTTTATTACGTCCTTGCAAGGAAATGCAAAAAATCAAGTTTCCCACATAAGTGTTTACTAGTCTCTACGTCTAAACATCTTTATGTCGGTTTTTTTGTAGCCTATAAGAAAGAGAATTGATTTCTGTAATGCTCACCTGAAGCTATTACTTAGCTCTTCACACTTGACTAGCTATTTACAAAGCTACTTTATGCAAACTGCAAAACTCAAAGTTACTGTGAAGGGATGAATTGCAGGCAATGTTCCAACTCTGGAGTGACCATGGATGCAAAGTGATTCCTACAACTAAAAAATTCTCCAAAATTAAGGTCAACCCACAACTTGGGGTATGAGGTACTGGGTGACTGTGAAATCAAATAATTAGAAATAATAATAAACCATTTTTGAGGTCCTCTACTTAAAGCACGGGACGCGGGTGGCGCTGTGGGTTAAACCACTGAGCCTAGGACTTGCCAATCAGAAGGTCGGTGGTTCGAATCCTCGCGACGGGGTGAGCTCCCGTTGCTCGGTCCCTGCTCCTGCCAACCTAGCAGTTCGAAAGCACGTCAAAGTGCAAGTAGATAAATAGGTACCACTCTGGTGGGAAGGTAAACGGCGTTTTCGTGCGCTGCTCTGGTTCGCCAGAAGCGGCTTAGTCATGCTGGCCACATGACCTGGAAGCTGTACGCCAGCGCCCTCGGCCAATAAAGCCAGATGAGCGCTGAACCCCAGAGTCGGTCACGACTGGACCTAATGGTCAGGGGTCCCTTTACCTTTACCTTTACTTAAAGCACAGGCTATGCAGGCTTCCAATATCCCAAAGCTATATTCAGTTTCTGAATTACTATATTTTGAGTCGAGCTCTATTCTGCAGGAAAACTGATATTACCTCCATGTTACTGACTAAAACAGCCCTTCGGCATATACTGCATATGAAAAGGCAAGCTGGAACATACCAGTAGCAATATTCACTAGTCTAGCCTAACTATGTTTAGGTTTGTTGAGATCAGAGAGTTAACTGTTCTAAGGGAGAGATAACAGTGCCAGATACAGCATATGATATGTTGCAGAGATAGCCCCTGCAGTAAAGATGTTTTCACTTGCTTGCACTATTGCAAAGGCTCTGTGGGCGGAAATAGTTCTTTCATCCTACGTCTTGTTCAATCTTGTAGACAGAAGATGGTCATCCTGCAGCAAAGGAACTATGATTAGTAGCCATACCAAAGGTACATTCATTCCCTGTGTGGGTGCGTGCATGCATGCACACACAATTTTGCCTCCTCTGTTGTAAGCGCTTCCAGCTTTTCATGCAGCCTTTCCGTTTTCCTTCATGCTCCAAAAATATTAGAGCATTCCCTACCACCTATTTGATGTCTGCGTATAAAACTAACTTGATACCAAGGCTCACAAAGAGGAAAATACCGTATTTTTCGCCCTATAGGACGCACTTTTCCCCCTCCAAAAATGAAGGTGAAATGTGTGTGCGTCCTATGGGGCGAATGCAGGCTTTTGCTGAAGCCTGGAGAGCGAGAGGGGTCGGTGCGCATCGACCCCTCTCGCTCTCCAGGCTTCAGGAAGCTATCCGCAAGCCTTGGGAGCCCAGCGCGACTTCCTGCCGGGCTCCCAAGGCTTGCCCCGCGCCTGGGGGAAAAATGATTCCCCCCCCTTTATTTCCCCCCAAAAAAACTAGGTGCGCCCTATGGGCCGGTGCGCCCTATAGGGCGAAAAATATGGTAGGTCTTTGTTAAAGAAGCTTGAACTGTTGCTAAGGGACACACAAGTTCTTAGCTGATGCCGGTCAGAATTTCTTGTGTACGGCTGGGCTGGGGCAAGAGGAGCATGGAATTTTAGCTGTTTGACTTGGGGGTTGCACTTTGCTAGGAGATTAAAGCTCACAGGTGATGGTCTGCTGTTCAGATAAGTTCTTTGAGGGGGGCGGGTTGAACAGCTTTGCCGTGAGAGCTCCCACTTTCATTTGTCAATTTAGATACGTGTCTGAGAGCAACTGATGATCAAGCTGAGCCCCTGGCAGTTGGGCAGGTTATAAAAATGAGGAAACTCTGAAACAAAAGTTCATTTGATGTTGCAACGAAGAGATGGCAACAAACCTGTCACAGGAAGTTATGCATTTCCTCTTCTCATGCTTGGTTTCACTTTGCAAGTTACAGCTTGTGGCCTTGCTGTTCAGATAAGACTCACATTGTAGGTTGTACTACATCAAACAGAACCTAGATAAGTGGTGATGCAATCTTCCTTACTTGCCTGTGCTAATGTCCTTGCTCCATAGCACAGCTAATTAAATAGCCTCCGTTTGAAGTGTTGGAAATCACATGATCATAAACGTCAGCTGCTTTGCACACTGTGTTTGTGATTCCTATTCTTGCACTTTGCCTTTGCCCCAGTCCCCTTCAGTGAACCTTTGGGCCCACATTCGTTTTCTGTGCGATAAATACCCAATCCAAGAAAGCTATCGTTTCTCCCAGAATTACACTGTATATTACTACAAGTAGCTTCCCACCACCACCTCAAGGGACCTGCCCTTTGGCTTCCGCTTAGGGTGTGTTTGGTCTGCTTCCTTGCTTATAATATCTGTATGCCACCCTATGATCATGTTGTCAGGGTGGCCTTACAACACTGCTTCAACTTGTGAGCAAAGAGCTTTGCACAGAAGACGTCCCTATATCCTAGGATATGTCTCATGTTCACGTGATATCAAAAGTGGTGACTTTCTGAAGCAGTCACAGTTTGCAATAGAGTCGTACCTTGGTTTTCAAATGCCTTGGGAGCCAAACATTTTGACTCCCGAATGATCAAAAACTGGAAGTGATTGTTCCAGTTTACGAATGTTCTTTTGGAAGCTGAACGTCCGGCAGGGCTGCTGCAGCTTCCGATTGATTACAGGAGCTTCCAGCATCCAATCGGAAGCCGCGCCTTGGTTCCTGAACATTTTGGAAGTCGAACAAACTCCCGGAACGGATTCCATTCAACTTCCAAGGTACGTCTGTATTGTAGCTAAAACAACATACCATTGGAAAGAGTCAGTAGATCTCCCCTCCCCGCCTATTCATAAAACCAAGTGCTTCATGGTCAACACACTGGGATTGATTGCTTTCCCAACCAAGTGTGTGCAGAAAGCCCAATAAACTCACTGGTTGAGTGCATGCATTGCTTATCGAAGGTCCTTGGTGGGGTCCCTGGCAATGCTTCGAAAAACATGGGAGACCTTACAGAGCCACTGTAAGAGAAGACTGAACTGAGAGCTAGGTGGTTGAGAAAGTGGCTCCTTATATCCCAGTGAAGTCTTTATTTCTTCACTGTGTTCTCTTTGATGCTGGTGGCACTGTGGTCTAAACCACTGAGCCTCTTGGGCTTGCCAATCAGAAGGTCAGCGGTTCGAATCCCCGCAACGGAGTGAGCTCCCATTGCTTGGTCGCAGCTCCTGCCAACCTAGCAGTTTGAAAGCATGCCAGTGCAAGTAGATAAATAGGTACTGCTTCAGGGGGAAGGTAAATGACATTTTCATGCACTCTGGTTTCCGTCACGGTGTCCCGTTGCGCCAGAAGCAGTTTCATCATGCTGGCCACACGACCCGGAAAGCTGTCTGCAGACAAACGCCGGCTCCCTTTGCCTGGAAGTGAGATGAGCGCCTCAATCCCATTGTCGCCTTTGACTGGACTTAACCATCCAGGGGTCCTTTACATTTTACCTCTCTTTGACTAAGGAGGAGGCATGCCGTCTTGCCAGCCCCAGAAGATACAAATGAATAATGTTCACCTCAAAGCAAGCCTTGGAAAGGGGAAGAAGGCAATATTGCCTTTTGGAGTCCTCAGCTGTCGTGTGAGAATGGAACAACAGCAGGTGTCTTATCCCATGAAAGGCCAAGACATTTAAAACACATTAACACAATACAGCAACTGTCTTTTTTTTCCCCCGACCTGAAAATCTCTCCCAGCTGGGAAACTGTCCATTGGAGTGGACAGAGTGGTCTAGCTAAATTGGGAAGTAGCTCTTATCTCACTGGAATCTGTGGAATGGAACTCTCCAAATGGGCTTGGTTACATCTCTTGAGGAGATGAGTTGTGTAGGCAGGAGTTGTCTGCTCCTCCATTCATCCATAGCTCTCTGGTTTTCTTCCTTATATAGGGATGCCAAGATTTTCTGACTGGGTTACAGCAGGGATCCATCTCTGTCCGCTTCTCTGTCACTCTGCAATAGCTTCTGTTCGTTGATTCAGCTTATTCAGCTAAAACAGCCTTGCAGATAAGTCTACAAATATTGCTAGACACACACACACAAACAAAAACACACACACCCCAGCCTTCTCACTCCCATAGACCTGTTTACTCATTTGTGGGTCTCAGGCTGCAATCTTACATGCACTCACTTGGGAGGACTTCAGAGTAGGGATATGTCGCACCGCAATGTAATAACGAAAGGAAATATGCCTTTACCTGGTATTTGCATGGTAATTTTTCTTCTTAAATACTATTTTATGTTCCAAAATTTGTCCCCATATTCTCCGGGAAAATATGTATAACGAGTATAAATGAGTGTCAGAAATCAACACTGGCTTGGAACACTATTTTAAATAGAAAGTAAGTAAATGATCGCAAAGGTATCAGTCAACATGCCATTAATACTGGAGGATGCAATGTTTAATTGATCCACCAAATTAATATTTTTTTAAAAAAACTTCCAGTATCTAAAAAATGCCCCTGTTTATCATTAAATATCAATTAATATGAATGCAAGTACTTCTTAGAACTGCATTTGGTAGCCACCAGTACTATTTTTCCAGGAAAAAAAGGTGACAGAACTCGCCATGAACACCTCCCTTGTTCTCTTGGAATGCCAATGGCACCCACCTGACAGGTGCCAGAACTGAGTTTTGGCTGGAAAAAAGCTCCGGTAGGAAGACAGACAACCTCATTCTCTGAGGAAAAGATGTCTCTTCTAAGATTAATACAATTTAATACAATTTATTTACGGCTATTAGCCCATAAAATATGTACAAACATAAAAACACAGGGACATAAAAACAGATATATCCGACATTGAAGGGTGGGTCATTGAGCAGAGCCAAGTGACAGCTTGGGAGCTCCAAGGGACGGATCACAGAAAAGGAAAACTGAAGACGAACTCCGACATGCACTCTCATCATAACAGTCCGATTAGTTTTGATGTTGTTGTTTTTTGGTGGTTTTTGAGTGTGAGATAACCGCATTCAGAAATCTCGCCACCTGCAGAGTTACAGAAGGATCTGTATCCTGCAAAAGCAGTGCGGCGTGTGACTCAACAGGCCTGCCAACCAAGCGCAGTAAAGCAGGACCCAGGAATTTAGCCCTGGCTATGCTATGTAGGGGACAGTTGAACATTATATGTGAAAGAGATTCAACAGTTTCCCCGTCACACACGCATAGCGGAGACACCAAACCCTTGGAAAATCTGTGGTTCAGCAGGTTCGATGGAAAGACATTGAACCTTGCACGAATAAATGCACGTCGGCGTGGTACTGATGAAAGAGATGACATGTATGATGGAAGGCCAAGTGGTGGGGTTATTCCGTGATACCTGGGGGAGCAGACACCACCACCCCTGGCGAGGTTGTGTTGATTTTCAATGTCCGCTAATCTTTGCTCAATAAGGCTTTTGGCTGAGCGTAAGTTCATCTTTAAGGAGTCCGCTGGGGAAATTCCGATGCTCAGAAGTTTGGCATGGATTTTTCCTACCCACGGATTGACAAAGACGTCTCGCCAGAGGCACTGAAAAAGGTAATGGTCGGGAAGCCTGTGCCAGCTGGACAGCCAATAGCCAAAGACTCGCTTCCAGATGACAGTCTCCAATGATGCAATCCTTAACTCCAGACGTATGGCTGCGTTGCTCACACACATGGGGAGTTTCAGAAGGCGACGGAGAAACTGATTCTGCAATGTCCCCAGTGATGTTAAATTGGACCCTGGGGCCCAGAGCGGGGCAGCATAACAGAGGGTGGAAACCACTTTTGCGTGGTATACCTTCAATGCAGAAGGGATGTGAGAGGCTCCGTCGGCCGCAAGAAATTGGAGTAGAGTATAAAGTATTGTTTTCCCTTTGTTTAGTATATACTGTATCTGTGGCTTCCAGCTTAGATTGTAATGAAAAAAGACTCCCAGGTATTTAAATTTGAAAACCTGTTCTAATTGGACTCCATCTAACTTCCAGCTGTAAGTTTTCCGAGACCTGGTAAAGACCAGGACTTTAGATTTCCCATGATTAATTGTCAGATGGTTAAGTTTGCAATAAGCCGCAAAAATCTTTAGAGCTCTGCATAAACCAACTCTAGAGTAGGAAAGGATCGCTGCATCGTCGGCATATAGGAGCAAAGGGCAGCGAAAATCAGCTAGGCGGGGGGCATGAATGTTGGCTTGAGACTCGTTCAGAAAGAGCTTCATATCGCTAATAAACAGGTTGAAGAGGAGTGGGGCCAAAATGCAGCCTTGGCGCACACCTCTATTTATTGGGACCTCGTTGGATAGGTTTCCCGCCGGTGTGAGTCTCACTCTAGCCGACGACCCATGGTGTAATTGGGTTATAAGCCATAACAGCCTTCTATCTATGCCCCATCTCTCTAATTTCTTCCATAGGCAATTTCTTGGGATACTGTCGAAGGCAGCCTTTAGGTCTATAAAAGCGACACATAGGCGCCCCCGACTCGGGGCAGAATATTTTCTGGCAAGATGATACATGATTACCATATGGTCAGAGGTCGAGTAATTGTTCCTAAAGCCCGCTTGCTCATGGCCAATCAAATTTGAGTCGTTTGCCCAATGGGACAGCATGGACAGCAAAAATTTTGCAGCTAAGATTATATTTACACATTATCTAATAATGAAGTACCGTATTTTTTGCTCTATAAGACTCACTTTTTCCCTCCTAAAAAGTAAGGGGAAATGTGTGTGCGTCTTATGGAGCGAATGCAGGCTGCACAACTATCCCAGAAGCCAGAACAGCAAGAGGGATCGCTGCTTTCGCTGTGCAGCGATCCCTCTTGCTGTTCTAGCTTCTGGGATTCAGAATATTTTTTTTCTTGCTTTCCTCCTCCAAAAACTGTCTTAGGGTCTGGTGCGTCTTATAGAGCGAAAAATGCGGTATGTTTCTTGCTTTAGAACTATTGTGTTTAACACAAATGTAACTAAGTTTTCTTTAGCTGACGGACACATTTTATATAGGTATATAATATAACATTTTACAGATTAGCGAACTCAGACAGAGATTGGCTTTAGCACTTCATATGTTAGGTTTGGATAAGTTATGCCATTAACTATTGACAGTTCTATGCTGCTGTATTAAATCAATTTGCAAGGGAAGAACCTTTGAGGTATGAGTGGGAATCTTAAATATTTAGGTAGTTGGGACATAATTGTACTGAAGCTTATACCCATGTGCAGTGCTTTTTGACAGCTGAAAGAAATTTGGCACCCACCCTCTGGACACGGAATTGATAATGGCAATCATATGCCTTTTTAAAATTCTTTTTTTTTGGGGGGGGGTATTTTCTGTTTTGATGAGAAAGGCCAGTGTAGCCTTTCCATATGTCCACAGTCTTCTGGACACATCACATGTCATCCATGTAATGAGATTAGAGGTTAATTCGTCCTTTGTCTGCATGCAAGCATCTACCTCAAAAGGTGGAGTGTGGATCTTTTCCATCCTTGGGGATTACTCCCAAGCCCACGGCATGTTATCTTGTCACTGCAGCAGCCCTTCACAAAATAAATAGCAATTTACAGGGAGTCTCTTGAAATGTTGCGATAGCCTCAGAACAAAGAATTCATCTGTTACCCTCCTGACAGCATTTACTCTGCAATTGGCTTTCTCAACCTTTTGGCTTGATTACCCTTTTTTGTGGTTTGGTTCCCTTTCAATTTTTCATAGACAGAAATATGAGAGATGGGATTCTGGTACATTCATTAGAAATCCATTGAAACGGCGCAGGCGAGCAGGGGGAGAACGTTCTTCAGTTCAGTGGCTAAAGTAAAATCAATTAACGCTAAAAGCTTAATGCACTGCAAATTCTTGGAAATTCAGTGCTGCCCTTTTAGCGGATAATTCAGAAGTTTTCCAGTATGCGGTTGACAAAATGCAATTGATGCCTCCCTTCATGGATCCAGTTGCCCTTTGCAAAAACCTTAGTTTGCACAGGAGACAGAGAGGGTGAGTGGATGGGAAATTCCACCTCTCCTGCTTGGTTTTCTCTTGGCCAGGTGCTTCGAGGTTTGCCTGGATTTTTGATGCACTGAGTCAGTTTGTGGGGTGTGGGGGAAATTGGCAAGCATTTTGTTCATACGAAAGCAGCCTAGAATGTTATATTAGAAGAGCGACCAAGGTGCAGGGGTAGGAGGGTGTTAACATACCAAAATTGCTTTGTGGCACATAGAAGATTTGGGAACAGCATCGTAGGATGTGGGTCACTGTGTTTCTGCTGATAATTGGCCGCTTTTTAACAACTACCAAATCACCTTGTTAAGAGAAGGGGCGAGGCAGTTAGTAAGCTCTTCGTTCATCAGAAATAGCATTTAGCATGAACCGCTCTTCTGGTGCTGAAACGGGAGCAACAAAATACGGCATGCCATATGTTAAATGCCCTTTGCTTCTTTAATTAACACAATGCTGGTGTTTCTCCTACTTTTTGAAATCTGTGGACTGGAGGATGAGTATCTTCTGGGCTTGCTACCCTTTTTCCTTTGCAGACCAGATCAGGCCTTTGTTTTCATTTCCACCTCCCGTTTCCAACACGCACCATTTGATAAAGGAACAGCACTGGGAATGGCATGGTTGCAGCTACAAAGCCAGACAGGAGGGAGGGAGGGGGCGGGGACTGGCAGCCTGTGTGGGCGGAGCCACGCTGGCAGGTGGAGGGCGGAATTCGAACTGAGGAGACTCTCAGGGCAAAGTTGCCTCTGGACCCTGATCTGAGTCCCAGAACAGCAGGGCTGGCCCACCCGTGAGGCAAGGTGAGGAGGCCGCCTCAGGAGGCAGGGTCTACAGGAGCGACAGATCCTGACGTAGATCTTTATTCTCTCCCCCCACCCCCCACCCCATTTCTGTAGATCTTTCCTCAGCCCTTCTTCCCTGACTGGGGGAATGGGCGCAATTTTGTGGTTTGTCTGGGGCACCAAAATGTCTAGCGCCGGCCCTGCCGGAACATAGATAGGGAGCTGTCTTATACCACCCGCCCTGTGGAACGCCCTCCCACCAGATGTCAAAAGAAATAAACAACTGTCTGACTTTTAGAAATCTGAAGGCAGCCCTGTTTAGGGAAGCTTTCAATTTTAGATGAATTGTTGTATTTTAATATTTTGCTGGAAGCCACCCAGGGGTATAAATATTTAATAATAATAATAATAATAATAATAATAATAATAATAATAATTACAGAGGAACAGTGGTGGCACAAGGTGGTTCATTAGAGGATGAGAGCCAACCTCCAGACAGTGGGCAGAGTGCCAGCCCCTAATGTACAGCAGCGTAAAGACATTGAGTGGCACAATGTTTTGATCCATGTCCCTGTTGTCTTTTTTCCTTGATCATTGCTTCATGGCATGGTTCTGCTCCCTTGCTGTCCCCTCTGCTAGTATCTGCTATATTTGTGCTGAGTTATTCCTCAGTGCTGATCGCAAGGAAGACTTTGCAGTAAACTCAAAGCCATCAGATTGCTGTGATAGCCATCAGCTCCCCACCTACACCGGTGCCTAATGAAAACCTGCCACTAGACTGAGAAGGTCATAAAGGAGCTTGTTCCTTCCTCACTTAGCGTTTCTTGTTCTGGAAGTCAGTCTCATGGTTAAGAACTTGCCTCAGTATAAGGGGTGCCAAGACTTGACCTCATAACATATTCAGGCCTGTTATGAGTTGCCTCTCAAACACATGATATAAACACAAGAGTGCCTCTGAGCCATGTGCAGAGTGTTTTTACTTGGCCTTTGAGGAAAACCCTGGCACGCACCGGCATGCAAGCCTTGCTAAGAATGTTGCACAGTTCTTAAAACCAGCTTATTCTTCCAGCACTTCTGTTTAAGAAATCAAGCCTTCTTTTCTGTTACCTCTCATGAGTATTCAGTAATAATTTGTGTATCCATGAGCAACCCCTTGACAATTCAGGTTGAGATACACACACACACACACACACACAGAGAGAGAGAGAGAGAGAGAGAGAGAGAGGGAGGGAGAGGGAGGGAGAGAGAGAGAGTCAAACCTCAGTTGTTGAACGTAATCCATTCCGGAAGCCTGTTCTGCTTCTGAAACATTCCACAACCAAGGCGCGGCTTCCGATTGGTTGCAAGAGCTTCCTGGACTCAATCGGAACCTGCGTTGGATGTTTGGCTTCCAAAAAACATTTGAAAACCAAAGCATTTACTTCTGGGTTTTTGGCATTCAGGAGCCAAAATGTTCAAAAATGGAGCCGTTCAGGGGCCGAAGTTTGACTGTATAAGTTTTCCCCTCATCTTACCATCTCTTCCTGTTTTCGGCATAAAAGTGATCCCCCCCCCTCTCCCTTAAAGTTCTGCTTTAGGTGAGATTGCAGTTCAAGGCTACAAGATTTTCACACACTCGCCTATTCATTTCTGTGAATGCAACCTTCTCTTGGTAAATTGGGAAGAGCAGGAACAGAACTAGGTCACTGCTTTAAAGGAGATAGTGTCTGCTGGCAGAGTTGTCCTTTCCAGGCCTACGCAGATTGGCCGGGGAGTCCCACGATAGCAGCTGAAGCAGAAAGGGCAGGTGGTGGTTCTTCACACATTGTAGCTTTGAATTCTCTACGAGCACCGATTAAAAAGCTGACATTCATTAAATTGCAGTTGTCGCCGCGCTTTGCTCTGGATTCCAAAATGTGTAGCCTGACGAATTCTTCTGATCCAAGGTCTTTGATAAGGGCGGGTAAAGAGTTTTTTGGCAGAATCTAGTATGATTGGAGAACAGCATTCCTGTGCCTCGCCGCATGCTGCCTGACTGTAAGCCATATCGAGAGCAATCAGAGAGATCTGGTGGGGGCAGAAAGCTCCCTACTCCCTTGTATGCCCCCAAAATGCATATTTTAAATACTGATGACGCCCGTCTCTGGGGAGATGAGGAGTGCACCTGTAGGAAAACCCAATTATATGGGTAATTTGATACAGGTAAAAGATGAATCAAATCAAGACGAATGTGCAACAAGGTGAGAGTTCTGATGAGACTCCAAAGCATGTCTGCCTATTTTTCTTGACTTATAAGGTCACGGCCAGTTTGAGGAATCTGGCCCATGTAATATATACCAGCAACAGGTAAAAAATCTATGTAAGTGTGCTACCCTGTACACCAACATTCATCCACTCCCTCTAGATATATCAGTAGAGTCCAAGACACAGTTTGCTAACAGGAGATAACTGGTCCATTCACACATTTCTAGTTAGCACAAGCAAGTGAGCCAATGGACGCAGTGTCACGGATAACACACCACTTCCTTCCAGGTCACAATAGCCAACATATGTCAGGATTTATAAACGTCCCCAGCAGTATGTACCGTATTTTTCGCCCTATAGGGCGCACTGGCCCATAGGGCGCACCTAGTTTTTGGGGGGGGAAATAAAGAAAAAAAATTATTTCCCCCCCCCCAGGCGCGGGGCTGGTACGGGGGAAGCCCGAGCTTCCCCCGACCCCAGCCCCCAGAACAGGCTGCTATCCGCAAGCCTAGGGAGCCTGGTGGGAACTCCCGCTGGGCTCTCCAGGCTTGCGGATATCTGCCCGAAGCCCGGGGCACGCTGCTCAGTGCGCCCCCGGCTTCAGGATGCAGGCTGCTGTCCGCAAGCCTTGGGAAACTGGCAGGAACTCCCACCGGGCTCCCAAGGCTTGCGGATAGCTTCCTGAAGCCTGGAGAGCGAGAGCGGTCAGTGCACACCGACCCCTCTCGCTCTCCAGGCTTCAGCGAAAGCCTGCATTCGCCCCATAGGACACACACACATTTCCCCTTCATTTTTGGAGGGGAAAAGGTGCGTCCTATAGGGCGAAAAATACGGTAGGTCACTTAAAAAATAATAATGGGGCCACTCCTCACGATGTAGTGGGTGCTCTCTCCACACACCCCATCCTGCAACGACATGTTTCTGCTTCTTTGCTAATTTTGCATGAAAGTGGGAGAGGATTTGAGGACAGTGTGCCTGGAAATGTCCCCTCTGCTCAGTTTGGTACTGGCCTGGCAAGCACCGCGACTAATATGGCAGAAGTGGAGAGGAGTGGAAGACAAGTTGTAGAACAGTCTCTGGAGGACCGTCTCAGATAACAGAAGGGCTGTAGCTCATTGGAGGAGCACAAGGTTAATAACAGGTTAATCACAAACATCTCCAGGTAGGCCTTGCCTGGAACCCTGGAGTGTCAGTGCAGACAGTACTAGGCTGGATGGACCACTAGTCTGAATTCATATAAGGTATCTTCCTATCTTCCTATGTTCTTAACAGGCACTGGAGAGCATCAGACAGGAGCAAGGTTAGGACTCTGCCTACTCCACACTTTTTTTAAAAAATCCCACACCAAGAAAAGTTAAATTCTGACCCGTAGAAATTACACAAGTTGGTCAAATTTGCATGACTCGCCTTATTTTGTGTCTGTTCCGTGAGGACCAGAAACTTCCTTTTTTTAAGTGCAAGCTGAGATTCTTGGGAAGATGACTTCTGTGCCTGCTGCCACATTCTGTCAAATTGCAGCGTAAGCCAGCCCTGAACAGCCTGCAACAAACTCATGGTAAACAATGTTCTCAGTTCTTCTTGCAGTTTTAAAAGGTTAAGAGCAGGCCATCTCAGTTAGTTGTGAAACTTCCTTCTTGGAAGATAAATTTGTGGTTTTCCTTTACAGGCTCTTGAGATCTGTTGGTTGATGCCAGTCACCTAGAGTGTGAGCTGTCGCTTTGTTTTAACGTTGTCTACCTTGCCTTGCGTTCTCCCTCCAGGCACCATGAAGAGGTCAAATATAGATTTCCCTCCCCATGTTATTTACCCCTTCAGCACCCTGTGTCATTCTGGAAGAATATCTCTGCATAAGTGCTGCCTCCTTGGCTTCAGATTTCCTATCCACAATGAGTCGCCTTTGGTGACTGCAGTCACTTCCTTGCACGTATTTGTGAAAGCAAGTGGCTTCCTTTATGTCCTACTAACTCTGACCCCTAAGGTTGACTCCTGTCGCACTTCTAAGATACGCAAAATCCAGGGTGTTAGCAAGCTACAAAGATAATGATTTTAATTGAAGTTTAATGTCATATGTTGTTTTAATCCATTACGCTGATTTTGTATGAGCCCCATCCTGGAACAGCATGGTAAATATTTCTAATAAAATAAAATAGTTGGAAAGACCAAAACAAATCGCTTCACATTTACGGTGGTACCTTGGTTCTTGAACAAATCGACTCCTGAACGTCACAAACCTGGAAGTAAGTGTTCCGGTTTGTGAACGTTTTTTTGGAAGCCAAACGTCTGTTTCGGCTGTCGGCACTGTTTCTGGGGCCAATCAGAAGCCGCACCTTGGTTTGCAAATGTTTTGGAAGTCAAATAGACTTCCAGAATGGATTGAGTTCGGGAACCAAGGTACTATACGGCTTATAAGAGCACACTGAAATTGCTGAACTCTTGCAGCAATCCTGTATGCTAGTCTATGCATTTATTTCCTCCCTCCCCCCCCCAAAAAAAGAAAAACCGTTCCAAGGTCATGTCCTGAGTTCATAGCATAGGCAAGATTTCAGCTGGGAACTTTTCAACTTGATTGTTCAGTCTCATAGCGACTGTCACCCACAGACTGGGTTGAGCAACATTTGCCTGGGAATTTGAATACCTTTTCTAGCCATGACCTAGATCAGCCATCATTAACTGGTAGGTCACAGGAAGAAGCTGAGCTCTGCAATGAGTTACTGGCAGACTAAAGGTTTAGGAGAGGATCTGAGGGCACAAATGCCTTTTCTTCCTCTTTCACCATTATATCCTCACTACAAGACTGCATAAGAACAGCCATGCTCAGAGTGATGAGGAGGCATTTCTCTTGAGAGGGGAAAGACAAGTCCTTTCCATTCTTGCACTGATTTCACTGTACTTGGAGCCCAGCAATGTAGATTGGGGGTGGGGAGGCAGCTTCCAAACAGTCTGGTCAGGAATGGCCCTGTCCCCAGTCTTAAAAGCTGGTGTCCACTGGTCTAGGAAAGAGAAAAAAGAGATCATTTTGAATATTTAAAAGGGTCTTGCAAAAAGAAAAAAAAGAGGAGCCCTTGTTTATATTATTTACTTAAGGCAGCCTTCCCCAACCTTGTGCCATCCAAATGTTTGGGATTTCAGCTTTCCTAAACCCTGATAATGGGCCATGCTCGCTGGGACAGATAGAAGATGTAGTTCAAAACACCTGGAGGGGTACCAGACTGGAGCTGACTACAGTGGTACCTCGGGTTAAGTACTTAATTCGTTCCAGAGGTCTGTTCTTAACCTGAAACTGTTCTTAACCTGAAGCACCACTGTAGCTAATGGGGCCTCCTGCTGCTGTCGTGCTGCCGGAACACAATTTCTGTTCTCATCCTGAAGCAAAGTTCTTAACCTGAAGCACTATTTCTGGGTTAGCGGAGTCTGTAACTTGAAGCGTATGTAACCCGAGGTACCACTGTATTGGCTATTGTTCATCTTGTTCACTGAGATTAGAGCAAGAAGCTGTTGGTTGATGTGATGCTGATTTTGCTGGAATAGCATAAGCGAAGATTCAAACCTACCTGGACCCTGAATCATCTTCTGAGGCCCTCCTTCGTGTGCCTCCTCCTTGAGAGGTCCAGAGGGTGGCAACACGAGAACAGGGCCTTCTCTGCAGTGGCTCCCCGTCTGCGGAATGCTCTCCCCAGGGAAGTTTGTCTGGCACCTTCTTTATATACCTTTAGGCACCAGTCAAAAATGTTCCTTTTTAACCAGGCCTTGGTTGACCTGATTGACATCCTATACCCTTTTAAAATGTAGCTCTTTTTTGGGGTGTGTGTGTTATTGTTCTTATTTTGATATCATATATTGTGATCTTTTCTGTGAACTGCCCTGAGACCTCCGGTTATAGAACGGTATATAAATTCAATAAATAAAATAAATAAATAAACCATTATAACATAACAGACAAGTATCAAATAAAAACCACACAATCAACGATGGTAACATCAGTGATAGCCCAAATAGCCACAATCCAGGACAGCTTTCATGTTCCAAATGCCTGGGCAAACAGAAAAGTCTTCAGCTTACATGTAAAAATATCAGAAGTGGGGGCAGATTTGATTTTCCCCAGGAGGTGGTTCTGTAACCAGGGTTCCTTCACCAAGAAAAGGTCCTGTCTCATGCCACCACCCTCCCAGCTTCTGCTGTAGATGGGGACAACAATCAGGGCCTCTCCTGCTGATCAGAATTCCTGGGCCAGTTGGCAGTCGGAAAGATATTTGGATCCCAGATAATTCAGATCTTTATAGGCTACAGTGGTACCTCGGGTTACATACGCTTCAGGTTACAGATGCTTCAGGTTACAGACTCCGCTAACCCAGAAATAGTAACTCGGGTTAAGAACTTTGCTTCAGGATGAGAACAGAAATTGTGCTCCGTGGTGCGGCAGCAGCAGGAGGCCCCATTAGCTAAAGTGGTGCTTCAGGTTAAGAACAGTTTCAGGTTAAGACCGGACCTCTGGAACGAATTTAGTACTTAACCCGAGGTACCACTGTACTAGCAAAGCACTGCCACCCATAATGAGTTAGGCATTGCACCACATGTTTCTACTACATCCTGGACGTACCTGGAGGTGTGCAGGGGAACAGCTAGCTTAAGGGTTGCTAGTTCAGGCGTCGTAGTTGAACTTCTGTAGAGGTGGAATGTGTCTGCCATCCTGATCAACAAAGAGAGATGCACAAGCATTCTACACCTTCCAATGCTTATCTGCTAAAACGTCAGCTTTGGGACTGCCATGGTGCCCTCTTTTTGGGGATGGGCCTAGAGCCACTTTGCTGCTCTTAACTAACAGCTAGTAAACATCAGATTTTATTGGTCAGCTAAATACAGGTTATAGCCAAGAGCAAACAAATACGGACACGGAAACTAATTCAGGATGGTGACCAATAGCCATTATTTGATGTATTCCTTTTTGGTTTGTTTGTTTGTTTTTGCTCTCTATCCAAGATTATTTGGAGCGGGCGACTGAACTTTCCTCTAACCAGTAAAATTAAAGTTAACGGTTCCATATCTTCCCATTGCCACTGAAAGCCCTGATGAGTGTGTGTCTTTAAAAGATCCCTGGATGTTGGCAAGTTGCTCATGGAGAGAAGTCCCAAAGATGTGAAGTGGATGTTGGAGACATGAACCCTGAAGACACTTTGTGACCTGTCCTCCTTGAATGGACTTACTATTAAGATGCGTTGTACGCAAAATGGGCATGCTTGTTGTAGACTTTGGGCTGATGGAACAAACCAGTACCAGCTATGCGCTTAAGTGAACAAAACTGCTCGGTTTGGTGGTTCTCTGTTCAGGTTCCAGATCTTGCAGTGCTTCCAGAGGGAAGCTTTCTGTGAGTGTGCTGGGTCATGGCGTTCAGTCCGCCGTATGCCCTCAATCCACCCAGAGGTCACCTTGTGCCAATAGCTCCATCTCCCAACAACTGCAAGGTTTTTGTGAGCAGCAGAGCAAAACGGAGCACAAAACCAGCAACTTGTATCCCCAAGCTCACCCTATTCTGGGTGAGGGGTGGATTTCCTGTCCCACGTCCTGTTTAGCAAGCGTTAGATGTTGCAGGAAGAAGTCACCTGCAAGTGCATGCGCATTTCCCGAATAAATGCTGTTGTGCTGCAGAGCTGTGCAGATGAACGAGGATTGCAAAACGCTGCTCACGTTGGCCTTCCCTAATACTAATAAGCGATCGGTTTTAAATGTGGGTCGTAAGCAGTTATCCCTAGAAGAGGCAGCAGCCTCTAGCCCCACCCCCGCCCGCCCCCCAGCCAAATAAGAGCATGCATGACAGTCACATCTTCTGGTTGGCTGGCAGTGATGCACTATCAGATTGAACGGCTAATATCCAGGTTACTATGGTGACCAGGACCAAGAGAGTTGTAGTGTTTGAAAGCAGTGGTTTCTCCCTTCAGAAACCCTCCACCCCTCTGCTTTTCTCCCGCACAGACTGTTTCTCTTCTCTTGCTTCTTCCGTGGAACAGTGTGAGTAATATTCTAGCTGAAGTGATCTCTGGCTTGTCACGTTTCTTCCATTTTAAACCTTCTCTCCATGACGTTGAAGCACGCTGGGTGCAAAATGGAACGCGAGCAGCACCATTTGCCCACATGCAAGTAACTCTGAAATCCTGAAGCTAGAGCAGGGGTCAGCAACCTTTTTCAGCCGTGGGCCGGTCCACCGTCCCTCAGACCATGTGGTGGGCTGGACTATATTTAGAAAAAAAAATATGAACGAATTCTTATGCCCCACAAATAACCCCAGAGATGCATTTTAAATGAAAGCACACATTCTACTCATGTAAAAACACTAGGCAGGCCCCACAAATAACCCAGAGATTCATTTTAATTAAAAGGACACATTCTACTCATGTAAAAACACCAGGCAGGCCCCACAAATAACCCAGAGATTCATTTTAATTAAAAGGACACATTCTACTCATGTAAAAACACACTGATTCCTGGACCATCCACAGGCCGGATTGAGAAGGCGATTGGACCGGATCCAGCCCCCAGGCCTTAGTTTGCCTACCTATGCCTCTTGGGTATACAGCTTTGGTGTGCTTCGTTCCTTGAAATTAAAAACCCTTTTTTTCAAAAGCTTCAAAATACGGAAATAGTGCAAATATCAGAAATGGGTTTGTGATGGGTTTGCATCCGGTCCCCGGGCCTCAGTTTGCCTATCCCTGAGCTAGACCCACTGGTGGATTTAATGAGTAAGCCTAGCAGTATAGCTCCCTGGGTCTGTTCACCTTTGAGGTAAAGAGGACTCTGAGATAATCTAAGGTCAGATCATCTCTGCTAGAACCTGCCTCTCATGTGTTTGGGCACCTTTTTCAGTCCAGCTGTCTGCCACATTCATCTCTCCAAAAACAATTTAGGCAAGAAAGCCATGTATTGCAGCTTTCTGACTCATTTTGTCTTCTGGCCACCCTATCATTATTATTATTACATTTTCTGTCTTTCAGGGAACTAGAGGATAGTGTTGTGTTTTTTAATTTAAAAATAACAGCAAAGGTGACACCGATTCACAAAATAACATAGCTTTCAATGACCTGCTATTGTATAAATCATAAGGCAATTTGCTAGGGAGGGAGTTTCGCCCTTTGAAAGAAATGTTAAGCAGAGTTGCGCAATAGTTTTTGTGAAATGTTTTTACATTGAAGGGTGTGGGGATAGATTAAACAAATATGGGGCATACTCCACTGGAAATAAGTTCCTCTGTGTTCAGCTCTCATGAACGCCAGGGGAGGTGCTCACAGGAGATGGGTTCAACAAGTTGCGCTTGTTTGGGTCGGTGCTATGACATCTGAAATATGCCCAGCGGTCTGGTAAGGTTGTCTAAGTCTTGGGCTTGGACACGAGAGAATTAGGTTGACCGGTGGCAGGCAAGTGCTGGCTTGGGGAGCAACTCCAGAACAGACAGGTACATTCCCTTTCTTTGGTGCACGCAGGCATGCACAACTGTTTCAAGACACTTTGAGGTGTCCACCCTGCTGCTTGCTAATGGTGAGCAGCAACGAAGGTCAGGTGCACTGTGCAACATGTACACCTAAAGATGTCCGCCGAAAAATGCAGAGCACATAATCAATCATGTAAGAAAAGTGTTGGTCGCATAATAGTATGACTGTTATCTTAAACAACCCATAGAGAATCTTCCTTTTTTTGTAAATTTATTTGGTTTTCAAATCAGAGTTTTACGATCACATATACAATATATAACATACAAACAAGATTCCAAGGAATCTTCGGGACTCCCCCCTCCTCCCCTTTGTGGATCCTATTGTTAATCATTTCCTCCTGCATCTTTTATGATAATCCAAATCTTTCACATCTCCATTATGTCCAAAATTCACCATTAAACTACAAGTGCTGTTCCAGTCCCGCTAACAGCTTTAACTGTTTACAGTGGTTTTTAAGATAAATTATAAATTTTCCCTATTCCTTATTAAAAATTTGGTCTTCCTGATTTCTGATTCTTCTGGTCATTTTTGCCATTTCGGCATAGTCCATCAACTTGATCTATCATTCTTCTCCTATAGGGACTTTATCTTCTTTCCATCTCTGGACTAGTAGCATCCGCGCAGCCGGGGTTGCGTACATAAATAGCCTTTTCTGCTCCCTTGGGATTTTGGATTTTCTGAATTTGTCTCCCATTATTTGTGAGCTGGCCTTTTGAATCTGGACCTGCCTTTTCTGTTTGGGACTGTCCCTGAAGCACTGAGCTTTTAGTTACAGTTTGGAGACTGAAGCAGCGTTTTACAAACCAGCTTTCAAAAGCCCTCTGTTGTTAGGGACATTGCTGCTACAGTCACTGCCTTCCCAGGCATGCTTTCTACGTGTGGACTGTGACCCCAGACACATACATGGCCCCAGCTGGCATTAAAATGTATAATGAGAGAGGCCTATGGCACAAACCAGAAAAGTAAATACTGCTTGTTTTTCATGGTTAGACCCTCGCTGTTTGTTTTTATTAAAAGGGGGAAAGAAAAACAGCTTCTGTTGCACACATTGGATGAATCATTTCTGCAGCCTTTCAAGAGCAGAGGTTACTGAACTGGTCTGTGGGCAGGAGGCTGTCTGCAAATGACTTCCTGTGAAGTTTTGATGAAACTGGCTCTGTGCTATTTCTGCTTCTTGTTCCGATAGGCAAGTGTATTCTGCATGTGCATGCACAGTTTTGTACTGGCAGCCAAGATTCTGAATGTGTTTATGTTTGCTTATTTTGCATATTTCTGCTTTTGCTGTTTTATTTTAAGTGCCTACCTATCCTTGAGATGGGGAAGTTCTCGCACAGCAGTGAAACTGCTAAAAGGTAAAGGGACCCCTGACCATTAGGTCCAGTCGCAGATGACACTGGTGTTGCGGCGCTCATCTCGCTCTATAGGCCAAAGGAGCCGGCGTTTGTCCACAGACAGCTTCCGGGTCATGTGGCCAGCATGACTAAGCCGCTTCTGGCGAACCAGAGCAGCGCACGGAAATGCCATTGACCTTCCCGCCAGTGCGGTACCTATTTATCTACTTGCACTTTGACGTGCTTTCGAACTGCTAGGTGGGCAGGAGCAGGGACCGAGCAACGGGAGCTGACCCCGTCGTGGGAATTCGAACCGCCGACCTTCTGATCGGCAAATCCTAGGCTCAGTGGTTTAGACCACAGTGACACCCTAGTCCCCTTATTTAGACAGCTTTTTACCACCTCTGGCTCCGAAGCTTTGAAAAAGTATTGCTGACCTGCTTTCACATCTAGCTTTGCAGGCATGAGGAACAGAAATTGAGTGGTGGGATGTTAACGAGAACAGAGGTGCTCAGGATGCTGAATTCTGCAGTCAACCCAATTTCATGTGATCTCCCCTCTCCCCCCAGCCTTGACAGAATTATGGAATTCAGACATGTCCTCTACGTGTCAGAGTAAAAACAAAGAACATTGTGAACTGCCCCTGGGGAAGTGTTGTATTTTAAGATGATATGGAAAGTGCTTTCCTATGATAGTCGAACTGCATGAAACTGATGCTACACCAACACACACCTTTGTTCAACTTAGCTATGTTGGAAGACCAGTGCCCTTGCTTGCTATAACAGTATCCAAAAGTGATGGTAACCACCTTTTGATAGACTCATCCCCACCTAGCCTCTTGGGCTTGCTGATCAGAAGGTCGGCTGTTCAAATCCACGTGACGAGGTGAGCTTCCGTTGCTCTGTCCCAGCTCCTGCCAACCTAGCAGTTTGAAAGCACACCAGTGCAAGTAGATAAATAGGTATCTATCTGCAGCGGTAAGGTAAATGGCATTTCTGTGCACTCTGGTTTCCGTCACGGTGTCCTGTTGCGCCAGAAGTGGTTTAGTCCTGATGGCCACATGACCCGGAAAGCTGTCTGTGGACAAACGTTGGTTCCTTCGGCCTGAAAGCAAGATGAGTGCCGCAGCCCCATAGTCGCCTTTGACTGGACTTAACCGTCCAGGGGTCCTTTTAGCTTTACCTATACTCCACCATACCACAAATCTCAAGAGTCAATTAGTCGAATGTGATCAGGCAATGGGAGAGGAGAGTTAACTGTGAGTGAGTGGGAATGATGTTGACTATGGAACCTCTGGTGATACAACAAGAAGCAGATTTTGTTGCCAGTGCCCCTTGTAAAAGCAATATCTAACAGCTACATTCTTCTCAACCAAATGAAGGGGAGGCATGCACTTGAGAGTATAGAGCAGGCTTCTTCAAACTTGGCCCTCCAGATGTTTTTGAGACTACAGTTCCCATCATCCCTGACCACTGGTCCTGCTAGCTAGGGATCATGGGAGTTGTAAGCCAAAAACATCTGGAGGGCCAAGGTTGAGGGAGCCTGGTATAGAGTATTGTTCTCTCTTACTCACACCCGCACCAGTGATTCACATTGTAAATGCATCCACAAGCACCTGTGATCTGCTGTGGCTTTACCATGTGTTCATCTGGGTCTGCTAAGGCATTGCAAAAATAGCAAATTAATCAGGGATTTTCAATGCAACTCAGCGTGGCGTTAAGTCAAGAAGTATTAAATACCTGGAAGACTTGGCCTCCTGTCCCGGTGGCACCCTGACGTGACAGCGATCAGTGTTGTGCACCGTCTTTATTGTTTGTTAGTCTTGTCCCTTTTCATTTCTTTTCTTTAGAAAAAGCAGACTAATATTTAATATTAGCGGCACAGCCCTGAGCATGTTTATTCAGCAGACAGTCACATACGGGGCTTACTCCCATGGAAGGTGTGCATAGAAGTGCAATCTAAGCACTCCTTGGTCCTTTCCCTAAAAAGGGGGGGGAGCAAATTATTTTTCTGATGGAAAGCGTTGGCAGAAAACAATGAATTGGTGCGATAGTTTAGGTTTCTCAAAGAAAAAGAAATTTGGTGGTGTTCTGGGGATTCTGTTCCCATTTTTCAGTAAGTGATACAGGACCTTTTTTAAAAAAACAACAAAGAAACATTTCAGCATTTGGGCATGTTAATCTTGCCAGCTGCACGTTCAGCTCCTGCATTTAAAATTATCGTTAGCTGTCTTTCCTGTAAGGGAAATAGAACTGCATTATTACACTCATGAAGCGGGGAAGATTCTTAAAACCCAACATGCAAATTTCCCAAGTTGCTGAATGTCCAGCACCCCCGCAATGGAAATTACATCTTTTTAAAAGCTGAATAACAGCTTAAAATTAAATATTCTGTTTCTCTTTGCCCTAAGTTTCTGGAAATTCTTTCCCATGGACAGCATTGTCAAAAACACTGTGAACTCTCTTTATTTAAGCCTGACACTCAAGCCAAGGGTCGTGTTTTTGTTTTGTTTTGTTTTTTAACAGGGCTGTTTTATGGGATCTGATTTTTCACTCTGGGGTGGAATTTCTTATGTAGGGCTTCTAAGTTGGAGTGTTAGGAGAGAGCAAGCCAGTGCAGCAAGGACCCAAGTCTCACCCACATGACATGAGCAAAGGAGTTGGCCCTCTTCTTTTTTAAAATACAGCAAAGTAGTCTCTGGAACTCATTCCGCTGGAACAGCTGTATTAGAAAGCTGTTTGCAAAAACAATTGCAGTCTTCGTGTCACTCTCAGGAGTCAGCAAACTTTTTCAGCAGGGGACCAGTCCACTGTCCCTCAGACCTTGTGGGGGGCTGGAATATATATAGAGGGGGGGGGAATGAACGAATTCCTATGCCCCACAAATAACCCAGAGATGCATTTTAAATAAAAGCACACATTCTAGTCATGTAAAAACACCAGGCAGGCACCACAAATCACCCAAAGATGCAGTTTAAATAAAAGGATACATTCTACTCAAGTAAAAACACACTGATTCCTGGACCGTCCGTGGGCCGGATTGAGAAGGCAAGTGGGCCAGATCCAGCCCCCGGGCCTTAGTTTGCCTACCTATGCCTCTTCGGTATAAAGCTTTGATGTGCTTCGTTCCTTGAAATTAAAAACCCTTTTTTTCAAAAGCTTCAAAATCTGGAAATAGTACAAATATGAGAAATGGGTTTGTGATGGAGAGAACTCCATCAGTTGCACAGAGGGGACTCTCTGTACCTAAGCCTGGATGAGTAGCTCTATCTACGCACCTTCCCTGGCCCCATCCCAAAGAATGCACAAGTTGCCCTCCCTTATGGCCTTTCCAGAACCGTGGCTCAAGGAGTCGGTGGTTCTTTTTCTTCATTTGCATGATCCGTTCTAATCTTGGCCGTTAATCACGGCCTCCCGAGCTGTTAGGAGGTGGTGGAGCTGATCTTACAGGTTCAAGGTGGCCTTTCTTCTCCCCTTCACACGCTTTAAAGTCTCTTTCTTTAATGTGTTCCCCCCACCCCCTCTCTCTCCCTGCAGTGAGAAACGCCGCCTGCAAGTCAGCGTCGCCAATCCGGTCCAGTGCAGCATGCATGGTCGGAAATGCACCGTCTCCGTGGAAACCAGAATAAACCAATCAGAGCCAAACTTCACCAAGGATCGGTCAGGCTTCGTCCTGTGTGTGCCTGGAAATTAGCATTGCTTCTGCTAGGGGAGGGCTGTGGGGAGAGGGAGAGAGAGACTCCCCCTCTAAGCAGCCTTCCTTTCCTCTTGTGCCTTGAATCTTGCATGGTGGGGGGAGGAGGAGGAGGGTTGTAAAGATGTTTGTCTGTGACACACATCTAGACATCTCTAAAGCTACACTGAGCAGGAGCTTAAAATAGCCCCTCCATTGTGCTGGCTATAAATTTAGAACTGGCTCCCATGCCATGTTTTAGCAAAGTGCCTTTTATGAATGGATATATATATATATATATATATATATATATATATATATATATATCCCTCCGCTCTCCTCCTCCTATTCCTCCCCCCCCCCCAATACCTAAGATGGTTGTGTAATTAATCCTTGGGACTCCAAAGCCTTGTATGGGAGGGAATAGGAGAGGGGGGAAATCCCTTTGGATTTCATGCAGGCCTTAATTTTAAAAGTGATCTGTACTTAAAAAGAGGTGGGCTTTCTGTAGCACAGGGGCAAGGAGCTGGCAGCAGCTTCCACGGAGTTTCCCCAGCCCCTTTTGTTCCAAAAAGGTTGTGCCTGAGAGAAACCGCCCCCTCCTCAGGCCAGGGGTCGCCCACTTAGAGCCCTCCAGATGTTATGGCCTCCTAGCTCCCGTCATCCCTGCACATTGGCCCTACTGATTGGAGTCTCGACAACATTGGACGGCAGCACGTGGGCTGCCCTTGCCCTGGCTTCCTCAACCTCGGCCCTCCAGATGCTTTGAGACTACAATTCCCATCATCCCTGACCACTGGTCCTGCTAGCTAGGGATCAGGGGAGCTGAAGGCCAAAAACATCTGGAGGGCCGAGGTTGAGAAAGCCTGATCTAGGTGGCATTAGCCATTGCGCCCTGGAAAGGGTGTCCACTTTTGGCATTAACTGCTTCGCTGCAGTGCTTGTGTTGCACTGGAGTCCCAGATGGGCTCTAGGTGGTTGCACCCGGACACCAAAAGACAGATGGAAAGAGCACCATCTTTATAGTATGTCTGTTATCTTCAGAGAGGGGGGCTCCCCTTTGTGCATGACTTGGCACAGATTTGCCTTCGCAACGCTGCTGTTAGTGCAAGCGCTGGAGCCGATCACTCAGGCCAGCTCACAGTGTGCTTTATCCAAGCGGCTGGCATCATTCTGGCCAGTGTAGCCTCATAGTTAGTTGCCTTTTGTCCGTCTCTCCGGCTTTCCGCTGGGTAGCAGCCACAGCCTCATTGACGAGCTTTATTTTCTTCTCGTGCCAAAGTAGCTGTGTTTTGCTTGACCCTGAGCGCTTCCAGCATCTCAAGACATGGGCCGAGATGCACCGTTCTGGAGCACCTGACGAAAGGCCCACACCAAATAAGCAAAATACCAAATAAGTAAAATGAAGTAAATGGAGGGGGGAGGGACCAAGCCTGACACTGCGGGTCAGGTCAGGATTCAGTGACTTTGCGATTGCTCACAACCCAGTTAGGAACATTGAATGACTTCGGTTGAATCAGGTTTTCTTAAAGCATGGGAATGTAGCCTTTCCCAGATTAATGGGTGGTGGAGCAAACTGGCTTGTTCCTGGGGAGCAAGTCCCCACCACCATCAGATTGATGGACAAAGTCCTTATTACACAGTTCCCAGCCATTCTGGCTGTGCTGTTTCCCCATCTTTGTGGTCCAGCTTTCCAGAGAAGGGGACCACCATCCAGGTCCCTTTCCTTGCTTGTTTTATGGCTAGCCTGGATGTGGCAAGATCCCACCCTTTTAACATTTTAAAGTACTTTTTGGTAGAGATGCCCACAGGCTGGGGTGGTCAATACCGTATGAAGTCTTTATGCGCTTATGGCATGCATGAAGTCCATTAGCCATCCCTGCGTTCGTTCCAATGAATGTCAGGCACATCTATGCTGAACGGCGTTCAGGTTGGTCCTGGCCCATCTTGTAAACCCGACCAAAAGTTTGCACTCTTCCCTGTTGCCAGTAGCGAAACAGACCTATCCCCACCCCAGTGTCTTCTTCTGCTTCTCTGTTAATTACTCAAAAGCCTTCCAGCTCTCACTTTCATAGCAGCCAAATTAGCCATGGAAACTTTTTAATTAGCACTTTCATACGGTGTCCCGGCATAATTGCTGCGTTTGAATGATGACAGAAACCGGCCCTCCGTTCCTCGGATGACGGGTGGTTTAGAAATTTAAGAAATGCAAAATAAATAAACAAATCGTGTGATAAGGAAGTCTCTCCAAATCTGTAAGACTGGCTATGTCGCGTGCTATGAAGTATTTGTCTTGATTTAAATGAATATACAGTATTTGTGCCTTTTCTGTTGTGTGTATGTGCGTGAGTGAGAGAAAAGAGAGGTTTTCTCAGTTTTATCTATAAATTAACTATTCCTTAATTGTATGTTTGATTTTTAAGCCTGAGGGAATAATGGAATGAACATTTTTAAATGTAGTTTATATAGAAATGTGGGCAAGCACCCTTGTTATAATTGAAATGTATTTTTGTTTACATCATTCATTGCAATAAATAAAAGAAGTATCATTTATACCCAATAATGCTCTCTCTTTGTATTTGGGAAGCACAAAGAAATAATATTATGTAGAGAAGATTGCACATGGGTGAAGGGAAGTAATGGGTATGGGGGGAGAGGGATATAGGGCAGTATTTGGAAAATTGTTAAAGTGCGCATGACTCAAGGGATCAAGAACAAGGAGTTTTGAAACAAAGAAGGCGACAAGCAGGCTGACGATTGTGCAATTGGTGAGCAATTTGGGGCAATCCCCGTCAAAAAAAAAGCTCCACAATTGTAGGCAATCTCCCCCTCCAAAAGCTGAACAACTCTAGGCAACCCCCTCACCCATTTTCTTATTTTTAAGTCCCCAAAAATTGGGGGCGTCTTATACACGGGGGCATGTTATACACGAAAAAAATACGGTACATAGCAAGGTCCCATGGACCTTTGGAGATTTGCTTCTCTTTCTTGCCAACTATGCTAGGTGTTATCCCATATAGATCAGGGTTGTCCAACTGGTCGGTCGGGATTGAGTAGTCGATCCCTGGGAGGTTCTGTTTGATTGCTGTCAACCACGGGCTCCTTTTCGTTAGCGGTGGCATAAGAGCATCCAGCCCTGCCCCCTTCACCCCACCCTCCACTTCTTCACTTCCCTCTCCAAAACTTCCCTCCCTTCCCAAGAATTACCAACAATAGAAGAATGGCAGATGAAGATGATGGATTTTTCGGAGCTAGCCGACCTAACCGGAAGAGTCCGCGACCAGAAGGAGGAGGAGTATCAGGAAGAGTGGAATAAATTTAATGATTATCTAGTTAAATTTGTTAAGTTAAATTAATTGAAAATAGCTTGCAGATACTTAATTGGCTTAGGGTTTTATTTATGTTAAGTGATGAATTAATATGTTTAATTCCATAAAGTGAAGATTTAAGGATGTTAATGTTTAAGTTAAATTTCATAAGAATTGGGATTTGGAAAACCGTTAAAAGGACATGCAATGAAATTCAACCAAGGGGAAGCGAGGAAATCACTTAACAAAGTTAATAAGTGTAATTTTCAATAAGGCTATGATTTATGTTCCCTCTCTAAAAAGAAGCTCAACAACTTTGACCTGAGTCCCCCAAATCACTGCCAGTTTTTTATTCTTTGAGTAGATCGCAGTCTCTTGGGAGTTGGACATCCCTGATATAGATGAATTGGCATTTTCTTCTTCACCAGTTGGTTTGAGACATGGATTGTAAAGGTAAAGGACCCCTGACAGTTAAGTCCAGTCGCAAACGGCTCTGGGGTTGTGGTGCTCATCTCGCTTTACTGGCCGAGGGAGCCGACGTTTGTCCGCAGACAGTTTTTCCGGGTCATGTGGCCAGCAGGACTAAGCCGCTTCTGGCGAAACCAGAGCAGTGCATGGAAACGCCTTTTACCTTCCCGCCAGAGCGGTACCTATTTATCTACTTGCACTTTGACGTGCTTTCGAACTGCTAGGTTGGCAGGAGCTGGGACTGAGCAATGGGAGCTCACCCCGTTGCGGGGATTCGAACTGCCGCCTTTCCAATCGGCAAGCCCAAGAGGCTCAGTGGTTTAGACCACAGCGCCACCCACGTCCCACAGGGATTGTAGATGGGCGCAATAATTAACACTCAGTACAGTAAACAAGGGAAACCCAGACTGAAATGCCCCTGAAGATGTTGGAAAATAATATCTGGGATACAGCAATGTCTGAGCATCTTGCCAGACACAGGAGAGTCATTAAAGGCATAACATAAAGAGACATCTTCCAAGAAACTCTGACTCCTTTAACTATTTTAATGATCACCAAAGGAAGACCTTGTTAGACCAACTGCTCAATCTTCTTGGTGGAGAGGTTATGGTAAGGAAGGCATTGAATGTGTAAGGCTTATGTGTAAGTGTAAGTCAATGGATGTGTAAGTCAATGGATGTCAGCGACCATGTTGAAGTGGACTGTACATATGGGGAACGGCGGGAGCCTCCCCCTGCTCCCAATTCAGGATCCTGAATCTTCCCAGGAGCAGGAGGACAGTATAGATTTGGAACAGTGGTTTGCAAAGGGGAATAGTTCAAGAAGACAAAAGTTGGGAAGAACTGGGTGATGAACAGCTAGGAGATGAAGAACTGGACAAGAGAGAGTCAACGGACACACTCTCACTGGAAAGCCAACATCCGCCCAGCCCAAGGTCATGACGAGCAGATGTGGCAGCACAGAAAGCAAAGTGGTTGCAAGATCAGGTTGCAAGACGAGGAAGTGACAAGGGTGACCTGGAAGGGAAGTGGGTGTAAACCTTAACTGGGAGCACCTTTACTCCGATAATGGACTCTTTGTTCTTTCACTGTGATCATTAAAATCTCTTTAAATGCTAAGAGACTATTTTTGCTTTGTTCTGCTTATCCATGGCCAAATAAGCCGCTTCCCCAAAGCCTGGCAATGAATAGAACAAACACCATTTGTTGCTGCTAAGTGTTTAATGGTTCTTGTATTTTTTTTATAAACCAATAGATGTTGTTGTCATTTTTTTAAAAAGCCCGAGGGTTAAGAAAAACGGATAGGACCCAGCGAAATGTAAGCAATTTTAAATCCAGTTGATCTCAATGGAAGATATTTAGGCTGCAGACTCAATGGGGCTTTTAAAGTTTACAACTCCTGCTGAAATCATGGCAAGTTGTTTTGGTTGGAATACGCCCCGCATTTCGGGATACCTTTATTGTAAAAGGGCGGACATGATGCAAATGTTTCTATTTCACATAAAAGGCTTCCCTCAAACACAGAGGGAATGCCAGTAGCAGCCTCAATGTTAACTTACTTCCAGTTTCTTGATTACTTTTTTTAAAAACTAGCTTTCATTGTCACCTTAAGGAAGAATTAACCCCAGTCCAGAAAGGGAGCCTGTGAAGGATGTTGAAAATGGATTAGCTAGTGCTTGTGAGCTCATGAAGAAGGAAAGCACCCTCAGAGGCCAAATGTGCTTAAGGACTTTGCATTGTTGTTTAGTTCTGAACCTTAAAAATAAAAAATAAAAAATCTCATTAGCTGGACTCTAGCAAATGAACAAGACTGACTTCCTCTTCTGAATCTCCTTGTGACTCATGCACCATGTGATACCAGGAATGCCATTCACAAAGCTTGGTTTTCTTTCTCTTCCCAGTGAGAGACTAGCTCCAAAGAAGGAATTGCCCTCCCTGTTTTCCAACCTGTTTTCCTCTTCTGTCTCCCCATCCCTCCAAGACAACGTTGCCCCTCAAAACTACAATATGGAGGGGTGACTTCAGCCATACATTATCTACTTTATTTTTTTTGCTTTTTTAAAACTGGAATTCCGAGGGTCCACTGATGGGTGTTCTGAATGTGAAAAGCACACAAGGGCATATTTGAGGTTTCTTCATAGTGAAGCCTTCCAGGTGGACTACAACTCCCATCAACCCTGAAAAAGCTTGGCTGGAGATAATGGGAGTTGGGAGAACAAGTCTGTGTTTTACAGTGCAGATCCTATGCAGGTCTGCTTACAGGAACAAGTCCCACTAGATTTAATGGGGCTGACACAGGTGGCGCTGTGGGTTAAACCACAGAGCCTAGGGCTTGCCGATCAGAAGGTTGGCGGTTCGAATCCCCGCAACGGGGTGAGCTCCCGTTGCTCGGTCCCTGCTCCTGCCAACCTAGCAGTTCGAAAACACATCAAAGTGCAAGTAGTTAATAGGTACCACTCCGGCGGGAAGGTAAACAGCATTTCTGTGCGCTGCTCTGGTTTGCCAGAAGTGGCTTAGTCATGCTGGCCACATGACCCGGAAGCTGTACGCCGGCTCCCTCAGCCAATAAAGCAAGATGAGCGCCACAACCCCAGAGTCATCCACGACTGGACCTAACGGTCAGGGATCTCTTTACCTTTAGCTTACTACCAGGTAAGGGGGCACAGGTTTGTAGTCTTAAATGATTCTAAGTGTGTACTCTTGGTGAATCAGATCAAGGTCTACCTAGGCCAGCATCTCTTGTAAAAATCCTAGCAACCATCTGTCATGATGTTGTCGTCCAGCGAACTTCGTTCTGCCTACTCATTTTCTGCAGGATATTGCCTCCGTGGCAACCAGGAGAGAACCCGTGAACCATACTGACTTAACCTTGATTTAAGAGCCTCTTGCGTTAAACCGCCTCTCAACAAGGCAAATCCAATTAATTCCGATGGCTCTGTTATTTACAATTGTCTTCATTGTCTATCATCGCCTCCTGCCATCATACAACAGCACATGTTTTTTAAAATATATATATAAAATAAAGCTCTGAAAACCATCATGTAATGGATGGTCAGTGCATTTTATTTTTAATCAGCACAGTACAAAAATAAATAAAAATAAGGGGGGGCGTTAAGTTACAGGCACACACAGCTCTGTGACAGTCTTGTCATATTTATAAACCTCACATACTTACAAACTCACTATAATACACATACATACAAAAAGGACAATTTATAAATTAATTTATGTAATAATAAGCAATAATCATAATAATAATACCAATTTTGGTCAACAAATATCTACAGAAGAGATTGCACACTAAAAAAAAACAAAACCCCAAAAACCTTAACATACACATACATGTAGAATTTAGCAGGTTTTCTGTTTTTTTTTCTCCTCTTCTCCCCTCCCCACCCCACCCCACACATAAAATGTACAGGTATGCAGAATTTCAAGTGAAAAAAATGGCACATTTTTTTCTTTCAGTTTTTGTTTTCCTTTTGAAAAAAAAGAAGTAACAACGGTTTAGAACACAGCTGAACTCTTAAGAACTGTGTACAGTTAAGATTAGAAAAGGTCTAGAAGTCTCAAGATGAAAATATATCGATTTGAATGACCTAAGGGTTTTGACAGTGGGGGGGGGGGGTGATGTGCTTGAAATTTGTGCACAGCGATTTATTTTGCTTCTTTGTTTTTACAATCAGCTGTTCTAAGGTTTTGCCTTTTGTCAAAAGATGCTTTTGGCATGCAAAAACCGTCACTGGAAAGCAGTGGTGAAAGAACAAAAGAAAGACCTTTTCCCCTCCCACCCACACCCCTTTGTATTTATTAGCATAGATTTTGTTCTAAAAAGTATTCGCTTTGTATAGCAGCACGTTAAAACCCCATTCATTGCTCTTATGTACTCAAGTATATCAGTTGATCTTTTGTTGGCTGTTACAAAAATCCCAATAAATACACTGGATCCAGGACTCCCAAAAAGAACAAGACAGGTTTTCGCACCATACGGCTGTTAGCTCCCTCTGCAATGCAACCCATGGTATGCTTACTTTGGAGTAAGCCTTGCTTTGTTCACTGGGGCTTTCTCCCAGGTAAGCATGCATAGGACTGCAGTCACAACCTTCCAGAACCACGCTGATTAAAGAACTATAATTTCCCTTTTATATTGAAAAGAAAAGAAGGAAAGCATATGGAGAAGGGGGGGGGTGTTTAGGAGAATTACTTATCCAGAGACAGGCTAGAATTTAGTCTTCAAGGTGTTCCAGGTCCCAGCGAAGAAGCTGAGTAAGGAACACCCAAGTTGACGATGATGGGGGGACTGAAATGAAATATGTGCCATCCATTTTAGAGCAGCAAAAATGGTCATGCAATGGAGATCTGTACACCCCCCGATTCCCCATTCACTGCGAAGGACCCAAAACCCTCCCTCGCGACTCTAAGGCTCTCCTTCCCGCTATGAACCCAAAACATACCCTTAACAGTCAGTGTCTCGCTTTTGAATGGCTCAGATTTCGGCCTAGCTTTCGGAGGCAATGGCAAACCCAGCAGCCGTTTCATATTCACAAAATCTCAGCTCCTGTCTACCTCAAAGCCTCTCAGCTCAGACCTTTTTCTTTCTTTTGAAATTTCACAGCTTTTTTTTCCTGTTCCTCTTACATTATTTTTTTTTAAATTTAAATAGTGCTCTGCTGCTTTGAAGTTAATTGCAAGCTACCCTATTCAACAACCGTTAAGTACAAGACATGCCTTCCTTCTGCCAGAATGCCAGCATCCATAACACCAGGATCAGAGATGGAGCCCAGAACACTTTGAACTTGGCCTTTTGTCCAATAGCTACCTCAACACCCGACAGTGTTTGAGCATCTTTATCCCCTCTGTTGTCCCACGGGAACTTAAATACAGAGAAGATGACCTCCATTGTAAAGGAAGTTCACATCTTCAGCAGAATCCTAGACCCGGGACTATTGGCATTTAATTCGGCATGTCATTAACTGAGCAAAATTCAGTGTATATTTCGGTGTTGCTTCACTCCCTCCCTCCCTCCCCAACCACCCCCACCCCACCCCCTGCTCTTCTCTATATACATTTACCATCCCTGAAGCTTGCTGATCAGAAAGATTTTTTAACCTCTTCATTTTTGAGTACCAGAGGGCTAAGCAAAATAAATTAAATTCCTAAGCACCGGAATAATTTTTTTTTTTTTAGAGGACTGCATCAAATGTTTCAGTGCCAGAAATGTGGGGGGGAGGGATACTGAAAAAATATTAGGAGCTAGCATGCTTTTTTTTAGAGACTAAAAAAGCAATATAAATCTCAGAATATACTAAATGTGTGTCTATTCTGTATATGCTTCAGTTTTATATTCCCATGCTTCTTTAGTCACAATCTGTTCCTGAAATTGTAGTGTTTGCTCTGGATCTCTTTATGATTACATAGTCATCATTCTTTCCCCGCTTGGTACGTTCCCTCCCCCCCCCCCTCATAAAATATTAAGATGGTTGGCTGGCTAAATAAATGCCAAGGAATTTTCCATTTCAGGATGGGGAGGGAGGAATCTGTAACAAAGAATATCAGGTGTATATCGGGGTTCAGCACCGAATCATCTGGACAACAAAGCGACTGGCACCAGCCTTACATTTTCCTGAAAGGTTTATCTTGAAAAGGGACCATTATTCCAGCTGCTCAGAAGGCCTCAACAGAATCATAGTCACTCTGATCTGAAGCAGCCAGTTTATATACTGTGCAATAAAAAATAAAACTCAAAATGTATCAAACGTCCACCTAAATAACTTGCCAGCAAAATTAATACTAGGTGAGTGCCCATTCTCTGGGGCCATCTTTAATCTCAGCCACCCATTCCATATTGGCTACCTTGACATTTTCCTCCCCTTGGGTATTGTCACAGGAAATGACCCCCAAAATCTCACCTTTGCCCTTTGGCACGGATGTAAACCAAAGGGGCTGCCTCCCCCAGGGAAAGGCGGCGAGAGGGGAGACATGCCAAAGGGCCTGCAATATGCCTGACTTTGCCTTCCCCACTTCTGCTAGGGTGTAGCCACGTGTTTCCATGCAATAAGGGTCCCTTTCCGGAGGCCAATACTGTTTTGGTGTCATTTCGCTCAGGCGAGTGCGCAAGATGGTGGAAAGAAAAAGAGGAGGCGGATCCCGTCCTTTGATCCCTTTTCCAGAACGCCAGGCTCTGCAACATGCGCTGGGTTGGCTCCCGCTTTCGTCTCGAGGACAGTAAATGCTGTTTCGCCACCTCCGCAATCCGCGGCGAGGAATTAAGAAGTACAAGGTGGATCTCCCCTCCCCGGCTGAGGATCTCTGAGGCAAAAGCCAAGAGGCGAAGGGATGCCGTGGTCTTGCCAGCATTGCGCTTGGCTCCAAGCCCCACCTGCTCGCCCCCTCCTTGTTGACATTAAGGGCGAGAGGAAGCCACAGAAAACCAGACAGGCGAGGCCCGACTTCACCACTTATCCTTTTCGAAATGTGTCTGTTTTTTGGATCCCAAAAAGCCAAGCCGAAGAACGGAGGCTCAAGTGTCCTCTCTCAGCCTTGCCCATGCCCACCTTTTGTGTCCCGGTTTGTTTCGAAAACAAAAACAACATAAAAAGAAGGAAAAAATGTTCCCCCCTCATCCCAGCGGCAAGGGAGCCCGAAAGCTCACCGGTCCAGGCCAATGAGCAGCCTGTTTTTCTCCTCCTGGCTGCTCTCGTTCTTCAGGTCAGCAAAGACCTGAGTGAAATAGTGCGGGTCGGCGTTGATCTGCAACATTTTGGGACTCATGAGGTTAATAATGGACAGGCAGCGATCCCAAAAGGCCTCCTTGCAGCTCTCCACCAGGAAGGGCTTGAGAGGGTAGGAGATCTCGTTACCCATGTAGGAATAGGAGAGATAGAGGCAGGTGAGCAAGACGGCTTGGAGTTCATGGTCCGTGGCCACTTCGGAAGAGATGACGTCCCGGCAAAGCATGTACAGGAACACCACGTTGGCCGGGGTGATGAAGCCTTGGTCTTGCCAGCCTTGGAGGAGCAGGGACCGGTCAACGCTCCGAAGCCACAGGACCGGGTCGGTGGGCGATAGGTGCTTCAGGCGGTAGCATCGCCGGCAGAGGAACTCGCCCAGGCACCGAAGGAGCTCGCTGGTCGAAGCTTGGACAATGACCCTCTTGGGGGTGCCGGTGGAGTTGGTGTTGGGGTGGGGGGTCTTCTTGACGGAGGACAGGTTGCTCTTGGAGGTGGATATCTGGTTGTTGGGCGCCGGCGGCTGGGCGCCCTGGTTCTGGGCGAAAGTGGAGAGGTTGGCACACGAGAGGGACTTCTTCAGGTTCTCGTTGTTGAGGTGCGTGACGTTGTTCTGGTAGCTGCTGTTGGGCTGGACCTTCTTGGAGTTCTTCTTCTTGGCCGACACGGCCACGATCCGCTTCCAGGGCAGCACCGAGATGATGGAGTGACGCTTGAGACTCTTGTCTTTGGCGTTCTTGCTGTTCTGCACGGCCGTGTAATGGCCCACCGTGGACGAGCCATCCTCAAAGAGGGTCGCCTTCCGGTAACTGGGGGAAAGGGACAAGACGGTACCCATGGCGCAAGTAGCAGAGGAGGGAGGGAGGCGAACGGAACAGGGGGGTTGGGCGTCAGCCTGCCACCTTTGGGGCTGCTGGCTGGGCACGGGCAGCGGTCTCTGCTTCAAGCACCCTTATGCCGCAGCCTTACAGATTCAGTTCAGACCTGGCAAAGGAAAAATGGTTCAGATAAGCAAGAGCGGAGCACGCACACAGAATCTCACCCCCCACCCTCTCCCTGAGGGTTCAGAAGCCCCTTCTCACCCCCTCCCTTTCCTGTCCCCATCCATCCTTTTCTGGCATTATTTTCTGGCTTCCACTGCTTCCCTCTCTTTTTCTTCCCTCCCCTCCCAAATCTTTAAGGCCACCTCAGATACACATTGGTTGCTAGGTCTCTCCCCCCCCCTTTTTTTATTTTTACCGACATGGCCTGACACCCTGCCCTACTCCAGCAGACCCGAAGCCTGTGCACGACCCCCTGCGCAAACTCTGCACACGCAGCCATGTGCTAAAACGTGTGCGTTCCCTAGAGGTAGCCATATTATCCCATTGCAGCAGAAAAACAAAACAAAAGCCTCTCGCCGGTGTGTTGGATGGATCACGGCAGCACCTCCGGTGGGCCAGAGCAGAGCCCGTTTGGACAACAGCATGATGTCAGAGGTGCACATGCCTCTCCAAAGCAACAGACTTTGCCCACTCATGGGGAAGCTCTGCCTGAGCACATTATACGGGCATCAGTCATGCATTTCATATAATTACAGACGCGCAAGTTGCTGCGTCGCGAATGCTGACCCTCTGCAAAGCAGCTGCGGAGCTGGAAACGGTTGTGCCTTGCATGTGCCATTGAGCAGATGTGTGTGTGTGTGTGTGTGGTTTATTCTCATTTTATCCTGACCCGCCCTGGCATCTTCAGAGGAACGGTGCTATACAAATGCAATTTAAAACGACAACAAACCATTCACCCTGCCTCTCCATCTTTCCCGAAGACACCTTTCCTCCTGCAAATGTTTTCCTCCGACCCATCCTGGCGTGTACACACACACACACGGGACTCGCTGCCTCCGCCCCCCCCCCGATGTTTTTTGCTGCATCCCCTTCAAAGGGAGGGGGGAGAAGGGATGCTCGCCATGGCGCCCTGCATCCCACCCTTCCCCTTCCCGGTGGTACCCACCGCAGCGCGCGCTCCCACGGCGCGTCTTCTGTCCAAGGTCCTGCAGGGCCGGTTTGGCTCGGGGGGGGCGGCGGCGGCGGCGGACAAAGGTGGGGCTGCGGGGGGGTCTCCGTCCAGCCTCCTCCCCCGGCTCCGAGGCGCGCCGGATCAGTCGTGCGGGGGCATGGAGAGCTTCGGCTGGCGCGGAGAGAGGGGGGGCGCGCGGATGGCGCGACGGCAGGCAGCACCCCTGGGTGGCTGGGCACCCCCTTCCCACCACCCACCCACCACCCTTCCCTCCCTCCCTCCCTGCCCGCAAGGGCGGCGGCGCGGGGCGTCGGACCGCCTGGCGCTTCTCCGACACTCCCGGCCCTGGCTCTCGGCTGCTGCGCGCCCGGCTGGCTCGGCGCGTCCTGCTCGACTCCGGCCGAGACGCCGCTCGCCGCCCGGCTCCGCCTCCGCCCCCGCCCCGGCCGCGCTTCCCCGCCTCTCCCGCCGCAGCCGCAGCCGCAGCCGCAGCGCCGCCTGCCAAGCGGGGCGCCCTCCGCCGGGCGCCAGCGGGAAGGCGACGGAACGCCGGGCGAGAGCGCCTCTGAGCGCGTGCAGAGGGAAGGCGGCGCAGGAGCTGGGGCCGCGGACGAGGGGTTTCAGAGGTGGCCATTGTTCCCCTTTTCTCTCTCTCTCTCTCTTTCTCAAATAAATAAATAAATAAATTTGGTTTTTCAAATTCAAGTTTTTCAATCACATATCCAACACGCATCATAAAAAACGAGATGCCAAAGAATCTCGTGGACTTCCCCCTCCTCTCCTTTGTGGGTCCTATTGTTGTTCATTTCCTCCTGCATCTTTTATAATAACCCAAATCTTTTACATCTCCATTACAGTGGTGCCTCGGGTTACATACGCTTCAGGTTACATACGCTTCAGGTTACGGACTCCGCTAACTCAGAAATAGTGCTTCAGGTTAAGAACTTTGCTTCAGGATGAGAACAGAAATCGTGCTCCGGCGGCGCGGCGGCAGTGGGAGGCCCCATTAGCTAAAGTGGTGCTTCAGGTTAAGAACAGTTTCAGGTTAAGCATGGACCTCCGGAACGAATTAAGTACTTAACCTGAGGTACCACTGTATATCCAAAATTCACCATTAAACTACAAGTGTTTAGTTTCTATCGTTGTCTGTTATTATTATTCTGCATTTTAAATTGCATTTTAACCTGCATTTTAAATTGGTTTTTTCTCTCTTTTTTCCTGTTATGATTTTATCGCAGAAGACAAAAGTCAGAGATTGATGCGCACTATAATGACTTTTGTCTTCTGGGTTTCTGTTATTCGGTCTCTCACAGCTACAATAAACCTACCATTAAAATTATGGACTGGTCATTTCTACGTCAGAGGGTAAACGGGCAAATTTAGCAGGGGATCAAATACTTTCCCCCCTCACTGTAGATAAATAGGTACCGCTCCGGCGGGAAGGTAAACGGCGTTTCCGTGCGCTGCTCTGGTTCGCCAGAAGCGGCTTAGTCATGCTGGCCACATGACCCGGAAGCCGTACGCCAGCTCCCTCGGCCAATAAAGTGAGATGAGCGCCGCAACCCCAGAGTCAGTCACGACTGGACCTAATGGTCAGGGGTCCCTTTACCTTTACCTTACATTGATTATTATGGGGACGCGGGTGGCGCTGTGGGTTAAAGCACAGAGCCTAGGACTTGCCGATCAGAAGGTCGGTGGTTCAAATCCCCGCGACTGGGTGAGCTCCCGTTGCTCGGTCCCTACTCCTGCCAACCTAGCAGTTCAAAAGCACATCAAAGTGCTTCCCTCCGGCGGGAAGGTAAGCAGCGTTTCCGTGCGCTGCTCTGGTTCGGCAGAAGCAGCTTAGTCGTTCTGGCCACATGACCCGGAAGCTGTACAGTCATGTGACATGACCCGGTCATGACTGGACCTAATGGTCAGGGGTCCCTTTACATTGCTTATTGCCTTCATTTTATGGATCTATGCTCTCATAAGACAGTAAAATCCTAGTTAAAATGCTGTTTTAGGGGGTGTTTTTCATCGTCTAGAACAGATCAATTCACTTTTCCATTACTTTGTATGGAAAAGTGTGCCTCTACTTATGTACGTTTCTAGTTATGACCGGACCTCCAGAATGGTTTATGGTTGTAAATAGAGGTTCCACTGTATTTATGTATGCGACCACAGCTGCACAGATGTTATTGGCCCAGAGATGGAAAGAAGATAAAGTTCCTACCAGAGAATGGCAGATGAAATTGATGGACTATGCCGAAATGGCTAAAATGACCGGAAGAGTCAGAAATCAGGAAGATCAAAATTTTAATAAGGAATGGGGGAAATTTATAACTTATCTTAAAGACTACTGCAAACAGTTAAAATCGTTGGTAGGATTGGAATATCGCTTGTAGTTTAAGGTTGAATTCTGGATATAATGGAATAGGTAAAGGGTTTGGGTTACAATAAAAATGCGGGAGGAACTGATTAATAATAATAGGACCCACATGGGGGAGGATGGAAGTCCAGGAGGTTCCTTGGAATCCTGTTTTTATGTTTGATATATCTCTGTAAAAGTTTAAGTTGCAAAATCAAATAAATACGGTAAGTAAATAAGTCATGGCAGTGCTTGCCAGGAGTTTCAAAGCAGGGCCGAGAGGCGGAAAGCGCACCATCCATTCAAAGCACTCTCTTTTTTTCTTTTCTTTTAAACATTTTTATTAATTTTCACAATAAACAAAATCATTACATTAAATAAAAATGAAAAACGTAAAATTAAACATTTAAAACAGGCACCCCCAAACTCGGCCCTCCAGATGTTTTGGGACTACAATTCCCATCATCCCTGACCACTGGTCCTGTTAGCTAGGGATGATGGGAGTTGTAGTCCCAAAACAGCTGGAGGGCTGAGTCTGGGGGTGCCTGGTTTAAAACAACTGTATACATATTTAATATTAAATCCGCATTATGGGATTACTTCCCTCCCCTCCTTCCCCTGGTTCCTTTGTATTATCTTCATTTATGCATGTCAATAAAGTCTTTAATTACCTCCAAATCTAAACATTATCCATAACATTGCAAGTGTTTTTTTTTAAATCCTGCTAATGTATTCACTTCCTCACAATGCTTTTGTAAATGTGCAGTGAACATTTCCTATTCTTTTTAATATTTGTTATCGTCTTGATTTCTAAGTATCCCTATTAGTTTAGCCATTTCCGCATATTCCATTAACTTAATTTGCCAGTCTTCCTTATTGGGGATTTTTTCTTCTTTCCAGTGTTGGGCTAGCAATATTCGAGCGGCCGTTGTTGCATACATAAACACAAAGCACTCTCGTGCCTCTTTAAAAGTCGTGGGGAACCCTGGTAAATGTTGATTGCCCAGGGCGCTTGGAGTTGTAGCTCAGTGACATCCGTGCCCTGGGCAAACTACAGTTCCCATGATTCTTTGATGGAAGTCATAGCTGCAAATGCGGGCGGGAGCAGAGACTCCCTCCCTTAATCTGCAGGATTAAGACATTCCTGCCTAAGAAGGCCCTCGGCCTTTAGAGACTGTTTCCATAATTCTACACAATCCCTCTCTGGTTTTGAACTCTGAAAACAATACAGAAAACAGCACCGACTTTCATCATATTTTTGATGGAGTTGCTTCAAAAGTGCTTCCGCCGCTGGCTTCCGTTGTCGCCTCTTTCAGTAATAAATATTTTGCTATTTTTGTCAACTGGAACAGGGAGAAAAGACGGGGGTTTAAATTAATCAAACCAAATGCATAATAATACAGTCATACCTTGGGTTACAGACGCTTCGGGTAGTGTGATTTCGGGTTGCGCACCGCGCCAAACCTGGGTTACTTCCAGGTTTCGGCGCTTGCAGACGCGGTGCTGCTGGTTGCGAACGTGCTTCCTTCATGGATCCTGTTCGCAACCTGAGTGTCCGCTATAATCTTGTCCTGTGCTGGATGCAGAAATGGCCATGAAATGCATTACTTTGCAAAGTGTGAGGTATTACAGAAGAGTAAACTGATGTTTTTGATGCTTTTGAATTCTGGTGCTGGAGGAGACTCTTGAGAGTCCCATGGACTGCAAGAAGATCAAACCTCTCCATTCTGAAGGAAATCAGCCCTGAGTGCTCACTGGAAGGACAGATCCTGAAGCTGAGGCTCCAATACTTTGGCTACCTCATGAGAAGAGAAGACTCCCTGGAAAAGACCCTGATGTTGGGAAAGATGGAGGGCACAAGGAGAAGGGGACGACAGAGGATGAGATGGTTGGACAGTGTTCTCGAAGCTACCAGCATAAGTTTGACCAAACTGCGGGAGGCAGTGGAAGACAGGAGTGCCTGGCGTGCTCTGGTCCATGTGGTCACAAAGAGTCGGACACGACTAAACGACTAAACAACAACAAAACAACAAAACTGATGAATCCCAGTTGTGAGTCACGACCCAGTCCAAACCCAGAGGTCACACCAGCAGCTGACAGTTGCTATCAGAGTTGTTGAGAGCAAGAAACAGAGGGCGGGAGATATTAAAATGATATGTCGGTGGTATCTAACACCGAGTAAACTGGCAAAAATGTATAAATCTAAATCAAATAAGTGTTGTAAATGTAAAGAGAAAGAAGGTTCCTTTTATCATATGTGGTGGTCTTGTAGTAGGGTTTAAGCTTACTGGGAAATGATATATAATGAATTGAAAAGGATGTTTAAAATAACCTTTTTTAAAAAAAAACCTAGAAGCTTTTCTTTTAGGAATTATACGGACAGAACAACCTAAATTGTATAGAAATTTATTTATGTAGCAAGAATGCTACTCGCCCCCAAATGGAAAGAAGCAGAAGTCCCAGCAAAGGAAGAATGGATAGGAAAACATGCAGAAATGGCGAAACTTACTGGAAGAATAAGAAACCAAGATAACAAACTTTTTGTAAAAGAATGGAAATGGTTTATTGAATATTTACAGATAAAAACACTGGCAGGATTATTGTAATAACCGTAAGAGTATATATTTAAAGCAGATGAGCAAATTAAATGAATTTGGATATGCAGAAAATATTTAAAAAATAAATTTAAGGAACCGCAGAAAGAGGGGGAAGGAAGTTTTGAAATGTTAAAATGATTGCAAAATTAATGAAATGTATAAACCTGAAAAGTATAAATAAAATTTAATAAAGAAAGAAAGAAAGGGGCAGGGGGAGAGACAGAAACCAAAGTTATTGGGTGGAGTTTATTAGCAACAGGAGAGAGCAGTGAAGGCTGGCCTATCCGACCACCAACCAGTCCAGAGGAGCTTTCCCTCCTTTGCCTCAGGGCTGCCCTTATAGAACTCAGCAAGGAGGATGGGGACAAAACAACTGCATAATTGTCTTGGCCTGTCCTGGGCTCTGGCGCCACCTGCTGTCAGACTCCGTTCTTTCTGCCCTATCAGTGTCAATGAGCAGGAGGTTCATTGGAACGAGCTGCCACTGGGAGAAAGAAGAGCTGGGCCAGATTTGGGTTTGAGGAGGCCCTAAGCTACTGAAGGTAATGGGGCCCTTTATATGTCCAGCTGCCCTTTGTTGACAACAAATTGTCGCTGTGCAGAATGCCACGGTGAGGCTCCTTATGGGGTCCTTGCCACGGGATCACATTCATTCAGTGCTTTACCAACTGCACTGGCTCTCGGTGGAGTACAGGGTCAGGTTTAAGGTGCTGGTTTTGACCTTTAAAGCCCTATACGACCTAGGACCCACGTACCTATGGGACCGCCTCTCCTGGTATGCCCTGCGGAGGACCTTAAGGTCCACAAATGACAACATTTTGGAGGTCCCAGGTCGCAAGGTGGTTAGATTGGTCTCAACGAGGGCCAGGGCCTTTTCAGTACTGGCCCCGACTTGGTGGAACGCTCTGTCACAAGAGACTAGGGCCCTGCGGGACTTGACATCTTTCTGCAGGGCCTGCAAGACAGAGCTGTTCCGCCTGGCCTTTGGTTTGGACTCAGTCTGACCCTTACGTTTCCCTCCCCTTATGGTTTTGATTTATGGGCTACTATTAAAATGAGGCTGCATTTTAAATTGTATTTTAACCCATATTTTAATAAACTGGTTGTTTGTTTGTTTGTGTCCCCCCCATTATGTTTTATTGTAATTTTATTGGCGTTAGCCACCCTGAGCCAGGCTCTGGCCGGGGAGGGCGGGGTATAAATAAGAAAAAATTATCATTAGTATTATTATTATTAGCCGTTTTTTTACTGGTGCGCCGCATGCAGGCATGCTGTTCTCTGCAGGGTAAATGCATTGCCGCTCCAGGCGGTATTGAACTCCAAATCCCATCATCCTTAGCCAGCCTGACCCAATGGATGATGGGAGTTGGAGTCCAGCTGCCTCTAGAGACAGCTGACAGGTTCTTCATCCCTGGGCTTGGGAGGAGATTGCGGCAGTCAGGAGAGCACAAGGTTTTTAATCTCAAGGTTGTGGGTTTGAGCCCCACGTTGGGCAAAGGATCCCCGCGTTGAGGTGGATTGCTCTAAAATGATCCACGTGGTCCCTTCCCACTCTACAGTTCTATGAAATGTGCTTCCTCTCTAGATAGGAAGAAAAAGCACTTGTGCATATGAGTGTGTTTGTTTTTGAGAGCTTATTTTTAGACTTTTGGGTTAAAATACACACTTATTGCCAAAGAGGGCAGCTCCTGCCGCAGTAAATCTGTTTGGTTGTTAAAGCTGCAGATGGCGTCACCTACTGGCAAAAGGCAGCACTGCGCCTCCAAAGATTAAAACAGTCAGACCCTCCTTCCAAATATTGTCTGATGACAGAATAAATTTTCCCAATATGTACTGAATGTGAAACACAGAGGGCAGGGAGCTTTTATTTACATAGGGCACTGTCTAACTGACTTATACTCAGTGCTGGCCCACTGAAAAAATTGACTTCATTAATTTCAACAGGTCGCCTCTTGACCAAAATTAGATTATCACCCAAAGAGTCTGGCATCTCAAGCTGTGTTCATTATCTTGCACAGGTTTTTCCTGCGACCTTCAAAGCAAAGCGATTCAAAATATGTGTAGAATGCCTTTCTTTTCTGACGTGCTTTTTAAAATCAGCATAAACATAGTGTCTTTGAGCATGTTCAGAGTTTTTAAAGAAAATGGATACTTTAGAAAGCAGGGAACTTAAATAATTGAAAGTTTTTTGTTTTTTTTTACTGGTTTGATCCTATTTTGTTCTGGCAGCTAACTGGAGATCTCCAGCCTGTCGCTGTTTTGACGGAGAGATTCAACTGCATGCCAGCATTTTAGGTTAGCACAATGAAAGTGGATTAAATCTCCCTGTTGCTCTACATATCCATTTGTTTTGAAAGCAGACTTTTTGCAGTTAGGAAATTGACAGGGAAAATGCACCCAAAAGTGTAGGATGAATGAAGAACAGGAAGGTGTGTGAACCAGCAAATCAGAACAAATGCCCAATAAAAACCGGACGCAGTCCAACCACCACCTGAGCTTTGGGCAAGGAAATCAGGAAGAATGTTCAATGAACAGGTTATGTGGAAGAGTTATGAAAGGATGAGATTCTGTTCAGGACAGGGACGTTCTAGCCAGGTTGAAACCCCGAAAGGCAAGAACAGATCAGCCACATGGAAATAGCTTAAGAAAGTAAAATGTGCAGGAAGGAAAGGAATGTCCAAAATATATACCGTATATACTCGAATATAAGCCAACTTTTTCAGCACATTTTTTATGCTGAAAAAACCCCCCTCGGCTTATACTCAAGTGAGGTGGGTGGCGGCGGTGGAGGGACGGCAGCCCAAAAGCAGCCCTTTCAGGCTGCTTGTTCTTCCTCCGCCGCCGCCACCACCACCACCAGGTTTTGGGTGTGATAAACTGGCTTATACTCGAGTCAATAAGTTTTCCCAGTTTTTTGTGTTAAAATTAGGTGCCTCAGCTTATATTCAGGTCGGCTTATACTCAAGTATATACGGTAAGATGATCGACAGGGACACAGGCAAGGGAAAATCAAGCACACATTTTACTGTGCCTTTAACATGTAACAGACAGAAATTCAACAGGAACATACTTCCCCAGTATTGCATCACCCTTTCTCATTTTTGACAAAACTTTCCTGTATATTTTATAAGATATGTCTTTGTATAGTTGTTGTTTTTGTTTGTTTGTTTTTTGAAGATTTTGATTATAGATGCCAGTCCAGGCTTCTTTCAAGAAGAAATAAAGCCTAAACCAAAAAAAAAAAAAAAAAGTATTGCCCAAAATTAACGAACTATTATGTTTACTGAGGGATGCGGGTGGCGCTGTGGGTTAAACCACAGAGCCTAGGACTTGCCAATCAGAAGGTTGGCAGTTCGAATCCCCGCGACGGGGTGAGCTCCCGTTGCTCGGTCCCTGCTCCTGCCAGCCTAGCAGTTCAAAAGCACGTCAAAGTGCAAGTAGATAAATAGGTACCGCTCCAGCGGGAAGGTAAATGGCGTTTCTGTGCGCTGCTCTGGTTCGCCAGAAGCGGCTTAGTCATGCCAATAAAGCGAGATGAGCGCCGCAACCCCAGAGTCGGTCACGACTAGACCTAACGGTCAGGGGTCCCTTTAGCTTTATGTTTTCTGAAGATTGCTTCCTCCAGCCTCACCAAGTCAACTTGGATGCTCAGCAGCATTCTTCGTTTATTTTTAAAAAAATATGAATGTTCTGCTAAATTTAACAGATTCTCTATCTTTTAAGACACGGCATATGTGTGCAAATACTATGACCTGTCTGTGTCCTCCACAGCTAATCCCTGGAAAATGAATCCTTAAGTGGTTGCTTTCCAAATACATGCCATTGCTAAAATCTGAAGCATTTAATGGATTTCGGAGTCAGCTTTAAAGGGCCGCTACATTATTGTTGCTGTCAAAATCGTAGCTCAATAATAGGAAAGCACCTTGCGATTTTGGGATGGTAACATTCCAAATACCCCTGAGATGCAAAAATTGAAAAATGAAGCTTGCTGAAGGAATTACACACATACACCCCAATCTCATCTGCCAAAAACAGCCTCAGTTTATTTTGTCGAATGCACAATTTAACAACGTACACTTGGAAAACTAGCTTTTTACGGTACGTGTTACAGCACACGCACACATTTAAAGGCCACCGTCTAGGCCAAAAGTCCTCTCAAGGTTAGTTTACATAAAAAAAATATAAATTACATTCTAGTTTATTTTATTTTTAAGAGTTTAAAACAGTTCAAAAGTCAGCACCACGCTTTCTTAAAATCAACTGACACATCTAACAGGAACGATTTAAAAGCAGCTCAGAATAAAGGGGCTTTCGGGGCATACCATAAGGCCAGCATCGAAAGTGCCAAAAATATGTCCACAGATACAGTATAGGGTCAGCTCTATATACAGATTTAATAACTGTATGTTTTCTGTTAGGGTATATGCTGTTTGGGGAATCCTCTGCAACGCCTTAGTCTCTGCTGCCATCTAGTGGCAGAAAGGTCCAACAACAACCTACTCTTCCCCCTCTTCGGATGTTCATAGAAACAGAATTGTAGAGTTGAAAGGGACCACGAGGGTCATCTAGTCCAACCCCCTGCAATACAGGAATCTTTTGCCCAATGTGAGGCTTGAGCGCACAACCCTGAGATGCATTCTTTTTAACTTCTTGCATTTTACTTTTCAAACACAATTTCCACATTTTTGCAATAAGGTGTTCATCATCTGCACACAACTGCATTTCAAAATTTTCCTTTTCTTTTCTATACCAAAAAGTCTTTTTGTCCTTAAAACTCCCAGCTACTTGTCAATGAGCAAATCACTGACGCTGAAACCTTCTTTGATTAGTTGTTCCCTTGTTTTAATTTTACAGTCCCTTTGGCTCCACTCTAATCATTCTTGATAGCTTAACCATTTCTTAATACTTATCATCTCCTTTCTGCGAAGCGCTTCTTGCATTGCAATACATAAAGGTACCTTCATATATAAACTACTGTAGGTTTGGATCTATTCCAGACTCTCAATATAGTACGTCTGACAAAATGATTTTTAAACTCCACATTTACTTTGACCTTGCTGTACCACATATATCAAAAGGGACACGGGTGGTGCTGTGGTCTAAACCACTGAGCTTCTTGGGCTTGCTTGCCAATCAGAAGTTTGGCGGTTCAATTCCCTGCGATGGAATGAGCTCCCGTTGCTCGGTCCCAGCTCCTGCCAACCTAGCAGTCCGAAAGCACACCAGTACAAGTAGATAAATAGGTACCACTGCAGCGGGAAGGTAAACGGCGTTTCCGTGCACTCTGATTTCCGTCACGGTGTTCTGTTGTGCCAGAAGCGGTTTAGTCTTGCTGGCCACACGACCCGGAAAGCTGACAGTGGACAAACCCTGGCTCCTTTTGCCTGAAACTGAGATGAGCGCCGCAACCCTAGTTGCCTTTGACTGGACTTAACTGTCCAGGGGTCCTTTAACTTTTTCTCTTTTTTAACCACAGATATCCATGCTATCCAAATCTTAAATCGTGACCTTCTAATTACAAAATCCTCCTATTTCTTAACCAAAATACATTTCTCAACATGCCTTCAAGTTCAGCCAGATTTCCTGCGTTGGCCCCTTGCTCCTCTTTGACTTTGGCCTTGGCTATGTGGTCTTGGTCCTCCGGTTTCAATCTCCACCTTGCGGCCACTGCCTCCCTAAATTCAACAAGACCCTGCCTGGCTGTTCTGGGCTGCAGGGCCTCCTCAAGAGGATTTTGCATGACTCATCTTTCAAATACATAAAAGTCCCGACCCCTAAAAGGCTGGTAAGGTAAAGGTAGAGGGACCCCTGACCATTAGGTCCAGTTGTGGCCGACTCTGGGGTTGCGGCGCTCATCTTGCTTTATTGGCCGAGGGAGCCGGCGTACAGCTTCCGGGTCATGTGGCCAGCATGACTAAGCCGCTTCTGGCGAACCAGAGCAGCACACGGAAATGCCGTTTACCTTCCCGCCGGAGTGGTACCTATTTATCTACTTGCACTTTGACGTGCTTTCGAACTGCTAGGTTGGCAGGAGCTGGGACCGAGCAAAGGGAGCTCACCCCGTCGCGGGGATTCGAACCGCCGACCTTCTGATCGGCAAGTCCTAGGCTCTGTGGTTTAACCCACAGTGCCACCCGCGTCCCTAAAAGGCTGGTATAACTTCCCAAATTATTACAGGTGGCAGTGGGAAGGGACCTTGTCGCGAAAACCCCTGTTGACATTGGAGGCCAAAATTACCAGTGGCTTTGAACTTCAGATGTGGAGTGACTGAGCTGCAATCGAAGCAGAACTTTTCTGCCTTCACGGACCTTATTTTTAACTGCGAAAGGGTGGGTGGGGGAAGCAGTCGAGCAACGAAAATCCTTAGCCTTCTCTGGATAACGTGTTGTTTTTGAACTGCTGCCCCTTTCACGCCAGTGCACTCTGCTTGTTTGGATTTGATGCTCGCTTTTCCAAATCCCACAGAGCCCCTTTTCCTTTTCCCATAACTCCCCCGCATTCCAGGAGTTGGTCTCTCTGCTCAGGGGAAAGAAAATAAAATCCTGCAATGCCTTAGCAACTTTATGTCCTCTTGCTCGCTTTCCAGTCCATGCTGGCTGCTTCATCCAGAATTGGCATTAGTTGTTTTTTTTTTTTAATGGAGAAATCCAGACAAAGTTCCTGCCAAACTATTGCATTCCAGTCTTTCTTCCTATCTTGGCACCCCACCTCACCCCGATTTAAGTTATAAAACTTAGATCGCAGCTACAGCGCTGATCTGAGCATCATGCGACCAGCAAAACACAACTGAGGGAATGGGCAGGAGGAATGAGTTTTTTGGGGGGGGGGTGAAAGCCCTGCCCTTTTATTTTTCTTGCTTTAAAAAATCCCTGCTTTTAAAAAAAGCATTCAGGTGGGGGGGAGTTGTCTGTGTATTTTAAGCCACTTCCTTGTTTGATCTGGTGGTGGTTGGGGAGAGATGCCAGCCTCTTTTAGGAATCAACGTAAACATCTTTCTTCCTCAAAGGATACGGCCTGCTGCAAGATGCCAAGAGAAACTGCTACTAAGTTTTTCCAAAATACGACAGGGTGGTTCCCCCTCCCCGCCCCCCAGCCACAACAACCAGGGTGCTTTGCTTTGTTTTGTTTCTGCAAAGTGAAATAGCACAGGGAATTCTGGAGGTGAAATTTTACTAGACTCAGGCAGAAAGGTAGGGGGTTTTTTGTTTCAATTACGGAGCTCAGAAAAGAGAGTTTTTGGAAAACCTTCTGTGTATGGTTGTAAGACATTTGTCCAGATGACATTGCAGTATCTTTCAGCGAGGAGTCACAGTAGTGGGGGTAGAGTATAAATAATAAAATTATCATTATCATTATCACCTTTTGCTTGGCTTTTGACATGTTGGTTTTGCAGTGCTAGTAAGTCAAACGCCTGCTCAGCTCTTCCATTAGGCTCCTCTTCCCATGCTTCAAGCATTAATCGTTTTTAAGCAAACGGGGAGGACATTAAATGTCCTTTGGCTCGTGCTTTTTTAAATGGGAAACATTTGAACGTAAGTTGGAAACTGCTCTAGGTTGCGGTTGTCAACCTTCTCACAAGAGTTTTGCACAAGCATATCAAGAAACCTTTAAAGGCTGGGGAGAACATCCCCTTTTCACAAAACGACGCCTTTTTTCCTGGAAGGCCAGTTTGAAAAGTGTAATGAAAGAGGAAGCAGTCCTGAAATATACTCAGAGTCGCAAAGTGATTTCATGCTCTTTATTCAGCTCATAGTGGTGAGGAGGAATGAATGAATGAAAGTCCCCTCAAGGTATCTGCTTTATATACATTATTTACACAATGGGCTGCACATGATTGGCTAATTCTGGAATTCTACTGTAAGCCAATCAGGTTGTGGATTCACTTCTATCTGGAGCATGATTGGGTGGTTCCTGCCAACCAATCATACTGCTGCATTGTTCTAGGACCAATCAGACTGCTGCATTCTGAATCCTATTGTTCTAGGACCAATCAGACTGCTGCCTTTTGGATCCTATTGTTCTAGGACCAATCAGACTGCTGCCTTTTGGATCCTATTGTTCTAGGACCAATCAGACTGCTGCAGTTTGGATCCTATTCAACTCAGTACATAACAAGTCCCGACCAAAGAAAATTGGAAAACCAAGTTAATGCACTACGCTGAAATGGCAAAGTTAACAGGAAAGCTCAGAAATGAAGATGACAAGAAATTTTAAAAAGAATGGAAAATGTTTCTGATGTACAGTGGTACCTCGGTTTACAAACTTAATCTATTCCGGAAGTCCATTCTTAAACCGAAACCATTCTTAAACCGAGGCGCACTTTCCCTAATGAGGCCTCCCGCCGCCAGTGCCCTTCCACCATTCGGATTCTGTTCTTAGAAATGTAAAGGGACCCCTGACCATTAGGTCCAGTCGTGGCCGACTCTGGGGTTGCGAAACTCCTCTCGCTTTATTGGCCGAGGGAGACGGCGTACAGCTTCTGGGTCACGTGGCCAGCATGACTAAGCCACTTCTGGTGAACCAGAGCAGCGCACGGAAACGCCGTTTACCTTCCCGCCGGAGTGGTACCTATTTATCTACTTGCACTTTGATGTGCTTTTGAACTGCTAGGTTGGCAGGAGCTGGGACCGAGAAACGGGAGCTCACCCCGTCACGGGGATTCGAACTGTCAACCTTCTGATCGGCAAGCCCTAGGCTCTGTGACCCACAGCGCCACCCAGACCGAGGTAAATTTCTCAAACCAAGACACTATTTCCGGTTTTGTGGAGTTCGTAAACCAAATTGTTCTTAAACCAGACTGTTCTTAAACCGAGGTACCACTGTACTTACAAAAGTACTGTAAACAGGTTAATGGTTGATGAAGATGATTGACAGTGCTGAAACGGTGAAAATGACAGGGAAAATCAGAAACCAGGAAGAGAAGAACTTTAAGAAGGAATGGGGAAAATTCACAATGTGTTTAAGAGAACACTGTAAACCACTAAAAACTTTGGCAGGATTTGAGTAACACTTGTAATGTACTAAAAATTAAGGTAAAAATGGATTATTTAAGAAAAATAGAGAAAATAAGTGAAGCAGTTGAAAGAGATTGAAAATGGTAACCATGGAAGGGCGAGGGGAGTCAGAGGATTCAGGGAATCCTAAACGATGTTTATGTTTAATGTTTGAATTTAAATTTGCAATGTAAAACTCAATAAAAAAGTATTTTACAAAAATAAATAAATCACCGCATACATTGAATACCACTTTAAACAGTCGCGTCTTCCCCCAAAGAATTCTGGGAGCTGTAGTTTCTTCAAGCGCTGAGAGTTGGTCAGCGATCACTATTGCCTTCACAGAGCTGCACTGGTTTAATTCTCAATCCCTCTCCCCCAGGGAACCCGGGGAATTGTAGTTCTGTGGGGGGATTTGTGGCCTCCTAACAATCCTCTGCACCCTTAACAAACTACAGCTCCCAGGATTCTTTGGGGGAAGCCAAGACTGTTTAAAACAGTAGTATCATCATGCCATGGGCGTAGCAAATAAATGAAAATACTTAACTAACAGACCAATTGCATCACAGATAAGCCAGCCCCTCCTAACCAAAAGCCTGCCCCCCTTAAAATAAATCCTGGGAATACTTTCGGGAATTATAGGGACAGAACTACCTAAACTGCACAGAAACTTATTCATGTATGCTAAAACAGCAGCAAGAATGTGACTCACCCCAAAATGGAAAGAGGCAAAAGTCCCAGCAAAGGAAGAATGGGTACAAAAAATTATGGAATATGAAGAAATGGCAAAATTTACCGGAAGAATAAGAAATCAAGATAAACTTTTTTATAAAAGGATGGAAATGGTTTACTGAATATTTAGATAAACTGTGAACAGGTAAGAACATTGGCAGGATTATTGTAATAACCTGCAGTTTTACAAGAGTATATATTTGAAGTAGATGAATAAATAGCAGATTAAGTTAATTTGGATAGGCGGAAGATATTAAAAATAAATGTAACGGACCGCAGAAAGAGGGGGAAGTAGAGTTTTGAAATGTTGATAATGTATAAACCTGAAAAGCATAAATAAAATAAAATAAAAATAAAATAAAATAAATCCTGGCTACGCCCATGCATAACGCCTTGGATGTATGACATGAATGTGATCTCTGTGTTCCTTGCTCCCAAATCAAGAATGAGGAACTTGGGGCTTCAGGAGGCTGTTGCTGGTGGAATTTGGATTCCATCTGCAATTCTAGTCCACTATTTCCCAAACTTTTTTTTATATATATAAATATTTTTTATTAATTTTCCAACATACATTTATAATATCCAACCTAAATTTATCACATATTTTCTCTTTTGGACTTCCTTCAGCCTCTCTAACAATCATCCATTATTCAATTTTTTAATTACACATTTCCTAATTTTTATATTGCATTTTATATACCTTCACTCTCTTCTTTTTCTCCAACACAATATTCCTCAAACATTCACAGAGCTTCTTGAAATCCCACTAGCGTTATTTGCTCATCAGAAATAAATTTCAAATAATCTGAAAATTTTCCCCAATCTTCGATGAACTTTTGGTCTCGTAGATATCTGATCTTCCCCGTTAGTTTATCTAGTTCTGCATAGTCCATCAGTTTCATTCTCCATTCTTCTAACGTCGGTAGTTGTTCCTGTTTCCATCTTTGGGCCAGTAGTATTCTCGCTGCAGTTACTGCGTATTGGAAAAGTTTGCAGTCCTTTCTATTTATCTCATTTTCCTAAAAGAAAAACCTCTGGTTTCTTAGCAAACAGTATATCCCAAACTTGGGTCTCCAGCTGTTTTCAGACTACAATTCACATCATCCGTGACTGCTGGTCTTGCCAGCTAGGGATGATGGGAGTTGTAGTCCAAACGCCCCAGTTTGGGAAACACTGATCTAGAGTGAACTGCCCTGAGACATGTACATGTGTGTGTGTGTGTGCGGTATATAAATTCAATAAATAAAAATAAAAATAGAGGGCCACAGGCTTTCCCCCACCCATGCACACACCAATTCAAACGAAGGCAGGCTGGCAGCCCTACCCCAGCCGTTCCCGATTTTCCGTGTTTCCATCGTGTGGGCCGCCCCATATCTCCCCGCAGCAGTCAGACCTACCAGTTTCATGCTGGGCTTTGGCACCGCAGCTCTAGAAAGAGACCCCAAAAGCAGAGCTTCCCAGCTCAGGGTTTTCAGCGTAGAGAACATTTGGCTGATAAACTCATTTATTGCAGAGGGCAAGCCATCTTTCAGAAGGCGGCTGCTTTTGTTGCGACGAAGCAGCCTTTCCCCTGTAGCCGAGCTGCAACATGTTGTTGGGTATACCGTATTTTTTGCTCCATAAGACACACTTTTTTCTTCCTAAAAAGTAAGGAGAAATGTCTGTGCGTCTTATGGAGCGAATGCGTGGTCCCTGGAGCCAAATTGCCCAGGGGCAAAAAGCAGATCGTGCTTTTTTTTTTTTTTTGAAAGAGGGAAGTGGGTGTTGAAACAAAGCTGCTGATCGTTTGCCGATCGGGGAGAGAGATAAGGGACGCTAGAGATAAAGGAGGCTGCCTGGGAGGGGGGAGGTAAAGACAGCAAACTTGCAAAGGGGGGAAACAGGAAGGCTAAAGCAATAAGGAGAGAAATTAGAAGAAAAGGAGGAGCAAAAAACTGCTCCAGCTAAGGAAAAGACACTAAGGCAAACAAGAGGGAAGGGAGTGTTGAAAGGAAACAGCTGATCAGTGGGATCGGAAGAGAGATAAGGGAAGCTAGCAGAGGCTGCCTGGGAGGGGGGAGGTAAAAGCCTCAGGATTTTTACACTGGGTGACCCCAAATTCACCATCAGATCACATGTCTGTGGCCACAGCATGAACCATAATAATAATAATAATAATAATAATAATAATAATAATAATAATAATAATTTATTATTTGTACCCCGCCCATCTGGCTGGGTTTCCCCAGCCACTCTGGGCGGCTTCCAACAAAGATGAAAAATACACTAAAATGTCACATATTAAAAACTTCCCTGAACAGGGCTGCCTTCAGATGCATCCATGCATCCACTGTTTCCTGGGGCCGCAATGGTGCAAAAACATGGTTACAAGCACGGATCCACATGGATCCTCAGATTTTTGCATCGGGTCACCCCAAATTCACCATCAGATCACATGTCTGTGGCCACAGCATGAACCACAAAAATCATACATTCACTTTCCTTCAGAATATTTTTTTTCCTTGTTTTCCTCTAAAAACTAGGTGCATCTTATGGTCAGGTGTGTCTTATGGAGCGAAAAATACGGTACTTTCTGTATGCCACAACAGCTGCGCAAATATTACTAGCGAAGAATTGGAAGAAACAAGATTCACCAACTATCAAAGAATGGCAGGTGAAGATGATGGACTATATGGAACTTGCCGAACTGACCGGGAGACTCCGAGACCAGAGAGAAGAGACGGTGGAAGAAGACTGGAAGAAGTTTAAGGAATATTTGAAAAAATATGTTAATATTTAAATCTTAGAACAGCTTTGGAAGTGGATATAGGCTGTAGGGTTAGAAGTAGGAGATAGTGTATTTTAAAACAGTATTATTTGTAAGTAATAAAATGTGAAGATTTTTATGAGGTAAAATGAAAATCAGATGGGGGGACTTGGGGAAGCCCACCTAGCAATGTTTAGAAAAAATAAGGATAAGACAAGAATTTGTATTGTTTGTTTTTCTGTTTGTGTTGTTTATTTGTGTTAAAAAATGAATAATTTTTTTTGGGGGGGGGAAACAAAACATATTGTTGGGTAAAAGCCATCTTTTAACATCACTATTGACCTGGGTTGCCACCTTCTTCCCACCAGCCCTGCTCCTCTGCACCTTCTGACGCCGAGAAATTTAGGAGGCGGAGGCAAAGCTTTGCCTATCAACTTCCATTTCCACGGCAGGGGAAATTCTTCATGTCAGAAGTCCCATCTGTGTTTCCACGGTGCAAAACCGAGAGGCAGGCCTGGTTTTCCTTCCCTTAAAATGGAGGACACAAGTACGAAAAGGCCTTATGACAGACACATCTGAGCATCAAGGCTGAGTCTCATCTGCCACAGGTCCCTTCCCTTCTGGCTGAAGGTAGCTTTTTAGCAGCAGGGCTTCCTCCTGCCTGTGATATTTCTTTATTTGGAGGGCAAGACAGGATTGATCCCAGAGTCTTCTTTCTACATGGGGGATAGGACACCTCCTGAGTTAAATCCCCCCCCTCCGTCCATCACCATCAGTCCTGGTTATACCACTTAGGATCACGAACATGCTCTCCCATGTGCTCTATTATTATTTAATTCTGTTTTTATTATATGCATGGTTTATTTTGTGTCGTTTGCAGGCCGGATCCCTCCTCCCTGAGGTTTCACTCTGACGGGTGGCAGAAGCTTAGCTACATCTGCTGCAGCATTTCACAAACCTTTACTATTATTATTATTAAAAAGAAAGAAGATACTTTGTATGTGGCTGGGATTTCCCTCCTCCTCCTCACCCCATCTCCTGTTCGGGTCGAGCCACCTCCCGCCCAGCTCTGGCAGGGCTCCCCTAGTACCTTTCAACACGACAGGCATAAGTCCAACAGGTGTAGTTCTTTCCTTCCCCACCCACTTTTTTTTTTTTGCAATGCTGCAATGGGTTAAAAAAATATATTCTTTTTTAAAATTCTCAACTGTTGCAAGTTCTCCGTCGTAACAGCTGCTTAAAAGGACATGGGGGGGATTTGCAAAAGCTGCAATCTGATCGGGTGCGTGGAGAGACGGCGCAGGGATCTCAGCAAGCTACAGCCTAAGGCTTATTTGCAAATAAATAAATAAATTAAAATGCAAAATCTGCACGACCTCCAGACTTCCGATCCCTTCCCTTCCCCCCACCCCAGCACACTCGGGCGTCCAATATGGCAGACAATTATTGATCTCGTCTCCTACCCGCACCCCGTTCCCAACATGCAGCTCTCGATGTGCTCAGGAGCGTCGCACTGCATGCTGGGACTTGTAGTCTGTGAATGGGATGCGGGCTGCGAGGAGGAGAGAGGCGAATTCTCTGAACACCGCTTACCTGGCAAGATGCACGGCGCAGGTTTTGAACGGCTTCCCTGGGAAATCAGAAATCACCAACCTCATGAAACAAGGAAAGGTGTTTTGCTGAAAGGCGACAAAATGTTTTGCAGATGCGTCATCAAACCATCAACTCTAGCACCTCAATGGCATCTCAGTGATTGGTATTATTAATTGTATTCTAATTTGACCTTGTTATAATGAGGCTGTTATTGGATTGCAATTTAAAACGAATAAAAATTATTATTAAAAAAAAACCCAAAACGTTTTGCAGATGTGTTGCAACAGCAAATTTTTTAAAAGTGGGGGGGGGGGGGAGAAACGCCAACACGTTGCTAGAGCAGTAATTGGTTTGTTGATGATCGTTGCTGTATGTGTGTGTGTGTGTGTGTGTGTGTATATATATATATATATATATATATATATATATATATATATATATATATATATACACATACATATACATATAACAATTTTGCATGCTAACTTGGGGGCTTTGCAGAGAACCAGGATTGGAGGTTGGTTTGAAGTGGAATAAATGATAGCATGTTGTCATCGTTTGTACCCATTTGGTCTCTTGAGGATTTGATGCATCAATCCATTTGCACAATCGGTGGCTGTTTTGCAGATGGGGAATCACATTGACTGCTGCACCCACAGCAATAATAATAATAATAATATTAATAATAATATTTATACCCCGCCCATCTGGCTGAGTTTCCCCAGCCACTCTGGGCGGCTCCCAATCAAGTATTAAAAACAATACAGCGTTAAATATTAAAAATTAATGCTTTTTATGCTGGGGAAATGCAATACTGGGGCAAGGCAGTGATTGATGCAGCAAACCCGTGTCTGGGCTGCACCACTGAAGAGCAGGGCTTATCCCGACGGACTGCTTCTCTATATCAACAACAAATAATTAAATCCTCTCTCTCTCTCTCTCTCTCTATATATATATATATCACACACTCACACACAAACTAGCTATGAGGGAGAGAAATTCAAATCTAGGCTTACTACCCCTGACATGCTGGTTGAGTGTGTGCAGGGATTTTTTTTTGGCATGGAGGAGCTCTCTTATGTGAGCCATAAATCACACACAGATTTAGCTCCTAAGAAGAATCCCTTTGGCACAAGTTATCCTTGTTATGGCCATTTCTAGGTGGAGTGTGCTTGTGGATTATCGCTACTTATTGGACTTTCCCAGCAATAGGGTTAGTGACGATACAGCCACGGACCACTACCACCTGCAAGATGGTATATAATGAACTTAGCTGTTCTCTCGGAGGGGCTCAGTGGCTCCCTGCAAATCTAGTGCTTGTGTACTCATCTGTTGTCGTCATTGCTATTCATTATTATTATGTACACAGTAGCAGTAGTAATATCCAGTGCTGATTTCTAGAAGAAGAGGAGCCGGAACTCACCATGAACACCTCCCTCGTTCTCTTAGAGTGGCAATTTATTTATTATTATCATTTATTGAATTTATATACCGCCCTATACCTGGAGGACTCAGGGCAGAAAATATCAACATAAAAACCACAATATATATATTCAAAATAAAAACAACTCAATAATACCCCCCCAAAAGAGCCACATTTTAAAAAGGTATAGGATGTCAATCAGATCAACCAAAGGCCTGGTTAAAAAGGAACATTTTTGCCTGGTGCCTAAAGGTATATAGTGAAGGTGCCAGGCAAACTTCCCTGGGGAGAGCATTCCACAGACAGGGAGCCACTGCAGAGAAGGCCCCGTTCTTGTTTGCCACACTCTGGACCCCTAGAGCACATGAAGAAGGGCCTCAGAAGATGATCTCAGGGTAGGTTCATATGGAAAGAGGCGGTCCTTGAGCTATTGTGGTCCTGACCCATTCCAGCTGGAAAAAAAGCCCTGGTAATAACAACTGTGAAACAGCAATGAGCTTAGGAAATGCGGCCCAGTGATTTCTGAGAGCATCCGATTCTGTAGCATGGCTGGATGTGAATTTGCTCAACGCCTGATGGAAAACCAAACCATAGTGAGACCATATACAGTGGTACTTCGGGTTACATACGCTTCAGTTTACATACGCTTCAGGTTACAGACTCCGCTAATCTATAAATAGTACCTCGGGTTAAGAACTTTGCTTCAGGATGAGAACAGAAATCGCATGGCAGCAGGAGACCCCATTAGCTAAAGTGGTACCTCAGGTTAAGAACAGTTTCAGGTTAAGAACGGACCTCCAGGATGAATTAAGTTCTTAACCCGAGGTACCACTGTATGCTGCCCTGAGGGATGCGTGTGTGTGAATTGATTAAGTAAATACATGAGCAGACAACAATAAGCGGCTGCAAAGTGGCTAATAATAATAATAATAATAATAATAATAATAATAATAATATATTTATATCCCGCCCATCTGGCTGAGTTTCCCCAGCCACTCTGGGCAGCTTCCTATCAAGTGTTATAAACAATACAAAACTTTCATTCTACGTGCTGCAGATCTGCTCTGTTAAAGGCCCCTTTCATTTTATTCATTCGAACGTACCCTTGTGCACACCAAGAGTGCAAATCTTATGCACACATTAGAGCTCCTCAGACAGGCGCATATAACCCAGGCAGGGCTGCTGCCGCGGAGAGCCCTGTTTCCTCAAGGTGAAGCACCACAGCAGAGGCAGGAGTCTCAGCCACCAGCTGCTTTAACAATCAACAGAAAGGAGAGCTGTTTTGTCTGGTCCCTCTTCCAGGACACCGGGGCAAAGAGCCCGCTGGCCCTGTTCACTTGCAGTCAATATTTCCCCAGAGGGAGAAATCTGAAGAATTGGTATCTGAAGAAATGTGCATGCACACGAAAGCTCATACCAATAACAAACTTAGTTGGTCTCTACTGGAAAGAATTTTTTAATTTTGTTTCGTCCCCAGAGGGAGGTTCACCTGGTGCTGTGGTCTAAACCACTGAGCCCCTTGTGCTTGCTGATCAGAAGGTCGGCGGTTCGAATCCCCATGGCAGAGCGAGCTCCCGTTGCTCTGTCCCAGCTCCTGCCAACCTAGCAGTTCGAAAGCACACCAGTGCAAGTAGATAAATAGATACCGCTGCAACAGGAAGGTAAATGGCGTTTCTGTGCACTCTGGTTTCCATCACGGTGTCCCGTTGTGCCAGAAGCGGTTTAGTCACACTGGCCACATGACCCAGAAAACTGTCTGTGGACAAACGCCGGCTCCCTCGGCCTGAAAGCAAGATGAGCGCCGCAACCCCATAGTCGCCTTTGACTGGACTTAACCGTCCAGAGGTCCCTTACCTACCAGCCGTTGAAGACAGAAGCAGCATCAGCCGTTGAAGACAGAACCAGGCGAGGTGCTCTTGAACCAGGGCCGGCCCACCCATGAGGCAAGGTTGGGCAACTGCCTCAGGTGGTCTAGCCAGAGGGGCGGCAGGTCCTTTCTCCAAGGAATGCCTCGCCTGCTGCTGCAACGGCTCGCTCCTCAGAGGCCAGATCTCCTGCCTCCTTGGCAGACTTCCCGCAACGCCGTCTCTGCAGCAGCCTCACCGCAAAGAGAAGGCTGTGTGAGGTCTCCTTCCTAGGGAGGAAATGGGGCTGCCCTCCTGTGCTCTGCAGCTGCCTGCTGTGATTCAGAGTGGGCCCCTTTCGTCCTGCAATAGCCTTTGATTCCTGCTTCAACCTTGCTTCCAAAGTAGCTCTTCCCTCACCCCTTCTCCCCTGGTAGGGAGGAGAAGCGCCATTTTGTGGTTCGCCTCAGGTGCCAAAATATTGTGGGCCGGCCCTCTCTTGAACATTCAGTCCTAAGCAAGGTTGTCTGCCGTTGTCACTGGGTGGTTATTCCTTGAACCCATCTCTTGCAGAACCATGAGGGGTGTCAAAACTAAGGTGGAAAATTTTAATAAATATTTAATTTAAAAAAACCAAAAAAACCCCAAAACCCTTTGCTCTCTGCTTCCTCCGGATTTTACCGCAGAAGAAAACGGGGAAAGATTGGTTGAGATGACTGTCTGCTGTCTGCTGTTCTGCATATAGTATTGTTATGGGGTTCGGGTGTGGCAGGGCTAGTCTAGATGATATACTTGGATCCCTTCCAGGCTTGTGATCCTATATCCACTCAGGATTACAGAGAGGGAGACGTGTCTTGCTCTGCGTTGGACTTTGTAGCTTCCCTGGAAGCCTAAAGGGGAAGTGAGATCTGTTGGGAGGGTCAATGTTGTGAGTCCCGCCAGCCTATGCTCAGGTCGTATATATGTGTAAGATGCTTTTGAATTATGGTGCTGGAGGAGACTCTTGAGAGTCTCATGGACTGCAAGAAGATCAAACCTCTCCATTCTGAAGGAAATCAGCCCTGAGTGCTCACTGGAAGGACAGATCCTGAAGCTGAGGCTCCAATACTTTGGCCACCTCATGAGAAGAGAAGACTCCCTGGAAAAGGCCCTGATGTTGGGAAAGATTGAGGGCACAAGGAGAAGGGGACGACAGAGGACGAGATGGTTGGACAATGTTCTTGAAGCTACCAGCATGAGTTTGACCAAACTGCAGAAGGCAGTGGAAGACAGGAGTGCCTGGTGTGCTCTGGTCCATGGGGTCACGAAGAGTCAGACACGACTAAACAACAACAACAAAGCCATTTATCCTAAAGACCCTGCAGTCTCTGCCAGGGCTGGCCCAAGACATTTTGGTACCTGAGGCCTGCCAGAGAAGAAGAAATGAGTGAAGATCGACATCAGGAACTAGGGGAGGATAAAGATCTAAATTGGGAACCAGGGTGGGAGGAGACCAGCATCGCTTCCTGTTTGCCAAGAGGCCGCTGTGGAGGTCTGGCCTCCAAGAAGAGTGCCATAGCTGTCACTGCCACCTCAATAAATGCATTTCTTGGAAGCTGGATCTGCTATCCTGCCACTGTGGCAGTGGCCTCACCTTGCCTTATGGGTGGGCCGGCCCTGTTCTCCACTGACCTTCATTCCAAGGAAACCAAGCCCGGCTTAGCACAGGAACCCCTGGAGTCTCTCACCACATGAAAATTGCATACCCTCCAAGTGTCCCTATTTTCCAGGGACAGTCCTGGATTTACAGAAGCCGTCCTGGTTTCTGATTTGATTCTGGAATGTCCTGCTTTTCCCAAGGATGTCCCTATTTTCATTGGAGAAATGTTGGAGGGTATGGGGTTCTGTAAGGGATGATTCTCATTCCCCACCACCCTGTAGAGCTTGTGGCAGATTCAGGGCCATCTTAAATATATCCGGCGCCATGGTGCAAAGATCCCTCTGGAGCCAGTGCCCACCCTGTTTCTCAGAGTTGCTGACCTTTTTACGGCGCTGCTGGCAGCTTGGTGGGGCTGGAGGAGGCGGGCAGCGGCTGGAGGGCAGCTCCTCCGGCGGGGAAGAAGCGGAGGCTCTGGGTGTGGCGCTGCTTCAGTGAAGAGGGCGAGGGCTGTGAGCTGATGCCGGGTGGTGCTGCACCCAGCCTCCATCTCTTCCCTGGTGCCCTCCAGAATAGGCGCCCTGGCGCCCCGCGCCATTTGCCTCTATGGGCAAGACGCCCCTGCGCAGATTATTGCGTGGCAGATTTCCCCGGTTTAATTAGTATTTTTGTGTCCCCACTCCAGCTGCTTCGTAAGAAAGAGGGGGGGGGGAGAAACGGAAGGAAAATACAGTGGTACCTCAGGTTAAGTACTTAATTCATTCCAGAGGTCCGGTCTTAACCTGAAACTGTTCTTAACCTGAAGCACCACTTTAGCTAATGGGGCCTCCCGCTGCCGCCACGCCGATGGAGCACGATTTCTGTTCTCATCCTGAAGCAAAGTTCTTAACCTGAGGTAATATTTCTGGGTTAGCGGAGTCTGTAACCTGAAGCGTATGTAACATGAGGTACCACTGTATATTGGAAGATCCCATCCGAGATCTCCTGTTGGTCCTTCCTGCTTACTGAGCTCTCCTGAGCAAACGGAAAACACGAGAAAGTAGTTCCTGCTTCAAGAAATTCCAAAAATGCATTGGAAAGCAGAAGCAGAGCCAAAAGGCTGGGGGAATCCCATAAGCCAAAATGCTTCTGACTCAATAACTTTGGCTCCATCAGCCCTCAGGAAAATCCAGCTAGCCAGTATGCAAGTCCGCAGGCCTGCTGTGCTGAAAAAGGAGGAAAGAATCGAAGGAGCCACTCCATTCTCCTAGTTATAAATTGGTTTTAATACTGTAATTTTTATTTTTAAATGCTTATGGAAAAGGGCAGGCAGGAAATCCAATAAGTAAACAAACCAAACAAATAGGTTCAATCACTGTGATAAATTGGAAGTGGGGAGAGAGGAACCCAAAATAGTCACTTGAAGGAATAAGCGAACTCTACAGTAATAAATTTTATTGCATTGTAACCAGGGCTATAATTCCGGTAACTGTAGTTTGTTAACGGGTTGCTGGAAATGTAGCTCCGTGAGGGATAAACTACAATACCCCTAATTTCTTTGAGAGAAGGAATGTGCTTTAAATGTATAGTGTGTACACGGCGGAAGAAACTCAGGCTGCATATACACAATGCATTTAAAGCACATGACTTACCCCAAAGAATCATGGGAACTGTAGTTTTTCCAGCATACCTAAAAAAACTACAATCCCCATGATTCTTTGGGGGAGGTCATGTGCTTTAAATGTGTCTTAAATATATGGTGTGTACACAGCTTGTCATTTTATTTAACTGCACGCAGTAATGATTACACAAACTTGCAGAATGTTGTATTCTTGCTGGTTTCAGGGTTGCCAACTTTCATAAAACAAAAAAACCCAGACCCTATTCCTGCACAGTTAACAGCCGCCTGGCTTGGAGAAATTAAGTGGGCGATGTTTTCCTCATCTCCATGCCAGGAAAATCTTCCTCCATTACATGTCAGTGTGCTATTTAAAAGCACGAAAACAGAGTCACTTGAGAAAGCTGGCCACAAAAGCTTTTCCCTTTCTTCCTTTTTACCGTGAAAGGTAAACTATTGTGTAAAATTTGGCAGGAATTGGGAGTGGGTGAATCTTCCCAAAGCAGAGGACGAGGCAGTTTGGAAATAAATGTTAGGGAGGGTTGGGGAACACGCCTGTTTGAAATCGGGCTCAAGTAGATCTCATGATTGTGGGATCCATTTATTTATTTTTTACTAGAACTCCACTAGTTGGTACCAGGTAAAAAAAGTGGCTTTTGGGGTACAGCCAGTTACAAAAGGGGCTGGAGTTCTGCCGCACCCTATGAGCTATAGGCTGGGATGGCGTGAAAATACAACAAACCATTGTTACAGATCAGTGAGGTTTTAAGAGCCTAATTGAGTAAAAGAATTGCCAGCCCTTAGACTATGGCTAAATTAACCGTGTATGTAAAAAAGAGACACATAACTTGATTTCAATGGGGGCCTATCCCCATTTCTTCCGACTTGGGGGTAATTTTCCGCAGCTCCCCCTATAAAAACAAACTTGTACAGATAAGGGGAAAGGCTGGTTCACACATGCATAGGTGCATCTTCATAGCTATCTTTTAAAAAAAAAAAATAATCTATGCTTTTCAGATATATACATTTTACTGATTTTACAATCATTTTGACATTTTAAAACTTGACTTCCCCCTCTTTTTGCAGTTCCTTAAATTTATTTTTAATATCTTCTGCATATCCAAATTCACTTAACTTACTCATTTGTTTATGTCCTTTAACTATATACTCTTATGTAACTGCAGGCTATTGCATTAATCCTGCCAGTGTTTTTATCTGTTTTACAATTTATCTGTAAATATTCAATAAACCACTTCCACTCTTTTATAAAAAGTTTGATATCTTGATTTCTTATTCTTCCGGCAAGTTTCGCCATTCTTGCATAATCCATACGTTTTTGTACACATTCTTCTTTTTCTGGGACTTCTGGTTCTTTCCAGTTTTGGGCAAGTAACATTCTTACTGCTGTAGTTGCATACATAAATACATAAATAAATTTCTATACCATTTAGGTCGTTCTGTCCCTATAATTCCCAAAAGAAAAGCTTTTGGGTTTTGTTTTGTTTTAATAAAAGTTATTTTGAACATCTTTTTCAATTCATTATATATCATTTCCCAATAAGCTTTAAACTTACTACAAGGCCACCACATATGATAAAAAGAACCTTCTTTCTCTTTACATTTCCAGCAATGCATGTGTGCGTCTTGATCTCTTACCGCTTGATGACTCACAAAGGCACGAGCCGAGGGACTTCACTGATAAATATCGCCTTTGAGGTGACGTGTAACTGTTCTGGCTGTGGTTGCTAATTTACAGGTTCATCCAAGTCACTGACACCGTATCCCCCCCCCCCCCCCCCAGTGACAAAGGTACTTTTGTGAACCAGCCCAGGAAGAAAGGCAGCCGAGGAGCAGAGATTATCTTTGCTGATTATCTCAGAAAGTTAATTGCTCCTGGGGGACGGCCATAGGGATGTTTTGGTAGTTCTTGCAGAGCAATAAAACTGTACCATGGATGATCCGCTCCAAAGTACACTAGGAGACCCACCCTGATGGGAAAACAGTTCTGACATTAGCTTTAGGGCAGGGGAACTTTTGGGGCAGGGGTCAGCAAACTTTTTCAGCAGGGGGCTGGTCCACTGTCCCTCAGACCATGTGTGGGGCTATATTTTGAAGAAGAAAAAATGAACGAATTCCTATGCCCCACAAATAACCCAGAGATGCATTTTAAATACAGTGGTACCTCGGGTTACATACGCTTCAGGTTACATATGCTTCAGGTTACACGCTCCACTAAGCCAGAAATAGTGCTTCAGGTTAAGAACTTTGCTTCAGGATAAGAACAGAAATTGGGCTCCGGCGGTGCAGTGGCAGCAGGAGGCCCCATTAGCTAAAGTGGTGCTTCAGGTTAAGAACAGTTTCAGGTTAAGTACGGACCTCCGGAACGAATTAAGTACTTAACCCAAGGTACCACTGTACAGCCATACCTCGGGTTGAAGTAGCTTCGGAATGAATATTTTCGGGTTGTGCTCCACGGTGACGCGGAAGTAACGGAGCGTGTTACTTCCGGGTTTCGCCACTGGCGCATGCACAGGTGCTCAAAATGACGCCACACGCATGCGCGGAAGTGGCGAAACACGACCTGCGCATACGCGCAGTCACCTCTTACGTTTACTTCAGGATGCGAACGGGGCTCCGGAACAGATCCCGTTTGTATCCAGAGGTACCACTGTAAAAGGACACATTCTACTCATGTAAAAACACCAGGCAGGCCCCACAAATAACCCAGAGATGCATTTTAAATAAAATGACACATTCTACTCATATAAAAACACGCTGATTCCTGGACCGTCTGCGGGCTGGATTTAGAAGGCGATTGGGCCAGATCTGGCCCCCGAGCCTTAGTTTGCCTACCCATGCTTTAGGGGGCCTTGAGACAAAGTGCCCTCTCTCAGTCTCTCCCCCCTTTCTCCCCAAGGCACTGCTACCCACCTGGCTTGCCCATTCCCTCCTGCTGGGTCCAAACCATGAAAACACCCAGGTGAGCATAAAACAGGTAGAGGATGCTGCTGTTATCTCTACCTCCTTGCCAATGTCTGCATGCTCAGAGCTGCATATTCAGAGATGACAGGAGAGCATGGGGAGGGACAGTAAAGAGGCCTAGAAGCAGGCGTTTCCAGCAAGTGGCAGTGGCTTCCTTGCAAGGGATGTGGACTTGGCTGCCGCTCAGTGCTGCCCACACGTGTTGGCAGGTGTAAACCAATGCTAATGCTACTCTAGGCAGCATCAGCAGAAGTAGTATAGTGTCCAGAACAAGGGAAATCAAAGGACTTCTGCTCTATCCTGCCTTGGTCAGACTACACCTGGAGTCCTGTGTCCAGTTCTGGGCACCACAATTTAAGAAGGAAATGGACTAGTTGGAATATGGGTGACCAAGAGGGACAAGGGTCCAGAAACCAAGCCTGATGAGGAACAGTTAAGGGAGTTGGGTATGATTGGCCTGGAAAAGAGTAGACTGAGAGGAGATACAGTGGTACCTCGGGTTACAGACGCTTCAGGTTACAGACGCTTCAGGTTACAGACTCCACTATCCCAGAAATAGTACCTCGGGTTAAGAACTTTGCTTCAGGATGAGAACAGAAATCACGTGGCAGCGGCAGCAGGAGGCCCCATTAGCTAAAGTGGCGCTTCAGGTTAAGAACCGTTTCAGGTTAAGAATGGACCTCCAGAACGAATTAAGTTCTTAACCTGAGGTACCACTGTATGATAGCCATCGTCAAATACAGTTGTACCTTGGATCCCAAACGCCCTGCAACTCGGACGTTTGGTCTCCCAAACGCCGCAAACCCGGTTTGCGAACATTCTTTAGGAACCCAAATGTCCGACAGGGCTTCTGCGGCTTCTGATTGGCTTGCAGGAGCTTCCTGCAGCCAATCAGAAGCCTCAATTTGGTTTCGGAAGTCGAACGGACTTCTGGAACGGCTTCCGTTCGACTTCCGAGGTACGACTGTATCTAAAGGGCTGTCACATGGAGCAAGCTCGTTTTCTCCTGCTTTGGAGGGTGGGACCCAACCCAAAGGCTCAAGTTACACGACAGGAGGTTCTGACAAAACATCAGGAAGACCATTTTTGACGATAAGAGCTGTTTGACAACGGAAAACGCTCCCTCTGAAGGCGGTGGATTCTCATTCTTAGGTGGTTCTTTTCCGCATTGGTTGGATGGCTCTCTGTCATTGATAATTTCGTTAAGATTCCTGCACTGCAAGGGGTTGGACTAGATGACTCTTGGGGTCCCTTCCAACTCGACAATTCTATGATAAGCAGGAATGACTATCATTTTCATGCCTTCCTTGTAAGATTCTCAGGAGGGAAATACAGTGGTACCTCGGGTTTCATACACTTCAAGTTACATACGCTTCAGGTTACAGACTCCGCTAACCCAGAAATAGTGCTTCAGGTTAAGAACTTTGCTTCAGGATAAGAACAGAAATCAAGCTCCGGCAGCAAGGCGGCAGCAGGAGGCCCCATTAGCTAAAGTGGTGCTTCAGGTTAAGACCAGTTTCAGGTTAAGAACGGACCTCCGGAACGAATTAAGTACTTAACCTGAGGTACCACTGTACTGGACTGTAGGGACCTTTGACTGCTTCACCGAAGCAGCTGCCAGATTTACACCATCATGAAACGTTTTGATGTGATTCTCATAAAAGGGAGAGAAGAGTTTTAAATCCCTGGAGTGCCTGGATCCCCCCCCCCCAAAAAACCCCTACCCTCTGAATTCTAGCTCTTAATGGTGAGTTGTCCATTTATCAGCACCCTAATACAACAAAACCAGAATGTACGCTTTCTGTTGCTTGTGTCATGATGTCATCTTTTATTGTCTTAGCTTGCCCAGCATTTAAAAATATATGTTACTTTGAAAGGATTTCTGCCAGGTTTATAGAAGCGCTGTTGCCTGAAGAATCTAGCTCACCCAGGTACTGCAAAACCACGGATTGGTTTGCGCAATATTTGTTTGTGCTAGCTTCTGCCATTATTGACCTGTTGCCAACTTCAGAACTGTTGTAAGAGCTACTCTGCACTGCACCACTTCAAACTTCTGGTAAGGAGCGGTAACCTTATTTTTTATATACGATCTATACGATACCTTTATTGTCATTGTCCCATGCAGAACAATGAAATTGAAAAACTACATAAAACTACCGGTACATAAAAACTACATAAAACTACATAAAAACTACATAAAACATTCAAAAACCCCTAAAAACTCTGAAACCCCATTTTAAAATACACTATACTATAGAGACCCCTTATGCTGCGTTTAGAACCAGAATTGCACCCCCTGCATGGAAAATATATATATATTGCCTATATTTACTAAACCAGATCAGAAAGATGTTTCCTTCCTTAAGAGCTAGTTTACTACATGCAGAGAGTTGTGCATGTGGATTTTTCTAAAACATACTGGAGCTTTCGGAAATACTTTTTAATTCGCCTTTCTGCAGAATACATTCTAGACAACTTATAAGGAAGAGCTTATCGCCAAGTGATAATTAAAAACAAAACAAAAAAACAAACTCTCAGCAACTCTGATAACTTAAGATGATGAAGTCATTCATCAAAAGCAAGGGTCGGCAAATTTTTTCAGCAGGGGGCCGGTCCACTGTCCCTCAGACCTTGTGGGGGGCCGGACTATATTTTAGAAAAAAAGAAAGAAAAAATAACGAATTCCTATGCCCCACAAATCACCCAGAGGTGCCTTTTAAATAAAAGCACACATTCTACTCATGTGAAAACACCAGACAGGCCCCACAAATAACCCAGAAATGCATTTTAAATAAAAGGACACCTTCTACTCATGTAAAAACACGCTGATTCCCGGACCGTCTGCGGGTCAGATTTAGAAGGCAATTGGGCCGGATCCGGCCCCCAGGCCTTAGTTTGCCTACCCATGATCAAAGCTTAGATCTTATGAAGAAGGCCAAGATATATCTAGCCATTGCCAGTGTATGGACAACTGTGGCAAGTGTTTTCTTTTCCCCCGAAGGACACAGCTGGCACCCCAGCGTTTGTACAAAGACACCTGTTTGTGACAGATTGCACGTTGCCATCCATAGTCAAGGCCACAGCAGAAGACTCTCCTCCAACCACAATACAGAATTCTACCCCCTCCTTTTGCATTGTGCGCAGAACAGCTCCATCGTACATCTCTAAAGGCATTGACCCTGTTCCTTCCCAAGCTTCTCCGAAAAAGGGATTAGGAGATAAAGTACCTCCGCGCTAAATGCATCCACTTATTAAGAGATAAAACATTGTGCACTTTGAGAAACCTTGTTTCAAGGATGTCTTTCCTCTTCCCATTTCAGCAAAGGATTAGCTGGTTACATTAATTTTTTTTAAGGAATAATAATTTTTTTAAAATGCATAAAACCCATGAACTGTCTTGAGTTCACATTTTCAAAGACTTTTGCAGAGCTGCAACTTTCCCTTTCTCAAAGTTTATTGCAATTTTAAGAGAGAGGTGGTAAACTGAATCCCGAGAAGGCTCTCTGTAATCTGGGATCCTTTCCAAAATAGGCCCGGATCCAATGAGCTCTGCTTCTTCCATGGCACTTCCTTACAAAATTCCTCTCTCCCCCAGGGAGACCCCATCAAGCTCCACGCTTTCAGGTGACACAGGCAAATATCAAGTTTATTTTTACTGCTCTCTGGATGTTAGAGCTGGCTGCGGGCTGCTGCGGCCATTTCCCACAGTTAAGTTTTTACATTTATAATCAGGGTGGATAAAAATCAATGGTGTTTTTTTTAAAAAAAACCAGATTATTTAATCGGATATTTTTTGTTTAAATTGGATTTTTTGTAAATTTAAATTGGATTTTTAAAATAAAATGCTTTTGGAGGAAAAATCTTTCTAAAGATAGTTTTCTATTTAAGTTACATTACAGTCCAAAGGCTATTCACTGGGAAATAAGGATTTGTTTTAAGTTTTTCATGTGTGCTAAAACGCAGTCTAAGTTTTTTTTTAATCGTTTAACCACATCAGTTAACAAACATGGATGCATATGCTATAATGTCATTGTTTCAGTTAAGTAAATTGTTTAGTTATTAAGGAATGATTATTTTTCTCCTTCCAATAAAGTACAGCAGAAAAGTTGTCCAAACATAAACAGTTAACTTATTAAACCTCACAGTAATTTCATAATTATCGGTCTAAGTATTTCTAATAGTATAACCAAATCAGTAATTTTTGATATAACTGTAAAAAATACTCTGAAAATTTATTATTCTAAAAATGAAACCTTCATCTAGTTGTAAATATTAAGATTATACTAGCAAGAATGAGTCTTTCTGTAAAAAAAAGAGATTTAAATCAAGTCTTACTGACTAGTGATTTAAATCGTGATTTAAATCGATTTGATATAAATTAAATCCATCCTGTTTATAATCAGCTCTGTTTTCATCTAAAGGCTTCGTTGCAGGCAGTGATCGGATTTTCCCCAGCCCGGTCAAATGCACGACCCTGAGCTTAAGAGTCCACGCTTTATTTACTTACTTTCTATACCACCCTTCATCCGGGGATCACAAGGCTGTTTGCAATATAAAAGCGCAAAAATGTGTAACATAGTAACCACCAAAAACAACAACTTTGCCCCCAGTTTAAAGGGCCATCATTTGTTGACATAGTCAAAGACCTGGGAGAGGAGGAATGCTTTTGCCTGGCGCCTAAAGGTATGTAACAAAGACGCCAGGCGAGCCTCGCTGCAGAGAGCACTCCGGAAATGTGGAGCCACCACCGAAAAGGCCCCGCTCTCGTGTTGCCACCCTCCGGACCTCTCATGGAGGAGGCACATAAGGAAGGGCCTCAGATGATGATCGCAGCGTCTGGGTCGGTTCATATGGGGAGAGGCGGTCCTTGAGGTACTGCGGTCCTGAGTCATTTTAAGGCTTTATAGGTCAATTGTACCAATTATGCCACAATGGCAGCATGAGTAATGTGAGAGAGTGACAAGGCCGAGTCCTTAGCTAGAGCAGCTCAAGATCTATTCCATCACCCGTCTTCATTTTACTGTGAGCTATTTCAGAGGCAGACGAGGAAGCCAATACCAGGGTAAATATTAACAACTGTAGCATTTGCTACATTTTTAGAAGCGGGTGTATGTATCAATCTGTGCTTCAAAGGTATACATATACGGTGAAGGGGATGGCAGATGCTATCACTTGAGGGAGACTGGAGGAAATGTTGGGGGCACAGGTAGAATGGGTTCTAGGGACGCGGGTGGCGCTGTGGGTTAAACCACAGAGCCTAGGACTTGCCGATCAGAAGGTCGGCGGTTCGAATCCCCGCGACAGGGTGAGCTCCCATTGCTCGGTCCCTGCTCCTGCCAGCCTAGCAGTTCGAAAGCATGTCAAAGTGCAAGTAGATAAATAGGTACCGCTCCAGCAGGAAGGTAAATGGCGTTTCCGTGCGCTGCTCTGGTTCGCCAGAAGCGGCTTAGTCATGCTGGCCACATGACCCGGAAGCTGTACGCCGGCTCCCTTGGCCACTAAAGCGAGATGAGCGCCACCAGCCAAGAGTCAGCCTTTACCTTTACCTAGAATGGGTTCTACCCCATAAACAGCAGCACTTTGAAGGGAGAAAGGCCTGCATTCACGAAGGAAGCAAGGAACCTATTTCCTTGGGGGCGAAGAATAAAAAGCAAGAACATATGGTTGTGGGGGGAAATAGGTGCAACTTGTTTCATTTCCCCAACCCAGAAAGGCATGAGGAGGTTATCTCACCAGTGTTTAACATGCCCAACTCTCCTCTTTCTCCTGTCTCCTCCCCACCTGAGAGAAAAGTAGATGCGAATTAACCTACAAGTTAGAAACGTGAAAGTGTTCTGTGTAGCTCAAAACCTTGCGACTCCCTTCACTGCTTGTTGTTTTCCCTCGCTGCCGGCTCTGAAACATTCGCTCCCTCCCCACTGCAGAAGAGGACAATGCTTTGTCTGTTTTTGCTTTTGTTTATTTTAAAAAACCTTCCCCGGCTAAAAGTCAGAGAAAACAGATCAAGGCAGACTCAAGAACCAGACACAGAGAGAGCTGCAGTCAAAGTCTTAGAAAGTGAACCCAATTTTCTGCTGGCTTGGAAACAGTATTTTGGGTGACACAGAACTCTTCTATAGCTGCAGCTCAAAAACAGGCTCACACAGCCTCCATCAGAAAAAAGATGGGGAGCGTAAGAATGGAATATCATTGCTTTAGTTTATGCGACTCCTGATATCCACAGGTGTACACAAGAAGGAATTAATTTGGGATTTGGACAACCCAACAGCTGCTGCTGGGGGTTTATTTTATCAGCAGGCCCAGACGGGGGGGGGGGGGGCGCATATGGGCCACTTGGCCTGGGTTTCCGATTCCAAAGGGGGCCTTGCCAAAAGCACTATTGTATCTCTATATTTTCCATTTTGTCTTTATATGCATATACGGTTCAAGCCTTGAAATAAAATTATTTGTCAGCATAACTTTTGTGAAAATTATTTATATACTTACTTATTTATAAGACTTCAGGGTAAAAAAAAGGGAGGGGCACATTATCTACTTGGCCCGGGCCTCTGCAAGGCCCTGTTTATCAGTTTTGCCTAGGCACCATAGCTGTCAACTTTTCCCTTTTCTTGCAAGGAATCCTATTCAGAATAAGGGGATTTCCCTTAAAAAAAGGGAAAAGTTGACAGGTTTGCTAGGCACTTATCCGTTGAGATAAAACACCGACCGCACAAGGCTTTCCTTACCGATGAGCCCCATATTCTATTGCTCTAGAAGCACAGAGGTACTCTTGTCATCTCTTTCCAGATGCATTTTTACAATGCACACAAGTGGTAGTTTAATGAACCTCTTTCTATGGCAGTCGCAGCTGCAGCACCACCCTCTTTAGCCTGTGGTGATTTCTCTCTCTCTCTCTCTCTCTCTCTCTCTCTCTCTCTCTCTCTCTCTCACACACACACACACACACACACAAAGGCCTCTGCCAACTTCTATTCCACCCCACTCCAAATAATAATTTTGCCTGCTTCTTAACATACTGACGCTGCACTCCTAATACATATCTACTCAGAGGTTGTTCCTGTGAGATGTACCATAAGCAGTAAAGTACAACACTTCTCCCCCTGCGTGTGACCAGGTAGATGGGCACGCATGACCTGTGAGACCCCATAAAAGGGCTGGTCATGCAGCCATCTTCCTTTCTTCTTTGTTTTATTCCATCTTGATGTATTTTGCTGTCTGCTGGCTCTTGGTCATTAGCACAGGAGCCCAATCCCCAAATGGGATGAACTCAAACTCTATTCTGTAACTCCAAGCTAAAGCCTGCCTTCAGGGAACCTACAGTGAACTGAATGTGAGTAAACGTCTAACTGCTTTTAAGGAAGACTGTTGTGTCTTTATTCTTTTTTAGGAGGGATAAAAGGGGAGTTTACCAGGAACAAAACCCAACCAGATTGGATTGCTTAAGTAAAGAGATTCAAATGAATCTACCAACTAGCTTCCTGTTATATACTAGGGAATGTACTCTGCTACTGACTCACTAGCGTGAGGAAGGATAATATTGAGTCAATATATCCTCTCCCACTATCCACAGCATTCCCACAGTTCCACGAAGCTTCATGAGGCTCCCTCCTAGTTAAGCAGGGAGTTTTGCAGCCCGGGAATTGTGACCAGCTTCTGCTTAGAGAAACACCTTCCTCTTCCCATCGTGACAGCCTCTTCTCCAACCTGGAATCTTCCCATCCTTTGGCAGGCAGTAGAACAGGGGTGAAGAACCCGCAACCCTCCAGATTATTATTTCTGGGGTCTCCAGTTTCCCATTTGCTTCAACCAGCAAGAAATTAAGATGGACGGGCCTGACGGGGTTATTTAAAAACTTGTTGAAATAATAATAATTACTGCAGCTGCTACTATACACACTGAAGTACAGTGGTACCTCAGGTTAAGTAGATGGAGAACTTGTAGCCCTCCCAGGTTTTGATGGTTAAATCCTCATCATCCTCAACCATTTGCCAAGCTGTCTGGATGAAGCAAATGGGAGCTGGAGCCCACTGGCATTGGAGTAGAACGGAACAGTCTTGCAAAAACAAGATGCATTTTATATTGAAATAATTACTACGAAATATTCCCATTTTGGAAAAGCAGTGATGGCATAAAATGGGAGAACTAAATACAGTGGTACCTCAGGTTAAGTACTTAATTCGTTCTGGAGGTCTGTACTTAACCTGAAACTGTTCTTAACCTGAAGCACCACTTTAGCTAATGGGGCCTTCTGCTGCTGTGGCACCACCGGAGCACGATTTCTGTTCTCATCCTGAAGCAAAGTTCTTAACCCGAGGTACTATTTCTGGGTTAGCGGAGTCTATAACCTGAAGCGTATGTAACCTGAAGTGTATGTAACCTGAGGTACCACTGTATTAGAGAGACTGCTCCATTTATAGCAGGGATGGTCCTACAGATGTTAGGTCAGCTGTTCCCAGTGCTAGAAATTAGCTTGGCGCATTTTGCATCAGGTGTGGGTCCAATTGCGACCACACGGAGATCTTGGGATGCCAGGTTTGGCGACTGACATCTCCATCAGGCTGGCCCCTCCGGCTTTCTTAAGCAGCCAAGCAGAAGATCTTATATATTGCCTTTATATCCCCACCTTTTTCTCCAAGGAGTGTTTGGGTTCAGCCCCCCTCCTTAGTTCATCCCTACGACGATCCTGCGAGGTAGGTGAAGAGGCTGTGACTGACTCCAAGGTCCCCCAGTCCGCTTCATGTCTGAGTGGCGATTTGAACCCTGATCTCCCAGATCCTGGTCCGACACTCTAACCCAGGAGTAGGCAAACTAAGGCCCGGGGGCCAGATGCGGCCCAATCACCTTCTCAATCTGGCCCGCGGATGGTCCGGGAATCAGTGTGTTTTTACATGAGTAGAATGTGTCCTTTTATTTAAAATGCATGTCTGGGTTATTTGTGGGGCGTAGGAATTCGCTTTTTTACTTCAAAATATAGTCCTGCCCACCGCATGGTCTAAGGGACTGCGGACCGGCCCACGGCTGAAAAAGGTTGCTGACCCCTGCTCTAACCACTACACCATATTGCCTTCTTAGAGCCCTTCTGCTGTGAGACAGCTATATAAATTAAGTTGGTAAATAAATATGGGGAAGGCCAAAGTTCACTTAGAGAAATATCTTAAATATTTTCCTCGAAGCTTGAATTTTAGTCTGGGTTGTTTTATCTGCTGTTTTAACATGTTGTAAACTGCTTTGAGATTTTTTCCTCTTTAAAATGAAGCAACATAGAAATATAATTTATTTTAATTAATTAAAATTAATTTTAATTAATTAATTAAAAAAACTCCACAGGGGGTGGGGGATGTCACCTAGACATACTGTTGTGGTAATTGTAACCCAGGTTTAATGTGCCATTTGGAGATTAGCATGTGTGTGTGTTTGTATACTTTTCTATCCATGACCCCAAACTATCCCCCACTATTGACCACCTGAAAATTGCCGAAGGTCTTGCTGGACCACTTAAATGATTTTTCTGTCTGTCGTGGCAACTGCAATGCACTGTGCAAGGCTCCGTATGATTTTAATCGTATTCTTATTGCTTCTTGTATTTCTTACACTGCATTTTCTCGGACTGAAAATTAAGTTCTACGGAACTCGTGATCGCATGGCAAAGGAATAAATAAAAGAAAGGCTGAAAATGCAATTTTAAAATCAATATGAATATTCCATGTGGACCTGCCACAGAACACCTGAAAGACACTTGCAGAGCACTGGTGGTCCATGGACCAAAGTTTGGCAACTCCAATGTTGGACTTGATCCTCCCGTGTCCGTTGACCATGCTAGCCAGGGCAAATGGAAATTGAGAGTTGAACTCTATCTAGAGGGCCAATTGCTTCTCACTCCTGCCCTAGATCTACCCAGCTCCTTGTCAAAAGAGGTTAAAGTGTTAACCTCTCAAGTCTTCTGCTCAACTCTTTAATTAGGCAATAGTTAGGGACGCGGGTGGCGCTGTGGGTTAAACCACAGAGCCTAGGACTTGCCGATCACGCCGGCGGTTCAAATCCCCGTGACAGGGTGAGCTCCTGTTGCTCGGTCCCTGCTCCTGCCAACCTAGCAGTTCAAAAGCACGTCAAAGTGCAAGTAGATAAATAGGTACTGCTCCGGCGGGAAGGTAAACGGCGTTTCCGTGCGCTGCTCTGGTTCGCCAGAAGTGGCTTAGTCATGCTGGCCACATGACCCGGAAGCTGTACGCCGGCTCCCTCAGCCAATAATGCGAGATGAGTGCCGCAACCCTAGAGTCGGTTACGACTGGACTTAATGGTCAGGGGTCCCTTTACCTTTACACACCACAGAAAAGGGACGCGGGTGGCACTGTGGGTTAAACCACAGAGCCTAGGACTTGCTGATCAGAAGGTCGGTGGTTCGAATCCCCGCGACGGGGTGAGCTCCGATTGCTCGGTCCCTGCTCCTGCCAACTTAGCAGTTCAAAAGCACGTCAAAGTGCAAGTAGATAAATAGGTACTGCTCCGGCGGGAAGGTAAATGGCGTTTCCGTGCGCTGCTCTGGTTCGCCGGAAGCGGCTTAGTCATGCTGGCCACATGACCCAGAAGCTGTACGCCGACACCCTCAGCCAATAAAGCAAGATGAGCGCCGCAACCCCAGAGTCGGCAACGACTGGACCTAATGGTCAGGGGTCCCTTTACCTTTACACACCACAGAGGGCAGTGAGGGGCAGATGGGGCTTAACACCCTAGGAAGGTAGCCCACCTAGGAGAACTGATTCTTAACTGCTGCCTTGAGGGACATCTTTGGGAGAAGAAAAAGGCTCAGGAGCAAACCCTACACAGATCCAGAGTGGAGTCCCTAAAGCGATTGGATGGCGCCTTGTATGTCTCCTTCCGGCATCTCCTGCAGCCAAGCTGGTGTCAAACCTATTGCTCTGTTTTCCTTTGGACCCCCATCAGCAAGGGTAAGAAGGGGGTCTTGTCATCTGGGCAGCCCAGGATTCCCATACACACTGCCTAGGCTTTCCCAGGTTCCTAAAAGCCTCGATTCTGATCTCACCAGTGCCCTTCCCAGTGTTTGTTTTTGCAAACAGATATCTGGAGTCAACAAACAGGCGCAGATGCAATCCAGAAGTATAGTTATCTTTCCAGAATCAAGGGGAGTGAAAATTCACATACAGGAAGAGCAGCCCAACTGTGGTTTGGAAACTCAACAGGGTTTTGTCCGTGCCAGGTTTATGTCTGCCATGCCAAGGGCCAGAACGAAGCAGAACCTGTAGCCCTCCCGGGTTTTGATGGTTAAATCCTCATCATCCTCAACCATTTGCCAAGCTGTCTCGATGAAGCAAACGGGAGCTGGAGTCCACTGGCATTGGAGTAGAACAGAACAGTCTTGCAAAAACAAAATGCATTTTATATTGAAATAATTGCTAAGAAATAATCCCATTTCGGAAAAGCAGTGTTGGCATAAAATGGGAGAACTAAATACAGTGGTACCTCGGGTTAAGTACTTAATTCATTCTGGAGATCCGTTCTTAACCTGAAACTGTTCTTAAGCTGAAGCACCACTTTAGCTAATGGGGCCTCCTGCTGCTGCCGCACCACGGAGCACGATTTCTGTTCTCATCCTGAAGCAAAGTTCTTAACCCGAGGTACTATTTCTGGGTTAGTGGAGTCTGTAACCTGACGCGTCTGTAACCTGAATCGTATGTAACCCGAGGTACCACTGTAATCCCGAACACCACTTCTTGACATAGTCACAACCACAGAAGGGACTTTGCATCCTCCCTGTGTTTATTGAATTCCACCCAACTCGCACTCCCCAAGCAAGTGTGCGTACAATCACATCGGCCGCATGCAACCCTCTAGCTATGGGCGAGAGAGGAACAAACAGGACACCCGGCAATCAAGTTACTGTCCATAGGCTTAACTGCACTGTGCAGCTGTCTCAAGCAAGTGAGCCAACTTACATGAGCAAGTGCGAGCAAACAACTGAGCATGCACACAAATCCTGGCTCGAGGGGAAAATCCTTTTGCGGCTGAGCATGAAAAGCAAACCAAAACACTTCTGTAATGAAACGTCTCTGACCACACCCAAATTCTCCTATGATCTCTTGGGCCCCAGAAACAGGCGTGATCTTCTGCTTTTGATTTAGCCCAGAATGGGCTATTTAACCTTTTTAAAAAGGCGACATGTCATTCCTTCCAGCTCATAATGCCATGACTACTGTTAAAATGGCAGGATGTTGGCTGTATCTCCATAAACAATATTCATAATAAACACTTCCAACATTTGACTCAATATTTGGTTCAGGCAGCCAGATCTGAGGTCCACCTCCTATCCTGGACTTCTTCTATATTGCCTTGGACAAATCACACCTCCCCTTACCCCAAACCTCTGTTCTCCAACTGTAAAAATTTGAACAACAGTAACCCAACCAAACAGGCGAGAAACAGTTTGCTTTGACAGCACATATGGAAAAGGAAACAATTGTAAGGTACTATGGACAAGTTAAGGGTGATCTAACAACTAATGTGCTTTCTATATTAGGAAGTCAAAACAATGGCTTAAAGCGGCCTGTCCCAATTAATTTCCCATTAAAACTTTAAATAATGGCATCCAAATGTCACCTGGAAAAATGATTCACAATATTCTCCACCTAGGGAGAATATCTTGAATTATTTTTCTAGAAACCACACCAGAATCATTACGCTGACATGTCCTTCAGTTTATTAGAACTCTTAGCATGAATCTGTATATCTTTTTGTCACAATGTGACTGTGTTTTCCTTTTACAACTCCTCACCACTTCTCCCTCCACCCACAACTAGTCTTCCCTTTAGAAGACACTCAAAATAATAGTTTTAACAAGTCAGATGCAGTTTTGCAAAAAAAAAGTTCTCCTGTGAATGCTGGATATTGTTCTGGTTTTTTTTAAAAAGAACCCCACTCAGAGACCCCTTTGATTACACATAATTTAAAGAAAGAGCACACACTACATTAGAGCTATCTTCAAAAACAGTATGAGGTTTTGAATTTATTCTGATTAAATCACCGAAAAAAGAAAAGAAAAGGTCCATTGTCATTATGAATATATATATTCATAATCTATATATATATGTATATACATACACACACACACGCACCCACAAAATGGAAATAACTTCTTGCATTCTAATTTCGGGGGGGGGGGGGGTTGGGGGTTTCTGTCCCATTCCACAAGTCCTTAGGGAAAAAAAATCTCCCCTGTTCCATCACTCTCCCAATTTGGGAAAAGCTTTCTCTTGTTGTCTGCTGAGTTCGTTCTCTTTCAAGAGTTTTTGGTTCTCAGCTCTCAACCTGCCCAGTTCCTCCTCTAGCTGACTTACCCGGGGGTCTTCCGTCGAGTCCCCCAAGAATTTCTTGTTCTCCATCCGCAGGCGGTTGTTCTCTTCCTCCATCCTGGAGAGACACTTCTCCAGCTCCAGGTACTCTGTGATCAACTCCTGCTTGCTCATGTTCTGGAGGCTTTCGACGTGGTACTTCTCGTACGTCTCCGAGAAGTCCTTCTGGAGAAACTCGCTGCCGTTGCCTCCCATCCCGTCGCTGCCGCCGCCTTCCTCCTCCACGAAGAAGTCTTCCTCGCTGGTGTCCTCCGACTTGGCGGCAGTCTTCTTGGGGAACAGGCCGGTCTTCAAGTCTGGTTCTTCCTGGTCGTGGTCCTCCATCAAGAACTGCGTGGTGTTGTACGGGGCAACGGGCTGGCCCTTGGCGAACATCTCCGCCCGCAGCCTGGAGGCCCGTTGGCTCTGCTTCTCATCAAACTTCTTCTTCTCCTCCCAGCTGAGCTTGTAGTAAGGTTTCCAGTGCCTCTTTTTCTTTGAAGGACGTCTCCTGTGCTTCTTCTTGACCAGCTTCCCTTCTTCCTCGCCTTCAGCTTGGGGCCTGAACCTCTGGCCAACAGGCCCAGAATAGCCTTGGCACTGCAAGCCGAGCTGCTCTCCATCATCACATGGCTTTTGGACGTCCGCAGGTGCGCCACAGTTCTGGTCCTCAACCTCACCGCCGACGGCTCCCTCTGGGGCACCCAAACTTCTCCCAACCGGAGGAACCGCATGTTCTGCATCACCTTCTTCGCCTCCACTCATGGGGCTGCCGTCCTGCTGCTTGGTCTCTCTCGGCTGCCACCTACCGTCCATCGCTTCTCCTTGGAGCACTTCTCGGCTGGCGGGTGAAGACACCAAAAAGGGCCCCTCTCCACTACTGGCATCCCTGCAGGGGGAGAAGGGAGAAGTTTTGCCATTGGGTTGCTGCTGCTGGCTGGCAGAGAGGGCAGCGTCAGCCATTGTTGGCAAGCCAAGATTTGGATTTCGGGTGCTGTTGTTCTCAGTCCAAAGGGGCTGGCTCCCTCCTCTTCCTCCTTCAAACCTGCAACTGTCTTTAACTCTTTAGGTCCTGCTGTTGTGGCGGCCAGCTTTTAAAGTTCGCAGGAAACAAAGGCCCTTAACCCTTCATGCGCTGGCCTTCATTTATAAAGCCTTGCAGTCCTCTCGGGCCACTTCAGATCGGGATCTCACAAGTTGCCACTGTTAACCCTTGCAGAAGGCGATCAGCAGCAGTCTTGTCACCCGAAGGCCTTTAGGCCTGCATTACCCTCGCAGTGTTGGCCAGGGGCTGAAGAACCAGTTCTCCCCACCAGCTAGCACCCTGTTTCTTCACATCAACAGCTGCATGGCAACTCTGCACATCTGGAAACACAAAAGTTGGGGATGGAGAGATATATGAGCTAGCACACGACCCAAGGCAAGAAGAATAACTATGCCCCCTTGAGAGCAACTTGCAAACGATAATAATAAGTTGGGGGGGGGGACAAAATCCTAGAGATGAAAAAGGCAACAGAGGGGTTAAGCTGCAGGCAACGAAGAGTTAAACTGTCTCAATCCAGGCACTTACGGGTTAAAGGGGATCCAGTTCCAGCACCGCAGGAGTTAAGAGCTGTCTCGATGCCAAATGTTATTCCTTCCTCTCACTGGTTCAGATCCAAATAATCAGCTCGAGGAGAAGAAAATCCGGCCCAAGCTTTCAACAATTAAAAAAACTATCCCAGTACAGCATCGAAAGGGTTAAAAGAGAGCTCCACCTTAGACAGCAAATTGCGAAGTCAGCCGGGAAGGGGTTAACTTCTCCACGCACACCCAACGTTCGAACACCCACCCCCTCGCAGCTGGCCCCGCCCCTCCCCAGGCCTCTTTCCTCCCTTACTCGAGCGCCTTCTGCTCTCAACTGCTACTCCCCGCTCGCCGCCTCGCCTTATATAAACGAGCCAGCCCCCACGTCGGAGTGCGCAGCCGCCTCTCAGATCCCTTGTCCCAAGGTATCTCGGGATTTGTGGTTTCCCTTTCCGATCGATTGCACAGTTCGCTCTGGCCACAACGACTACGATTCCCAGAACCGCGGCGTGACGGCGTTCGTCAGCCAATCAACCATTGGGTAGGGTTGGACGAAGAACGAGACGCTCTCTGATAGGACTGCTAAACAAGTAAGGCATGAATGGCTACACTGGACGCCTTTCATTCGTGGCTTAGCCAATTAGAGGTGGATAGTAGGAGGCGGTGGAGGCGGTGGGAAATGGAATATACCATCAGTTTACGCGGGGGTTGAAATCTCCCCCGGGGGCCGAACAGCTTCATATGGTCCTCACGGAGCACATACTAAGAGGAATATCACCTTATAATATTTATTTTTCGTAATGGGGATGGTGGAAAAAAGATTGGTGATTCTCCCCGCAGGAAAAAAAATGGTACGGCCCAAAAAGTAGTTCGAAGCTATTTTTGAAGATTAAGAGGATTCCGTAACAGCTCAGCGATTTAAGACAGCGGAATTTCAGTAACAGGTCGAGTATTTGGAAAGAGAAGAGATGTCATCGGGTGGCGAAAAGGATCTGGATGAGAGAGGTTGGTAGGAAGCTCCTTCTGGCGGAAGGACACTTCATTGTTTAAAGAAACACACGCTGCGTTAACCTATGACGGTGACTGAGCCGTGTGGAGGGAGTTGTAAACAAACCGAAGTCGGAAACGAGTTCCGTCCTAAAGGGACAGCGTCAGCTCTCCCGTTAGATCAAATGATGTAATAGGAGGCCTGGGAAGGCTGTGTGGACTAGTGGTTAAAGACTTGGCAGCTTGGGCTCTTCTTCATGTTGTTGTTGCTGCTGCTGCTGCTTCCTCTGTAGAAGATCTATGTGAGTTGCAGCAGATTAAAGTAGAGGGTATTTATTAGCCAGATCCTCCTGTTTCTGACAGCTGAGATGCAAGGGAAGATGGGGAGGGGTTAATCCAGGAAGGTTCAGACCTTCAAGCCTTATTGCATGACGTGGAAGCACGCCCCTAATGTCCCAGATGTTTAGGAGCATGGGAAAGTCGGGATGGTGGTGGAAGAGGCAGCTGCACTCTGCACATGGTCAGAGGCCCCTTCGCCTTCCGCGTTGCTTTGTGCATTTCTAAATCCTGCGGGCCTTCGGATTTAAACAACAGTGGCAGCATTTGCAACTGAGCTAAACCTTGGAAAGCCAGCAGCCCTGGCTCCGCCCAGCCCTTGCTTCCACACAAGGCACGATTGTGGTAGCAGAGTACCTGCTTTGCATGCAAAAAGGCCTGGGGTTGTTTTTTTTTTTTCAATCGTAGGCATTTTTCAGGTAGGGCTAGGAAAGGCTGGAACCCTGGAGTGCTGCTGCCAGCTCGAGTAGGCAGCACTGAGGTAGATGGACCCATATGGCCTGACTCAGAATAAAACAGCTTCCTGTGAGATCTGGGCTGAGGGTTCTTCAAGAAAGGATGTTATGGGTAGAGGCCTTCCTTTATGCACCTCGGCTGCTCAGGCAAAAATGGTATGTGAGTACATAGGAAACAAAACCTTGATAAAACCAAAGTCCCCTTTTGATTTAATGTTATTTTAAATGCAGTTTTAACACGCTGAGCGTTCTTTACTTTCCCCCATCATCGCAGAACAGTCCTGCGAGCCTGGGATGTTATAATCAAACCCAATTTGAGAGGCCATGCAACAGAATATCTGCTGCTGGGTTTTCCACCACAGGAATTTGCATCAGACAATAGGGATAAACTGAGTAGGAGGTTAGATTCGGCATATTTGATCTTTTCAAAACCGAAGGCTTGCTTCTCCTCTTCAGCTTAAAAACCCAGGCTTTTTAGAAGGCATGTTTTAATTAATTTGCAGGAAAGCTGAGAGCATGCAAAGTACTCTGAATGCAGCTAATACTGCTCTTGCACAAGTTTCTGCCGATTGCCCAAAACATCCCTTGTGCAACCTTACTGAAGATCGCCAGGACAAAGGTGTAGGCAGGAAATAAAATTTCAAACCAGCTGATCAGCCTGTGAAAGTCACGCTTCCTAAACGCCTATGTTACAGACGGAGAAACTGAGGTTGGATAATTGCAGCTTGCCCAAGGCAATGGCGCCACGGCAGAAGCAATGCTTCAGTCCAGGTCAGATTTCAGCTCTCTTGTTATTGAACCACATGCGTTTTCCCACACCAGGTCCAGTCAGCCACCAGCCTTAGAGTAACTTTAAAGGAAGTAAGATGTACTGATAGTGCAGTCCTAACTATGCTTACTCAGAAATAAGTCTCAGCTAGTTCAGTGGGACTTAGTGGCTTGTCAGCACGTTCAGAACTGCAGCCTAAAACATTGTCAAACCCGCCAATGGCCTTTGACAGTTATTCTGTGTGGCTGTGGCAACCCTTGCTGGCCCAGGACATATCCTGCACAGAGACAGAGTGGTCCTTCTGGGGCTCAGTAGTTGGATTTAGATCTGGGAGAAGACTTCCCTCTGCTCTGTAGTGGGATTGCTGTGTAGCCTTGGTTATCTTTCTGTAAAATGGGGAAAACTGACCAGCCTCCTATGGGCCATGAGATGCAATAAAAACATTAATGCTCTGTAAACATTTTCAGTTGAAGGCTATTAAAATCCACCGCACCGCCCCCCTCCGATTGTTCCAAATAAATTACAAAGCAAAACCAGCCCAGGTTTTTTTTCAGAGAGAGTTCCTGCTTTTCAAAACTTGCTCCTGGTCTCTGGCTTTCCAAAGAGGCTGTTCTATCCGTATACCTGACAGCAGAACAGAAAGTCTTTTCCTGATAGGCCGCTACTTTTTGGCTCCCTGAAATTTGGCCTGGCTCCTGCTTGGACAGGCTGTTCCCTCTTTGCAGGGCGAAGGAACGCCAAGCTGACGGCTGAACTCTTCTAGAGAACCATTTCCCTCCCTCCTGCCGCTTGCTTTCAGGTCTTTTGTTCCTGAAAGGGAACATGGGGTCTCTACCTTGCTGTTCCTTCCAAAGAGCCTCTCTTTGGGTTTTCCCAGGGCACTACTAGTTTGGCATCCCCTGTGCCCATCCTTTGCCAAGGATTTCTTGGTTCGTAGCAAGAGTAAAGCCAACTTGGTATACAGGAGCTCAGTCTAGGTCATAGCTGTCAACTTACAGATTTGAAAATAAGGGACCAGCAGCCTTGAAAATAAGGGATCAGCAGCCAAAATAAGGGATTTTAGTCAACCAGCAGCCAAACGAAGCCTCAAGTGGTGGTTCCCACAGCGCAGCAACCCTGCAAAGGGGATGCTGCAAGGGAAACCACCGTCACCTCTCTGCTGGGAAGCGCTGAGCAAAGGCGAGTCACTAGGCAACGCGGCCGATTTAATCGGCACAAAGCATGCAAGCTCCACCCCCAGTCATTCTTAGACTCCTTATTGGGTGAGCAACGCAGCCAAGCAACACAGTTGGAGCCTCCCTCCTCCCTGGCCGGCAGGGAGGGAGGGAGAGGAGCTGCTTCCTTTGAAACCCGGGAAATTTAAGGGACATCATCAATAAGGGACAGCAGCGGGACACGACACTGGAATAAGGGACTTTCCCCGACAAATAAGGGACGGTTGACGGCTATGGTCTAGGTACAGATTCAGGCAGAGCTGACGGTGGAGAATTTTGTGTTCCGCATCTGGGACCTCTGCAAACACAACTTCACCTAGGGTTACAAACTGCCCAGGGAGAACCAACAGACCGCCTAGGTGTGCCTTGAATACGAGACAGATGTGCAGAAATCGCCTGGGAAACGTTTTCATAGCTTGGAGATAATGAACTGTACTGGGTGCTAAGCGAGCTGCTGTTAAAAGCGCAACTACGGAGGTTGTTTTGAAAGCTGGCAACCTTGATCTGTTAGGTTTATGCATGCATGTCCAGTGACAGCAACCCATGTGCAGAAATGGGATTCAGCCTATGGACCTGGTGCATTAGGGGAGAGGGTGAAAAATTCCAGATCCCTTTATGGCACGCAGGTTTTGGATACCAGGGTCCTTCTGCAGTGCTCATGGTTCCTTGAAGCGAGGTCTCGCATGGAATGCTAAAACGGGAATAATAGATATTATTCTCTCTAATGTGTGTTGTGTGTTTCATCTTTTCCTGAAATCTCTGAAATGTGGCTCTCCTCTCTTAGCCCCTCCAAGTGTCCCTATTGTCCAGGGACAGTCCCAGACTTATAGATGCCATCCCGGTTTCTGATTTGATCCCGGAATATCCCGCTTTTCCTTAGGACGTCCCTATTTTCATTGGAGAAATGTTGGAGGGTATGGAGTTATGCAGTTCCTGAGCCCAGTAAGATAAGTAAATCTACAACCTTTAGAAGACATCTGAAGGCAGCCCGGTAATGTTTTGTTTTTATATATGTTGGAAGCCGCCCAGAGTGGCTGGGGGAACCTAGCCAGATAGATGGGATACAAACATATTACATCATCATCATCATCATTATTATTACTATTATTAAATAAATAGGGACACCCCTATTTTCATTGGGACATCCCAATATTATTATTAAATAAATAGGGACATCCCTATTTTCATTGGGGAAATGTTGGAGGTCTGCCCCTCAGAATTGTTCCCAGGCTGTAGCTCTCACAGGCCCAGCTATGCACCCTGACTCTTTTTGCCTGCCTTGAATATGCTATTGAACTCAGATCATGCCACCTATTTATTAGATTAGTTTGTTGGGGCCAATTATAATCATGACTGCTGAGGATTAAGGACGTCCTTGTCATAAGTTCCAGCACCTTTCCCCCCCTAGAAAAATAGCACTGGTTTTCTCCAATTTCTTTCGATATCTCACTTATTTACTTTTAAAGTTACTTTCCCATTTATATCCCAGTTTATGAACAACTGTCCTCAAACTGGCAGGGGTGTGTGTGTGTGTGTGTATACTGTGGTAACTTGGGTTACATACGCTTCAGGTTACAGACGCTTCAGGTTACAGACTCCGCTAACCCAGAAATAGTGCTTCAGGTTAAGAACTTTGCTTCCGGATGAGAACAGAAATCGTGCTCCAGCGGCGCGGTGGCAGCAGGAGGCCCCATTAGCTAAAGTGGTGCTTCAGGTTAAGAACAGTTTCAGGTTAAGAACAGACCTCCGGAACGAATTAAGTACTTAACCCGAGGTACCATTGTATGTCTATGTATTAGTGTGGTATTATGCAGTTTTTCCTCCACCTGTGCCAGGCTTGTGAGTTTTTCGCTGCCCACTCTTGGAGACAGTGCACTGGGCTCCTTGGGCCTTTGATGTGCTCCAGCAAGCTGGCTTTTTATATTTTTATGGAGGCCACACCTATTGCTCCAAAAGCATACCGGCGGGTGGTGATTCTCAACGTGGTGTTTCTCACGCAGTGGATCAGGACCCACCAGTGGGCCTTGGGCCACTTTCAGGTGGGTCTCAGTGCCTGTTGCCCCCTCGCTTGTCTGCCCTGCTCGCTAGCCTCTTGCTTGGTTCAACGCCAGAACCAAAAATTCCTTGCATACTGGTTAGAGGTGGCCGGGAGATGGAGATGTTCGCTGAAGAGGCCAGAAGGAAGGCTTCCTTCCTCTGAAGGGAAAGGTCTGGAGGAGGTGTTGAAGGGAATTAGAAAGAGAGGGAAAGTTAATATATAATAAGAATAGATACAAATTAATCGTTACTTAAAACAAACTGGGAATAGAAAGGAAGATGACGAGGCGAAAGCTGTTCTAGGAGGAAGAAGTGAACATAAAAGGACGAGGGAGGAAAGAAACGTAGGCATTTTGTGGGGGGGGGAGACATAACAAGGTAGAAGATGAAAGGAGAATGGGAGAAGAAATCACGGGAGATGAGAAAAAAAAAATACTTTGAGAGGCATATAAGCGTGGGAGGAGAAAACTAGAAAAGGTCTCCTCCATTTAGAGCCTCTGGCTCAGCAAATTCTGCTGAGTCACAATGCCCCCAGAGCAAATGTCTGTGCTTAACTTGAGGAAAGCTGAGCTGTGGAACTCCTTGCCACAGGGAAAAACGTTGCGGCAAAGAATCTTTTGATAGGGGGGATACCGTCGGAAAGTGAGGCCAGTTATTGCCCAACCCGGCCTCTACCTTCCGCCATATTCTGACTATCTCTGCAGATAAATGTATGATATGGGTTGATTCCTCACGGTCAAAGGCCAGACTCCAGTTTCTGGAGCAGATTGTGAGAGCCTGGCAGCGATAGTCTTAAATTTTATTTCCAGGTGGCAGAACACACATGGCATGGCTCTGACCAGAGTGTTCCTTTTTCTGATCTTACTTGGTTGAGAACGGAAGGGCACGGGGTGCAAAAGCATTTTTTGGGGGGAGGAATCTTTAGTTCGCATTGGAGCCCCCACGCCTTTTGAGCTGAGAAAAAGGAGAAGAGGACTGCATTTTCTTTTATTAGCATCCGACTATTTCCCGCAACTGGGAATACTTTAGGTACCCTGAGTTCAAATAATCCGCCCCCCTCCTCTCTAGGTAGGGGAATTGCGGCAAAAAAGGCCCACCCCCTGGATTAGTTAATACAAGCCCTGCCTGTCCCCCTGCCACAAACCCCACAGTTCAGAGCCTTGCGAAGTCTCGTTTGATTGCGTGTCGCCTGCTCGAATTGTGAGCGCCAGCCTCGGTTTCTCCTTGCGTGCGACTGAACAAGCCCCGTGACCCTGGGTTTCTTTTTGCAGAGATGACCCCCCCTCACTTCCTTTATTTAAAGGTAAAGGTGAAGGTGACCCCTGACCATTAGGTCCAGTCGTGATCGACTCTGGGGTTGCGGCGCTCATCTCTCTTTATTGGCCGAGGGAGCCAGCGTTTGTCCGCAGACAGCTTCCGGGTCATGTGGCCAGCAGGACTAAGCCGCTTCTGGCGAACCAGAGCAGCGCACGGAAACGCCGTTTACCTTCCTGCCGGAGCGGTACCTATTTATCTACTTGCACTGGTGTGCTTTCGAACTGCTAGGTTGGCAGGAGCAGGGACCGAGCAACGGGAGCTCACCCCGTCGCGTGGATTCGAAACACCGACCTGATCGGCAAGTCCTAGGCTCTGTGGTTTAACCCACAGCGCCACCCGCGTCCCCCCCCAAAAGCATACTGGTTAGCACCACCCAAATTTGATTAAATATCTTCCCCCATCCACTGACCACCCACCCGCACCCCAAGATTGCAGCATTGGGGTTAGGCAAAAACCCAAGGCGTGCCCATCCCTGCTAGGTTGGAAAAGTTGGCAAGCGTCGAATGTTCAGAGTACAAAAGTGCCAGGGCTTCTTTTGCTTTTTCCAAGGGGGTTTGTTGTCTTTGCGCAATTCACCTCTTCTTCCTCTGAAAATACCAATGCAGCCATTGGATGATGAAAGGCCAAGCCAACAGGAAAAACCAGGTGCGAGGTGACAGCTGTGCGGGCCAACCTGGAGGTTCCTGGGGAACGAGAAAAGAGGGTGGGGGTAAAATCCTGGACTGGATTGAAGGGAAAGCACTGTGGGCGGAATGGCACCTGCTGCTGCTGCTTCCCAGGACACAATAAGGAGTCCTGCTTTCTGGCTTACATTATTCCAATTAACCGGTCAGGCGAGAATGCAAGTTTGAGTTGGTTAATAAATGGGAGAAATCGACCGAAGCTTTGTTCATCGATCAGCATTTCCTTGCTGATTAACAGGTTGATGGCAAGCGGATCCAGGCAGGTGGGCTGCTATTTAGGGTGGTCAGAAAAAGCATTTTACACATGCCCAGAGGCACACTCTTCTTTGCGATTGCTTCCTGTGTTTCTGGTTTGGTTTTCTTTAATTAGGCCAACCCATGTAGATGCCTGGTTGCATCAAAGTGATAAAAGATAGGGACCGCACTTAAGAATACTTGCCACATACCTTTCTGTTGTGCAAAGAGGTTGGCCAACAAGGATTCAGCATCGACGTGTGACCCTGAAAGGCAGAAAAATCACGATGAGGATCTAGAAGCCTGTGCACTTTTCCAATCTATGATCTTTTAAAGGGGTTTTCTAAGGTCAAAAAGAGTACTATGTAAATATTTTTTAAATGAAAAATAAAAGGATCCTTGGCAGTTTTGCACAAAGTTTCATAACTCATGCTGCCTACCATTATTCTCTCCATTCTTTCTCAGGATTATTGTCCATTTTTATTTTACCAAAAAATAAAAAAAAAATTGTGAATGGATACATTGCATTGTGAGCTTTTGTGGGGGGGGGTTTTCTGAACTGTTTTCTAATTTTCCACTAGTCTTTTCAGCTTCTTATGGAAATATTTTTCTAATGTTTCCTCCTTTTCTTATACTCGTATTTCAGCAGGGCTGAAGGGGGACACACACAGGTGGCTGTACAAAAGTTTGACAGGATTAGTGCTTTTTTCCTAGGGGGACGCATACCCCTAAACATTTTATGAATCTAAGTTTGGCCGCATTGAGGGGCAGTATTTCAATATGAGTAGGAAAATGAGAGTACCCCTAAACATATATATATATATATTTTTAGAAAAAAAGCACTGGACAGGATCATTACAAGAATGATAACAGCAAAGCAACAAGATTATACTGTGCCCCCCCATGAAAAGAGACAAGCAAAAATGCAAAGTAATCTGGGTGTAATGAATAGACTTGGAATAGATTCATCAAAAAACAACAACCCCACAGCTGAACACCTCTGGACATTGTCACAGCTAACACCGTCCCAAATAATTTGTGTGGAACACAGTTAAGGCCATCTTCATGAAACAGCTGCACAATGAAGTTAAACAGATACAGGCCACAAACCATAAAATCCAGAATGGAGAAATACAACTCTTGTTTCTGCCACTGAAATATTTAACTCTTCTTATTGGTTTTAACTGAGTACAACTGCTATAGCACAAAACCTATATGGGTAGTAATGTGTCGCTCAGGGTTAAATAACCGCTTCCCTGAGTTACTATCTCCGTAACATGGAACCTTATAGCCAGAAAACCTTTGCCTAAAGATTCTGAAACTTTTAATTGGTGGGAAAGTTTCTCCATTAATAAAAGAACCCAGATCTTCTCCACTAGGGGGGCTGTTTGAAGTTTCTAAAACTGGGCAGTCGGCTGCAAATAAGAGAGAATCATTAGCAGTTATTGATCCTATCGGCCAAAGATCATCAGCAAGGGGACAAAGGCAGGAGGTTGCAGAGCAGGGGTCAGCAAACCTTTTCAGCCGTGGGCCGGTCCACCATGTAGTGGGCCTGTCTGTCTGTCTGTCTGTCTGTCTGTCTGTCTGTCTATCTATCTATCTATCTATCTATCTATCTATCTATCTATCTATCTATCTAACTTTTGGGGGAGAAATGAACGAATTCCTATGCCTCACAAATAACCCAGAGATGCATTTGAAATAAAAGGACACATTCTACTCATGTAAAAAACACACTGATTCCTGGACCATCTGTGGGCCAGATTTAGAAGGCGATTGGGCCTGATCCGGCCCCTGGGCCTTAGTTTGCCTACCCCTGTTTCAGAGTCTAGCTGCAGAAGAAGAAGAAGAGAAGAAGAGTTAGGATTTGATATCCCGCCTTTCACTACCTTTAAGGAGTCCCAAAGCGGCTCACATTCTCCTTTCCCTTCCTCCCCCACAACAAACACTCTGTGAGGTGAGTGGGGCTGAGAGACTTCAGAGAAGTGTGACTGGCCCAAGGTCACCCAGCATCTGCATGTGGAGGAGCAGAGACGCGAACCCGGTTCCCCAGATTACGAGACTACTGCTCTTAACCACTACATCACACTGGCTCTCTGGCCACTGAGCAGGCCCTGTCTTGTGTCCTTGACAGATGCACCTCGGATGCTAGCGCAGCACAGAGGAGAATTTCTCCTAAAGATAATAATGCACAGACACCCTTGTATTGGCAAAAGTGATTTTGGTTTTAGGAAGTTCCTTGTTCCCAGATGTGTAGGAAGATGCACTGCCTGATGAGAGCTAGGGACTGTAAGTTTTTATACAATGCATCCACAATGCTTTGCAATATCTCAGAAAGTTTTCCCCCCAGCTGTGCTGAAAAATTAATGCATTCATTTATAAAAGAAATGAATGTGTCTCCCAACGTGCCTGGAAAGCTGCCTGGGATTCCAGGTAGCCGAGTCTCTCCATCACTTTCTTCATGTCCTCCTGCAAAGCTTGAATGGCGCTCATCACGTGCAGGTCAGCGTCTTGCTGGATCACGCCGAGACCCCTCTCTGTAACATGGGACAGGGAGAAAGAGATCAGAAGAGATATGACTTAAAGGGTAAGGTAAAGCTAAAGGGACCTCTGACCATTAGGTCCAGTCGTGGCCGAATCCGGGGTTGCGGCACTCATCTCGCTTTATTGGCCGAGGGAGCCGGCGTACAGCTTCCAGGTCATGTGGCCAGCATGACTAAGCTGCTTCTGGCGAACCAGAGCAGCGCACAGAAACGGCGTTTACCTTCCCACTGGAGTGGTACTTATTTATCTACTTGCACTTAGACGTGCTTTCGAACTGCTAGGTTGGCAGGAGCAGGGACCGAGTAACGGGAGCTCACCCCGTTGCGGGGATTCAAACCGCCGACCTTCTGATTGGCAAGTCCTAGGCTCTATGGTTTAACCCACAGCGCCACCCGCATCCCTGACTTAAAGGGGTGGAACCTTAAAAGGCAGCGGCGCTCAAATATAATCCCAGTAGCGGGAGTTGATTTCTAAAGCGAGAGCTCCCAGGCCTCAGAAGTCACACCCATTCCAGATCTACACCTGTGAGTGGGTGGTGGTGGTCGGGGAAAGGATTAAATCCTCTTGTGGATCAGGAATTGCTTAAGCGCTCTGCTCCTGCTTGCAGGTTTCCCATGAGCAGGCCACTTGTAAGATGGGCCACTGACCTGATCGGCAGGCTCTCCTTATTATGTTCTTAATCAGGGGTCAGCAACCTTTTTCAGCTGTGGGCCGATCCACCGTCCCTCAGGCCATGTGGTGGACCGGACTATATTTTGAAAGAAAAAAAACGAATTCCTATGCCCCACAAATCACCCAGAGATGCATTTTAAATAAAAGCACACATTCTACTCATGTAAAAACATGCTGATTCGCGGGCCGGATTTAGAAGGCGATTGGGCCACATCTGGCCCCTGGGCCTTAGGTTGCCTACCCCTGTTCTTAATGGTTGTGGTGTCTAGATTAGAGGAAGGAACATGAGATAACTGGGGGGCATCCACTTGATTGTAGCCTTTTTCTTTTATCAGAGTCACTCCCCTCCTCTGAAAGCCACCAGGGCTTTCCATTGCATCAGAACTGATGACAAGCAAGTCATAGTTTCTAAAATATGAGGTGGTAGAGCTCAAGCCAACCTGGAAATGGCTCCTTGTGTTTTAAAAGACCCTTGCCCACAGTCCCAAATGTTTGGGATAAACCAAGTAATAATAATAATAATAATTTATTATTTATACCCCGCCCATCTGGCTGGGTTTCCCCAACAGAATATTAAAAGCAGGATAAAACATCAAGCATTAAAAACTTCCCTAAACAGGGCTGCCTTCAGATGTCTTCTAAAAGTCAGATAGTTGTTTGTTTCCTTGACATCTGATGGGAAGGCGTTCCACGGGGCAGGCGCCACCACTGAGAAGGCCCTCTGCCTGGTTCCCTATAACCTCGCTTCTCACAGGGAGGGAACCTCCAGAACGCCTTTGGAGCTGGACCTCAGTGAATGATGGGGGTGGAGATGCTCCTTCAGGTATACTGGGCCAAGGCCATTTAGGGCAGGCATAGGCAAACTCAGCCCTCCAGATGTTTTGGGATTACAACTCTCATCATCCCTAGCTAACAGGACCAGTGGTCAGGGATGATGGGAACTGTAGCCTCAAAACATCTGGAGGGTCGAGTTTGCCTATGCCTGGTTTAGGGCTTTAAAGGCCAGCACCAACACTTTGAATTGTGCATGGAAACAGTTGCATGCAGAAGATTTCAGGTTTGGTGCTGCCGCATCTAGTTAAAAGAATGAGAGCATCCCTGAAGAGTCACTACCAGTTAGTGCAGGAAGCAGTGTGACTCAAGTGTGTGCTTAGTTTGCATATTCACTTCCTCAGAGACCACTCATCAAGGCCAGGAGGTTTTCTCCATTGCCCCAGATCTCCTGGAGCGTTTCTTCATTTTTCACCAGGGGCATCAAGGATTGTCTCATCAGAGACACAACGGTGAATGGTGTCAGGCTGGCACCGCTTGCCGCTCTCCCCTAATTCTTGTTTCTGTAAACAAGACAACATCTATTCTGAGCATATGCAAAGGCTGGGCAAAAAGGGCCCATGCCAGGCAGCACAAAACCCCACTGGAAAAGTTAGGCCAAACTTCAGTGAGGAACACAGAAGGAGACGAGGGATTGGGGAATCGGTGGAGGCAAGACGTATGACCCATCCATGCTATGCAGCCTTATCTTCACAGGTATGTTACTAATTAACCTCTGAGCAGATGAGAAGAATATTCCGAGATAGTAGAGTTGCTATGGAGGGGGTGGGTGGGAAAGCACACAGGATATTTAAGCGCTCTCAGAAAAAAAGATCATGAGGCGAGGCTAGAATCCATGCTGCCTGTCTTAAGTAATTTTATCATGGGCAGCAAATCTTGGCTCCTGGGCATCAACCTTTCTAGATCCGGCCATTTGCAACGTGGAGAAGCACCCTCAAGATGGGCCATTTAGAGAGGCATACAAACACTCCAAGCAGATTTCCTTCAGCGGTTATTTTTTTTTAGGGTGGTACAGTCAAACCTCAGTTCCTGAACGGCTCCATTTTGGAATGTTTCGGCTCCCGAACGCCGAAAACCTGGAAGTAAATGCTCCGGTTTTCAAATGTTTTGAACATTCAACATGGCTTCCGCTTGAGTGCAGGAAGCTCCTGCAACCCATTGGAAGCCGTGCCTCGGTTGTCGAACGTTTTGGAAGCCAAACGGGCTCCCGGAACTGATTACGTTCAACAACCGAGGTTTGACTGTACCACGTTGTCACAAGGTAGTAAATGGCATAGAACAGCTCTTTGATCCCTCCGTACCATGTGTATGCCTGTCACTATTTTGGAGACAGTTCCTTTTGTCACTACAGGCGTTATTTATTTTCTGTTTTAAAAGGCCAGATAAATTGTCACTTTATATGGCATTAATCGTGTGAGTGGCCCTTGCGGGTTTGTTTTCCTTTACCAAGAAACAGCCATAATGCAACACGGGAAGCGTATCAAAACATGGCAAATTTGATGCGACTCTTGTTCCCTTTTATTAGCTAGACCTACAGTAATGAGAAAGGGACGCGGGTGGCGCTGTGGGTTAAACCATAGAGCCTAGGGCTTGCTGATCAGAAGGTCGGCGGTTCGAATCCCCACAATAGGGTGAGCTCCTGTTGCTCGGTCCCTGCTCCTGCCAACCTAGCAGTTCGAAAACACGTCAAAGTGCAAGTAGATAAATAGGTACCACTCTGATGGGAAGGTAAACGGTGTTTCCGTGCGCTGCTCTGGTTCACCAGAAGCGGCTTAGTCATGCTGGCCACATGACCCGGAAGCTGTACGCCTGCTCCCTCGGCCAATAAAGCGAGATGAGCGCCGCCACCCCAGAGTCGGTCACGACTGGACCTAATGGTCAGGGGTCCCTTTACCTTTTACCTTACGGTAGACTATGGCTAGGCCTCCATTGGTGTGGATATATATTCAATTGCATCTTAAGTGACTTGGGAAGTGTCCATAACGTTTTGTTTGCTATTAAGTAGACTCCACGTACACCCAACTCCGTAACCTGCTGAATGACTGCCATTTTCAGTTGTGTTTGTTATTGTGGTTACGTTTTTGGAATCTCAATAAAACTCTTTTTAACAAAATTGCAATGGGCGGGGGGAAGGGGCTGGCCTGCATTGGAAGCACAACACTGGGTGAGGTGGCTTTAACCCTTTGTCATAATCCAGATCAAATCTCTCCTCTATGCCCGCCCCACCCCCCCGCAAAATGGAGGCTTCCTTCCTGGGCCAATAGAAGACCCAAGATGCGTGACCAGGCTTTGTATCATGGTAGGAGACAAGTTGATTAAAGTTAGTTAAAACGGTTTTACAGAACCCAATAATGCCCTCCTGGTCAGAGAACGAGATGCCCTTTTCCTGCCTTCTGCTCCCATTGCTTGCCTTTCTCTCAAAAGGTTTGTTTCTGTTATGGTGCCCATTGTACAGCCCCGACTCTCCTGGCACATCTGCCGTTTCTTCGTAGCAAAAACTCCTGCTTCCTACCAGATCCGGGACATTGCCTCACAGACTTATCTCAGGATCAAACTGAGTTAATTACACTGGGGCTTGTTTGCACTCGCAGATCAGAAAATGGCCTTTCCTTGCCAACAGTGCAAGCTGCAATGATTCTTCAACATCAACTGCGTTGGACTGGTCATGTTGTGCGGATGCCTGATTATCGTCGTCCAAAGCAACTACACTATTCCGAACTTAAAAATGGAAAGCTCAACAATAGAGCAGGGCTCAGCAAACTTTTTCAGCAGGGGGCCAGTCCACTGTCCCTCAGACCTTGTGGGGGGGCCGGACTGTATTTTGAAAAATAAATAAATGAACGAATTCCTATGCCCCACAAATAACCCAGAGATGCATTTTAAATAAAAGCACACATTCTCCTCATGTAAAAACACGCTGATTCCCAGACCATCTGCGGGGCCAGATTTAGAAGGTGATTGGGCCAGATCCATCCCCCGGGCCTCAGTTTGCCTACCCATGACAATAGAGGTTCAAAGACTCAAGTAAAATATAAAAAAATGTAGTATAAACTCCGACAACTGGGAAACACTGGCCTGCGAGTGCTCCAGTTGGAGATCAGCCTTTACCAAAGGTGTTGTGGGCTTTGAAGACGCTCAAACTCAGGTCAAAAGGGAGAAACACGCTAAGAGGAAGGCACGCTCGGCAAACCCTCATTGTGATCAACTCCCGCCCGGAAACCTGTGTCCCCACTGTGGAAGGGAGTGTGGATCCAGAATTGGCCTCCACAGTCACTTTCGCACTCACTGTTAAAACTGTGTTTATGGAAGACAATCTTACTCGGCTACGAGCGATCGCCAAAGAAGAAGAAAGCTGTATTAGTCAAGGACCTGCATTGGACCTGTCTCCCCCTGTGTGTTTTTAAGTCAAAACGTTAGTCTCGCATCTATACCTTCCCTTGAAGATGCTGAAGTCTTATATCCAGTCTTCTCTCCACTCTGAATATTGTTCAGGGGGAGGTTTGGCATGGCTGATAGCCTCATATCCTGTGGGGGAAACGAGAGAGGGATTGAAATCGTATGGGCATGCCTAGACTCCTTTTTTTCTTTCCTGGCTCTGTTCCATTAACCGTCATGACTTCCTCCAACAGATCGTGGGACAGTGGAGGTGCTGGTTGTTCACTGTAACAGAATGATCAAGCCTTCCTTCCGCAGAACTACAATTCCCAGGGTTCAAGGGACCGTTTCTAGTAATAGCTCTGAGCTGGATGTCATAATAGAGTTCTAGAGCTGTTGTGACTTGAAGAAGGCTCAGTGGGTAGGGCTGTTCCTGTTTCCTAACAAGGTTGGCAAATGAAAGCCATTTCATTCTTCGCTAGGAAAGTATACCAAATGTCAGACATTAAGATGATGCATCGTGTTCCATTATTTTAAGACTAATGGAAAGTATTGCGTTGTCTCCTGTTCTGTGTCATTTCTAATAACAACTTTAAAGATTTGACCTTCCTTAGGTGAATTAATGTAGATGTGTGTGAGTTAACCCACAAAGCTATTTACACAAAGCCAGATGGGACAGTTATTTTTTTAAAAAAATATTTTATTAAGGGTTTTCTTGTTTTACAGTGTAAGTGTAATGCCTCGTATTTTTTTTCTTCCATGTAACATTTTTACAAATCCGTTTCATTTGATGAGGCATTAGGGAGAGAAGAAAAAAGAAAGAAAAAAAGAAAGGGGGGTGGAGGGAGGGGAGATGGATGGGGTTGGGGTCGGGTAGCGGTGTTTCTATTATGCTTAATGTATGTAGAGTTTGGTGTCAGCGTGCTTGTGTTGTTCACTTGTGTTCCTTTGGTGGTGAGAGAGGTTGGGGTTGGCCTAGGGTGTGATTGTTTGTTTGTTTGTGATTGGCTGTGGTGATCTTTGTTTTCGTGTGTGAGTGGGGTGGGTGGGTGTTTTGGATCAGGTTAGCCATATTGATTTGTATGCTGTTGGTGGATTATTGTCGTTGTCCTGTTGGGCTGTGTATGTGATAAAGGGGAGCCATACCGGGGTGAAGGTGTCTTCTTCTGTTTGTCCCCGTGTCAGTTTCAGATTATTAGTTAATTTTTCTAGTAGGGCTGTTTCCCATACTATTTGGTACCATTGGTCCATGCTTACTCCTGACAGGTCTCTCCAGTGTCTGGTTATGGTGTTTCTGGCTGCTGAAAGTAGGTGGGTTATGAGTTCTTTGTGGTGTAAATGGGCATTGTTGTCTTGGAAGATGTTTAGTAGGGCCAATTCTGGGGTGAAGTCTAATACTTGTTTAGTTATTTTACATATTTCTTGTATGGCTGTTGTCCAGAATAGTTGGATTTTGGGACACTCCCACCACATGTGGAGGTATGTGCCTGTGGAGGTGCACCCTCTCCAGCATTTTGGTGAGGTTCCTGGGTGTATTAGCGCTAGTTTCCTTGGTGTTAGGTACCACCTGTAGGTGAGTTTCAGTGTGAGTTCTTTTCTTTTCGTTGATATGGATTTAAAGGGGGGTTTAGACCACATTCTGGTCCATTGAGTGGGGTTAATCTCATAGCCTATGTCATTCTCCCATTGTTTTTTGATTGCGTCTAGGGGATTTGCGGGGTTTTGAAGTAGTATTTTGTATATTGCAGATACTGCCCCTTTACCGTTTCCCTTTGTTGTTAGGAGGAGGTTTTCAAAGGTTGTCAGGGGTCTAGTTGCTGCTGATTTTACTGTTGGGTTGTTTAAGAGGGCATGTAGTTGGTGTTGTGTTAACCAGGGCATTTGGGTGTCTTCTAGTTTGTCTTGTATTTCTTGTGTTGACAAGGGTTTGTTATTTTTATAAAAGTCTATTAGGCGATATAAGCCTTTGGTTCGCCAGGTTTTTATCTGGAGGTTTTGTGCTGCATGGTGGAATAATGGGTGGTACGCCAGGGGGATTAATGGGGATGGGGTTGGGGATAGTTTGCCTATTTGTGTTTTCCATGCTTTGAGCATGGTCTGTGTGTACCTGTTAAGTGTTGTGGGAATTTTCTTTAGTTTGTTTGGGAGGAGTGGGTATGTTGTGGTGCAGGTATTTTCAATTGTGTCCCTCTCTAGGTGTACCCATTGTTTTGTCTCATCTTCTAGTATATATGGGATTATATGGCGTATTTGGTTGGCAATGTAATATGCTTCTATGTTGGGGATTCTCCATCCTCCTTCTGAGGTGGGGAGGTGCAGGTATTTGGGGCTTATTCTTGGTTTTTTATGTGAGAAGATGAAAGAGTGTAGTTTTCTCTGCCAACTGCGGAGTTGGGTTGAGGGGATCCAGATTGGGAGGGTTTGGAATAGGTAGGTTAGTTTTGGGAGTGTGATCATTTTGATCATGGCTATTTTGTCTGAGAGAGTGAAATTCATGTTATTCCATCTCTTTAGGTCTTTGTTAATTTGTCGCCACAGGGGCTTGTAGTTGTGGAGGTACAATTTATTGAGGTTTCTGGTTATTTGTACCCCTAGGTATCTGAACTTGGTGTGGCAGAGTTTTATTTTGGTGACCTTCGTGAGTTCTTTTTGGGTGAGAGGAGGGTTGTTGAAGCACATAGCTTCTGACTTTGTAAAATTTACCTGTAATCAATTAATTAACAAGAGCATGTTTATAGCAAAAGAAAATCTAGATCAGATCTATCAAAAAGTAAGGAGAAGGCTCATAGTTAACTTCACAATTACCTCCCACCCCATTAGTCATCATCACCTCATCGGGTTCCATGGGTTCCAGGCTGTCAAAGAAGACCTCGCTCTCCAAATCGCTGGGCACATGGATGCTCTTGCTTTCTTTGTCTGCATAGCCTAGCCAGCGAGATAAAAAGTTATGGCTCAGAAACGGAAGTACAGATAGGAGTTTGTGCAAGCCGTCATATAGTGCAGTACAGTGGTACCTCAGGATGCGAACAGGATCCGTTCTGGAGCCCCGTTCGCATCCTGAACATAACATAAGATGCGACGACAGCCGTATGCGTGTGCGCGGGTCCCGTTTCGCCGCTTCCGCGCATGTGCGTGGCGTCATTTTGACCATCTGCACATGTGCGAGCGGCGAAACCCGGAAGTAACACGCTCCGTTACTTCCGGGTCGCCGCGGAGCGCAACCCGAATGCGCTCAACCTGAAGCGTATTTATCCTGAGGTATGACTGTATCCGAATGTCCAGATGTTACACACACACTATTATTATTAGCATTAATCTATAAACAAATTCAGTATCTTTATAGGGGTTCTTCTGACCCCCGGACTTCCCCCCACTCCTCTCCCTGGTTTTCAATAATTATCTCTTCTCTTTTCTGTGTCTAAATACTTTTATACAGTCTATTAAATCTCTTTTTTAATATCCTTTATCAAATTATATTGCAAGTGCTAATCCAATCCTGCTAACATTTTTAAGTGTTTACGTTTTTAAGTGTTTACTATAAAGTTACTCCATTCTTTTTTACATTTATTGTCCTCTTGGTGTCTAATCTTCCCGGTCAATGTCCAGATGTGAAAAGAGTGTGGCTCGGGAGCCTCCATCCTTTGTTCTCAATATCTGACCCATGATAGATAAAAGGCCAAGAAAACCGGGTGTGCATATTCTGATCACATCCTCAAATGTGTGCTAAATCCAAAAACTAGGTGCTTCGTATTTCTTTCATGCTATAGTGGGTTTCACACACACACACACACACACACACACACACACAAAATGAACTGGGTATCTTCTGTAACACTGTCGCAAAAGGTTTTGGATCTGGGCTGCGTAGCAACTCGTATTCAACATTTCATCTGATTTGCAAAAGAGAAGGACAAAGAGCTTAGCTTTGATTCCACTGCTTAGGCTATGCGCAGCTCATGAAGGCTCAAGAATCAAGCTGTCCTTCAGTGAACCAAGGAAATGGCACCAAAACTTAGATCTGGGTTTCCCAAGCTTGGGCCTCTAGCTGTTTTTGGACTATGATGATGATGATGATGATGATGATGATGATGATGATGATTTATTATTTATTCCCTGCCCATCTGGCTGGGTTTCCCCAGCCACTCTGGGCTGCTCCCAACAGAATATTAAAAACATGATAAAACATCAATCATTAAAAACCTCCCTAAAGAGGGCTGCCTTCAGATGTCTTCTAAAAGTCAGATACAGTGGTACCTTGGGTTACATATGCTTCAGGTTACACACTCCGCTAACCTAGAAATAGTGCTTCAGGTTAAGAACTTTGCTTCAGGATAAGAACAGAAATCAGGCTCCAGCAGCGTGGCAGCAGCAGAAGGCCCCATTAGCTAAAGTGGTGCTTCAGGTTAAGAACAGTTTCAGGTTAAGTACGGACCTCCGGAACGAATTAAGTACTTAACCCGAGGTACCACTGTAGTTGTTTATTTCCTTGACATCTGATGGGAGGGCATTCCACAGGGTGGGTGCCACTACTGAGAAGGCCCTCTGCCTGGTTCCCTATAACCTCACTTCTCGCAGCAAGTGAACCGCCAGAAGGCCCTCGAAGGTGGACCTCAGTGTCTGGGCTGAATGATGGGGGTGGAGACGCTCCTTCAGGTATACTGGGCCGAGGCCATTTAGGGCTTTAAAGCTCAGCACCAACACTTTGATTTGTGCTCGGAAACCTACTGGGAGCCAATGAAGGTCTTTCAGGACCGGTGTTCTGTAGTCTCCGCGGCCACTCCCAGTCACCATCATCCCTAGCTAGAAGGTCAAGGATGTTGGTGACTGGGAGAAACCCTGACTTAGATGCTGGGTTTTGGCATATCACGTTGTGGGAGGAGGGATGGAAGGCTCCCGCTCCCAAATCAACCACTTGTTGCTCAAAGTGGGAATATGAACCAGCTTGGGTTCTGTCCAAACTTGAACCCTAAACTGATTTTAAAACTGGTTTAACCGACATTGCTTCTCTAGACACCTGGGTTTGTTTTCTTTTCTTAAAGCAGAGCTACAAATTTGCACATCGAGATCCTCACCGCCACTGCAGGTTATGTTGAAATACACCCACAATAATAACAAAAAAGAGAACCTCTCCTTCCTAATTAAATTAGTTCCCAACGTTTCTGTCCCACTCTAATGTGACCAGGGAACACGATACGACTGAACCAAAAAGAGCAGGCTTAATTCTTAATGGCTGGTACCATGAATAGCAGGAAGCAGGTTAGCTCTCACCTCCAATGGTGTGCCTGAGTGCATCTTTTATTAGCTTCCATATCCACGGATAACTTTTCCCTAGAAGAGTGGATTACAAAGTGGGGCATCTTTGGAGACACCTGAGGTTCCTGCAAACCCTGTCTGCTGGCTCGGACGCTGCACAGCTTGGCCATCACTTACAGGGATGATGCAGTCTGCTCAGAGTTCATAAAGATGCATGGTATCTTGCAGGAATTGCTGCAGGATTAAAACCCTTTCTCTGCACACATCCCACCTGTCATCATGATAGGCATTTGGCTAGAATATCTGTAAATCTTGCCTGTTTGATTGCACTCTCCGTGTTCTGATGGGATGCTCTCAGCCGGTCCCCTTAAAGAGCCGTTGTGGAGCGGGGCAGACTCTGAGCCTGTTTTTACTACCAAGAGAAGGGAATGTCCATCAAATCCGCCCATAAGGTCTGGATTATCTCCTACGAACCTCTGCAGCTTTTTCAAGAACTTTGATGCCATCTTTTCATTTAAGCACGAGAGGATCAGCACCTTAAATTTCGCTGGCTACAACGCAAATAACGGCACCACCAAATGACAGGCTCCATATAAAAGGCCCAAGAAGAGCAAACTGGTTTTTCTGTGAGGCTAGATCAGGGTTTCCCAAACTTGGGCCTCCAACTGCTTTTGGACTACAATTCCCATCATCCCTGACCACTGGTCCTGATGATGGGAGTTGTAGTCCAAAAACAGCTGGAGACCCAAATTTGGGAAACCTAGAGCTAGATGAAACTGTTAGCTCAGATGGCCTGTCTGGGGTGCCGTGAATAGGTAGACGGTGCTGATGTTTACGGCACAGTCCATTAGGAAGTTCTCTTGCACAAGCTTTGCTGAAATAAATGGGCGTCCGTTCCAGCATCAGATACCAGAATCCCTGGGCAGCTGCAGTGGTCCCAGAGATGAGGGCGCTGATGGCTGTCTCAAGCTCCCTGTACCCGGTGGGTTTGTAAGCCGCCATTTAAATTTCCCACAATGCTCCTGCTGTAAAGTGCCACTCTGGGGCATTGTGGGAAATTTTAAACCGCGGCTTTGAACAGTCTGCTGCTCCATGCAAGCCCACAGCCAAGGGTCCACCAACATAGTAGAGGGAGCGCCGATGGGCACTTTTTGACCGTGAAGCTAACCCCGTTGGCAGCGCTGTTATCTCCACTGATGACCCAGGCAGCAACAGGGCTTCTGTTTACACTGTAAGAAGAGTGATAACAGCTGGGAGGTGGGCCAGATCTTTTCGATGGGGGTGGGGAAGTCAAAAGTGCTCTACAGAAGAGTTGCACATGCCAAGATTTTAGAATGAAACGGGCAAGGGGAGGGGAAGCTCCTGATATGCATCTCACACAATATAGACTAAAATCCAAACCCTTTCCACTGTCCCAAGTTTCCCTGCTTTGCCCTTCCCATCTCTTATGTACTGAGTTGAATAGGACCCAAAATGCAGCAGTCTGATTGGTCCTAGAATAGGATCCAAAATGCAGCAGTCTGATTGGTCCTAGAACAATGCAGCAGAATGACTGGTCCGCAGGAGCCACCCAATCCAGCTCCAGGTGGAAGTGAATCCACAACCTGATTGGCCTACAGGAGAATCCCGGAATTAGCCAATCACGTGCAGCCCATTGTGTAAATAATGTATATAAAGCAGATATTTTGGGGGAACATCCATTCCTCCTCACCACTACGAGCTGAATAAAGAGCATGAAATCCACTCTCGACTCCGAGTATATTTCACCATTTTTGAGAGGAAAAAACAAGGCCGGGAGGGAAGTTATTCAGAGAAGGAAACCCATCATGCACTGAATCACAAGTCTTTTTCCCCTCTCCCTGCCAACAAAAATCCTGCAGCAAAGTTGGGGGTGGGGGCTGTCTATGCTGCCCAAACCCTAAGCAGGTCCAAGCAGGTTGGACTGCTTCACTCCCAGCTGATGAATGCAAATTGGCACCTGAGAAATTTCAGGGAGGGACAAGGATCAGCTAAGATTAGGGATTCCTTTTCCTACAGTTGCACGGCCGGGGGATGATCTGAAAGCAGGTCATCCAGCCAAGTCTCCCTCGCTGCGAGGCTCCACTCTCAAACATGCTGAACAAGCTTTCTACAGAAAAGACACACTTTACGGAGGCCAGATTAGATGGAAGCACCTGCAAAGCTCGCATTGGCTGTGTCCAAGAGGAGCTGGGAAGGTGACTTCTACATTCTTATTAAAAAAAACTGTGGTCTTGAAGCACACACCATAATAGCTGGAGAACCCACCCACCCCTCTGTCACTGCTAACGGACGTACCTGCTTTCTTCTTGAAGAAGGAGTCGGGGGGCCTCGGCATATCGTGTATCACTTCATAGAGGGGTTCGAAGTATACAAACATGTCCTCCGACGACTCATCCAACGGCACGGTGTTGATGACCTGCCAAAAAGTCCTAGAGAGGATCCCGGGTGGTACGAAAACATTCCCTGGGATCCAGCAACCGGTCTGGGTGAACCTAACACTGCAGCAATGTTGAAATCTGGACCTAACTTTCCCCCCAGATCGTGGACCACCGAGAGTCCCACACAAGGGACTCTCAAGCAAATTTTCTTGCAGAAGTGTAAATCTAACCCCTTCTCACTTGGATTTATTTTACATCATTGCCAGTGGAGTATACTGCTGCATTTAGAGGATTCGAAAGAGAACTCAGCCAATGTCTTATCAGGAAGTCTAAACATCAGGCCTGGTGGTTTGTGCATTTTAAAACATCTCTCAGGGATCTCAGCTGTACTTTCACTTTGAATCTCACAAACATTTGACACGTTTTAAAACGGCACAAAACTTCGGTTTTGTTCAAAAACCCGCTGGGTTCCTTCATGCTGAACTCCTTCATTTCCGAGCCAAAGGCTCTCTGAAATCCCCTACCCACAGAGATTTGTTCAAGCCCAAACCCTGAGGTGCCTTCCTTGCCATTTCTGCCGTTGAATCGCTGTTAGGCTTGAGCAGCAGCCTACTCATATCTCATTGTAAGGAGTTTCCATGGCGACCCATCCAGGCAGACCAGGCCTGAATGAAGAGGGTGTTCCCCATTTCCTACCTTCTGAGCAGCCTTCTTCATCTCAGCGATATAAGCTGCCATGGCTTCCATTTTGGTCATCTTCCCCAGGCTGTTCCATGCATCCCTGCCAAAAAGCCAAACATAACTTCTTACCTGGGGGACAGGTGCTTCATTTTGGGAAAGAAAGATGTCAAGAGTTCACACCTGCCTGAAAGTCGGGTCCTCTGAATTAGCAGCCCTCTATTATTCTTGCGATTATTCAGAAAGTCTATGGATAACTCAGAGTATTTTTACTTCTCGTTTTGATTAATTTTAAACATTCACTTTCCCATACAGTGGTACCTCGGGTTAAGAACTTAATTCGTTCTGGAGATCGGTTCTTAACCTGAAACTGTTCTTAACCTGAGGTACCACTTTAGCTAATGGGGCCTCCAGCTGCTGCCGCGCCCCCACCACACGATTTCTGTTCTCACCCTGAAGCAAAGTTCTTAACCCGAGGTACTATTTCTGGGTTAGCAGAGTCTGTAACCTGAAGCGTCTGTAACCTGAAGCATATGTAACCCAAAGTACCACTGTATGTCCCAAACAGCACACACACACAAACTAGGCATGATAGCTCAGTTGGTGGAGCATGAGGCTCTTAATCTCAGGGTTGTGGGTTCGAAGCCCCATGTTGAGTGAAAGATTCCTGCGTTGGAGTGGGTTAGACTAGATTACCCCCAGGGTGCTCTCTAGCTCTATGATTCTAAGAATTCTATGTCAGTTTGCATTTTTTAGTGCAAAAAGTATTGATCTGATGTGTAGAGATCTTCCCTATTCTAATTAATTCAAGAGGGTTCTGGAAGCTTCTCTGTGTGAAAGAAGCAAGCAGAAGGTTCATGATGTTTGGGTTATTCCTTCAGAGAAGCTGAGTACAGCTGATTTAAACTGGTTCTCTTATCTCTTTCTGTCAAGGTCATGCTGACCATAAAAGTAAGTCCAGAAGGAGCCTGAGTTTCACTTTCTCTTTCTATGTCTTTTCCTTCTGGTGTGGTGTTCTGTACATAGTACAGTGGAACATAGTACAGGAGGCACATTCACAACCCACAGCGTTCGCAACCCACAGCGCTAAGTCTGTGCACGTGCGTGACGCGATTCGGCACTTCTGCGCATGCGCAAAGCGTGATTTAGTGCTTCTGCGCATGCGCCAAAACCCGGAAGTAACCCATTTCAGTACTTCCGGGTTTGGGGCGTCCGTAACCCGAAAATGCACAACCCACAGCGTTCGCAACCCGAGGTATGACTGTAAGCTTAGTGTTAAGGTTTAGACTTATTGTTTAGACTTATTTAGACTTAAGTTATTGTAAGTTTAAGTTAAATCTGCTGCAACTGGATTTCCTATGGACAGTGCCAATCCCGAATGTATTGGATTTGTGACCATTATGCTCATTTGCCTTCCGTTGCAGTAAAGCTCTGCTGGATTAAATACAATTGCCTCTGGTCTATTTTTTGGGAATCCTGCAACGTGTTTTAAGTTTTGACTCTGCTAACTATACATTGGAATCTACTCTTGATCAATACTGAGTAAAATTCAATGCCATTCTATGATTTGCACTACAGTGGTACCTCGGGTTACATACGCTTCAGGTTACATATGCTTCAGGTTACACACTCCGCTAACCCAGAAATAGTGCTTTAGGTTAAGAACTTTGCTTCAGGATAAGAACAGAAATCGGGCTCCGGCGGCGCGGCGGCAGCAGGAGGCCCCATTAGTTAAAGTGGTGCTTCAGGTTAAGAACAGTTTCAGGTTAAGAACGGACCTCCGAAACGAATTAAGTACTTAACCTGAGGTACCACTGTATTTAAAAACGGCATGGTTATTTTATTAATAAATAACAACTGGCAGGTGGCCATTGTAAGAACAGAGGCTACCAATGCAGTTCTTAAGGGTAAGGGCTCGGTATTAGCTCCTGCTCAGAACAAAAGACAGGGCATTCCAAAAGTAGGGGGCCACTGCAATGAAAGCCCTGCTTCTCATTCTTGGAGTTTTAATCTCTTGCAATAAGGGCGTTTTTGTTTTGTTTTTCTTTGAAAGGCAGTACTTGATCACCTGACTGCAACTTGACACAGGCCAAATACAGGGAGACGTAAGCCTTTATGGATCAAAGCCAGCATCTAAAATTAAGCCCATAATTGCAACAGTTGCCCGTGCAATTGGAGCAATACTAGCTTATCCCCATGCCGATCAGATAAGCAGCAGTACTTTGCACCAGCATTGCAAGGCTGGATCCATTTGTTGAAAACAGGATCAGGGGCTAAGTTCAAACAAAGCCAGTGCCTCACTAAGTTCTGAAAGGAGATATTGGTCCTTGCCTTTCTTACCATTTATATCTGCCAATAGGGTCCCAAAACCCTGGCCTGGGGATCTGGCACCGACCCACCGTGGCTTGCTTGTAGTAGCTGTAGAAGCGCAGCATTTCTTCGTAGGATGGTCTGTAGGAACCTGAGAAAAGTGGGGAAGTCACATCCGGAAGGTGGCAACATAAGAACGGGGCCTTCTCTGCAGTGGCTCCCCATCTGTGCAATGCTCTCCCCAGGCAAGTTTGCCTGGTGCCTTCATTATACACCTTTAGGCACCAGGCAAAAACATTCCTTTTTAACCAGGCCTTTGACTGAGCCAATTTACATCCTATGCCCTTTTAAAATGTGTTTTTTTTTGGGGGGGAGCTATTGGGTTGTTGTTTGTATTTTTATTATGTATTTTGTGGGTTTATATCTTGATTTTAGTCTGTGAACTCCCCTGAGATTGCTGGGTATAGGGCGGTATATAAATTCAATAATAATAATGATGATGATGATGTCTCTCCTTCTATGGCAGTGATGGCCAAACTTGGCCCTCCAGCTGTTTTGGGACTACATTTCCCATCATCCCTGACCACTGGTCCTGTTAGCTAGGGATGATGGGAGTTGTAGTCCAAAAACAGCTGGAGGGCCAGGTTTGGACATTACTGCTCTATGGCTTCTGCCTGCAGCCTGCTTCTACCCAGGTCTCTTTCACACAGACCTAAACTCTGGCTTTTGTCTTTCTAACTAACAGACAGGGTTTTTTTGGGGGGGGGAGGCCCACCCATTTGTCCTCTGGCACAGAGCCACTGCCTTTGTTTCTCTTAATGACCCATTGCCCAGGCTCACCTACCGATTCCAGTAATTGAACCTGTGCTGGATCCAGGAATTAGAAGACGAACCTAACCCCCTCCCCCTAAAATAAAACTCACAACATTCTTCTTTATAAGATGCTTACATGCCAGAATAGCTTCTAACTGGCCTACACTTACAACTATAATTTTATAATTATAAAATCTCTGCTCACTAAAACAGTTCCATCAAAACATTCAAAACCCCACATTTAAAACACACAATCAATCATGCCCGTTAAAAACCAAAACAGTCAAAACAATTAAATTAATTTAAAACAGATTGATCAGGAAGTTCAAATTCAGTACATGCAACTCCCGATTTAGGCGCGTCCGAATGACGCATCATCGTGCACAGCGCCAAACCCGATAGTAGCCCCAAAATGTCATGAAAAGGAATGGAGTCGGAGCAGAGCGGGCTGTATTATTATTTATTAATTATTAATTAAAAGACTGAGCTTGAACTTCCTGATCTGTTTTAATTTCTCAATTAATTATGTTTTTAATGGGCTTGGTAGTAGTGTGTATTTTAAATACGGCTTTCAAAAACGTTTTGATGGAATCGTTATAGTTTGTGTGTATGGATTCTGTAATTGATTTTATACTTGTAACTTGCTTAGAAGCTGTTCTGGCATGTAAGCAGCATGTAGCAGTGGTAGTAAGTAGTAGTAATTTATTTATATGCCAAATAATAATAATAATAATTTATATGCTGCCAAACAACAACAATTTATATGCCACCCATCTGACAACAACAACAACAATTTATATGCTACCTAACAACAACAATTTATATGCCACTCATATAACTGGGTTCCCCCAGCCACTCTTTGGGCAGCTTCCAGAACATTAACATTTCATACACAGTAAATTGGAATATAACCCATCCTGTTGAGGATAGGGAATCAGGGAGTATAACACACCAGTAAGGGTACTATGCAAGCTTCAAACTAAGAATCTAAGTTTCAGCTCTTGAGAATCCCAGATTCTTTTTGGGGTTTTCAAAAGTTGTTGTACAGACAAGCTTGGAGAACTTGATGTTAGAGGTCTGTGGAGCACGTACAGCAAGTAACCATAGAGCATCCCCAAATGGGCTCTCACCATTTTTGGGCAAGCCTTGAATGACACGGACAGCAGCGTCAAACTGCTTTTGGTAATCGGGTTCTTCTTCCTTCATCCCCATTGTCTCCGCCGCTGCCAATCTTGGAAGAAAAGCAGAGGTGCTGAGGAAAACCAAAGGCTCTGGATGGAGAAAGGTAAAGAGATTCGTTTGCTGCAGCTTCTCAGAGGGACAGCGCAAGAGTGATGAAACCAGCATTTGAAATTCGCCAGGTTGGCACCTGGCAATCCGCCACTTGCAACCAAGTGAAGATACCGGGGAGCCAGGATAACGCCCGATGTCTGCACCTTTTGACAGGCTGGCACACAGCAACTTTTTTTTTCTGTGGTGCTGTGACACGAGCCTGATTTTAGCTGGAGCTTTCAGCTTTGTAATCTTGTGTGTGTGTGTATATATCTATATCTATAGATTACAGCGGCACAGCGGCAGTGGGAGCCCCATTAGCTAAAGTGGTACCTCAGGCTAAGAACAGTTTCAGGTTAAGAACGGACCTCCGGAATGAATTAAGTTCTTAACCTGAGGTACCACTGTAGTTCTTTCAAAGCCTACCAACTCCCCCGCCAGCCCCTATCTAAAGTACAAAAACAGTGCCCAAGTACAATCTTCTTAATCCCCGCCTCCACAGAGAATTACAGACTCTCCCAGCTCTCACTGGAAGTTTTCCTTTGCTCTTCCAGTTTGGAGAACTCTGGGAGAATTTCACTTTCCTGTCTCTCAGTCAAGATACTTCTGCCATCCCTCTGCCTCTCTCATATGCAAGTGGTCCTTGTTCCCAGGGGCATCCCAGAAGGGGAGACTCCAAAGGGCTAATACCCTTTGGTATTATATAGGGGACCGGGTGGCGCTGTGGTCTAAACCACCGAGCCTCTTGGCCTTGCCGATCAGAAGGTCGGCAGTTCGAATCCCCACAACAGAGTGAGCTCCTGTTGCTCAGTCCCAGCTCCTGCCAACCCAGCAGTTCGAAAGCACGCCAGTGCAAGTAGATAAATAGGTACCGCTGCAGCGGGAAGGTAAATGGCGTTTCTGTGCGCTCTGGTTTCCATCACAGTGTTCCATTGCGCCAAAAGCGGTTTAGTCATGCTGGCCACATTACCCGCAAAGCTGTCTGCTGACAAACGCCGGCTCCCTCGGCCTGAAAGTGAGATGAGTGCTGCAACCCCATAGTCGCCTTTGACTGGACTTAACTGTCAGGGGTCCTTTAACTTTTTTTACCTCATACATTCAAACCTCGACTACCGAACGCCTCCGTTTTGGAACGTTTCGGCTCCTGAATGCTGAAAACCCGGAAGTAAATGCTCTGGTTTTTTTGGAAGCTGAACGTCTGACTTGTGTGCAGGAAGTTCTTGCAACCAATCGGAAGCTGCGCCTTGGTTGTCAAAAATTTCGGAAGCCAAACAGGATTATGTTTGACAACTGAGGTTTGACTGGATCCTGTAAGTGTCTTCTCTTCAATGTGGCATTGGCCCACTTCTGGGCAGCCTGCTGCCTGGAGTATAGCTCTCTCGTGCAACTGCTACACCTCCTTACCTTACTGGCACTTTTCAAACTACACATCACATCCCGAAAACCTGGTTTCTGTTGCCAATGCCACACTGATGCCGCCTGCTTGCCTTACCCATGCAAAGAGCACTCTGGCGCTCTGTATCTAATACACTTTGCTGCCTTCTTCTGATAAGAAACTCCCATTCTTCTGGTCCAATGTCCATGATTTCCATCAATCTACCTCAGTGTCTAATGGGCACCTTGCTTTCCTACCTTGACCAATTCATTGAATCATAGAACCATAGAATTGTAGAGTCGGAAGGATCTCCAACCCCTAAGTCCAAGCCCTGTAATGCAGGAATATGCAGCTGTCCCATACGGGGATCAAACTTGCAGCCTCAGTGTTATCAGCACCACGCTCTAAGCCAGGGGTCAGCAGCCTTTTTCAGCTGTGGGCCGGTCCACCGTCCCTCAGACCATGTGGTGGGCTGGACTATATTTTGAAAAAAAATATGAACGAACTCCTATGCCCCACAGATAACCCAGAGATGCATTTTAAATAAAAGCACACATTCTCCTTATGTAAAAACACCAGGCAGACCACACAGATCACCCAGAGATGCATTTTAAATAAAAGGACACATTCTACTCATGTAAAAACACGCTGATTCCCGGACCGTCTGCGGGCCGGATTGAGAAGGCGATTGGGACACATCCGGCCCCCGGGCCTTAGGTTGCCTACCCCTGCTCTAAGTAACTGAGTCCTTTGAGTTGAACACCCTATACATCTAAAGCATATTCAAAACATGTCTTGCCCCCCCCCCCCAAGGAAACTGTAGTTTACTCATCACAGATATACAACTAGCACACTCAAAAAACTACACTTGTCAGGATACTTGGGGAGGAGGAAACGCGCTTTAAATATATATGATGTGTACACAGGCTAAGGCAAGTGTGGCTCTCATGTGTCCTGCTTTTTGCTGCCACAATGCACGAAGCATTAGCTCTCCTCTCCTGCATAGCTCAGTCAGTAGAGCACAGGGCTCTTAATCTCAGGGCGGTGGGTTTGAGCCCCACCCTGGGCAAAAGACTCCTTTGTTGCTTGGGGTTGGGTCCCTTTCCAACCCTACAATTCTGCCATTCTCCCCGTGCAACCCATCTTCTGCCAGCCGGACGACAAATTGCTCCCACACTGCAATCCTTTTGCTTGTCATTGTGGCTTGGAGCCCACTCACCCCAGCGCCAATCGCAGTCCACCACCACCTTGCCCACAGCCCCTTGTTCCCTGGTGCCGCTCTGCTTTTGCTTTCTGACACCTCCTCCTTCCACCTCTTGTACGATAACGTGGCTGCCCCTTACCTTTCCCTGCCCTGTCTCCCGACTGCCAACTTCCTACTTTTGATCACAATCCCAACCCAGCACCTTGTGCCCCTTTGGGGAATCACAGAACCATCAAACTGCAGAGTTGGAAAGGACCCTGAGGCTCATCTAGTCCAACCCCCTAATGCAGGAATCTTCTGTCTCTCCGCAGAACTCGAACCCACGACCCTGAGATTAACTGTCTCATGCTCCACTGACTGAGCTATCCCAGGCCTATCCGACCATTTGCCCCCAGTGCCCACCCCCCAGCACCCGTGATCCCAAGCCCTTTGCACAAGAGTCCGCTTCCAGACTCACCTTGCTCCGCTCAACTTCGCTCTTTGCCCGGGCACTGCGCTTTCCCGGCGCCTGGCTTGTGTTTTTTTGCTGCTTGTTACTTTTGACCTCCTAAAGCCAGCCCACGGCTGCCCGGTTCAGGGTGAAGCGCGTCTCAGCCAACCACCGCGCTGCATCGCGTTCCACGCTTCGCGCCTCGGCCAATAGGCAGCAGCCCAGCCATCCACCGCCCCCCGCCTTGCAGCTTGAGAAATACTGTGCTCGTGTTTTTGCTGTGATGTAGAAAAGCCTCTCCTGTTTGTACGCCAGCGCCGCCCGCAGGAGAAGGAAACGGCCTTGGCTAGCAAATATTCATGCGATATTCATTGTCTAATATCGCCATCGTCGGGCGGAAGAGAAGATAGCAAGCTGATTCCTTTATCCGTGCAATTATTCATACTGTACGTATTTATTTGCTCCAGAGTTTAAATTCTGAGACCAGAGGGATTTAAATTGTGCCAGGAAGATGCAGACCGATAGCCTTAGGCTTCAGTCCAAATTCCAATTTACCCCATTGCGAGGGTGCTAGACAGCATCTTAAAAAGCAGAGACATCACCTTGTCAACAAAGGTCCGTATAGTTAAAGCCATGGTTTTCCCAGTAGTGATGTATGGAAGTGAGAGCTGGACCATAAAGAAGGCTGATCGCCGAAGAATTGATGCTTTTGAATTATGGTGCTGGAGGAGACTCTTGAGAGTCCCATGGACTGCAAGAAGATCAAACCTATCTATTCTTAAGGAAATCAGCCCTGAGTGTTCACTGGAAGGACAGATCGTGAAGCTGAGGCTCCAATACTTCATGAGAAGAGAAGACTCCCTGGAAAAGACCCCGATGTTGGGAAATATGGAGGGCACAAGAGAAGGGGATGACAGAGGACGAGATGGTTGGATAGTGTTCTCGAAGCTACCAGTGTGAGTTTGACCAAACTGCTGGAGACAGTGGGAGACAGAAGTGCCTGGCGTGCTCCGGTCATAGAATCATAGAGTTGGAAGAGACCACAAGGGCCATCGAGTCCAACCCCCTGGCAAGCATGGAGTCATGAAGAGTCGGACACGACTAAACGACTAAACAACAAATTCATACTGTATTTATTTGCTCCAGAGGTTAAATTCAGAGACCAGAGGGATTTAAATTATGCCAGGAAGATGCAGACCTTCGGCTGCAGTCCAAATTCCAATTTACCCCATTGCAGGGGCGCCGACTTGAATAAAATCTTCTTCTTTGGTGATCACTCATAGCCGAGTAAGATTATTCTTCCATAAACACACGTCCTTCCACAGTGGGGACATTTCTGCAATGCAGGAATCTCAGCTAAAGCACCCATGGCAGATGGCCATACAACCTCTGCTCAAAAACCTCCCAGAAACGAGAATCTACCACCTTCTGAGGGATTCCTTCCCATTCTCAAGTAGTTCTTCCTGTCAGAAAGTTCTTCCTGAAGTTGAGTCGGAATCTCCTTTCCTGTAACTTGAAGCCACGGCTTCAGGTCCTGAGGGCCTCTGGAGCAGGAGAAAACAAGCTTCTTCCCTCCTCCTGGTGACGGCCCTTGAGATATTGACAGGGCTGCATGGTGTGGCTCTCATATCCATGTCCTGAGAGAGAGAGCAAAACCTTTCTCTCTCCCCTTTCTCCACCCCATGCAGAATTGCAATCCCAACTTTAATGGAGTGGCAGACAAAAATGTTTGAATACACAGAATTGGCGAAATTGACTTATAAGATTCGGAATCAAAAAGATGCAAAGTTCGAAAAGGATTGGAGTAAATTTGTTGAATATATACGGAGTAATTGTAAGAATTTAAAAACTGTAGCAGGATTAATGTAAATCTGTGATGTGGGTGGAGTGTACAGTAAATAAGAAACTGCAAGAAAAGACTTGAGACATGAAAACTGTTGAAGGGATGGAAGGAAGTCTGGGTGCAATAAGGCGCAGGGTAAATAAGAAGACACACAAATTTTTGAATACAGATAGGTAGCCGTGTTGGTCTGCCATAGTCAAAACAAAAAAAAATTTTTTTTTGTTTTAAATTTTTGAATGTAAGAGTATTTGTGTTATGTACTGAGTTGAATAGGATCCAAACTGCAGCAGTCTGATTGGTCCTAGAACAATAGGATCCAAAAGGCAGCAGTCTGATTGGTCCTAGAACAATAGGATTCAGAATGCAGCAGTCTGATTGGTCCTAGAACAATGCAGCAGTATGATTGGTTGGCAGGAACCACCCAATCATGCTCCAGATAGAAGTGAATCCACAACCTGATTGGCTTACAGTAGAATTCCAGAATGAGCCAATCATGTGCAGCCCATTGTGTAAATAATGTATATAAAGCAGATACCTTGAGGGGACATTCATTCATTCCTCCTCACCACTATGAGCTGAATAAAGAGCATGAAATCACTTTGCGACTCTGAGTATATTTCAATTTGTTTTATTTGTTGTTGTTACAAAAAAGCAATAAAAAGTATTGGCAGAATTGCAAGGGGTCAGTGCATCTGGCTGGGAAGAAGAAGGTCGGAGTTTGGAGCCCGGTCAGGGCTGGCTGTGGGCAGGATCCTGGCATTACCAGGGGTTTGACTAGATGACCCTTGGGATACCTTCCAACTCTGCCATGCTATGATTCTATCCAGCAGCTAAAGGAAGGGGCAGGGGAGCAAGATGCAGAACAAGGGGAGTCACACCCCAACAGCACACTCTGGCCAGACCCACGGTGGCCTCATCCCAGCACACTTTGACCCCCCTGATTTTATTTGTATTAATTCAGCTGCCTGGCAACCCATCTGCCTGGCCCCTGTGTGCCAGCTGATGTCACAAAGAGCTGTATTGCAAGCAAGCCTTATATGGTCCTGCAAGAGGGATGCCTGTCAGATGATGGTGAGAGACTTGGCAAGATCCTTGCCCATCACTGATCATGAATAGGAACTGTGAAGGTAGGAGGAGCACGAGGTCCAGAGGAGAGGAGTGGCATAGAATTATTATTATTATTATTATCCTCATCATCATTATTAGCATCACCCATCACTGATGCATGTGGCTTGGCTCCCTGGCTTGACTTGTCGACAGCTGTAGATAGCTTGCCAGGTCCCTGCCTCTCAGCGATGCAGTTCTGTGGACTTAGCCCCTTTTCATGCTGCAGGGGCCCCCAATGGATCCTTTGGTTTTAAGGGAAAGGCGTCTAGCGGGCTTCATCTTGCACGGGGCAGGAGCGTAGCGAGATTTATTTTGTGTTACTTGTTTGCACCACCGCTGCGTGTGACCCTTGAGAAAGAGGTTCCTGCCCCAAGGGGCTTACAATCTTAAATTTGACACACGGTGGGAACAGGGAAAGGTGGAGGTCCAAGGTGGATCCTGAGTCCTCCTGCGAGACAGAAGTCAGGGTCTGTGAGTTTAGATTTTGGGATCCCTGGACATTTCCCATCTGTAACCTCTTCCTCTGTTTTCACAATAGGGTAATTAAGGTGATTCTATTAGAATTCCCAAGTGTATATCAAGCAAGAAGGGAGGGGGGAAGAGAGAGAGTGGAATTCTGGCGGAGATGGAAGGTTGCAGGAGGCTTAGAAAGGGAGAGTGAATGTTGGGGGGAGGCTGTTTAGAGTCGGTTGAGAGTGGAGGGTTCTAGAAGGGGGGGCACTTGGTGGGGGACCTGAAGCTGGGCTGGGCAGCTCTTCAGCATCAGAAGTCTAGTAGTAGGATCAAGTGTGCCCATGAGAAGGAACTCTGAAGGTAGGAGGAGATCCGAGGCCCAGAGGAGATGAGTGGCATAGAATTATTATTATTATTATTATTATTATTATTATTATTATTATTATTATTATTGTCACTGGTGCATGTGGCTTGGCTCCCTGGCTTGACTTGTCCACAGATGTTGAAAGCTTGGCAGATCCTCAGCTGTGGTCCCCAGATTATATTTTCTGTTGTGAATATCTGGTTGCTTATAAGGTTGAACCATATGGCCTTTCCATGCCTCTACAGTGGTACCTCTGGTTACGTACTTAATTCGTTCTGGAAGTCCATTCTTAACCTGAAATTGTTCTTAAACTGAAGCACCACTTTAGCTAATGGGGCCTCCTGCTGCCGCCGCGACCACCGGAGCACGATTTCTGTTCTCATTCCTGATGGGTTTGGCCTAGAGTTGGTTAATTGCTTAATTGGTGAGCTATGAAATGAAGGGGAGGGTCAGATGCCTTGTCAATCCCAAAATGCCTTGTCAACCAATCAGAGGCAGCTTTGTCAATCCCACCAGCAGGTATAAAACTGAACGACCAGGCCTGCCCAGGCCCACTTTGCACAATCCGGAAGAGAGTGAAAGATGGAAAGAGTGGCAAACGAATTAACAAAACAACAACCCAAAACCCGATAATAGGTGTGCAGGCCTGGCAGGCCTATGGCAGGAGTTGGAAGGAGTTGGAAGTTTTTTAGAAAAAATCCCAAAGCCCCGGGGTCACAATTTCAGCAAAAATCTGACTTTTGGCAATTCACTCAAAAATGGTGCCAAACACTTGCAAATGCTCCCCTGAAAGCTGTGGCGATGGAAACAGAGGGCTTTTTATCACAGGACAAGAAATCAGCCCTCGACAACTTAACCAGCGGAAAAAGATTTTTTTGAAAAAATCCCTAAGCTCCGGGGTCACAATTTCAGAAAAAAACTGAAATTCAGCCATTCACTCAAAAATGGTGCCAAGTGCTTGCAAATGCTCCCCTGAAAGGTAAGGCAGTCCAAACAGAAGGCTTTTTATCACAGGACAAGAAATCAGCCCTCGACAACTTAACTGGTGGAATTTTTTTTTTAAAAAAATCCCTAAGCCCCGGGGTCACAATTTCAGCAAAAATCTGACTTTTGGCAATTCACTCAAAAATGGTGCCAAACATTTGCAAATGCTCCCCTGAAAGGTTTGGCGAGGAACACAGAAGTCTTTTTATCACAGGACAAGAAATCAGCCCTCGACAACTTAACCGGCAGAAATTTGTATTTTGAAAATATCCCTAAGCCCCGGGGTCACAATTTAAGCAAAAATCTGACTTTTGGCAATTCACTCAAAAATGGTGCCAACCGCTTGCAAATGCTCCCCTGAAAGCTTTGGCGATGGAAACAGAAGGCTTTTTATCACAGGACAAGAAATCAGCCCTCGACAACTTCATCGGCGGAAAAACATTTTTTTGAAAAAATCCCTAAGCCCCGGGGTTACAATTTCAGCAAAATTCTGACTTTTGGCAATTCACTCAAAAATGGTGCCAAACGCTTGCAACTGCTGCCCTGAAAGATTTGGCGATGGAAAAAGAAGGCTTTTTATCACAGGACAAGAAATCAGCCCTCGACAACTTAACCGGCGGAAAAAGATTTTTTTGAAAAAATCCCAAAGCCCCGGGGTCACAATTTCAGCAAAAATCTGACTTTTGGCAATTCACTCCAAAATGGTGCCAAACGATTGAAAATGCTCCCCTGAAAGGTTTGGCGATGGAAACAGAAGGCTTTTTATCACAGGACAAGAAATCAGCCCTCGACAACTTAACCGGCGGAAATTTTTTTTTTTTGAAAAAATCCCTAAGCCCAGGGGTCACAATTTCAGCAAAAATCTGACTTTTGGCAATTCACTCAAAAATGGTGCCAAACGCTTGTAAATGCGCCCCTGAAAGGTTTGGCGATGGAAACAGAAGGCTTTTTATCACAGGACAAGAAATCAGCCCTCGACAACTTAACCGGCGGAAAAAGATTTTTTTGAAAAAATCCCAAAGCCCCGGGGTCACAATTTCAGCAAAAATCTGACTTTTGGCAATTCACTCAAAAATGGTGCCAAACGCTTGTAAATGCGCCCCTGAAAGGTTTGGCGATGGAAACAGAAGGCTTTTTATCACAGGAGAAGAAATCAGCCCTCGACAACTTAACCGGCGGAAATTTTTTTTTTTGAAAAAATCCCTAAGCCCCGGGGTCAGAATTTCAGCAAAAATCTGACTTTTGGCAATTCACTCAAAAATGGTGCCAAACGCTTGAAAATGCTCCCCTGAAAGGTTTGGCGATGGAAACAGAAGGCTTTTTATCACACGACAAGAAATCAGCCCTCGACAACTTAACCGGCAGAATTTTTTTTTTTTGAAAAAATCCCTAAGGCCCGGGGTCACAATTTCAGCAAAAAACTGACTTTTGGCAATTCACTCAAAAATGGTGCCAAACGCTTGTAAATGCGCCCCTGAAAAGTTTGGCGATGGAAACAGAAGGCTTTTTATCACAGGACAAGAAATCAGCCCTCGACAACTTAACCGGCGGAAAAGATTTTTTTTGAAAAAATCCCTAAGCCCCGGGGTCACAATTTCAGCAAAAATCTGACTTTTGGCAATTCACTCAAAAATGGTGCCAAACGCTTGAAAATGCTCCCCTGAAAGGTTTGGCGATGGAAACAGAAGGCTTTTTATCACAGGACAAGAAATCAGCCCTCGACAACTTAACCGGCGGAATTTTTTTTTTTTTAAAAAATCCCTAAGCCCCGGGGTCACAATTTCAGCAAAAATCTGACAATCTGGCAATTCACGCAAAAATGGTGCCAAACCCTTGAAAATGCTCCCCTGAAAGGTTTGGCGATGGAAACAGAAGGCTTTTTATCACAGGACAAGAAATCAGCCCTCGACAACTTAACCGGCAGAATTTTTTTTTTTTGAAAAAATCCCTAAGGCCGGGGGTCACAATTACAGCAAAAATCTGACTTTTGGCAATTCACTCAAAAATGGTGCCAAACGACTGAAAATGCTCCCCTTAAAGGTTTGGCGATGGAAACAGAAGGCTTTTTATCACAGGACAAGAAATCAGCCCTTGACAACTTAACCGGCGGAAAAAGATTTTTTTGAAAAAATCCCTAAGGCCCGGGGTCACAATTTCAGCAAAAATCTGACTTTTGGCAATTCACTCAAAAATGGTGCCAAACGCTTGAAAATGCTCCCCTGAAAGGTTTGGCGATGGAAACAGAAGGCTTTTTATCACAGGACAAGAAATCAGCCCTCGACAACTTAACCGGTGGAATTTTTTTTTTTTTGAAAAAATCCCTAAGCCCCGGGGTGACAATTTCAGCAAAAATCTGACTTTTGGCAATTCACTCAAAAATGGTGCCAAACGCTTGAAAATGCTCCCCTGAAAGGTTTGGCGATGGAAACAGAAGGCTTTTTATCACAGGACAAGAAATCAGCCCTCGACAACTTAACCGGCGGAAATTTTTTTTTTTGAAAAAATCCCAAAGCCCCGGGGTCAGAATTTTAGCAAAAATCTGACTTTTGGCAATTCACTCAAAAATGGTGCCAAACGCTTGAAAACGCTCCCCTGAAAGGTTTGGCGATGGAAACAGAAGGCTTTTTATCACAGGACAAGAAATCAGCCCTCGACAACTTAACCGGCGGAAAAAGATTTTTTTGAAAAAATCCCTAAGCCCCGGGGTCACAATTTCAGCAAAAATCTGACTTTTGGCAATTCACTCAAAAACGGTGCCAAACGATTGAAAATGCTCCCCTGAAAGGTTTGGCGATGGAAACAGAAGGCTTTTTATCACAGGACAAGAAATCAGCCCTTGACAACTTAACCGGCGGAAAAAGATTTTTTTGAAAAAATCCCAAAGCCCCGGGGTCACAATTTCAGCAAAAATCTGACTTTTGGCAATTCACTCAAAAATGGTGCCAAACGCTTGTAAATGCGCCCCTGAAAGGTTTGGCGATGGAAACAGAAGGCTTTTTATCACAGGACAAGAAATCAGCCCTCGACAACTTAACCGGCGGAAATTTTTTTTTTGGAAAAAATCCCTAAGCCCCGGGGTCAGAATTTTAGCAAAAATCTGACTTTTGGCAATTCACTCAAAAATGGTGCCAAACGCTTGAAAATGCTCCCCTGAAAGGTTTGGCGATGGAAACAGAAGGCTTTTTATCACAGGACAAGAAATCAGCCCTCGACAACTTAACCGGCGGAAATTTTTTTTTTTGAAAAAATCCCAAAGCCCCGGGGTCAGAATTTTAGCAAAAATCTGACTTTTGGCAATTCACTCAAAAATGGTGCCAAACGCTTGAAAACGCTCCCCTGAAAGGTTTGGCGATGGAAACAGAAGGCTTTTTATCACAGGACAAGAAATCAGCCCTCGACAACTTAACCGGCGGAAAAAGATTTTTTTGAAAAAATCCCAAAGCCCCGGGGTCACAATTTCAGCAAAAATCTGACTTTTGGCAATTCACTCAAAAATGGTGCCAAACGATTGAAAATGCTCCCCTGAAAGGTTTGGCGATGGAAACAGAAGGCTTTTTATCACAGGACAAGAAATCAGCCTTTGACAACTTAACCGGCGGAAAAAGATTTTTTTGAAAAAATCCCTAAGGCCCGGGGTCACAATTTCAGCAAAAAACTGACTTTTGGCGATTCACTCAAAAATGGTGCCAAACGCTTGAAAATGCTCCCCTGAAAGGTTTGGCGATGGAAACAGAAGGCTTTTTATCACAGGACAAGAAATCAGCCCTCGACAACTTAACCGGCGGAAAATTTTTTTTTTGAAAAAATCCCAAAGCCCCGGGGTCACAATTTCAGCAAAAATCTGACTTTTGGCAATTCACTCAAAAATGGTGCCAAACGCTTGTAAATGCGCCCCTGAAAGGTTTGGCGATGGAAACAGAAGGCTTTTTATCACAGGAGAAGAAATCAGCCCTCGACAACTTAACCGGCGGAAATTTTTTTTTTTGAAAAAATCCCTAAGGCCCGGGGTCACAATTTCAGCAAAAATCTGACTTTTGGCAATTCACTCAAAAATGGTGCCAAACGCTTGAAAATGCTCCCCTGAAAGGTTTGGCAATGGAAACAGAAGGCTTTTTTTCACAGGAGAAGAAATCAGCCCTCGACAACTTAACCGGCGGAAAAAGATTTTTTTTGAAAAAATCACTAAGCCCCGGGGTCACAATTTCAGCAAAAATCTGACTTTTGGCAATTCACTCAAAAATGGTGCCAAACGATTGAAAATGCTCCCCTGAAAGGTTTGGCGATGGAAACAGAAGGCTTTTTATCACAGGACAAGAAATCAGCCCTTGACAACTTAACCGGCGGAAAAAGATTTTTTTGAAAAAATCCCTAAGGCCCGGGGTCACAATTTCAGCAAAAAACTGACTTTTGGCAATTCACTCAAAAATGGTGCCAAACGCTTGTAAATGCCCCCCCCGAAAGGTTTGGCGATGGAAACAGAAGGCTTTTTATCACAGGACAAGAAATCAGCCCTCGACAACTTAACCGGCGGAAAAAGATTTTTTTTGAAAAAATCCCTAAGCCCCGGGGTCACAATTTCAGCAAAAATCTGACTTTTGGCAATTCACTCAAAAATGGTGCCAAACGATTGAAAATGCTCCCCTGAAAGGTTTGGCGATGGAAACAGAAGGCTTTTTATCACAGGACAAGAAATCAGCCTTTGACAACTTAACCGGCGGAAAAAGATTTTTTTGAAAAAATCCCTAAGGCCCGGGGTCACAATTTCAGCAAAAAACTGACTTTTGGCGATTCACTCAAAAATGGTGCCAAACGCTTGAAAATGCTCCCCTGAAAGGTTTGGCGATGGAAACAGAAGGCTTTTTATCACAGGACAAGAAATCAGCCCTCGACAACTTAACCGGCGGAAATTTTTTTTTTTGAAAAAATCCCAAAGCCCCGGGGTCACAATTTCAGCAAAAATCTGACTTTTGGCAATTCACTCAAAAATGGTGCCAAACGCTTGAAAATGCTCCCCTGAAAGGTTTGGCGATGGAAACAGAAGGCTTTTTATCACAGGACAAGAAATCAGCCCTTGACAACTTAACCGGCGGAAAAAGATTTTTTTGAAAAAATCCCTAAGGCCCGGGGTCACAATTTCAGCAAAAATCTGACTTTTGGCAATTCACTCAAAAATGGTGCCAAACGCTTGTAAATGCGCCCCTGAAAGGTTTGGCGATGGAAACAGAAGGCTTTTTATCACAGGAGAAGAAATCAGCCCTCGACAACTTAACCGGCGGAAATTTTTTTTTTTGAAAAAATCCCTAAGGCCCGGGGTCACAATTTCAGCAAAAATCTGACTTTTGGCGATTCACTCAAAAATGGTGCCAAACGCTTGAAAATGCTCCCCTGAAAGGTTTGGCGATGGAAACAGAAGGCTTTTTATCACAGGACAAGAAATCAGCCCTCGACAACTTAACCGGCGGAAATTTTTTTTTTTGAAAAAATCCCAAAGCCCCGGGGTCACAATTTCAGCAAAAATCTGACTTTTGGCAATTCACTCAAAAATGGTGCCAAACGCTTGAAAATGCTCCCCTGAAAGGTTTGGCGATGGAAACAGAAGGCTTTTTATCACAGGACAAGAAATCAGCCCTTGACAACTTAACCGGCGGAAAAAGATTTTTTTGAAAAAATCCCTAAGGCCCGGGGTCACAATTTCAGCAAAAATCTGACTTTTGGCAATTCACTCAAAAATGGTGCCAAACGCTTGTAAATGCGCCCCTGAAAGGTTTGGCGATGGAAACAGAAGGCTTTTTATCACAGGAGAAGAAATCAGCCCTCGACAACTTAACCGGCGGAAATTTTTTTTTTTGAAAAAATCCCTAAGGCCCGGGGTCACAATTTCAGCAAAAATCTGACTTTTGGCAATTCACTCAAAAATGGTGCCAAACGCTTGAAAATGCTCCCCTGAAAGGTTTGGCAATGGAAACAGAAGGCTTTTTTTCACAGGACAAGAAATCAGCCCTCGACAACTTAACCGGCGGAAAAAGATTTTTTTGAAAAAATCACTAAGCCCCGGGGTCACAATTTCAGCAAAAATCTGACTTTTTGCAATTCACTCAAAAATGGTGCCAAACGATTGAAAATGCTCCCCTGAAAGGTTTGGCGATGGAAACAGAAGGCTTTTTATCACAGGACAAGAAATCAGCCCTTGACAACTTAACCGGCGGAAAAAGATTTTTTTGAAAAAATCCCTAAGGCCCGGGGTCACAATTTCAGCAAAAAACTGACTTTTGGCAATTCACTCAAAAATGGTGCCAAACGCTTGTAAATGCCCCCCCCGAAAGGTTTGGCGATGGAAACAGAAGGCTTTTTATCACAGGACAAGAAATCAGCCCTCGACAACTTAACCGGCGGAAAAAGATTTTTTTTGAAAAAATCCCTAAGCCCCGGGGTCACAATTTCAGCAAAAATCTGACTTTTGGCAATTCACTCAAAAATGGTGCCAAACGCTTGAAAATGCTCCCCTGAAAGGTTTGGCGATGGAAACAGAAGGCTTTTTATCACAGGACAAGAAATCAGCCCTCGACAACTTAACCGGCGGAAAAAGATTTTTTTGAAAAATCCCTAAGCCCCGGGGTCACAATTTCAGCAAAAATCTGACTTTTGGCAATTCACTCAAAAACGGTGCCAAACGATTGAAAATGCTCCCCTGAAAGGTTTGGCGATGGAAACAGAAGGCTTTTTATCACAGGACAAGAAATCAGCCCTCGACAACTTAACCAGCGGAAAAAGATTTTTTTGAAAAAATCCCTAAGGCCCGGGGTCACAATTTCAGCAAAAAACTGACTTTTGGCGATTCACTCAAAAATGGTGCCAAACGCTTGAAAATGCTCCCCTGAAAGGTTTGGCGATGGAAACAGAAGGCTTTTTATCACAGGACAAGAAATCAGCCCTCGACAACTTAACCGTCGGAAAATTTTTTTTTTGAAAAAATCCCAAAGCCCCGGGGTCACAATTTCAGCAAAAATCTGACTTTTGGCAATTCACTCAAAAATGGTGCCAAACGCTTGAAAATGCTCCCCTGAAAGGTTTGGCGATGGAAACAGAAGGCTTTTTATCACAGGACAAGAAATCAGCCCTTGACAGCTTAACCGGCGGAAAAAGATTTTTTTGAAAAAATCCCTAAGGCCCGGGGTCACAATTTCAGCAAAAATCTGACTTTTGGCAATTCACTCAAAAATGGTGCCAAACGCTTGTAAATGCGCCCCTGAAAGGTTTGGCGATGGAAACAGAAGGCTTTTTATCACAGGAGAAGAAATCAGCCCTCGACAACTTAACTGGCGGAAATTTTTTTTTTTGAAAAAATCCCTAAGGCCCGGGGTCACAATTTCAGCAAAAATCTGACTTTTGGCAATTCACTCAAAAATGGTGCCAAACGCTTGAAAATGCTCCCCTGAAAGGTTTGGCAATGGAAACAGAAGGCTTTTTTTCACAGGACAAGAAATCAGCCCTCGACAACTTAACCGGCGGAAAAAGATTTTTTTGAAAAAATCACTAAGCCCCGGGGTCACAATTTCAGCAAAAATCTGACTTTTGGCAATTCACTCAAAAATGGTGCCAAACGATTGAAAATGCTCCCCTGAAAGGTTTGGCGATGGAAACAGAAGGCTTTTTATCACAGGACAAGAAATCAGCCCTTGACAACTTAACCGGCGGAAAAAGATTTTTTTGAAAAAATCCCTAAGGCCCGGGGTCACAATTTCAGCAAAAAACTGACTTTTGGCAATTCACTCAAAAATGGTGCCAAACGCTTGTAAATGCCCCCCCCGAAAGGTTTGGCGATGGAAACAGAAGGCTTTTTATCACAGGACAAGAAATCAGCCCTCGACAACTTAACCGGCGGAAAAAGATTTTTTTTGAAAAAATCCCTAAGCCCCGGGGTCACAATTTCAGCAAAAATCTGACTTTTGGCAATTCACTCAAAAATGGTGCCAAACGCTTGAAAATGCTCCCCTGAAAGGTTTGGCGATGGAAACAGAAGGCTTTTTATCACAGGACAAGAAATCAGCCCTCGACAACTTAACCGGCGGAAAAAGATTTTTTTGAAAAAATCACTAAGCCCCGGGGTCACAATTTCAGCAAAAATCTGACTTTTGGCAATTCACTCAAAAATGGTGCCAAACGATTGAAAATGCTCCCCTGAAAGGTTTGGCGATGGAAACAGAAGGCTTTTTATCACAGGACAAGAAATCAGCCCTTGACAACTTAACCGGCGGAAAAAGATTTTTTTGAAAAAATCCCTAAGGCCCGGGGTCACAATTTCAGCAAAAAACTGACTTTTGGCAATTCACTCAAAAATGGTGCCAAACGCTTGTAAATGCCCCCCCCGAAAGGTTTGGCGATGGAAACAGAAGGCTTTTTATCACAGGACAAGAAATCAGCCCTCGACAACTTAACCGGCGGAAAAAGATTTTTTTTGAAAAAATCCCTAAGCCCCGGGGTCACAATTTCAGCAAAAATCTGACTTTTGGCAATTCACTCAAAAATGGTGCCAAACGCTTGAAAATGCTCCCCTGAAAGGTTTGGCGATGGAAACAGAAGGCTTTTTATCACAGGACAAGAAATCAGCCCTCGACAACTTAACCGGCGGAAATTTTTTTTTTTAAAAAAAAATCCCTAAGCCCCGGGGTCACAATTTCAGCAAAAATCTGACTTTTGGCAATTCACTCAAAAATGGTGCCAAACGCTTGAAAATGCTCCCCTGAAAGGTTTGGCGATGGAAACAGAAGGCTTTTTATCACAGGACAAGAAATCAGCCCTCGACAACTTAACCGGCGGAAAAAGATTTTTTTGAAAAATCCCTAAGCCCCGGGGTCACAATTTCAGCAAAAATCTGACTTTTGGCAATTCACTCAAAAACGGTGCCAAACGATTGAAAATGCTCCCGTGAAAGGTTTGGCGATGGAAACAGAAGGCTTTTTATCACAGGACAAGAAATCAGCCCTCGACAACTTAACCGGCGGAAAAAGATTGTTTGAAAAAATCCCTAAGCCCCGGGGTCACAATTTCAGCAAAAATCTGACTTTTGGCAATTCACTCAAAAATGGTGCCAAACGCTTGAAAATGCGCCCCTGAAAGGTTTGGCGATGGAAACAGAAGGCTTTTTATCACAGGAGAAGAAATCAGCCCTCGACAACTTAACCGGCGGAAAAAGATTTTTTTGAAAAAATCCCAAAGCCCCGGGGTCACAATTTCAGCAAAAATCTTACTTTTGGCAATTCACTCAAAAATGGTGCCAAACGCTTGTAAATGCGCCCCTGAAAGGTTTGGCGATGGAAACAGAAGGCTTTTTATCACAGGAGAAGAAATCAGCCCTCGACAACTTAACCGGCGGAAAAAGATTTTTTTGAAAAAATCCCAAAGCCCCGGGGGTCACAATTTCAGCAAAAATCTGACTTTTGGCAATTCACTCAAAAATGGTGCCAAACGATTGAAAATGCTCCCCTGAAAGGTTTGGTGATGGAAACAGAAGGCTTTTTATCACAGGACAAGAAATCAGCCTTTGACAACTTAACCGGCGGAAAAAGATTTTTTTGAAAAAATCCCTAAGGCCCGGGGTCACAATTTCAGCAAAAAACTGACTTTTGGCGATTCACTCAAAAATGGTGCCAAACGCTTGTAAATGCCCCCCCCGAAAGGTTTGGCGATGGAAACAGAAGGCTTTTTATCACAGGACAAGAAATCAGCCCTCGACAACTTAACCGGCGGAAAAAGATTTTTTTTGAAAAAATCCCTAAGCCCCGGGGTCACAATTTCAGCAAAAATCTGACTTTTGGCAATTCACTCAAAAATGGTGCCAAACGCTTGAAAATGCTCCCCTGAAAGGTTTGGCGATGGAAACAGAAGGCTTTTTATCACAGGACAAGAAATCAGCCCTCGACAACTTAACCGGCGGAAAAAGATTTTTTTGAAAAAATCACTAAGCCCCGGGGTCACAATTTCAGCAAAAATCTGACTTTTGGCAATTCACTCAAAAATGGTGCCAAACGATTGAAAATGCTCCCCTGAAAGGTTTGGCGATGGAAACAGAAGGCTTTTTATCACAGGACAAGAAATCAGCCCTCGACAACTTAACCGGCGGAAAAAGATTTTTTTTGAAAAAATCCCTAAGCCCCGGGGTCACAATTTCAGCAAAAATCTGACTTTTGGCAATTCACTCAAAAATGGTGCCAAACGCTTGAAAATGCTCCCCTGAAAGGTTTGGCGATGGAAACAGAAGGCTTTTTATCACAGGACAAGAAATCAGCCCTCGACAACTTAACCGGCGGAAATTTTTTTTTTAAAAAAAAATCCCTAAGCCCCGGGGTCACAATTTCAGCAAAAATCTGACTTTTGGCAATTCACTCAAAAATGGTGCCAAACGCTTGAAAATGCTCCCCTGAAAGGTTTGGCGATGGAAACAGAAGGCTTTTTATCACAGGACAAGAAATCAGCCCTCGACAACTTAACCGGCGGAAATTTTTTTTTTTTGAAAAAATCCCAAAGCCCCGGGGTCAGAATTTTAGCAAAAATCTGACTTTTGGCAATTCACTCAAAAATGGTGCCAAACGCTTGAAAACGCTCCCCTGAAAGGTTTGGCGATGGAAACAGAAGGCTTTTTATCACAGGACAAGAAATCAGCCCTCGACAACTTAACCGGCGGAAAAAGATTTTTTTGAAAAAATCCCTAAGCCCCGGGGTCACAATTTCAGCAAAAATCTGACTTTTGGCAATTCACTCAAAAAACGGTGCCAAACGATTGAAAATGCTCCCCTGAAAGGTTTGGCGATGGAAACAGAAGGCTTTTTATCACAGGACAAGAAATCAGCCCTTGACAACTTAACCGGCGGAAAAAGATTTTTTTGAAAAAATCCCAAAGCCCCGGGGTCACAATTTCAGCAAAAATCTGACTTTTGGCAATTCACTCAAAAATGGTGCCAAACGCTTGTAAATGCGCCCCTGAAAGGTTTGGCGATGGAAACAGAAGGCTTTTTATCACAGGACAAGAAATCAGCCCTCGACAACTTAACCGGCGGAAATTTTTTTTTTGGAAAAAATCCCTAAGCCCCGGGGTCAGAATTTTAGCAAAAAATCTGACTTTTGGCAATTCACTCAAAAATGGTGCCAAACGCTTGAAAATGCTCCCCTGAAAGGTTTGGCGATGGAAACAGAAGGCTTTTTATCACAGGACAAGAAATCAGCCCTCGACAACTTAACCGGCGGAAATTTTTTTTTTTGAAAAAATCCCAAAGGGGGTCAGAATTTTAGCAAAAATCTGACTTTTGGCAATTCACTCAAAAATGGTGCCAAACGCTTGAAAACGCTCCCCTGAAAGGTTTGGCGATGGAAACAGAAGGCTTTTTATCACAGGACAAGAAATCAGCCCTCGACAACTTAACCGGCGGAAAAAGATTTTTTTGAAAAAATCCCAAAGCCCCGGGGTCACAATTTCAGCAAAAATCTGACTTTTGGCAATTCACTCAAAAATGGTGCCAAACGATTGAAAATGCTCCCCTGAAAGGTTTGGCGATGGAAACAGAAGGCTTTTTATCACAGGACAAGAAATCAGCCTTTGACAACTTAACCGGCGGAAAAAGATTTTTTTGAAAAAATCCCTAAGGCCCGGGGTCACAATTTCAGCAAAAAACTGACTTTTGGCGATTCACTCAAAAATGGTGCCAAACGCTTGAAAATGCTCCCCTGAAAGGTTTGGCGATGGAAACAGAAGGCTTTTTATCACAGGACAAGAAATCAGCCCTCGACAACTTAACCGGCGGAAATTTTTTTTTTTGAAAAAATCCCAAAGCCCCGGGGTCACAATTTCAGCAAAAATCTGACTTTTGGCAATTCACTCAAAAATGGTGCCAAACGCTTGTAAATGCGCCCCTGAAAGGTTTGGCGATGGAAACAGAAGGCTTTTTATCACAGGAGAAGAAATCAGCCCTCGACAACTTAACCGGCGGAAATTTTTTTTTTTGAAAAAATCCCTAAGGCCCGGGGTCACAATTTCAGCAAAAATCTGACTTTTGGCAATTCACTCAAAAATGGTGCCAAACGCTTGAAAATGCTCCCCTGAAAGGTTTGGCAATGGAAACAGAAGGCTTTTTTTCACAGGAGAAGAAATCAGCCCTCGACAACTTAACCGGCGGAAAAAGATTTTTTTTGAAAAAATCACTAAGCCCCGGGGTCACAATTTCAGCAAAAATCTGACTTTTGGCAATTCACTCAAAAATGGTGCCAAACGATTGAAAATGCTCCCCTGAAAGGTTTGGCGATGGAAACAGAAGGCTTTTTATCACAGGACAAGAAATCAGCCCTTGACAACTTAACCGGCGGAAAAAGATTTTTTTGAAAAAATCCCTAAGGCCCGGGGTCACAATTTCAGCAAAAAACTGACTTTTGGCAATTCACTCAAAAATGGTGCCAAACGCTTGTAAATGCCCCCCCCGAAAGGTTTGGCGATGGAAACAGAAGGCTTTTTATCACAGGACAAGAAATCAGCCCTCGACAACTTAACCGGCGGAAAAAGATTTTTTTTGAAAAAATCCCTAAGCCCCGGGGTCACAATTTCAGCAAAAATCTGACTTTTGGCAATTCACTCAAAAATGGTGCCAAACGATTGAAAATGCTCCCCTGAAAGGTTTGGCGATGGAAACAGAAGGCTTTTTATCACAGGACAAGAAATCAGCCTTTGACAACTTAACCGGCGGAAAAAGATTTTTTTGAAAAAATCCCTAAGGCCCGGGGTCACAATTTCAGCAAAAAACTGACTTTTGGCGATTCACTCAAAAATGGTGCCAAACGCTTGAAAATGCTCCCCTGAAAGGTTTGGCGATGGAAACAGAAGGCTTTTTATCACAGGACAAGAAATCAGCCCTCGACAACTTAACCGGCGGAAATTTTTTTTTTTGAAAAAATCCCAAAGCCCCGGGGTCACAATTTCAGCAAAAATCTGACTTTTGGCAATTCACTCAAAAATGGTGCCAAACGCTTGAAAATGCTCCCCTGAAAGGTTTGGCGATGGAAACAGAAGGCTTTTTATCACAGGACAAGAAATCAGCCCTTGACAACTTAACCGGCGGAAAAAGATTTTTTTGAAAAAATCCCTAAGGCCCGGGGTCACAATTTCAGCAAAAATCTGACTTTTGGCAATTCACTCAAAAATGGTGCCAAACGCTTGTAAATGCGCCCCTGAAAGGTTTGGCGATGGAAACAGAAGGCTTTTTATCACAGGAGAAGAAATCAGCCCTCGACAACTTAACCGGCGGAAATTTTTTTTTTTGAAAAAATCCCTAAGGCCCGGGGTCACAATTTCAGCAAAAATCTGACTTTTGGCGATTCACTCAAAAATGGTGCCAAACGCTTGAAAATGCTCCCCTGAAAGGTTTGGCGATGGAAACAGAAGGCTTTTTATCACAGGACAAGAAATCAGCCCTCGACAACTTAACCGGCGGAAATTTTTTTTTTTGAAAAAATCCCAAAGCCCCGGGGTCACAATTTCAGCAAAAATCTGACTTTTGGCAATTCACTCAAAAATGGTGCCAAACGCTTGAAAATGCTCCCCTGAAAGGTTTGGCGATGGAAACAGAAGGCTTTTTATCACAGGACAAGAAATCAGCCCTTGACAACTTAACCGGCGGAAAAAGATTTTTTTGAAAAAATCCCTAAGGCCCGGGGTCACAATTTCAGCAAAAATCTGACTTTTGGCAATTCACTCAAAAATGGTGCCAAACGCTTGTAAATGCGCCCCTGAAAGGTTTGGCGATGGAAACAGAAGGCTTTTTATCACAGGAGAAGAAATCAGCCCTCGACAACTTAACCGGCGGAAATTTTTTTTTTTGAAAAAATCCCTAAGGCCCGGGGTCACAATTTCAGCAAAAATCTGACTTTTGGCAATTCACTCAAAAATGGTGCCAAACGCTTGAAAATGCTCCCCTGAAAGGTTTGGCAATGGAAACAGAAGGCTTTTTTTCACAGGACAAGAAATCAGCCCTCGACAACTTAACCGGCGGAAAAAGATTTTTTTGAAAAAATCACTAAGCCCCGGGGTCACAATTTCAGCAAAAATCTGACTTTTTGCAATTCACTCAAAAATGGTGCCAAACGATTGAAAATGCTCCCCTGAAAGGTTTGGCGATGGAAACAGAAGGCTTTTTATCACAGGACAAGAAATCAGCCCTTGACAACTTAACCGGCGGAAAAAGATTTTTTTGAAAAAATCCCTAAGGCCCGGGGTCACAATTTCAGCAAAAAACTGACTTTTGGCAATTCACTCAAAAATGGTGCCAAACGCTTGTAAATGCCCCCCCCGAAAGGTTTGGCGATGGAAACAGAAGGCTTTTTATCACAGGACAAGAAATCAGCCCTCGACAACTTAACCGGCGGAAAAAGATTTTTTTTGAAAAAATCCCTAAGCCCCGGGGTCACAATTTCAGCAAAAATCTGACTTTTGGCAATTCACTCAAAAATGGTGCCAAACGCTTGAAAATGCTCCCCTGAAAGGTTTGGCGATGGAAACAGAAGGCTTTTTATCACAGGACAAGAAATCAGCCCTCGACAACTTAACCGGCGGAAAAAGATTTTTTTGAAAAATCCCTAAGCCCCGGGGTCACAATTTCAGCAAAAATCTGACTTTTGGCAATTCACTCAAAAACGGTGCCAAACGATTGAAAATGCTCCCCTGAAAGGTTTGGCGATGGAAACAGAAGGCTTTTTATCACAGGACAAGAAATCAGCCCTCGACAACTTAACCAGCGGAAAAAGATTTTTTTGAAAAAATCCCTAAGGCCCGGGGTCACAATTTCAGCAAAAAACTGACTTTTGGCGATTCACTCAAAAATGGTGCCAAACGCTTGAAAATGCTCCCCTGAAAGGTTTGGCGATGGAAACAGAAGGCTTTTTATCACAGGACAAGAAATCAGCCCTCGACAACTTAACCGTCGGAAAATTTTTTTTTTGAAAAAATCCCAAAGCCCCGGGGTCACAATTTCAGCAAAAATCTGACTTTTGGCAATTCACTCAAAAATGGTGCCAAACGCTTGAAAATGCTCCCCTGAAAGGTTTGGCGATGGAAACAGAAGGCTTTTTATCACAGGACAAGAAATCAGCCCTTGACAGCTTAACCGGCGGAAAAAGATTTTTTTGAAAAAATCCCTAAGGCCCGGGGTCACAATTTCAGCAAAAATCTGACTTTTGGCAATTCACTCAAAAATGGTGCCAAACGCTTGTAAATGCGCCCCTGAAAGGTTTGGCGATGGAAACAGAAGGCTTTTTATCACAGGAGAAGAAATCAGCCCTCGACAACTTAACTGGCGGAAATTTTTTTTTTTGAAAAAATCCCTAAGGCCCGGGGTCACAATTTCAGCAAAAATCTGACTTTTGGCAATTCACTCAAAAATGGTGCCAAACGCTTGAAAATGCTCCCCTGAAAGGTTTGGCAATGGAAACAGAAGGCTTTTTTTCACAGGACAAGAAATCAGCCCTCGACAACTTAACCGGCGGAAAAAGATTTTTTTGAAAAAATCACTAAGCCCCGGGGTCACAATTTCAGCAAAAATCTGACTTTTGGCAATTCACTCAAAAATGGTGCCAAACGATTGAAAATGCTCCCCTGAAAGGTTTGGCGATGGAAACAGAAGGCTTTTTATCACAGGACAAGAAATCAGCCCTTGACAACTTAACCGGCGGAAAAAGATTTTTTTGAAAAAATCCCTAAGGCCCGGGGTCACAATTTCAGCAAAAAACTGACTTTTGGCAATTCACTCAAAAATGGTGCCAAACGCTTGTAAATGCCCCCCCCGAAAGGTTTGGCGATGGAAACAGAAGGCTTTTTATCACAGGACAAGAAATCAGCCCTCGACAACTTAACCGGCGGAAAAAGATTTTTTTTGAAAAAATCCCTAAGCCCCGGGGTCACAATTTCAGCAAAAATCTGACTTTTGGCAATTCACTCAAAAATGGTGCCAAACGCTTGAAAATGCTCCCCTGAAAGGTTTGGCGATGGAAACAGAAGGCTTTTTATCACAGGACAAGAAATCAGCCCTCGACAACTTAACCGGCGGAAAAAGATTTTTTTGAAAAAATCACTAAGCCCCGGGGTCACAATTTCAGCAAAAATCTGACTTTTGGCAATTCACTCAAAAATGGTGCCAAACGATTGAAAATGCTCCCCTGAAAGGTTTGGCGATGGAAACAGAAGGCTTTTTATCACAGGACAAGAAATCAGCCCTTGACAACTTAACCGGCGGAAAAAGATTTTTTTGAAAAAATCCCTAAGGCCCGGGGTCACAATTTCAGCAAAAAACTGACTTTTGGCAATTCACTCAAAAATGGTGCCAAACGCTTGTAAATGCCCCCCCCGAAAGGTTTGGCGATGGAAACAGAAGGCTTTTTATCACAGGACAAGAAATCAGCCCTCGACAACTTAACCGGCGGAAAAAGATTTTTTTTGAAAAAATCCCTAAGCCCCGGGGTCACAATTTCAGCAAAAATCTGACTTTTGGCAATTCACTCAAAAATGGTGCCAAACGCTTGAAAATGCTCCCCTGAAAGGTTTGGCGATGGAAACAGAAGGCTTTTTATCACAGGACAAGAAATCAGCCCTCGACAACTTAACCGGCGGAAATTTTTTTTTTAAAAAAAATCCCTAAGCCCCGGGGTCACAATTTCAGCAAAAATCTGACTTTTGGCAATTCACTCAAAAATGGTGCCAAACGCTTGAAAATGCTCCCCTGAAAGGTTTGGCGATGGAAACAGAAGGCTTTTTATCACAGGACAAGAAATCAGCCCTCGACAACTTAACCGGCGGAAAAAGATTTTTTTGAAAAATCCCTAAGCCCCGGGGTCACAATTTCAGCAAAAATCTGACTTTTGGCAATTCACTCAAAAACGGTGCCAAACGATTGAAAATGCTCCCGTGAAAGGTTTGGCGATGGAAACAGAAGGCTTTTTATCACAGGACAAGAAATCAGCCCTCGACAACTTAACCGGCGGAAAAAGATTGTTTTGAAAAAATCCCTAAGCCCCGGGGTCACAATTTCAGCAAAAATCTGACTTTTGGCAATTCACTCAAAAATGGTGCCAAACGCTTGAAAATGCGCCCCTGAAAGGTTTGGCGATGGAAACAGAAGGCTTTTTATCACAGGAGAAGAAATCAGCCCTCGACAACTTAACCGGCGGAAAAAGATTTTTTTGAAAAAATCCCAAAGCCCCGGGGTCACAATTTCAGCAAAAATCTTACTTTTGGCAATTCACTCAAAAATGGTGCCAAACGCTTGTAAATGCGCCCCTGAAAGGTTTGGCGATGGAAACAGAAGGCTTTTTATCACAGGAGAAGAAATCAGCCCTCGACAACTTAACCGGCGGAAAAAGATTTTTTTGAAAAAATCCCAAAGCCCCGGGGGTCACAATTTCAGCAAAAATCTGACTTTTGGCAATTCACTCAAAAATGGTGCCAAACGATTGAAAATGCTCCCCTGAAAGGTTTGGTGATGGAAACAGAAGGCTTTTTATCACAGGACAAGAAATCAGCCTTTGACAACTTAACCGGCGGAAAAAGATTTTTTTGAAAAAATCCCTAAGGCCCGGGGTCACAATTTCAGCAAAAAACTGACTTTTGGCGATTCACTCAAAAATGGTGCCAAACGCTTGTAAATGCCCCCCCCGAAAGGTTTGGCGATGGAAACAGAAGGCTTTTTATCACAGGACAAGAAATCAGCCCTCGACAACTTAACCGGCGGAAAAAGATTTTTTTTGAAAAAATCCCTAAGCCCCGGGGTCACAATTTCAGCAAAAATCTGACTTTTGGCAATTCACTCAAAAATGGTGCCAAACGCTTGAAAATGCTCCCCTGAAAGGTTTGGCGATGGAAACAGAAGGCTTTTTATCACAGGACAAGAAATCAGCCCTCGACAACTTAACCGGCGGAAAAAGATTTTTTTGAAAAAATCACTAAGCCCCGGGGTCACAATTTCAGCAAAAATCTGACTTTTGGCAATTCACTCAAAAATGGTGCCAAACGATTGAAAATGCTCCCCTGAAAGGTTTGGCGATGGAAACAGAAGGCTTTTTATCACAGGACAAGAAATCAGCCCTCGACAACTTAACCGGCGGAAAAAGATTTTTTTTGAAAAAATCCCTAAGCCCCGGGGTCACAATTTCAGCAAAAATCTGACTTTTGGCAATTCACTCAAAAATGGTGCCAAACGCTTGAAAATGCTCCCCTGAAAGGTTTGGCGATGGAAACAGAAGGCTTTTTATCACAGGACAAGAAATCAGCCCTCGACAACTTAACCGGCGGAAATTTTTTTTTTAAAAAAAATCCCTAAGCCCCGGGGTCACAATTTCAGCAAAAATCTGACTTTTGGCAATTCACTCAAAAATGGTGCCAAACGCTTGAAAATGCTCCCCTGAAAGGTTTGGCGATGGAAACAGAAGGCTTTTTATCACAGGACAAGAAATCAGCCCTCGACAACTTAACCGGCGGAAAAAGATTTTTTTGAAAAATCCCTAAGCCCCGGGGTCACAATTTCAGCAAAAATCTGACTTTTGGCAATTCACTCAAAAACGGTGCCAAACGATTGAAAATGCTCCCCTGAAAGGTTTGGCGATGGAAACAGAAGGCTTTTTATCACAGGACAAGAAATCAGCCCTCGACAACTTAACCGGCGGAAAAAGATTGTTTTGAAAAAATCCCTAAGCCCCGGGGTCACAATTTCAGCAAAAATCTGACTTTTGGCAATTCACTCAAAAATGGTGCCAAACGCTTGAAAATGCGCCCCTGAAAGGTTTGGCGATGGAAACAGAAGGCTTTTTATCACAGGAGAAGAAATCAGCCCTCGACAACTTAACCGGCGGAAAAAGATTTTTTTGAAAAAATCCCAAAGCCCCGGGGTCACAATTTCAGCAAAAATCTTACTTTTGGCAATTCACTCAAAAATGGTGCCAAACGCTTGTAAATGCGCCCCTGAAAGGTTTGGCGATGGAAACAGAAGGCTTTTTATCACAGGAGAAGAAATCAGCCCTCGACAACTTAACCGGCGGAAATTTTTTTTTTTTGAAAAAATCCCTAAGCCCCGGGGTCACAATTTCAGCAAAAATCTGACTTTTGGCAATTCACTCAAAAATGGTGCCAAACGCTTGTAAATGCGCCCCTGAAAGGTTTGGCGATGGAAACAGAAGGCTTTTTATCACAGGACAAGAAATCAGCCCTCGACAACTTAACCGGCGGAAAAAGATTTTTTTGAAAAAATCCCAAAGCCCCGGGGGTCACAATTTCAGCAAAAATCTGACTTTTGGCAATTCACTCAAAAATGGTGCCAAACGATTGAAAATGCTCCCCTGAAAGGTTTGGTGATGGAAACAGAAGGCTTTTTATCACAGGACAAGAAATCAGCCTTTGACAACTTAACCGGCGGAAAAAGATTTTTTTGAAAAAATCCCTAAGGCCCGGGGTCACAATTTCAGCAAAAAACTGACTTTTGGCGATTCACTCAAAAATGGTGCCAAACGCTTGTAAATGCGCCCCTGAAAGGTTTGGCGATGGAAACAGAAGGCTTTTTATCACAGGACAAGAAATCAGCCCTCGACAACTTAACCGGCGGAATTTTTTTTTTTTGAAAAAATCCCTAAGCCCCGGGGTGACAATTTCAGCAAAAATCTGACTTTTGGCAATTCACTCAAAAATGGTGCCAAACGCTTGTAAATGCGCCCCTGAAAGGTTTGGCGATGGAAACAGAAGGCTTTTTATCACAGGAGAAGAAATCAGCCCTCGACAACTTAACCGGCAGAATTTTTTTTTTTTGAAAAAATCCCTAAGGCCCGGGGTCACAATTTCAGCAAAAATCTGACTTTTGGCAATTCACTCAAAAATGGTGCCAAACGCTTGAAAATGCTCCCCTGAAAGGTTTGGCGATGGAAACAGAAGGCTTTTTATCACAGGACAAGAAATCAGCCCTCGACAACTTAACCGGCGGAAAATTTTTTTTTTGAAAAAATCCCAAAGCCCCGGGGTCACAATTTCAGCAAAAATCTGACTTTTGGCAATTCACTCAAAAATGGTGCCAAACGCTTGAAAATGCTCCCCTGAAAGGTTTGGCGATGGAAACAGAAGGCTTTTTTTCACAGGACAAGAAATCAGCCCTCGACAACTTAACCGGCGGAAAAAGATTTTTTTGAAAAAATCCCTAAGCCCCGGGGTCACAATTTCAGCAAAAATCTGACTTTTGGCAATTCACTCAAAAACGGTGCCAAACGATTGAAAATGCTCCCCTGAGAGGTTTGGCGATGGAAACAGAAGGCTTTTTATCACAGGACAAGAAATCAGCCCTTGACAACTTAACCGGCGGAAAAAGATTTTTTTGAAAAAATCCCTAAGCCCCGGGGTCACAATTTCAGCAAAAATCTGACTTTTGGCAATTCACTCAAAAATGGTGCCAAACGCTTGTAAATGCGCCCCTGAAAGGTTTGGCGATGGAAACAGAAGGCTTTTTATCACAGGAGAAGAAATCAGCCCTCGACAACTTAACCGGCGGAAATTTTTTTTTTTGAAAAAATCCCTAAGCCCCGGGGTCACAATTTCAGCAAAAATCTGACTTTTGGCAATTCACTCAAAAATGGTGCCAAACGCTTGAAAATGCTCCCCTGAAAGGTTTGGCAATGGAAACAGAAGGCTTTTTTTCACAGGACAAGAAATCAGCCCTCGACAACTTAACCGGCGGAAAAAGATTTTTTTGAAAAAATCACTAAGCCCCGGGGTCACAATTTCAGCAAAAATCTGACTTTTGGCAATTCACTCAAAAATGGTGCCAAACGATTGAAAATGCTCCCCTGAAAGGTTTGGCGATGGAAACAGAAGGCTTTTTATCACAGGACAAGAAATCAGCCCTTGACAACTTAACCGGCGGAAAAAGATTTTTTTGAAAAAATCCCTAAGGCCCGGGGTCACAATTTCAGCAAAAAACTGACTTTTGGCAATTCACTCAAAAATGGTGCCAAACGCTTGTAAATGCCCCCCCCCGAAAGGTTTGGCGATGGAAACAGAAGGCTTTTTATCACAGGACAAGAAATCAGCCCTCGACAACTTAACCGGCGGAAAAAGATTTTTTTTGAAAAAATCCCTAAGCCCCGGGGTCACAATTTCAGCAAAAATCTGACTTTTGGCAATTCACTCAAAAATGGTGCCAAACGCTTGAAAATGCTCCCCTGAAAGGTTTGGCGATGGAAACAGAAGGCTTTTTTTCACAGGACAAGAAATCAGCCCTTGACAACTTAACCGGCGGAAAAAGATTTTTTTGAAAAAATCCCAAAGCCCCGGGGTCACAATTTCAGCAAAAATCTGACTTTTGGCAATTCACTCAAAAATGGTGCCAAACGCTTGAAAATGCTCCCCTGAAAGGTTTGGCGATGGAAACAGAAGGCTTTTTATCACAGGACAAGAAATCAGCCCTCGACAACTTAACCGGCGGAATTTTTTTTTTTTTGAAAAAATCCCTAAGCCCCGGGGTGACAATTTCAGCAAAAATCTGACTTTTGGCAATTCACTCAAAAATGGTGCCAAACGCTTGTAAATGCCCCCCCCCCCTGAAAGGTTTGGCGATGGAAACAGAAGGCTTTTTATCACAGGACAAGAAATCAGCCCTCGACAACTTAACCGGCGGAAAAAGATTTTTTTTGAAAAAATCCCTAAGCCCCGGGGTCACAATTTCAGCAAAAATCTGACTTTTGGCAATTCACTCAAAAATGGTGCCAAACGCTTGAAAATGCTCCCCTGAAAGGTTTGGCGATGGAAACAGAAGGCTTTTTATCACAGGACAAGAAATCAGCCCTCGACAACTTAACCGGCGGAAATTTATTTTTTTAAAAAAAATCCCTAAGCCCCGGGGTCACAATTTCAGCAAAAATCTGACTTTTGGCAATTCACTCAAAAATGGTGCCAAACGCTTGAAAATGCTCCCCTGAAAGGTTTGGCGATGGAAACAGAAGGCTTTTTTTCACAGGACAAGAAATCAGCCCTTGACAACTTAACCGGCGGAAAAAGATTTTTTTGAAAAAATCCCTAAGCTCCGGGGTCACAATTTCAGCAAAAATCTGACTTTTGGCAATTCACTCAAAAATGGTGCCAAACGACTGAAAATGCTCCCCTGAAAGGTTTGGCGATGGAAACAGAAGGCTTTTTATCACAGGACAAGAAATCAGCCCTTGACAACTTAACCGGCGGAAAAAGATTTTTTTGAAAAAATCGCAAAGCCCCGGGGTCACAATTTCAGCAAAAATCTGACTTTTGGCAATTCACTCAAAAATGGTGCCAAACGCTTGAAAATGCTCCCCTGAAAGGTTTGGCGATGGAAACAGAAGGCTTTTTATCACAGGACAAGAAATCAGCCCTCGACAACTTAACCGGCGGAATTTTTTTTTTTTGAAAAAATCCCTAAGCCCCGGGGTGACAATGTCAGCAAAAATCTGACTTTTGGCAATTCACTCAAAAATGGTGCCAAACGCTTGTAAATGCGCCCCTGAAAGGTTTGGCGATGGAAACAGAAGGCTTTTTATCACAGGAGAAGAAATCAGCCCTCGACAACTTAACCGGCATTTTTTTTTTTTGAAAAAATCCCTAAGGCCCGGGGTCACAATTTCAGCAAAAATCTGACTTTTGGCAATTCACTCAAAAATGGTGCCAAACGCTTGTAAATGCGCCCCTGAAAGGTTTGGCGATGGAAACAGAAGGCTTTTTATCACAGGACAAGAAATCAGCCCTCGACAACTTAACCGGCGGAATTTTTTTTTTTTGAAGAAATCCCTAAGCCCCGGGGTGACAATTTCAGCAAAAATCTGACTTTTGGCAATTCACTCAAAAATGGTGCCAAACGCTTGAAAATGCTCCCCTGAAAGGTTTGGCGATGGAAACAGAAGGCTTTTTTTCACAGGACAAGAAATCAGCCCTCGACAACTTAACCGGCGGAAAAAGATTTTTTTGAAAAAATCCCTAAGCCCCGGGGTCACAATTTCAGCAAAAATCTGACTTTTGGCAATTCACTCAAAAACGGTGCCAAACGATTGAAAATGCTCCCCTGAAAGGTTTGGCGATGGAAACAGAAGGCTTTTTATCACAGGACAAGAAATCAGCCCTTGACAACTTAACCGGCGGAAAAAGATTTTTTTGAAAAAATCCCTAAGGCCCGGGGTCACAATTTCAGCAAAAAACTGACTTTTGGCAATTCACTCAAAAATGGTGCCAAACGCTTGTAAATGCCCCCCCCCGAAAGGTTTGGCGATGGAAACAGAAGGCTTTTTATCACAGGACAAGAAATCAGCCCTCGACAACTTAACCGGCGGAAAAAGATTTTTTTTGAAAAAATCCCTAAGCCCCGGGGTCACAATTTCAGCAAAAAACTGACTTTTGGCAATTCACTCAAAAATGGTGCCAAACGCTTGTAAATGCCCCCCCCCGAAAGGTTTGGCGATGGAAACAGAAGGCTTTTTATCACAGGACAAGAAATCAGCCCTCGACAACTTAACCGGCGGAAAAAGATTTTTTTTGAAAAAATCCCTAAGCCCCGGGGTCACAATTTCAGCAAAAATCTGACTTTTGGCAATTCACTCAAAAATGGTGCCAAACGCTTGAAAATGCTCCCCTGAAAGGTTTGGCGATGGAAACAGAAGGCTTTTTATCACAGGACAAGAAATCAGCCCTCGACAACTTAACCGGCGGAAATTTTTTTTTTTTAAAAAATCCCTAAGCCCCGGGGTCACAATTTCAGCAAAAATCTGACTTTTGGCAATTCACTCAAAAATGGTGCCAAACGCTTGAAAATGCTCCCCTGAAAGGTTTGGCGATGGAAACAGAAGGCTTTTTTTCACAGGACAAGAAATCAGCCCTTGACAACTTAACCGGCGGAAAAAGATTTTTTTGAAAAAATCCCTAAGCCCCGGGGTCACAATTTCAGCAAAAATCTGACTTTTGGCAATTCACTCAAAAATGGTGCCAAACGACTGAAAATGCTCCCCTGAAAGGTTTGGCGATGGAAACAGAAGGCTTTTTATCACAGGACAAGAAATCAGCCCTTGACAACTTAACCGGCGGAAAAAGATTTTTTTGAAAAAATCCCAAAGCCCCGGGGTGACAATTTCAGCAAAAATCTGACTTTTGGCAATTCACTCAAAAATGGTGCCAAACGCTTGTAAATGCGCCCCTGAAAGGTTTGGCGATGGAAACAGAAGGCTTTTTATCACAGGAGAAGAAATCAGCCCTCGACAACTTAACCGGCAGAATTTTTTTTTTTTGAAAAAATCCCTAAGGCCCGGGGTCACAATTTCAGCAAAAATCTGACTTTGGCAATTCACTCAAAAATGGTGCCAAACGCTTGTAAATGCGCCCCTGAAAGGTTTGGCGATGGAAACAGAAGGCTTTTTATCACAGGAGAAGAAATCAGCCCTCGACAACTTAACTGGCGGAAATTTTTTTTTTTGAAAAAATCCCTAAGCCCCGGGGTCAGAATTTTAGCAAAAATCTGACTTTTGGCAATTCACTCAAAAATGGTGCCAAACGCTTGAAAATGCTCCCCTGAAAGGTTTGGCGATGGAAACAGAAGGCTTTTTATCACAGGACAAGAAATCAGCCCTCGACAACTTAACCGGCGGAAAATTTTTTTTTTGAAAAAATCCCAAAGCCCCGGGGTCACAATTTCAGCAAAAATCTGACTTTTGGCAATTCACTCAAAAATGGTGCCAAACGCTTGTAAATGCGCCCCTGAAAGGTTTGGCGATGGAAACAGAAGGCTTTTTATCACAGGAGAAGAAATCAGCCCTCGACAACTTAACCGGCGGAAATTTTTTTTTTTGAAAAAATCCCTAAGCCCCGGGGTCAGAATTTTAGCAAAAATCTGACTTTTGGCAATTCACTCAAAAATGGTGCCAAACGCTTGAAAATGCTCCCCTGAAAGGTTTGGCGATGGAAACAGAAGGCTTTTTATCACAGGACAAGAAATCAGCCCTCGACAACTTAACCAGCGGAAAATTTTTTTTTTGAAAAAATTCCAAACCCCCGGGGTCAGAATTTCAGCAAAAATCTGACTTTTGGCAATTCACTCAAAAATGGTGCCAAACGATTGAAAATGTTCCCCTGAAAAGTTCTTCCGTCGAATCAGAAGGCTTTTTATCACAGGACAAGAAATCAGCCCTTGACAACTTAACCGGTGGAAAAAGATGTTTTTGAAAAAATCCCTACGCCCCGGGGTCACAATTTCAGCAAAAATCTGACTTTTGAACATTCACTCAAAAATGGTGCCAACCGCTTGCAAATGTTCCCCTGAAAAGTTCTTCCGGCGAAACAGAAGGCTTTTTGTCACAGGACAAGAAATCAGCCCTCGAAACCTTAAACGGTGGAATTTTTTTTTTTTTAAATCCCTAAGTCCAGGTCACAATTTCAGCAAAAATCTGACTTTTGGCAATTCACTCAAAAATGGTGCCAACCGCTTGCAAATGCTCCCCTGAAAGCTTTGGCGATGGAAACAGAAGGCTTTTTTTATCACAGGACAAGAAATCAGCCCTCGACAACTTCATCGGCGGAAAAACATTTTTTTGAAATAATCCCTAAGCCCCGGGGTTACAATTTCAGCAAAATTCTGACTTTTGACAATTCACTCAAAAATGGTGCCAAACGCTTGCAACTGCTGCCCTGAAAGATTTGGCGAGGAACACAAAAGGCTTTTTATCACAGGACAAGAAATCAGCCCTCGACAACTTAACCGGCAGAAATTTGTATTTTGAAAAAATCCCTAAGCCCCGGGGTCACAATTTAAGCAAAAATCTGACTTTTGGCAATTCACTCCAAAATGGTGCCAAACGATTGAAAATGCTCCCCTGAAAGGTTTGGCGATGGAAACAGAAGGCTTTTTATCACAGGACAAGAAATCAGCCCTCGACAACTTAACCGGCGGAAAAAGATTTTTTTGAAAAATCCCTAAGCCCCGGGGTCACAATTTCAGCAAAAATCTGACTTTTGGCAATTCACTCAAAAACGGTGCCAAACGATTGAAAATGCTCCCCTGAAAGGTTTGGCGATGGAAACAGAAGGCTTTTTATCACAGGAGAAGAAATCAGGCCTCGACAACTTAACCGGCGGAAAAAGATTTTTTTGAAAAAATCCCAAAGCCCCGGGGTCACAATTTCAGCAAAAATCTGACTTTTGGCAATTCACTCAAAAATGGTGCCAAACGATTGAAAATGCTCCCCTGAAAGGTTTGGTGATGGAAACAGAAGGCTTTTTATCACAGGACAAGAAATCAGCCTTTGACAACTTAACCGGCGGAAAAAGATTTTTTTGAAAAAATCCCTAAGGCCCGGGGTCACAATTTCAGCAAAAAACTGACTTTTGGCGATTCACTCAAAAATGGTGCCAAACGCTTGTAAATGCGCCCCTGAAAGGTTTGGCGATGGAAACAGAAGGCTTTTTATCACAGGACAAGAAATCAGCCCTCGACAACTTAACCGGCGGAATTTTTTTTTTTTGAAAAAATCCCTAAGCCCCGGGGTGACAATTTCAGCAAAAATCTGACTTTTGGCAATTCACTCAAAAATGGTGCCAAACGCTTGTAAATGCGCCCCTGAAAGGTTTGGTGATGGAAACAGAAGGCTTTTTATCACAGGAGAAGAAATCAGCCCTCGACAACTTAACCGGCAGAATTTTTTTTTTTTGAAAAAATCCCTAAGGCCCGGGGTCACAATTTCAGCAAAAATCTGACTTTTGGCAATTCACTCAAAAATGGTGCCAAACGCTTGAAAATGCTCCCCTGAAAGGTTTGGCAATGGAAACAGAAGGCTTTTTTTCACAGGACAAGAAATCAGCCCTCGACAACTTAACCGGCGGAAAAAGATTTTTTTGAAAAAATCCCTAAGCCCCGGGGTCACAATTTCAGCAAAAATCTGACTTTTGGCAATTCACTCAAAAATGGTGCCAAACGATTGAAAATGCTCCCCTGAAAGGTTTGGCGATGGAAACAGAAGGCTTTTTATCACAGGACAAGAAATCAGCCCTTGACAACTTAACCGGCGGAAAAAGATTTTTTTGAAAAAATCCCTAAGGCCCGGGGTCACAATTTCAGCAAAAAACTGACTTTTGGCAATTCACTCAAAAATGGTGCCAAACGCTTGTAAATGCCCCCCCCCGAAAGGTTTGGCGATGGAAACAGAAGGCTTTTTATCACAGGACAAGAAATCAGCCCTCGACAACTTAACCGGCGGAAAAAGATTTTTTTTGAAAAAATCCCTAAGCCCCGGGGTCACAATTTCAGCAAAAATCTGACTTTTGGCAATTCACTCAAAAATGGTGCCAAACGCTTGAAAATGCTCCCCTGAAAGGTTTGGCGATGGAAACAGAAGGCTTTTTTTCACAGGACAAGAAATCAGCCCTTGACAACTTAACCGGCGGAAAAAGATTTTTTTGAAAAAATCCCTAAGCCCCGGGGTCACAATTTCAGCAAAAATCTGACTTTTGGCAATTCACTCAAAAATGGTGCCAAACGCTTGAAAATGCTCCCCTGAAAGGTTTGGCGATGGAAACAGAAGGCTTTTTATCACAGGACAAGAAATCAGCCCTCGACAACTTAACCGGCGGAATTTTTTTTTTTTTAAAAAATCCCTAAGCCCCGGGGTGACAATTTCAGCAAAAATCTGACTTTTGGCAATTCACTCAAAAATGGTGCCAAACGCTTGTAAATGCCCCCCCCCCTGAAAGGTTTGGCGATGGAAACAGAAGGCTTTTTATCACAGGACAAGAAATCAGCCCTCGACAACTTAACCGGCGGAAAAAGATTTTTTTTGAAAAAATCTCTAAGCCCCGGGGTCACAATTTCAGCAAAAATCTGACTTTTGGCAATTCACTCAAAAATGGTGCCAAACGCTTGAAAATGCTCCCCTGAAAGGTTTGGCGATGGAAACAGAAGGCTTTTTATCACAGGACAAGAAATCAGCCCTCGACAACTTAACCGGCGGAATTTTTTTTTTTTGAAGAAATCCCTAAGCCCCGGGGTGACAATTTCAGCAAAAATCTGACTTTTGGCAATTCACTCAAAAATGGTGCCAAACGCTTGAAAATGCTCCCCTGAAAGGTTTGGCGATGGAAACAGAAGGCTTTTTTTCACAGGACAAGAAATCAGCCCTCGACAACTTAACCGGCGGAAAAAGATTTTTTTGAAAAAATCCCTAAGCCCCGGGGTCACAATTTCAGCAAAAATCTGACTTTTGGCAATTCACTCAAAAACGGTGCCAAACGATTGAAAATGCTCCCCTGAAAGGTTTGGCGATGGAAACAGAAGGCTTTTTATCACAGGACAAGAAATCAGCCCTTGACAACTTAACCGGCGGAAAAAGATTTTTTTGAAAAAATCCCTAAGGCCCGGGGTCACAATTTCAGCAAAAAACTGACTTTTGGCAATTCAGTCAAAAATGGTGCCAAACGCTTGTAAATGCCCCCCCCCCGAAAGGTTTGGCGATGGAAACAGAAGGCTTTTTATCACAGGACAAGAAATCAGCCCTCGACAACTTAACCGGCGGAAAAAGATTTTTTTTGAAAAAATCCCTAAGCCCCGGGGTCACAATTTCAGCAAAAAACTGACTTTTGGCAATTCACTCAAAAATGGTGCCAAACGCTTGTAAATGCCCCCCCCCGAAAGGTTTGGCGATGGAAACAGAAGGCTTTTTATCACAGGACAAGAAATCAGCCCTCGACAACTTAACCGGCGGAAAAAGATTTTTTTTGAAAAAATCCCTAAGCCCCGGGGTCACAATTTCAGCAAAAAACTGACTTTTGGCAATTCACTCAAAAATGGTGCCAAACGCTTGTAAATGCCCCCCCCCCGAAAGGTTTGGCGATGGAAACAGAAGGCTTTTTATCACAGGAGAAGAAATCAGCCCTCGACAACTTAACCGGCGGAAATTTTTTTTTTTGAAAAAATCCCTAAGCCCCGGGGTCAGAATTTTAGCAAAAATCTGACTTTTGGCAATTCACTCAAAAATGGTGCCAAACGCTTGAAAATGCTCCCCTGAAAGCTTTGGCGATGGAAACAGAAGGCTTTTTATCACAGGACAAGAAATCAGCCCTCGACAACTTAACTGGCGGAAAATTTTTTTTTTTGAAAAAATCCCAAAGCCCCGGGGTCACAATTTCAGCAAAAATCTGACTTTTGGCAATTCACTCAAAAATGGTGCCAAACGCTTGTAAATGCGCCCCTGAAAGGTTTGGCGATGGAAACAGAAGGCTTTTTATCACAGGACAAGAAATCAGCCCTCGAAAACTTAACCGGCGGAATTTTTTTTTTTTGAAGAAATCCCAAAGCCCCGGGGTCACAATTTCAGCAAAAATCTGACTTTTGGCAATTCACTCAAAAATGGTGCCAAACGCTTGAAAATGCTCCCCTGAAAGGTTTGGCGATGGAAACAGAAGGCTTTTTTTCACAGGACAAGAAATCAGCCCTCGACAACTTAACCGGCGGAAAAAGATTTTTTTTGAAAAAATCCCTAAGCCCCGGGGTCACAATTTCAGCAAAAATCTGACTTTTGGCAATTCACTCAAAAACGGTGCCAAACGATTGAAAATGCTCCCCTGAAAGGTTTGGCGATGGAAACAGAAGGCTTTTTATCACAGGACAAGAAATCAGCCCTTGACAACTTAACCGGCGGAAAAAGATTTTTTTGAAAAAATCCCTAAGGCCCGGGGTCACAATTTCAGCAAAAAACTGACTTTTGGCAATTCACTCAAAAATGGTGCCAAACGCTTGTAAATGCCACCCCTGAAAGGTTTGGCGATGGAAACAGAAGGCTTTTTATCACAGGACAAGAAATCAGCCCTCGACAACTTAACCGGCGGAAAAAGATTTTTTTTGAAAAAATCATTAAGCCCCGGGGTCACAATTTCAGCAAAAATCTGACTTTTGGCAATTCACTCAAAAATGGTGCCAAACGCTTGAAAATGCTCCCCTGAAAGGTTTGGCGATGGAAACAGAAGGCTTTTTTTCACAGGACAAGAAATCAGCCCTTGACAACTTAACCGGCGGAAAAAGATTTTTTTGAAAAAATCCCTAAGCCCCGGGGTCACAATTTCAGCAAAAATCTGACTTTTGGCAATTCACTCAAAAATGGTGCCAAACGACTGAAAATGCTCCCCTGAAAGGTTTGGCGATGGAAACAGAAGGCTTTTTATCACAGGACAAGAAATCAGCCCTTGACAACTTAACCGGCGGAAAAAGATTTTTTTGAAAAAATCCCAAAGCCCCGGGGTCACAATTTCAGCAAAAATCTGACTTTTGGCAATTCACTCAAAAATGGTGCCAAACGCTTGAAAATGCTCCCCTGAAAGGTTTGGCGATGGAAACAGAAGGCTTTTTATCACAGGACAAGAAATCAGCCCTCGACAACTTAAGCGGCGGATTTTTTTTTTTTTGAAAAAATCCCTAAGCCCCGGGGTGACAATTTCAGCAAAAATCTGACTTTTGGCAATTCACTCAAAAATGGTGCCAAACGCTTGTAAATGCGCCCCTGAAAGGTTTGGCGATGGAAACAGAAGGCTTTTTATCACAGGAGAAGAAATCAGCCCTCGACAACTTAACCGGCAGAATTTTTTTTTTTTGAAAAAATCCCTAAGGCCCGGGGTCACAATTTCAGCAAAAATCTGACTTTTGGCAATTCACTCAAAAATGGTGCCAAACGCTTGTAAATGCGCCCCTGAAAGGTTTGGCGATGGAAACAGAAGGCTTTTTATCACAGGAGAAGAAATCAGCCCTCGACAACTTAACTGGCGGAAATTTTTTTTTTTGAAAAAATCCCTAAGCCCCGGGGTCAGAATTTTAGCAAAAATCTGACTTTTGGCAATTCACTCAAAAATGGTGCCAAACGCTTGAAAATGCTCCCCTGAAAGGTTTGGCGATGGAAACAGAAGGCTTTTTATCACAGGACAAGAAATCAGCCCTCGACAACTTAACCGGCGGAAAATTTTTTTTTTGAAAAAATCCCAAAGCCCCGGGGTCACAATTTCAGCAAAAATCTGACTTTTGGCAATTCACTCAAAAATGGTGCCAAACGCTTGTAAATGCGCCCCTGAAAGGTTTGGCGATGGAAACAGAAGGCTTTTTATCACAGGAGAAGAAATCAGCCCTCGACAACTTAACCGGCGGAAATTTTTTTTTTTGAAAAAATCCCTAAGCCCCGGGGTCAGAATTTTAGCAAAAATCTGACTTTTGGCAATTCACTCAAAAATGGTGCCAAACGCTTGAAAATGCTCCCCTGAAAGGTTTGGCGATGGAAACAGAAGGCTTTTTATCACAGGACAAGAAATCAGCCCTCGACAACTTAACCAGCGGAAAATTTTTTTTTTGAAAAAATCCCAAACCCCCGGGGTCAGAATTTCAGCAAAAATCTGACTTTTGGCAATTCACTCAAAAATGGTGCCAAACGATTGAAAATGTTCCCCTGAAAAGTTCTTCCGTCGAATCAGAAGGCTTTTTATCACAGGACAAGAAATCAGCCCTTGACAACTTAACCGGTGGAAAAAGATGTTTTTGAAAAAATCCCTAGGCCCCGGGGTCACAATTTCAGCAAAAATCTGACTTTTGAACATTCACTCAAAAATGGTGCCAACCGCTTGCAAATGTTCCCCTGAAAAGTTCTTCCAGCGAAACAGAAGGCTTTTTGTCACAGGACAAGAAATCAGCCCTCGACAACTTAACCGGCGGAAAATTTTTTTTTTGAAAAAATCCCAAAGCCCCGGGGTCACAATTTCAGCAAAAATCTGACTTTTGGCAATTCACTCAAAAATGGTGCCAAACGCTTGTAAATGCGCCCCTGAAAGGTTTGGCGATGGAAACAGAAGGCTTTTTATCACAGGAGAAGAAATCAGCCCTCGACAACTTAACCGGCGGAAATTTTTTTTTTTGAAAAAATCCCTAAGCCCCGGGGTCAGAATTTTAGCAAAAATCTGACTTTTGGCAATTCACTCAAAAATGGTGCCAAACGCTTGAAAATGCTCCCCTGAAAGGTTTGGCGATGGAAACAGAAGGCTTTTTTTCACAGGACAAGAAATCAGCACTCGACAACTTAACCGGCGGAAAAAGATTTTTTTGAAAAAATCCCTAAGCCCCGGGGTCACAATTTCAGCAAAAATCTGACTTTTGGCAATTCACTCAAAAACGGTGCCAAACGATTGAAAATGCTCCCCTGAAAGGTTTGGCGATGGAAACAGAAGGCTTTTTATCACAGGACAAGAAATCAGCCCTTGACAACTTAACCGGCGGAAAAAGATTTTTTTGAAAAAATCCCTAAGGCCCGGGGTCACAATTTCAGCAAAAATCTGACTTTTGGCAATTCACTCAAAAATGGTGCCAAACGCTTGTAAATGCGCCCCTGAAAGGTTTGGCGATGGAAACAGAAGGCTTTTTATCACAGGACAAGAAATCAGCCCTCGACAACTTAACCGGCGGAATTTTTTTTTTTTGAAAAAATCCCTAAGCCCCGGGGTGACAATTTCAGCAAAAATCTGACTTTTGGCAATTCACTCAAAAATGGTGCCAAACGCTTGTAAATGCGCCCCTGAAAGGTTTGGCGATGGAAACAGAAGGCTTTTTATCACAGGAGAAGAAATCAGCCCTCGACAACTTAACCGGCAGAATTTTTTTTTTTTTGAAAAAATCCCTAAGGCCCGGGGTCACAATTTCAGCAAAAATCTGACTTTTGGCAATTCACTCAAAAATGGTGCCAAACGCTTGTAAATGCGCCCCTGAAAGGTTTGGCGATGGAAACAGAAGGCTTTTTATCACAGGACAAGAAATCAGCCCTCGACAACTTAACCGGCGGAAATTTTTTTTTTGGAAAAAATCCCTAAGCCCCGGGGTCAGAATTTTAGCAAAAATCTGACTTTTGGAAATTCACTCAAAAATGGTGCCAAACGCTTGAAAATGCTCCCCTGAAAGGTTTGGCGATGGAAACAGAAGGCTTTTTATCACAGGACAAGAAATCAGCCCTCGACAACTTAACCGGCGGAAAATTTTTTTTTTGAAAAAATCCCAAAGCCCCGGGGTCACAATTTCAGCAAAAATCTGACTTTTGGCAATTCACTCAAAAATGGTGCCAAACGCTTGTAAATGCGCCCCTGAAAGGTTTGGCGATGGAAACAGAAGGCTTTTTATCACAAGAGAAGAAATCAGCCCTCAACAACTTAACCGGCGGAAAATTTTTTTTTTGAAAAAATCCCAAAGCCCCGGGGTCAGAATTTCAGCAAAAATCTGACTTTTGGCAATTCACTCAAAAATGGTGCCAAGCGATTGAAAATGCTCCCCTGAAAGGTTTGGCGATGGAAACAGAAGGCTTTTTTTCACAGGACAAGAAATCAGCCCTCGACAACTTAACCGACGGAAAAAGATTTTTTTGAAAAAATCCCTAAGCCCCGGGGTCACAATTTCAGCAAAAATCTGACTTTTGGCAATTCACTCAAAAATGGTGCCAAACGCTTGTAAATGCGCCCCTGAAAGGTTTGGCGATGGAAACAGAAGGCTTTTTATCACAGGACAAGAAATCAGCCCTCGACAACTTAACCGGCGGAAAAAGATTTTTTTGAAAAAATCCCAAAGCCCCGGGGTCAAAATTTCAGCAAAAATCTGACTTTTGGCGATTCACTCAAAAATGGTGCCAAACGCTTGTAAATGCGCCCCTGAAAGGTTTGGCGATGGAAACAGAAGGCTTTTTATCACAGGACAAGAAATCAGCACTCGACAACTTAACCGGTAGAAAAAGATTTTTTTGAAAAAATCCCAAAGCCCCGGGGTCACAATTTCAGCAAAAATCTGACTTTTGGCAATTCACTCAAAAATGGTGCCAAACGCTTTAAAATGCTCCCCTGAAAGGTTTGGCGATGGAAACAGAAGGCTTTTTATCACAGGACAAGAAATCAGCCCTCGACAACTTAACCGGCAGAATTTTTTTTTTTTGAAAAAATCCCTAAGCCCCGGGGTCAGAATTTCAGCAAAAATCTGATTTTTGGCAATTCACTCAAAAATGGTGCCAAACGCTTGAAAATGCTCCCCTGAAAGCTTTGGCGATGGAAACAGAAGGCTTTTTATCACAGGAGAAGAAATCAGCCCTCGACAACTTAACCGGCGGAATTTTTTTTTTTTGAAAAAATCCCAAAGCCCCGGGGTCACAATTTCAGCAAAAATCTGACTTTTGGCAATTCACTCAAAAATGGTGCCAAACACTTGCAAATGCTCCCCTGAAAGCTGTGGCGATGGAAACAGAGGGCTTTTTATCACAGGACAAGAAATCAGCCCTCGACAACTTAACCAGTGGAAAAAGATTTTTTTGAAAAAATCCCTAAGCTCCGGGGTCACAATTTCAGAAAAAAACTGAAATTCAGCCATTCACTCAAAAATGGTGCCAAGTGCTTGCAAATGCTCCCCTGAAAGGTAAGGCAGTCCAAACAGAAGGCTTTTTATCACAGGACAAGAAATCAGCCCTCGACAACTTAACTGGTGGAATTTTTTTTTAAAAAAAATCCCTAAGCCCCGGGGTCACAATTTCAGCAAAAATCTGACTTTTGAACATTCACTCAAAAATGGTGCCAACTGCTTGCAAATGTTCCCCTGAAAGATTTGGCGAGGAACACAAAAGGCTTTTTATCACAGGACAAGAAATCAGCCCTCGACAACTTAACCGGCAGAAATTTGTATTTTGAAAAAATCCCTAAGCCCCGGGGTCACAATTTCAGCAAAAATCTGACTTTTGAACATTCACTCAAAAATGGTGCCAAGTGCTTGCAAATGCTCCCCTGAAAGGTAAGGCAGTCCAAACAGAAGGCTTTTTATCACAGGACAAGAAATCAGCCCTCGACAACTTAACTGGTGGAATTTTTTTTTTAAAAAAATCCCTAAGCCCCGGGGTCACAATTTCAGCAAAAATCTGACTTTTGAACATTCACTCAAAAATGGTGCCAACTGCTTGCAAATGTTCCCCTGAAAGATTTGGCAAGGAACACAAAAGGCTTTTTATCACAGGACAAGAAATCAGCCCTCGACAACTTAACCGGCAGAAATTTGTATTTTGAAAAAATCCCTAAGCCCCGGGGTCACAATTTCAGCAAAAATTCTGACTTTTGGCAATTCACTCAAAAATGGTGCCAAACGCTTGCAACTGCTGCCCTGAAAGATTTGGCGAGGAACACAAAAGGCTTTTTATCACAGGACAAGAAATCAGCCCTCGACAACTTAACCGGCAGAAATTTGTATTTTGAAAAAATCCCTAAGCCCCGGGGTCACAATTTCAGCAAAAATCTGACTTTTGAACATTCACTCAAAAATGGTGCCAACCGCTTGCAAATGTTCCCCTGAAAAGTTCTTCCGGCGAAACAGAAGGCTTTTTGTCACAGGACAAGAAATCAGCCCTCGAAACCTTAAACGGTGGAATTTTTTTTTTTTTTAAATCCCTAAGTCCAGGTCACAATTTCAGCAAAAATCTGACTTTTGGCAATTCACTCAAAAATGGTGCCAACCGCTTGCAAATGCTCCCCTGAAAGCTTTGGCGATGGAAACAGAAGGCTTTTTTTATCACAGGACAAGAAATCAGCCCTCGACAACTTCATCGGCGGAAAAACATTTTTTTGAAATAATCCCTAAGCCCCGGGGTTACAATTTCAGCAAAATTCTGACTTTTGGCAATTCACTCAAAAATGGTGCCAAACGCTTGCAACTGCTGCCCTGAAAGATTTGGCGAGGAACACAAAAGGCTTTTTATCACAGGACAAGAAATCAGCCCTCGACAACTTAACCGGCAGAAATTTGTATTTTGAAAAAATCCCTAAGCCCCGGGGTCACAATTTAAGCAAAAATCTGACTTTTGGCAATTCACTCAAAAATGGTGCCAACCGCTTGCAAATGCTCCCCTGAAAGCTTTGGCGATGGAAACAGAAGGCTTTTTATCACAGGACAAGAAATCAGCCCTCGACAACTTCATCGGCGGAAAAACATTTTTTTGAAAAAATCCCTAAGCCCCGGGGTTACAATTTCAGCAAAATTCTGACTTTTGGCAATTCACTCAAAAATGGTGCCAAACGCTTGCAACTGCTGCCCTGAAAGATTTGGCGAGGAACACAAAAGGCTTTTTATCACAGGACAAGAAATCAGCCCTCGACAACTTAACCGGCAGAAATTTGTATTTTGAAAAAATCCCTAAGCCCCGGGGTCACAATTTAAGCAAAAATCTGACTTTTGGCAATTCACTCAAAAATGGTGCCAACCGCTTGCAAATGCTCCCCTGAAAGCTTTGGCGATGGAAACAGAAGGCTTTTTATCACAGGACAAGAAATCAGCCCTCGACAACTTCATCGGCGGAAAAACATTTTTTTGAAAAAATCCCTAAGCCCCGGGGTTACAATTTCAGCAAAATTCTGACTTTTGGCAATTCACTCAAAAATGGTGCCAAACGCTTGCAACTGCTGCCCTGAAAGATTTGGCGATGGAAACAGAAGGCTTTTTATCACAGGACAAGAAATCAGCCCTCGGCAACTTAACCGGCGGAAAAAGATTTTTTTGAAAAAATCCCAAAGCCCCGGGGTCACAATTTCAGCAAAAATCTGACTTTTGGCAATTCACTCCAAAATGGTGCCAAACGATTGAAAATGCTCCCCTGAAAGGTTTGGCGATGGAAACAGAAGGCTTTTTATCACAGGACAAGAAATCAGCCCTCGACAACTTAACCGGCGGAAATTTTTTTTTTTTGAAAAAATCCCTAAGCCCCGGGGACACAATTTCAACAAAAATCTGACTTTTGGCAATTCACTCAAAAATGGTGCCAAACGCTTGAAAATGCTCCCCTGAAAGGTTTGGCGATGGAAACAGAAGGCTTTTTATCACAGGACAAGAAATCAGCCCTCGACAACTTAACCGGCGGAAAAAGATTTTTTTGAAAAAATCCCTAAGCCCCGGGGTCAGAATTTCAGCAAAAATCTGACTTTTGGCAATTCACTCAAAAATGGTGCCAAACGCTTGTAAATGCGCCCCTGAAAGGTTTGGCGATGGAAACAGAAGGCTTTTTATCACAGGAGAAGAAATCAGCCCTCGACAACTTAACCGGCGGAAATTTTTTTTTTTGAAAAAATCCCTAAGCCCCGGGGTCAGAATTTCAGCAAAAATCTGACTTTTGGCAATTCACTCAAAAATGGTGCCAAACGCTTGTAAATGCGCCCCTGAAAGGTTTGGCGATGGAAACAGAAGGCTTTTTATCACAGGACAAGAAATCAGCCCTCGACAACTTAACCGGCGGAAATTTTTTTTTTTGAAAAAATCCCTAAGCCCCGGGGTCAGAATTTCAGCAAAAATCTGACTTTTGGCAATTCACTCAAAAATGGTGCAAAACGCTTGAAAATGCTCCCCTGAAAGGTTTGGCGATGGAAACAGAAGGCTTTTTATCACACGACAAGAAATCAGCCCTCGACAACTTAACCGGCAGAATTTTTTTTTTTTGAAAAAATCCCTAAGGCCCGGGGTCACAATTTCAGCAAAAATCTGACTTTTGGCAATTCACTCAAAAATGGTGCCAAACGCTTGAAAATGCTCCCCTGAAAGGTTTGGCGATGGAAACAGAAGGCTTTTTATCACAGGACAAGAAATCAGCCCTCGACAACTTAACCGGCGGAAATTTTTTTTTTAAAAAAAATCCCTAAGCCCCGGGGTCACAATTTCAGCAAAAATCTGACTTTTGGCAATTCACGCAAAAATGGTGCCAAACCCTTGAAAATGCTCCCCTGAAAGGTTTGGCGATGGAAACAGAAGGCTTTTTATGACAGGACAAGAAATCAGCCCTCGACAACTTAACCGGCAGAATTTTTTTTTTTTGAAAAAATCCCTAAGGCCCGGGTTCACAATTTCAGCAAAAATCTGACTTTTGGCAATTCACTCAAAAATGGTGTCAAACGACTGAAAATGCTCCCCTGAAAGGTTTGGCGATGGAAACAGAAGGCTTTTTATCACAGGACAAGAAATCAGCCCTTGACAACTTAACCGGCGGAAAAAGATTTTTTTGAAAAAATCCCAAAGCCCCGGGGTCACAATTTCAGCAAAAATCTGACTTTTGGCAATTCACTCAAAAATGGTGCCAAACGCTTGAAAATGCTCCCCTGAAAGGTTTGGCGATGGAAACAGAAGGCTTTTTATCACAGGACAAGAAATCAGCCCTCGACAACTTAACCGGTGGAAATTTTTTTTTTTGAAAAAATCCCTAAGCCCCGGGGTGACAATTTCAGCAAAAATCTGACTTTTGGCAATTCACTCAAAAATGGTGCCAAACGCTTGTAAATGCGCCCCTGAAAGGTTTGGCGATGGAAACAGAAGGCTTTTTATCACAGGAGAAGAAATCAGCCCTCGACAACTTAACCGGCGGAAATTTTTTTTTTTTGAAAAAATCGCTAAGCCCCGGGGTCAGAATTTTAGCAAAAATCTGACTTTTGGCAATTCACTCAAAAATGGTGCCAAACGCTTGAAAATGCTCCCCTGAAAGGTTTGGCGATGGAAACAGAAGGCTTTTTATCACAGGACAAGAAATCAGCCCTCGACAACTTAACCGGCGGAAATTTTTTTTTTTTGAAAAAATCCCTAAGCCCAGGGGTCACAATTTCAACAAAAATCTGACTTTTGGCAATTCACTCAAAAATGGTGCCAAACGCTTGAAAATGCTCCCCTGAAAGGTTTGGCGATGGAAACAGAAGGCTTTTTATCACAGGACAAGAAATCAGCCCTCGACAACTTAACCGGCGGAAAAAGATTTTTTTGAAAAAATCCCTAAGCCCCGGGGTCAGAATTTCAGCAAAAATCTGACTTTTGGCAATTCACTCAAAAATGGTGCCAAACGCTTGTAAATGCGCCCCTGAAAGGTTTGGCGATGGAAACAGAAGGCTTTTTATCACAGGAGAAGAAATCAGCCCTCGACAACTTAACCGGCGGAAATTTTTTTTTTTGAAAAAATCCCTAAGCCCCGGGGTCAGAATTTCAGCAAAAATCTGACTTTTGGCAATTCACTCAAAAATGGTGCCAAACGCTTGTAAATGCGCCCCTGAAAGGTTTGGCGATGGAAACAGAAGGCTTTTTATCACAGGAGAAGAAATCAGCCCTCGACAACTTAACCGGCGGAAATTTTTTTTTTTGAAAAAATCCCTAAGCCCCGGGGTCAGAATTTCAGCAAAAATCTGACTTTTGGCAATTCACTCAAAAATGGTGCAAAACGCTTGAAAATGCTCCCCTGAAAGGTTTGGCGATGGAAACAGAAGGCTTTTTATCACAGGACAAGAAATCAGCCCTCGACAACTTAACCGGCAGAATTTTTTTTTTTTGAAAAAATCCCTAAGGCCCGGGGTCACAATTTCAGCAAAAAACTGACTTTTGGCAATTCACTCAAAAATGGTGCCAAACGCTTGTAAATGCGCCCCTGAAAAGTTTGGCGATGGAAACAGAAGGCTTTTTATCACAGGACAAGAAATCAGCCCTCGACAACTTAACCGGCGGAAAAAGATTTTTTTTGAAAAAATCCCTAAGGCCCGGGGTCACAATTTCAGCAAAAATCTGACTTTTGGCAATTCACTCAAAAATGGTGCCAAACGCTTGAAAATGCTCCCCTGAAAGGTTTGGCGATGGAAACAGAAGGCTTTTTATCACAGGACAAGAAATCAGCCCTCGACAACTTAACCGGCGGAAATTTTTTTTTTAAAAAAAATCCCTAAGCCCCGGGGTCACAATTTCAGCAAAAATCTGACTTTTGGCAATTCACGCAAAAATGGTGCCAAACCCTTGAAAATGCTCCCCTGAAAGGTTTGGCGATGGAAACAGAAGGCTTTTTATCACAGGACAAGAAATCAGCCCTCGACAACTTAACCGGCAGAATTTTTTTTTTTTGAAAAAATCCCTAAGGCCCGGGTTCACAATTTCAGCAAAAATCTGACTTTTGGCAATTCACTCAAAAATGGTGTCAAACGACTGAAAATGCTCCCCTGAAAGGTTTGGCGATGGAAACAGAAGGCTTTTTATCACAGGACAAGAAATCAGCCCTTGACAACTTAACCGGCGGAAAAAGATTTTTTTGAAAAAATCCCAAAGCCCCGGGGTCACAATTTCAGCAAAAATCTGACTTTTGGCAATTCACTCAAAAATGGTGCCAAACGCTTGAAAATGCTCCCCTGAAAGGTTTGGCGATGGAAACAGAAGGCTTTTTATCACAGGACAAGAAATCAGCCCTCGACAACTTAACCGGTGGAAATTTTTTTTTTTGAAAAAATCCCTAAGCCCCGGGGTGACAATTTCAGCAAAAATCTGACTTTTGGCAATTCACTCAAAAATGGTGCCAAACGCTTGTAAATGCGCCCCTGAAAGGTTTGGCGATGGAAACAGAAGGCTTTTTATCACAGGAGAAGAAATCAGCCCTCGACAACTTAACCGGCGGAAATTTTTTTTTTTTGAAAAAATCCCTAAGCCCCGGGGTCAGAATTTTAGCAAAAATCTGACTTTTGGCAATTCACTCAAAAATGGTGCCAAACGCTTGAAAATGCTCCCCTGAAAGGTTTGGCGATGGAAACAGAAGGCTTTTTATCACAGGACAAGAAATCAGCCCTCGACAACTTAACCGGTGGAAATTTTTTTTTTTGAAAAAATCCCTAAGCCCCGGGGTGACAATTTCAGCAAAAATCTGACTTTTGGCAATTCACTCAAAAATGGTGCCAAACGCTTGTAAATGCGCCCCTGAAAGGTTTGGCGATGGAAACAGAAGGCTTTTTATCACAGGAGAAGAAATCAGCCCTCGACAACTTAACCGGCGGAAATTTTTTTTTTTTGAAAAAATCGCTAAGCCCCGGGGTCAGAATTTTAGCAAAAATCTGACTTTTGGCAATTCACTCAAAAATGGTGCCAAACGCTTGAAAATGCTCCCCTGAAAGGTTTGGCGATGGAAACAGAAGGCTTTTTATCACAGGACAAGAAATCAGCCCTCGACAACTTAACCGGCGGAAATTTTTTTTTTTTTGAAAAAATCCCTAAGCCCAGGGGTCACAATTTCAACAAAAATCTGACTTTTGGCAATTCACTCAAAAATGGTGCCAAACGCTTGAAAATGCTCCCCTGAAAGGTTTGGCGATGGAAACAGAAGGCTTTTTATCACAGGACAAGAAATCAGCCCTCGACAACTTAACCGGCGGAAAAAGATTTTTTTGAAAAAATCCCTAAGCCCCGGGGTCAGAATTTCAGCAAAAATCTGACTTTTGGCAATTCACTCAAAAATGGTGCCAAACGCTTGTAAATGCGCCCCTGAAAGGTTTGGCGATGGAAACAGAAGGCTTTTTATCACAGGAGAAGAAATCAGCCCTCGACAACTTAACCGGCGGAAATTTTTTTTTTTGAAAAAATCCCTAAGCCCCGGGGTCAGAATTTCAGCAAAAATCTGACTTTTGGCAATTCACTCAAAAATGGTGCCAAACGCTTGTAAATGCGCCCCTGAAAGGTTTGGCGATGGAAACAGAAGGCTTTTTATCACAGGAGAAGAAATCAGCCCTCGACAACTTAACCGGCGGAAATTTTTTTTTTTGAAAAAATCCCTAAGCCCCGGGGTCAGAATTTCAGCAAAAATCTGACTTTTGGCAATTCACTCAAAAATGGTGCAAAACGCTTGAAAATGCTCCCCTGAAAGGTTTGGCGATGGAAACAGAAGGCTTTTTATCACAGGACAAGAAATCAGCCCTCGACAACTTAACCGGCAGAATTTTTTTTTTTTGAAAAAATCCCTAAGGCCCGGGGTCACAATTTCAGCAAAAAACTGACTTTTGGCAATTCACTCAAAAATGGTGCCAAACGCTTGTAAATGCGCCCCTGAAAAGTTTGGCGATGGAAACAGAAGGCTTTTTATCACAGGACAAGAAATCAGCCCTCGACAACTTAACCGGCGGAAAAAGATTTTTTTTGAAAAAATCCCTAAGGCCCGGGGTCACAATTTCAGCAAAAATCTGACTTTTGGCAATTCACTCAAAAATGGTGCCAAACGCTTGAAAATGCTCCCCTGAAAGGTTTGGCGATGGAAACAGAAGGCTTTTTATCACAGGACAAGAAATCAGCCCTCGACAACTTAACCGGCGGAAATTTTTTTTTTTAAAAAAATCCCTAAGCCCCGGGGTCACAATTTCAGCAAAAATCTGACTTTTGGCAATTCACGCAAAAATGGTGCCAAACCCTTGAAAATGCTCCCCTGAAAGGTTTGGCGATGGAAACAGAAGGCTTTTTATCACAGGACAAGAAATCAGCCCTCGACAACTTAACCGGCAGAATTTTTTTTTTTTGAAAAAATCCCTAAGGCCCGGGTTCACAATTTCAGCAAAAATCTGACTTTTGGCAATTCACTCAAAAATGGTGTCAAACGACTGAAAATGCTCCCCTGAAAGGTTTGGCGATGGAAACAGAAGGCTTTTTATCACAGGAGAAGAAATCAGCCCTTGACAACTTAACCGGCGGAAAAAGATTTTTTTGAAAAAATCCCAAAGCCCCGGGGTCACAATTTCAGCAAAAATCTGACTTTTGGCAATTCACTCAAAAATGGTGCCAAACGCTTGAAAATGCTCCCCTGAAAGGTTTGGCGATGGAAACAGAAGGCTTTTTATCACAGGACAAGAAATCAGCCCTCGACAACTTAACCGGTGGAAATTTTTTTTTTTGAAAAAATCCCTAAGCCCCGGGGTCACAATTTCAGCAAAAATCTGACTTTTGGCAATTCACTCAAAAATGGTGCCAAACGCTTGCAACTGCTGCCCTGAAAGATTTGGCGAGGAACACAAAAGGCTTTTTATCACAGGACAAGAAATCAGCCCTCGACAACTTAACCGGCAGAAATTTGTATTTTGAAAAAATCCCTAAGCCCCGGGGTCACAATTTAAGCAAAAATCTGACTTTTGGCAATTCACTCAAAAATGGTGCCAACCGCTTGCAAATGCTCCCCTGAAAGCTTTGGCGATGGAAACAGAAGGCTTTTTATCACAGGACAAGAAATCAGCCCTCGGCAACTTAACCGGCGGAAAAAGATTTTTTTGAAAAAATCCCAAAGCCCCGGGGTCACAATTTCAGCAAAAATCTGACTTTTGGCAATTCACTCCAAAATGGTGCCAAACGATTGAAAATGCTCCCCTGAAAGGTTTGGCGATGGAAACAGAAGGCTTTTTATCACAGGACAAGAAATCAGCCCTCGACAACTTAACCGGCGGAAATTTTTTTTTTTTGAAAAAATCCCTAAGCCCAGGGGTCACAATTTCAACAAAAATCTGACTTTTGGCAATTCACTCAAAAATGGTGCCAAACGCTTGAAAATGCTCCCCTGAAAGGTTTGGCGATGGAAACAGAAGGCTTTTTATCACAGGACAAGAAATCAGCCCTCGACAACTTAACCGGCGGAAAAAGATTTTTTTGAAAAAATCCCTAAGCCCCGGGGTCAGAATTTCAGCAAAAATCTGACTTTTGGCAATTCACTCAAAAATGGTGCCAAACGCTTGTAAATGCGCCCCTGAAAGGTTTGGCGATGGAAACAGAAGGCTTTTTATCACAGGAGAAGAAATCAGCCCTCGACAACTTAACCGGCGGAAATTTTTTTTTTGAAAAAATCCCTAAGCCCCGGGGTCAGAATTTCAGCAAAAATCTGACTTTTGGCAATTCACTCAAAAATGGTGCCAAACGCTTGTAAATGCGCCCCTGAAAGGTTTGGCGATGGAAACAGAAGGCTTTTTATCACAGGAGAAGAAATCAGCCCTCGACAACTTAACCGGCGGAAATTTTTTTTTTTGAAAAAATCCCTAAGCCCCGGGGTCAGAATTTCAGCAAAAATCTGACTTTTGGCAATTCACTCAAAAATGGTGCAAAACGCTTGAAAATGCTCCCCTGAAAGGTTTGGCGATGGAAACAGAAGGCTTTTTATCACACGACAAGAAATCAGCCCTCGACAACTTAACCGGCAGAATTTTTTTTTTTTGAAAAAATCCCTAAGGCCCGGGGTCACAATTTCAGCAAAAAACTGACTTTTGGCAATTCACTCAAAAATGGTGCCAAACGCTTGTAAATGCGCCCCTGAAAAGTTTGGCGATGGAAACAGAAGGCTTTTTATCACAGGACAAGAAATCAGCCCTCGACAACTTAACCGGCGGAAAAAGATTTTTTTTGAAAAAATCCCTAAGGCCCGGGGTCACAATTTCAGCAAAAATCTGACTTTTGGCAATTCACTCAAAAATGGTGCCAAACGCTTGAAAATGCTCCCCTGAAAGGTTTGGCGATGGAAACAGAAGGCTTTTTATCACAGGACAAGAAATCAGCCCTCGACAACTTAACCGGCGGAAATTTTTTTTTTTAAAAAAATCCCTAAGCCCCGGGGTCACAATTTCAGCAAAAATCTGACTTTTGGCAATTCACGCAAAAATGGTGCCAAACCCTTGAAAATGCTCCCCTGAAAGGTTTGGCGATGGAAACAGAAGGCTTTTTATCACAGGACAAGAAATCAGCCCTCGACAACTTAACCGGCAGAATTTTTTTTTTTTGAAAAAATCCCTAAGGCCCGGGTTCACAATTTCAGCAAAAATCTGACTTTTGGCAATTCACTCAAAAATGGTGTCAAACGACTGAAAATGCTCCCCTGAAAGGTTTGGCGATGGAAACAGAAGGCTTTTTATCACAGGACAAGAAATCAGCCCTTGACAACTTAACCGGCGGAAAAAGATTTTTTTGAAAAAATCCCAAAGCCCCGGGGTCACAATTTCAGCAAAAATCTGACTTTTGGCAATTCACTCAAAAATGGTGCCAAACGCTTGAAAATGCTCCCCTGAAAGGTTTGGCGATGGAAACAGAAGGCTTTTTATCACAGGACAAGAAATCAGCCCTCGACAACTTAACCGGTGGAAATTTTTTTTTTTGAAAAAATCCCTAAGCCCCGGGGTGACAATTTCAGCAAAAATCTGACTTTTGGCAATTCACTCAAAAATGGTGCCAAACGCTTGTAAATGCGCCCCTGAAAGGTTTGGCGATGGAAACAGAAGGCTTTTTATCACAGGAGAAGAAATCAGCCCTCGACAACTTAACCGGCGGAAATTTTTTTTTTTTGAAAAAATCCCTAAGCCCCGGGGTCAGAATTTTAGCAAAAATCTGACTTTTGGCAATTCACTCAAAAATGGTGCCAAACGCTTGAAAATGCTCCCCTGAAAGGTTTGGCGATGGAAACAGAAGGCTTTTTTTCACAGGACAAGAAATCAGCCCTCGACAACTTAACCGGCAGAATTTTTTTTTTTTGAAAAAATCCCTAAGCCCCGGGGTCACAATTTCAGCAAAAATCTGACTTTTGGCAATTCACTCAAAAATGGTGCCAAACGCTTGTAAATGCGCCCCTGAAAAGTTTGGCGATGGAAACAGAAGGCTTTTTATCACAGGACAAGAAATCAGCCCTCCACAACTTAACCGGCGGAAAAAGATTTTTTTTGAAAAAATCCCTAAGCCCCGGGGTCACAATTTCAGCAAAAATCTGACTTTTGGCAATTCACTCAAAAAAGGGTGCGAAACGACTGAAAATGCTCCCCTGAAAGGTTTGGCGATGGAAACAGAAGGCTTTTTATCACAGGAGAAGAAATCAGCCCTCGACAACTTAACCGGCGGAAATTTTTTTTTTTAAAAAAATCCCTAAGCCCCGGGGTCACAATTTCAGCAAAAATCTGACTTTTGGCAATTCACGCAAAAATGGTGCCAAACCCTTGAAAATGCTCCCCTGAAAGGTTTGGCGATGGAAACAGAAGGCTTTTTATCACAGGACAAGAAATCAGCCCTTGACAACTTAACCGGCGGAAAAAGATTTTTTTGAAAAAATCCCAAAGCCCCGGGGTCACAATTTCAGCAAAAATCTGACTTTTGGCAATTCACTCAAAAATGGTGCCAAACGCTTGTAAATGCGCCCCTGAAAGGTTTGGCGATGGAAACAGAAGGCTTTTTATCACAGGAGAAGAAATCAGCCCTCGACAACTTAACCGGCAAAATTTTTTTTTTTTTTAAAAATCCCTAAGGCCCGGGGTCAGTATTTTAGCAAAAATCTGACTTTTGGCAATTCACTCAAAAATGGTGCCAAACGCTTGAAAATGCTCCCCTGAAAGGTTTGGCGATGGAAACAGAAGGCTTTTTATCACAGGAGAAGAAATCAGCCCTCGACAACTTAACCGGCGGAAATTTTTTTTTTTTTAAAAAAATCCCTAAGCCCCGGGGTCAGAATTTCAGCAAAAATCTGACTTTTGGCAATTCACTCAAAAATGGTGCCAAACGCTTGAAAATGCTCCCCTGAAAGGTTTGGCGATGGAAACAGAAGGCTTTTTATCACAGGACAAGAAATCAGCCCTTGACAACTTAACCGGCGGAAAATTTTTTTTTTGAAAAAATCCCAAAGCCCCGGGGTCACAATTTCAGCAAAAATCTGACTTTTGGCAATTCACTCAAAAATGGTGCCAAACGCTTGAAAATGCTCCCCTGAAAGGTTTGGCGATGGAAACAGAAGGCTTTTTTTCACAGGACAAGAAATCAGCCCTCGACAACTTAACCGGCGGAAAAAGATTTTTTTGAAAAATCCCTAAGCCCCGGGGTCACAATTTCAGCAAAAATCTGACTTTTGGCAATTCACTCAAAAACGGTGCCAAACGATTGAAAATGCTCCCCTGAAAGGTTTGGCGATGGAAACAGAAGGCTTTTTATCACAGGACAAGAAATCAGCCCTTGACAACTTAACCGGCGGAAAAAGATTTTTTTGAAAAAATCCCAAAGCCCCGGGGTCACAATTTCAGCAAAAAACTGACTTTTGGCAATTCACTCAAAAATGGTGCCAAACGCTTGTAAATGCGCCCCTGAAAGGTTTGGCGATGGAAACAGAAGGCTTTTTATCACAGGACAAGAAATCAGCCCTCGACAACTTAACCGGCGGAAATTTTTTTTTTTGAAAAAATCCCTAAGCCCCGGGGTCACAATTTCAGCAAAAATCTGACTTTTGGCAATTCACTCAAAAATGGTGCCAAACGCTTGAAAATGCTCCCCTGAAAGGTTTGGCGATGGAAACAGAAGGCTTTTTTTCACAGGACAAGAAATCAGCCCTCGACAACTTAACCGGCGGAAAAAGATTTTTTTGAAAAAATCCCTAAGCCCCGGCGTCACAATTTCAGCAAAAATCTGACTTTTGGCAATTCACGCAAAAATGGTGCCAAACGCTTGAAAATGCTCCCCTGAAAGGTTTGGCGATGGAAACAGAAGGCTTTTTATCACAGGACAAGAAATCAGCCCTCGACAACTTAACCGGCGGTAATTTTTTTTAAAAAAAAAATCCCTAAGCCTCGGGGTCACAATTTCAGCAAAAATCTGACTTTTGGCAATTCACGCAAAAATGGTGCCAAACGACTGAAAATGCTCCCCTGAAAGGTTTGGCGATGGAAACAGAAGGCTTTTTATCACAGGACAAGAAATCAGCCCTTGACAACTTAACCGGCGGAAAAAGATTTTTTTGAAAAAATCCCAAAGCCCCGGGGTCACAATTTCAGCAAAAATCTGACTTTTGGCAATTCACTCAAAAATGGTGCCAAACGCTTTAAAATGCTCCCCTGAAAGGTTTGGCGATGGAAACAGAAGGCTTTTTATCACAGGACAAGAAATCAGCCCTCGACAACTTAACCGGCAGAATTTTTTTTTTTTGAAAAAATCCCTAAGCCCCGGGGTCAGAATTTCAGCAAAAATCTGATTTTTGGCAATTCACTCAAAAATGGTGCCAAACGCTTGAAAATGCTCCCCTGAAAGCTTTGGCGATGGAAACAGAAGGCTTTTTATCACAGGAGAAGAAATGAGCCCTCGACAACTTAACCGGCGGAAATTTTTTTTTTTGAAAAAATCCCAAAGCCCCGGGGTCACAATTTCAGCAAAAATCTGACTTTTGGCAATTCACTCAAAAATGGTGCCAAACACTTGCAAATGCTCCCCTGAAAGCTGTGGCGATGGAAACAGAGGGCTTTTTATCACAGGACAAGAAATCAGCCCTCGACAACTTAACCAGCGGAAAAAGATTTTTTTGAAAAAATCCCTAAGCTCCGGGGTCACAATTTCAGAAAAAAACTGAAATTCAGCCATTCACTCAAAAATGGTGCCAAGTGCTTGCAAATGCTCCCCTGAAAGGTAAGGCAGTCCAAACAGAAGGCTTTTTATCACAGGACAAGAAATCAGCCCTCGACAACTTAACTGGTGGAATTTTTTTTTTAAAAAAATCCCTAAGCCCCGGGGTCACAATTTCAGCAAAAATCTGACTTTTGAACATTCACTCAAAAATGGTGCCAACTGCTTGCAAATGTTCCCCTGAAAAGTTCTTCCGTCGAATCAGAAGGCTTTTTATCACAGGACAAGAAATCAGCCCTTGACAACTTAACCGGTGGAAAAAGATGTTTTTGAAAAAATCCCTAGGCCCCGGGGTCACAATTTCAGCAAAAATCTGACTTTTGAACATTCACTCAAAAATGGTGCCAACCGCTTGCAAATGTTCCCCTGAAAAGTTCTTCCGGCGAAACAGAAGGCTTTTTGTCACAGGACAAGAAATCAGCCCTCGAAACCATAAACGGTGGAATTTTTTTTTTTTTTAAATCCCTAAGTCCAGGTCACAATTTCAGCAAAAATCTGACTTTTGGCAATTCACTCAAAAATGGTGCCAACCGCTTGCAAATGCTCCCCTGAAAGCTTTGGCGATGGAAACAGAAGGCTTTTTTTATCACAGGACAAGAAATCAGCCCTCGACAACTTCATCGGCGGAAAAACATTTTTTTGAAATAATCCCTAAGCCCCGGGGTTACAATTTCAGCAAAATTCTGACTTTTGACAATTCACTCAAAAATGGTGCCAAACGCTTGCAACTGCTGCCCTGAAAGATTTGGCGAGGAACACAAAAGGCTTTTTATCACAGGACAAGAAATCAGCCCTCGACAACTTAACCGGCAGAAATTTGTATTTTGAAAAAATCCCTAAGCCCCGGAGTCACAATTTAAGCAAAAATCTGACTTTTGGCAATTCACTCCAAAATGGTGCCAAACGATTGAAAATGCTCCCCTGAAAGGTTTGGCGATGGAAACAGAAGGCTTTTTATCACAGGACAAGAAATCAGCCCTCGACAACTTAACCGGCGGAAATTTTTTTTTTTGAAAAAATCCCTAAGCCCAGGGGTCACAATTTCAACAAAAATCTGACTTTTGGCAATTCACTCAAAAATGGTGCCAAACGCTTGAAAATGCTCCCCTGAAAGGTTTGGCGATGGAAACAGAAGGCTTTTTATCACAGGACAAGAAATCAGCCCTCGACAACTTAACCGGCGGAAAAAGATTTTTTTGAAAAAATCCCAAAGCCCCGGGGTCACAATTTCAGCAAAAATCTGACTTTTGGCAATTCACTCAAAAATGGTGCCAAACGCTTGTAAATGCGCCCCTGAAAGGTTTGGCGATGGAAACAGAAGGCTTTTTATCACAGGAGAAGAAATCAGCCCTCGACAACTTAACCGGCGGAAATTTTTTTTTTTGAAAAAATCCCTAAGCCCCGGGGTCAGAATTTCAGCAAAAATCTGACTTTTGGCAATTCACTCAAAAATGGTGCAAAACGCTTGAAAATGCTCCCCTGAAAGGTTTGGCGATGGAAACAGAAGGCTTTTTATCACACGACAAGAAATCAGCCCTCGACAACTTAACCGGCAGAATTTTTTTTTTTTGAAAAAATCCCTAAGGCCCGGGGTCACAATTTCAGCAAAAAACTGACTTTTGGCAATTCACTCAAAAATGGTGCCAAACGCTTGTAAATGCGCCCCTGAAAAGTTTGGCGATGGAAACAGAAGGCTTTTTATCACAGGACAAGAAATCAGCCCTCGACAACTTAACCGGCGGAAAAAGATTTTTTTTGAAAAAATCCCTAAGGCCCGGGGTCACAATTTCAGCAAAAATCTGACTTTTGGCAATTCACTCAAAAATGGTGCCAAACGCTTGAAAATGCTCCCCTGAAAGGTTTGGCGATGGAAACAGAAGGCTTTTTATCACAGGACAAGAAATCAGCCCTCGACAACTTAACCGGCGGAAATTTTTTTTTTTAAAAAAAATCCCTAAGCCCCGGGGTCACAATTTCAGCAAAAATCTGACTTTTGGCAATTCACGCAAAAATGGTGCCAAACCCTTGAAAATGCTCCCCTGAAAGGTTTGGCGATGGAAACAGAAGGCTTTTTATCACAGGACAAGAAATCAGCCCTCGACAACTTAACCGGCAGAATTTTTTTTTTTTGAAAAAATCCCTAAGGCCCGGGGTCACAATTTCAGCAAAAATCTGACTTTTGGCAATTCACTCAAAAATGGTGTCAAACGACTGAAAATGCTCCCCTGAAAGGTTTGGCGATGGAAACAGAAGGCTTTTTATCACAGGACAAGAATTCAGCCCTTGACAACTTAACCGGCGGAAAAAGATTTTTTTGAAAAAATCCCAAAGCCCCGGGGTCACAATTTCAGCAAAAATCTGACTTTTGGCAATTCACTCAAAAATGGTGCCAAACGCTTGAAAATGCTCCCCTGAAAGGTTTGGCGATGGAAACAGAAGGCTTTTTATCACAGGACAAGAAATCAGCCCTCGACAACTTAACCGGCGAAAATTTTTTTTTTTTGAAAAAATCCCTAAGCCCCGGGGTCAGAATTTCAGCAAAAATCTGACTTTTGGCAATTCACTCAAAAATGGTGCCAAACGCTTGAAAATGCTCCCCTGAAAGGTTTGGCGATGGAAACAGAAGGCTTTTTTTCACAGGACAAGAAATCAGCCCTCGACAACTTAACCGGCGGAAAAAGATTTTTTTGAAAAATCCCTAAGCCCCGGGGTCACAATTTCAGCAAAAATCTGACTTTTGGCAATTCACTCAAAAACGGTGCCAAACGATTGAAAATGCTCCCCTGAAAGGTTTGGCGATGGAAACAGAAGGCTTTTTATCACAGGACAAGAAATCAGCCCTTGACAACTTAACCGGCGGAAAAAGATTTTTTTGAAAAAATCCCAAAGCCCCGGGGTCACAATTTCAGCAAAAATCTGACTTTTGGCAATTCACTCAAAAATGGTGCCAAACGCTTGTAAATGCGCCCCTGAAAGGTTTGGCGATGGAAACAGAAGGCTTTTTATCACAGGACAAGAAATCAGCCCTCGACAACTTAACCGGCGGAAATTTTTTTTTTTGAAAAAATCCCTAAGCCCCGGGGTCACAATTTCAGCAAAAATCTGACTTTTGGCAATTCACTCAAAAATGGTGCCAAACGCTTGAAAATGCTCCCCTGAAAGGTTTGGCGATGGAAACAGAAGGCTTTTTTTCACAGGACAAGAAATCAGCCCTCGACAACTTAACCGGCGGAAAAAGATTTTTTTGAAAAAATCCCTAAGCCCCGGGGTCACAATTTCAGCAAAAATCTGACTTTTGGCAATTCACTCAAAAATGGTGCCAAACGATTGAAAATGCTCCCCTGAAAGGTTTGGCGATGGAAACAGAAGGCTTTTTATCACAGGACAAGAAATCAGCCCTTGACAACTTAACCGGCGGAAAAAGATTTTTTTGAAAAAATCCCTAAGGCCCGGGGTCACAATTTCAGCAAAAAACTGACTTTTGGCAATTCACTCAAAAATGGTGCCAAACGCTTGTAAATGCCCCCCCCCCCGAAAGGTTTGGCGATGGAAACAGAAGGCTTTTTATCACAGGACAAGAAATCAGCCCTCGACAACTTAACCGGCGGAAAAAGATTTTTTTTGAAAAAATCCCTAAGCCCCGGGGTCACAATTTCAGCAAAAATCTGACTTTTGGCAATTCACTCAAAAATGGTGCCAAACGCTTGTAAATGCGCCCCTGAAAGGTTTGGCGATGGAAACAGAAGGCTTTTTATCACAGGAGAAGAAATCAGCCCTCGACAACTTAACCGGCGGAAATTTTTTTTTTTTGAAAAAATCCCTAAGCCCCGGGGTCAGAATTTTAGCAAAAATCTGACTTTTGGCAATTCACTCAAAAATGGTGCCAAACGCTTGAAAATGCTCCCCTGAAAGGTTTTGCGATGGAAACCGAAGGCTTTTTATCACAGGACAAGAAATCAGCCCTTGACAACTTAACCGGCGGAAAATTTGTTTTTTGAAAGAATCCCAAAGCCCCGGGGTTACAATTTCAGCAAAAATCTGACTTTTGGCAATTCACTCAAAAATGGTGCCAAACGCTTGAAAATGCTCCCCTGAAAGGTTTGGCGATGGAAACAGAAGGCTTTTTTTCACAGGACAAGAAATCAGCCCTCGACAACTTAACCGGCGGAAAAAGATTTTTTTGAAAAATCCCTAAGCCCCGGGGTCACAATTTCAGCAAAAATCTGACTTTTGGCAATTCACTCAAAAACGGTGCCAAACGATTGAAAATGCTCCCCTGAAAGGTTTGGCGATGGAAACAGAAGGCTTTTTATCACAGGACAAGAAATCAGCCCTTGACAACTTAACCGGCGGAAAAAGATTTTTTTGAAAAAATCCCAAAGCCCCGGGGTCACAATTTCAGCAAAAATCTGACTTTTGGCAATTCACTCAAAAATGGTGCCAAACGCTTGTAAATGCGCCCCTGAAAGGTTTGGCGATGGAAACAGAAGGCTTTTTATCACAGGACAAGAAATCAGCCCTTGACAACTTAACCGGCGGAAATTTTTTTTTTGGAAAAAATCCCTAAGCCCCGGGGTCACAATTTCAGCAAAAATCTGACTTTTGGCAATTCACTCAAAAATGGTGCCAAACGCTTGAAAATGCTCCCCTGAAAGGTTTGGCGATGGAAACAGAAGGCTTTTTTTCACAGGACAAGAAATCAGCCCTCGACAACTTAACCGGCGGAAAAAGATTTTTTTGAAAAAATCCCTAAGCCCCGGGGTCACAATTTCAGCAAAAATCTGACTTTTGGCAATTCACTCAAAAATGGTGCCAAACGCTTGAAAATGCTCCCCTGAAAGGTTTGGCGATGGAAACAGAAGGCTTTTTATCACAGGACAAGAAATCAGCCCTCGACAACTTAACCGGCGGAAATTTTTTTTTTTAAAAAAAATCCCTAAGCCCCGGGGTCACAATTTCAGCAAAAATCTGACTTTTGGCAATTCACGCAAAAATGGTGCCAAACGACTGAAAATGCTCCCCTGAAAGGTTTGGCGATGGAAACAGAAGGCTTTTTATCACAGGACAAGAAATCAGCCCTTGACAACTTAACCGGCGGAAAAAGATTTTTTTGAAAAAATCCCAAAGCCCCGGGGTCACAATTTCAGCAAAAATCTGACTTTTGGCAATTCACTCAAAAATGGTGCCAAACGCTTGAAAATGCTCCCCTGAATGGTTTGGCGATGGAAACAGAAGGCTTTTTATCACAGGACAAGAAATCAGCCCTCGACAACTTAACCGGTGGAATTTTTTTTTTTTGAAAAAATCCCTAAGCCCCGGGGTGACAATTTCAGCAAAAATCTGACTTTTGGCAATTCACTCAAAAATGGTGCCAAACGCTTGTAAATGCGCCCCTGAAAGGTTTGGCGATGGAAACAGAAGGCTTTTTATCACAGGAGAAGAAATCAGCCCTCGACAACTTAACCGGCGGAAATTTTTTTTTTTTGAAAAAATCCCTAAGCCCCGGGGTCAGAATTTTAGCAAAAATCTGACTTTTGGCAATTCACTCAAAAATGGTGCCAAACGCTTGAAAATGCTCCCCTGAAAGGTTTGGCGATGGAAACAGAAGGCTTTTTATCACAGGAGAAGAAATCAGCCCTCGACAACTTAACTGGCGGAAATTTTTTTTTTTTTAAAAAAATCCCTAAGCCCCGGGGTCAGAATTTTAGCAAAAATCTGACTTTTGGCAATTCACTCAAAAATGGTGCCAAACGCTTGAAAATGCTCCCCTGAAAGGTTTGGCGATGGAAACAGAAGGCTTTTTATCACAGGACAAGAAATCAGCCCTCGACAACTTAACCGGCGGAAAAAGATTTTTTTGAAAAAATCCCTAAGCCCCGGGGTCACAATTTCAGCAAAAATCTGACTTTTGGCAATTCACTCAAAAATGGTGCCAAACGCTTTAAAATGCTCCCCTGAAAGGTTTGGCGATGGAAACAGAAGGCTTTTTATCACAGGACAAGAAATCAGCCCTCGACAACTTAACCGGCGGAAATTTTTTTTTTAAAAAAAATCCCTAAGCCCTGGGGTCACAATTTCAGCAAAAATCTGACTTTTGGCAATTCACGCAAAAATGGTGCCAAACGACTGAAAATGCTCCCCTGAAAGGTTTGGCGATGGAAACAGAAGGCTTTTTATCACAGGACAAGAAATCAGCCCTTGACAACTTAACCGGCGGAAAAAGATTTTTTTGAAAAAATCCCAAAGCCCCGGGGTCACAATTTCAGCAAAAATCTGACTTTTGGCAATTCACTCAAAAATGGTGCCAAACGCTTGAAAATGCTCCCCTGAAAGGTTTGGCGATGGAAACAGAAGGCTTTTTATCACAGGACAAGAAATCAGCCCTCGACAACTTAACCGGTGGAATTTTTTTTTTTTTGAAAAAATCCCTACGGCCCGGGGTGACAATTTCAGCAAAAATCTGACTTTTGGCAATTCACTCAAAAATGGTGCCAAACGCTTGTAAATGCGCCCCTGAAAGGTTTGGCGATGGAAACAGAAGGCTTTTTATCACAGGAGAAGAAATCAGCCCTCGACAACTTAACCGGCGGAAATTTTTTTTTTTAAAAAAAATCCCTAAGCCCCGGGGTCAGAATTTTAGCAAAAATCTGACTTTTGGCAATTCACTCAAAAATGGTGCCAAACGCTTGAAAATGCTCCCCTGAAAGGTTTGGCGATGGAAACAGAAGGCTTTTTATCACAGGAGAAGAAATCAGCCCTCGACAACTTAACCGGCAAAATTTTTTTTTTTTTGAAAAAATCCCTAAGGCCCGGGGTGACAATTTCAGCAAAAATCTGACTTTTGGCAATTCACTCAAAAATGGTGCCAAACGCTTGTAAATGCGCCCCTGAAAGGTTTGGCGATGGAAACAGAAGGCTTTTTATCACAGGAGAAGAAATCAGCCCTCGACAACTTAACCGGCGGAAATTTTTTTTTTTTGAAAAAATCCCTAAGCCCCGGGGTCAGAATTTTAGCAAAAATCTGACTTTTGGCAATTCACTCAAAAATGGTGCCAAACGCTTGAAAATGCTCCCTTGAAAGGTTTGGCGATGGAAACAGAAGGCTTTTTATCACAGGAGAAGAAATCAGCCCTCGACAACTTAACCGGCAAAATTTTTTTTTTTTGAAAAAATCCCTAAGGCCCGGGGTCACAATTTCAGCAAAAATCTGACTTTTGGCAATTCACTCAAAAATGGTGCCAAACGCTTGTAAATACGCCCCTGAAAGGTTTGGCGATGGAAACAGAAGGCTTTTTATCACAGGAGAAGAAATCAGCCCTCGACAACTTAACTGGCGGAAATTTTTTTTTTTTGAAAAAATCCCTAAGCCCCGGGGTCAGAATTTTAGCAAAAATCTGACTTTTGGCAATTCACTCAAAAATGGTGCCAAACGCTTGAAAATGCTCCCCTGAAAGGTTTGGCGATGGAAACAGAAGGCTTTTTTTCACAGGACAAGAAATCAGCCCTCGACAACTTAACCGGCGGAAAAAGATTTTTTTGAAAAAATCCCTAAGCCCCGGGGTCACAATTTCAGCAAAAATCTGACTTTTGGCAATTCACTCAAAAATGGTGCCAAACGCTTTAAAATGCTCCCCTGAAAGGTTTGGCGATGGAAACAGAAGGCTTTTTATCACAGGACAAGAAATCAGCCCTCGACAACTTAACCGGCGGAAATTTTTTTTTTTAAAAAAATCCCTAAGCCCCGGGGTCACAATTTCAGCAAAAATCTGACTTTTGGCAATTCACGCAAAAATGGTGCCAAACGACTGAAAATGCTCCCCTGAAAGGTTTGGCGATGGAAACAGAAGGCTTTTTATCACAGGACAAGAAATCAGCCCTTGACAACTTAACCGGCGGAAAAAGATTTTTTTGAAAAAATCCCAAAGCCCCGGGGTCACAATTTCAGCAAAAATCTGACTTTTGGCAATTCACTCAAAAATGGTGCCAAACGCTTGAAAATGCTCCCCTGAAAGGTTTGGCGATGGAAACAGAAGGCTTTTTATCACAGGACAAGAAATCAGCCCTCGACAACTTAACCGGTGGAATTTTTTTTTTTTGAAAAAATCCCTAAGCCCCGGGGTGACAATTTCTGCAAAAATCTGACTTTTGGCAATTCACTCAAAAATGGTGCCAAACGCTTGTAAATGCGCCCCTGAAAGGTTTGGCGATGGAAACAGAAGGCTTTTTATCACAGGAGAAGAAATCAGCCCTCGACAACTTAACCGGCGGAAATTTTTTTTTTTTGAAAAAATCCCTAAGCCCCGGGGTCAGAATTTTAGCAAAAATCTGACTTTTGGCAATTCACTCAAAAATGGTGCCAAACGCTTGAAAATGCTCCCCTGAAAGGTTTGGCGATGGAAACAGAAGTCTGTTTAACACAGGACAAGAAATCAGCCCTCGACAACTTAACCGGTGGAATTTTTTTTTTTTTGAAAAAATCCCTAAGCCCCGGGGTGACAATTTCTGCAAAAATCTGACTTTTGGCAATTCACTCAAAAATGGTGCCAAACGCTTGTAAATGCGCCCCTGAAAGGTTTGGCGATGGAAACAGAAGGCTTTTTATCACAGGAGAAGAAATCAGCCCTCGACAACTTAACCGGCGGAAATTTTTTTTTTTTGAAAAAATCCCTAAGCCCCGGGGTCAGAATTTTAGCAAAAATCTGACTTTTGGCAATTCACTCAAAAATGGTGCCAAACGCTTGAAAATGCTCCCCTGAAAGGTTTGGCGATGGAAACAGAAGGCTTTTTATCACAGGACAAGAAATCAGCCCTCGACAACTTAACCGGCAAAATTTTTTTTTTTTGAAAAAATCCCTAAGGCCCGGGGTCACAATTTCAGCAAAAATCTGACTTTTTGCAATTCACTCAAAAATGGTGCCAACCCTTGTAAATACGCCCCTGAAAGGTTTGGCGATGGAAACAGAAGGCTTTTTATCACAGGAGAAGAAATCAGCCCTCGACAACTTAACTGGCGGAATTTTTTTTTTTTTGAAAAAATCCCTAAGCCCCGGGGTCAGAATTTTAGCAAAAATCTGACTTTTGGCAATTCACTCAAAAATGGTGCCAAACGCTTGAAAATGCTCCCCTGAAAGGTTTGGCGATGGAAACAGAAGGCTTTTTATCACAGGACAAGAAATCAGCCCTTGACAACTTAACCGGCGGAAAATTTTTTTTTTGAAAAAATCCCAAAGCCCCGGGGTCACAATTTCAGCAAAAATCTGACTTTTGGCAATTCACTCAAAAATGGTGCCAAACGCTTGAAAATGCTCCCCTGAAAGGTTTGGCGATGGAAACAGAAGGCTTTTTTTCACAGGACAAGAAATCAGCCCTCGACAACTTAACCGGCGGAAAAAGATTTTTTTGAAAAAATCCCAAAGCCCCGGGGTCACAATTTCAGCAAAAATCTGACTTTTGGCAATTCACTCAAAAATGGTGCCAAACGCTTGAAAATGCTCCCCTGAATGGTTTGGCGATGGAAACAGAAGGCTTTTTATCACAGGACAAGAAATCAGCCCTCGACAACTTAACCGGTGGAATTTTTTTTTTTTGAAAAAATCCCTAAGCCCCGGGGTGACAATTTCAGCAAAAATCTGACTTTTGGCAATTCACTCAAAAATGGTGCCAAACGCTTGTAAATGCGCCCCTGAAAGGTTTGGCGATGGAAACAGAAGGCTTTTTATCACAGGAGAAGAAATCAGCCCTCGACAACTTAACCGGCGGAAATTTTTTTTTTTTGAAAAAATCCCTAAGCCCCGGGGTCAGAATTTTAGCAAAAATCTGACTTTTGGCAATTCACTCAAAAATGGTGCCAAACGATTGAAAATGCTCCCCTGAAAGGTTTGGCGATGGAAACAGAAGGCTTTTTTTCACAGGACAAGAAATCAGCCCTCGACAACTTAACCGGCGGAAAAAGATTTTTTTGAAAAAATCCCAAAGCCCCGGGGTCACAATTTCAGCAAAAATCTGACTTTTGGCAATTCACTCAAAAATGGTGCCAAACGACTGAAAATGCTCCCCTGAAAGGTTTGGCGATGGAAACAGAAGGCTTTTTATCACAGGACAAGAAATCAGGCCTCGACAACTTAACCGGCGGAAAATTTTTTTTTTAAAAAAATCCCTAAGCCCCGGGGTCACAATTTCAGCAAAAATCTGACTTTTGGCAATTCACTCAAAAATGGTGCCAAACGCTTGAAAATGCTCCCCTGAAAGGTTTGGCGATGGAAACAGAAGGCTTTTTTTCACAGGACAAGAAATCAGCCCTCGACAACTTAACCGGCGGAAAAAGATTTTTTTGAAAAAATCCCTAAGCCCCGGGGTCACAATTTCAGCAAAAATCTGACTTTTGGCAATTCACTCAAAAATGGTGCCAAACGCTTTAAAATGCTCCCCTGAAAGGTTTGGCGATGGAAACAGAAGGCTTTTTATCACAGGACAAGAAATCAGCCCTCGACAACTTAACCGGCGGAAATTTTTTTTTTAAAAAAAATCCCTAAGCCCTGGGGTCACAATTTCAGCAAAAATCTGACTTTTGGCAATTCACGCAAAAATGGTGCCAAACGACTGAAAATGCTCCCCTGAAAGGTTTGGCGATGGAAACAGAAGGCTTTTTATCACAGGACAAGAAATCAGCCCTTGACAACTTAACCGGCGGAAAAAGATTTTTTTGAAAAAATCCCAAAGCCCCGGGGTCACAATTTCAGCAAAAATCTGACTTTTGGCAATTCACTCAAAAATGGTGCCAAACGCTTGAAAATGCTCCCCTGAAAGGTTTGGCGATGGAAACAGAAGGCTTTTTATCACAGGACAAGAAATCAGCCCTCGACAACTTAACCGGTGGAATTTTTTTTTTTTGAAAAAATCCCTACGGCCCGGGGTGACAATTTCAGCAAAAATCTGACTTTTGGCAATTCACTCAAAAATGGTGCCAAACGCTTGTAAATGCGCCCCTGAAAGGTTTGGCGATGGAAACAGAAGGCTTTTTATCACAGGAGAAGAAATCAGCCCTCGACAACTTAACCGGCGGAAATTTTTTTTTTTAAAAAAAATCCCTAAGCCCCGGGGTCAGAATTTTAGCAAAAATCTGACTTTTGGCAATTCACTCAAAAATGGTGCCAAACGCTTGAAAATGCTCCCCTGAAAGGTTTGGCGATGGAAACAGAAGGCTTTTTATCACAGGAGAAGAAATCAGCCCTCGACAACTTAACCGGCAAAAATTTTTTTTTTTGAAAAAATCCCTAAGGCCCGGGGTGACAATTTCAGCAAAAATCTGACTTTTGGCAATTCACTCAAAAATGGTGCCAAACGCTTGTAAATGCGCCCCTGAAAGGTTTGGCGATGGAAACAGAAGGCTTTTTATCACAGGAGAAGAAATCAGCCCTCGACAACTTAACCGGCGGAAATTTTTTTTTTTTGAAAAAATCCCTAAGCCCCGGGGTCAGAATTTTAGCAAAAATCTGACTTTTGGCAATTCACTCAAAAATGGTGCCAAACGCTTGAAAATGCTCCCCTGAAAGGTTTGGCGATGGAAACAGAAGGCTTTTTATCACAGGAGAAGAAATCAGCCCTCGACAACTTAACCGGCAAAATTTTTTTTTTTTGAAAAAATCCCTAAGGCCCGGGGTCACAATTTCAGCAAAAATCTGACTTTTGGCAATTCACTCAAAAATGGTGCCAAACGCTTGTAAATACGCCCCTGAAAGGTTTGGCGATGGAAACAGAAGGCTTTTTATCACAGGAGAAGAAATCAGCCCTCGACAACTTAACTGGCGGAAATTTTTTTTTTTTGAAAAAATCCCTAAGCCCCGGGGTCAGAATTTTAGCAAAAATCTGACTTTTGGCAATTCACTCAAAAATGGTGCCAAACGCTTGAAAATGCTCCCCTGAAAGGTTTGGCGATGGAAACAGAAGGCTTTTTTTCACAGGACAAGAAATCAGCCCTCGACAACTTAACCGGCGGAAAAAGATTTTTTTGAAAAAATCCCTAAGCCCCGGGGTCACAATTTCAGCAAAAATCTGACTTTTGGCAATTCACTCAAAAATGGTGCCAAACGCTTTAAAATGCTCCCCTGAAAGGTTTGGCGATGGAAACAGAAGGCTTTTTATCACAGGACAAGAAATCAGCCCTCGACAACTTAACCGGCGGAAATTTTTTTTTTAAAAAAAATCCCTAAGCCCCGGGGTCACAATTTCAGCAAAAATCTGACTTTTGGCAATTCACGCAAAAATGGTGCCAAACGACTGAAAATGCTCCCCTGAAAGGTTTGGCGATGGAAACAGAAGGCTTTTTATCACAGGACAAGAAATCAGCCCTTGACAACTTAACCGGCGGAAAAAGATTTTTTTGAAAAAATCCCAAAGCCCCGGGGTCACAATTTCAGCAAAAATCTGACTTTTGGCAATTCACTCAAAAATGGTGCCAAACGCTTGAAAATGCTCCCCTTAAAGGTTTGGCGATGGAAACAGAAGGCTTTTTATCACAGGACAAGAAATCAGCCCTCGACAACTTAACCGGTGGAATTTTTTTTTTTTGAAAAAATCCCTAAGCCCCGGGGTGACAATTTCTGCAAAAATCTGACTTTTGGCAATTCACTCAAAAATGGTGCCAAACGCTTGTAAATGCGCCCCTGAAAGGTTTGGCGATGGAAACAGAAGGCTTTTTATCACAGGAGAAGAAATCAGCCCTCGACAACTTAACCGGCGGAAATTTTTTTTTTTTGAAAAAATCCCTAAGCCCCGGGGTCAGAATTTTAGCAAAAATCTGACTTTTGGCAATTCACTCAAAAATGGAGCCAAACGCTTGAAAATGCTCCCCTGAAAGGTTTGGCGATGGAAACAGAAGTCTGTTTAACACAGGACAAGAAATCAGCTCTCGACAACTTAACCGGTGGAATTTTTTTTTTTTTGAAAAAATCCCTAAGCCCCGGGGTGACAATTTCTGCAAAAATCTGACTTTTGGCAATTCACTCAAAAATGGTGCCAAACGCTTGTAAATGCGCCCCTGAAAGGTTTGGCGATGGAAACAGAAGGCTTTTTATCACAGGAGAAGAAATCAGCCCTCGACAACTTAACCGGCGGAAATTTTTTTTTTTTGAAAAAATCCCTAAGCCCCGGGGTCAGAATTTTAGCAAAAATCTGACTTTTGGCAATTCACTCAAAAATGGTGCCAAACGCTTGAAAATGCTCCCCTGAAAGGTTTGGCGATGGAAACAGAAGGCTTTTTATCACAGGACAAGAAATCAGCCCTCGACAACTTAACCGGCAAAATTTTTTTTTTTTGAAAAAATCCCTAAGGCCCGGGGTCACAATTTCAGCAAAAATCTGACTTTTGGCAATTCACTCAAAATGGTGCCAACCCTTGTAAATACGCCCCTGAAAGGTTTGGCGATGGAAACAGAAGGCTTTTTATCACAGGAGAAGAAATCAGCCCTCGACAACTTAACTGGCGGAATTTTTTTTTTTTTTGAAAAAATCCCTAAGCCCCGGGGTCAGAATTTTAGCAAAAATCTGACTTTTGGCAATTCACTCAAAAATGGTGCCAAACGCTTGAAAATGCTCCCCTGAAAGGTTTGGCGATGGAAACAGAAGGCTTTTTATCACAGGACAAGAAATCAGCCCTTGACAACTTAACCGGCGGAAAATTTTTTTTTTGAAAAAATCCCAAAGCCCCGGGGTCACAATTTCAGCAAAAATCTGACTTTTGGCAATTCACTCAAAAATGGTGCCAAACGCTTGAAAATGCTCCCCTGAAAGGTTTGGCGATGGAAACAGAAGGCTTTTTTTCACAGGACAAGAAATCAGCCCTCGACAACTTAACCGGCGGAAAAAGATTTTTTTGAAAAAATCCCTAAGCCCCGGGGTCACAATTTCAGCAAAAATCTGACTTTTGGCAATTCACTCAAAAATGGTGCCAAACGCTTGAAAATGCTCCCCTGAAAGGTTTGGCGATGGAAACAGAAGGCTTTTTATCACAGGACAAGAAATCAGCCCTCGACAACTTAACCGGTAGAAAATGATTTTTTTGAAAAAATCCCTAAGCCCCGGGGTCACAATTTCAGCAAAAATCTGACTTTTGGCAATTCACTCAAAAATGGTACCAAACGCTTGAAAATGCTCCCCTGAAAGGTTTGGCGATGGAAACAGAAGGCTTTTTTTCACAGGACAAGAAATCAGCCCTCGACAACTTAACCGGCGGAAAAAGATTTTTTTGAAAAAATCCCAAAGCCCCGGGGTCACAATTTCAGCAAAAATCTGACTTTTGGCAATTCACTCAAAAATGGTGCCAAACGACTGAAAATGCTCCCCTGAAAGGTTTGGCGATGGAAACAGAAGGCTTTTTATCACAGGACAAGAAATCAGCCCTCGACAACTTAACCGGCGGAAAATTTTTTTTTTAAAAAAATCCCTAAGCCCCGGGGTCACAATTTCAGCAAAAATCTGACTTTTGGCAATTCACTCAAAAATGGTGCCAAACGCTTGAAAATGCTCCCCTGAAAGGTTTGGCGATGGAAACAGAAGGCTTTTTTTCACAGGACAAGAAATCAGCCCTCGACAACTTAACCGGCGGAAAAAGATTTTTTTGAAAAAATCCCTAAGCCCCGGGGTCACAATTTCAGCAAAAATCTGACTTTTGGCAATTCACTCAAAAATGGTGCCAAACGCTTGAAAATGCTCCCCTGAAAGGTTTGGCGATGGAAACAGAAGGCTTTTTATCACAGGACAAGAAATCAGCCCTCGACAACTTAACCGGTAGAAAAAGATTTTTTTGAAAAAATCCCTAAGGCCCGGGGTCACAATTTCAGCAAAAATCTGACTTTTGGCAATTCACTCAAAAATGGTGCCAACCCTTGTAAATACGCCCCTGAAAGGTTTGGCGATGGAAACAGAAGGCTTTTTATCACAGGAGAAGAAATCAGCCCTCGACAACTTAACTGGCGGAAATTTTTTTTTTTTGAAAAAATCCCTAAGCCCCGGGGTCAGAATTTTAGCAAAAATCTGACTTTTGGCAATTCACTCAAAAATGGTGCCAAACGCTTGAAAATGCTCCCCTGAAAGGTTTGGCGATGGAAACAGAAGGCTTTTTATCACAGGACAAGAAATCAGCCCTTGACAACTTAACCGGCGGAAAATTTTTTTTTTGAAAAAATCCCAAAGCCCCGGGGTCACAATTTCAGCAAAAATCTGACTTTTGGCAATTCACTCAAAAATGGTGCCAAACGCTTGAAAATGCTCCCCTGAAAGGTTTGGCGATGGAAACAGAAGGCTTTTTTTCACAGGACAAGAAATCAGCCCTCGACAACTTAACCGCCGGAAAAAGATTTTTTTGAAAAAATCCCTAAGCCCCGGGGTCACAATTTCAGCAAAAATCTGACTTTTGGCAATTCACTCAAAAATGGTGCCAAACGCTTGAAAATGCTCCCCTGAAAGGTTTGGCGATGGAAACAGAAGGCTTTTTATCACAGGACAAGAAATCAGCCCTCGACAACTTAACCGGTAGAAAAAGATTTTTTTGAAAAAATCCCTAAGCCCCGGGGTCACAATTTCAGCAAAAATCTGACTTTTGGCAATTCACTCAAAAATGGTGCCAAACGCTTGAAAATGCTCCCCTGAAAGGTTTGGCGATGGAAACAGAAGGCTTTTTATCACAGGACAAGAAATCAGCCCTCGACAACTTAACCGGTAGAAAAAGATTTTTTTGAAAAAATCCCTAAGCCCCGGGGTCACAATTTCAGCAAAAATCTGACTTTTGGCAATTCACTCAAAAATGGTGCCAAACGCTTGAAAATGCTCCCCTGAAAGGTTTGGCGATGGAAACAGAAGGCTTTTTTTCACAGGACAAGAAATCAGCCCTCGACAACTTAACCGGCGGAAAAAGATTTTTTTGAAAAAATCCCAAAGCCCCGGGGTCACAATTTCAGCAAAAATCTGACTTTTGGCAATTCACTCAAAAATGGTGCCAAACGCTTGAAAATGCTTCCCTGAAAGGTTTGGCGATGGAAACAGAAGGCTTTTTATCACAGGACAAGAAATCAGCCCTCGACAACTTAACCGGCAACTTAACTTTTAAAAAAAATCCCTAAGCCCCGGGGTCACGATTTCAGCAAAAATCTGACTTTTGGCAATTCACTCAAAAATGGTGCCAAACGCTTGTAAATGCGCCCCTGAAAGGTTTGGCGATGGAAACAGAAGGCTTTTTATCACAGGAGAAGAAATCAGCCCTCGACAACTTAACCGGCGGAAATTTTTTTTTTTGAAAAAATCCCAAAGCCCCGAGGTCAGAATTTTAGCAAAAATCTGACTTTTGGCAATTCACTCAAAAATGGTGCCAAACGCTTGAAAATGCTGCCCTGAAAGGTTTGGCGATGGAAACAGAAGGCTTTTTTTCACAGGACAAGAAATCAGCCCTCGACAACTTAACCGGCGGAAATTTTTTTTTTTAAAAAAATCCCTAAGCCCCGGGGTCACAATTTCAGCAAAAATCTGACTTTTGGCAATTCACGCAAAAATGGTGCCAAACCCTTGAAAATGCTCCCCTGAAACGTTTGGCGATGGAAACAGAAGGCTTTTTTTCACAGGACAAGAAATCAGCCCTCGACAACTTAACCGGCGGAAATTTTTTTTTTTAAAAAAATCCCTAAGCCCCGGGGTCACAATTTCAGCAAAAATCTGACTTTTGGCAATTCACTCAAAAATGGTGCCAAACGCTTGAAAATGCTCCCCTGAAAGGTTTGGCGATGGAAACAGAAGGCTTTTTTTCACAGGACAAGAAATCAGCCCTCGACAACTTAACCGGCGGAAAAAGATTTTTTTGAAAAAATCCCAAAGCCCCGGGGTCACAATTTCAGCAAAAATCTGACTTTTGGCAATTCACTCAAAAATGGTGCCAAACGACTGAAAATGCTCCCCTGAAAGGTTTGGCGATGGAAACAGAAGGCTTTTTATCACAGGACAAGAAATCAGGCCTCGACAACTTAACCGGCGGAAAATTTTTTTTTTAAAAAAATCCCTAAGCCCCGGGGTCACAATTTCAGCAAAAATCTGACTTTTGGCAATTCACTCAAAAATGGTGCCAAACGCTTGAAAATGCTCCCCTGAAAGGTTTGGCGATGGAAACAGAAGGCTTTTTTTCACAGGACAAGAAATCAGCCCTCGACAACTTAACCGGCGGAAAAAGATTTTTTTGAAAAAATCCCTAAGCCCCGGGGTCACAATTTCAGCAAAAATCTGACTTTTGGCAATTCACTCAAAAATGGTGCCAAACGCTTGAAAATGCTCCCCTTAAAGGTTTGGCGATGGAAACAGAAGGCTTTTTATCACAGGACAAGAAATCAGCCCTCGACAACTTAACCGGTAGAAAAAGATTTTTTTGAAAAAATCCCTAAGGCCCGGGGTCACAAGTTCAGCAAAAATCTGACTTTTGGCAATTCACTCAAAAATGGTGCCAACCCTTGTAAATACGCCCCTGAAAGGTTTGGCGATGGAAACAGAAGGCTTTTTATCACAGGAGAAGAAATCAGCCCTCGACAACTTAACTGGCGGAAATTTTTTTTTTTTGAAAAAATCCCTAAGCCCCGGGGTCAGAATTTTAGCAAAAATCTGACTTTTGGCAATTCACTCAAAAATGGTGCCAAACTCTTGAAAATGCTCCCCTGAAAGGTTTGGCGATGGAAACAAGGCTTTTTATCACAGGACAAGAAATCAGCCCTTGACAACTTAACCGGCGGAAAATTTTTTTTTTGAAAAAATCCCTAAGCCCCGGGGTGACAATTTCTGCAAAAATCTGACTTTTGGCAATTCACTCAAAAATGGTGCCAAACGCTTGTAAATGCGCCCCTGAAAGGTTTGGCGATGGAAACAGAAGGCTTTTTATCACAGGAGAAGAAATCAGCCCTCGACAACTTAACCGGCGGAAATTTTTTTTTTTTGAAAAAATCCCTAAGCCCCGGGGTCAGAATTTTAGCAAAAATCTGACTTTTGGCAATTCACTCAAAAATGGTGCCAAACGCTTGAAAATGCTCCCCTGAAAGGTTTGGCGATGGAAACAGAAGGCTTTTTATCACAGGACAAGAAATCAGCCCTCGACAACTTAACCGGTAGAAAAAGATTTTTTTGAAAAAATCCCTAAGCCCCGGGGTCACAATTTCAGCAAAAATCTGACTTTTGGCAATTCACTCAAAAATGGTGCCAAACGCTTGAAAATGCTCCCCTGAAAGGTTTGGCGATGGAAACAGAAGGCTTTTTATCACAGGACAAGAAATCAGCCCTCGACAACTTAACCGGCGGAAAATTTTTTTTTTAAAAAAATCCCAAAGCCCCGGGGTCACAATTTCAGCAAAAATCTGACTTTTGGCAATTCACTCAAAAATGGTGCCAAACGCTTGAAAATGCTCCCCTGAAAGGTTTGGCGATGGAAACAGAAGGCTTTTTTTCACAGGACAAGAAATCAGCCCTCGACAACTTAACCGGCGGAAAAAGATTTTTTTGAAAAAATCCCAAAGCCCCGGGGTCACAATTTCAGCAAAAATCTGACTTTTGGCAATTCACTCAAAAATGGTGCCAAACGACTGAAAATGCTCCCCTGAAAGGTTTGGCGATGGAAACAGAAGGCTTTTTATCACAGGACAAGAAATCAGCCCTCGACAACTTAACCGGCGGGAAATTTTTTTTTAAAAAAAATCCCTAAGCCCCGGGGTCACAATTTCAGCAAAAATCTGACTTTTGGCAATTCACTCAAAAATGGTGCCAAACGCTTGAAAATGCTCCCCTGAAAGGTTTGGCGATGGAAACAGAAGGCTTTTTATCACAGGACAAGAAATCAGCCCTCGACAACTTAACCGGCGGAATTTTTTTTTTTTGAAAAAATCCCTAAGCCCCGGGGTCACGATTTCAGCAAAAATCTGACTTTTGGCAATTCACTCAAAAATGGTGCCAAACGCTTGTAAATGCGCCCCTGAAAGGTTTGGCGATGGAAACAGAAGGCTTTTTATCACAGGAGAAGAAATCAGCCCTCGACAACTTAACCGGCGGAAATTTTTTTTTTTGAAAAAATCCCAAAGCCCCGAGGTCAGAATTTTAGCAAAAATCTGACTTTTGGCAATTCACTCAAAAATGGTGCCAAACGCTTGAAAATGCTCCCCTGAAAGGTTTGGCGATGGAAACAGAAGGCTTTTTATCACAGGACAAGAAATCAGCCCTCGACAACTTAACCGGCGGAAATTTTTTTTTTTAAAAAAATCCCTAAGCCCCGGGGTCACAATTTCAGCAAAAATCTGACTTTTGGCAATTCACGCAAAAATGGTGCCAAACCCTTGAAAATGCTCCCCTGAAACGTTTGGCGATGGAAACAGAAGGCTTTTTATCACAGGACAAGAAATCAGCCCTCGACAACTTAACCGGCAGAATTTTTTTTTTTTGAAAAAATCCCTAAGGCCCGGGGTCACAATTTCAGCAAAAAATTGACTTTTGGCAATTCACTCAAAAATGGTGCCAAACGCTTGTAAATGCGCCCCTGAAAAGTTTGGCGATGGAAACAGAAGGCTTTTTATCACAGGACAAGAAATCAGCCCTCGACAACTTAACCGGCGGAAAAAGATTTTTTTTGAAAAAATCCCTAAGCCCCGGGGTCACAATTTCAGCAAAAATCTGACTTTTGGCAATTCACTCAAAAATGGTGCCAAACGCTTGAAAATGCTCCCCTGAAAGGTTTGGCGATGGAAACAGAAGACTTTTTATCACAGGACAAGAAATCAGCCCTCGACAACTTAACCGGCGGAAATTTTTTTTAAAAAAAAAATCCCTAAGGCCCGGGGTCACAATTTAAGCAAAAATCTGACTTTTGGCAATTCACTCAAAAATGGTGCCAAACGACTGAAAATGCTCCCCTGAAAGGTTTGGCGATGGAAACAGAAGGCTTTTTATCACAGGACAAGAAATCAGCCCTTGACAACTTAACCGGCGGAAAAAGATTTTTTTGAAAAAATCCCAAAGCCCCGGGGTTACAATTTCAGCAAAAATCTGACTTTTGGCAATTCACTCAAAAATGGTGCCAAACGCTTGTAAATGCGCCCCTGAAAGGTTTGGCGATGGAAACAGAAGGCTTTTTATCACAGGAGAAGAAATCAGCCCTCGACAACTTAACCGGCGGAAATTTTTTTTTTTTGAAAAAATCCCTAAGCCCCGGGGTCAGAATTTTAGCAAAAATCTGACTTTTGGCAATTCACTCAAAAATGGTGCCAAACGCTTGTAAATGCGCCCCTGAAAGGTTTGGCGATGGAAACAGAAGGCTTTTTATCACAGGAGAAGAAATCAGCCCTCGACAACTTAACCGGCGGAAATTTTTTTTTTTTGAAAAAATCCCTAAGCCCCGGGGTCAGAATTTTAGCAAAAATCTGACTTTTGGCAATTCACTCAAAAATGGTGCCAAACGCTTGAAAATGCTCCCCTGAAAGGTTTGGCGATGGAAACAGAAGGCTTTTTATCACAGGACAAGAAATCAGCCCTTGACAACTTAACCGGCGGAAAATTTTTTTTTTTGAAAAAATCCCAAAGCCCCGGGGTCACAATTTCAGCAAAAATCTGACTTTTGGCAATTCACTCAAAAATGGTGCCAAACGCTTGAAAATGCTCCCCTGAAAGGTTTGGCGATGGAAACAGAAGGCTTTTTTTCACAGGACAAGAAATCAGCCCTCGACAACTTAACCGGCGGAAAAAGATTTTTTTGAAAAATCCCTAAGCCCCGGGGTCACAATTTCAGCAAAAATCTGACTTTTGGCAATTCACTCAAAAACGGTGCCAAACGATTGAAAATGCTCCCCTGAAAGGTTTGGCGATGGAAACAGAAGGCTTTTTATCACAGGACAAGAAATCAGCCCTTGACAACTTAACCGGCGGAAAAAGATTTTTTTGAAAAAATCCCTAAGCCCCGGGGTCACAATTTCAGCAAAAATCTGACTTTTGGCAATTCACTCAAAAATGGTGCCAAACGCTTGTAAATGCGCCCCTGAAAGGTTTGGCGATGGAAACAGAAGGCTTTTTATCACAGGAGAAGAAATCAGCCCTCGACAACTTAACCGGCGGAAATTTTTTTTTTTGGAAAAAATCACTAAGCCCCGGGGTCACAATTTCAGCAAAAATCTGACTTTTGGCAATTCACTCAAAAATGGTGCCAAACGCTTGAAAATGCTCCCCTGAAAGGTTTGGCGATGGAAACAGAAGGCTTTTTTTCACAGGACAAGAAATCAGCCCTCGACAACTTAACCGGCGGAAAAAGATTTTTTTGAAAAAATCCCTAAGCCCCGGGGTCACAATTTCAGCAAAAATCTGACTTTTGGCAATTCACTCAAAAATGGTGCCAAACGATTGAAAATGCTCCCCTGAAAGGTTTGGCGATGGAAACAGAAGGTTTTTTATCACAGGACAAGAAATCAGCCCTTGACAACTTAACCGGCGGAAAAAGATTTTTTTGAAAAAATCCCTAAGGCCCGGAGTCACAATTTCAGCAAAAAACTGACTTTTGGCAATTCACTCAAAAATGGTGCCAAACGCTTGTAAATGCCCCCCCCCGAAAGGTTTGGCGATGGAAACAGAAGGCTTTTTATCACAGGACAAGAAATCAGCCCTCGACAACTTAACCGGCGGAAAAAGATTTTTTTTGAAAAAATCCCTAAGCCCCGGGGTCACAATTTCAGCAAAAATCTGACTTTTGGCAATTCACTCAAAAATGGTGCCAAACGCTTGTAAATGCGCCCCTGAAAGGTTTGGCGATGGAAACAGAAGGCTTTTTATCACAGGACAAGAAATCAGCCCTCGACAACTTAACCGGCGGAAATTTTTTTTTTTGAAAAAATCCCTAAGCCCCGGGGTCACGATTTCAGCAAAAATCTGACTTTTGGCAATTCACTCAAAAATGGTGCCAAACGCTTGTAAATGCGCCCCTGAAAGGTTTGGCGATGGAAACAGAAGGCTTTTTATCACAGGAGAAGAAATCAGCCCTCGACAACTTAACCGGCGGAAATTTTTTTTTTTGAAAAAATCCCAAAGCCCCGAGGTCAGAATTTTAGCAAAAATCTGACTTTTGGCAATTCACTCAAAAATGGTGCCAAACGCTTGAAAATGCTCCCCTGAAAGGTTTGGCGATGGAAACAGAAGGCTTTTTATCACAGGACAAGAAATCAGCCCTCGACAACTTAACCGGCGGAAATTTTTTTTAAAAAAAAAATCCCAAAGCCCCGGGGTCACAATTTCAGCAAAAAACTGACTTTTGGCAATTCACTCAAAAATGGTGAAAAACGCTTGTAAATGCCCCCCCCCGAAAGGTTTGGCAATGGAAACAGAAGGCTTTTTATCACAGGACAAGAAATCAGCCCTCGACAACTTAACCGGCGGAAAAAGATTTTTTTTGAAAAAATCCCTAAGCCCCGGGGTCACAATTTCAGCAAAAATCTGACTTTTGGCAATTCACTCAAAAATGGTGCCAAACGCTTGTAAATGCGCCCCTGAAAGGTTTGGCGATGGAAACAGAAGGCTTTTTATCACAGGACAAGAAATCAGCCCTCGACAACTTAACCGGCGGAATTTTTTTTTTTTGAAAAAATCCCTAAGCCCCGGGGTCACGATTTCAGCAAAAATCTGACTTTTGGCAATTCACTCAAAAATGGTGCCAAACGCTTGTAAATGCGCCCCTGAAAGGTTTGGCGATGGAAACAGAAGGCTTTTTATCACAGGAGAAGAAATCAGCCCTCGACAACTTAACCGGCGGAAATTTTTTTTTTTGAAAAAATCCCAAAGCCCCGAGGTCAGAATTTTAGCAAAAATCTGACTTTTGGCAATTCACTCAAAAATGGTGCCAAACGCTTGAAAATGCTCCCCTGAAAGGTTTGGCGATGGAAACAGAAGGCTTTTTATCACAGGACAAGAAATCAGCCCTCGACAACTTAACCGGCGGAAATTTTTTTTTTAAAAAAAATCCCTAAGCCCCGGGGTCACAATTTCAGCAAAAATCTGACTTTTGGCAATTCACGCAAAAATGGTGCCAAACCCTTGAAAATGCTCCCCTGAAAGGTTTGGCGATGGAAACAGAAGGCTTTTTATCACAGGACAAGAAATCAGCCCTCGACAACTTAACCGGCAGAATTTTTTTTTTTTGAAAAAATCCCTAAGGCCCGGGGTCACAATTTCAGCAAAAATCTGACTTTTGGCAATTCACTCAAAAATGGTGCCAAACGACTGAAAATGCTCCCCTGAAAGGTTTGGCGATGGAAACAGAAGGCTTTTTATCACAGGACAAGAAATCAGCCCTTGACAACTTAACCGGCGGAAAAAGATTTTTTTGAAAAAATCCCAAAGCCCCGGGGTCACAATTTTAGCAAAAATCTGACTTTTGGCAATTCACTCAAAAATGGTGCCAAACGCTTGTAAATGCGCCCCTGAAAGGTTTGGCGATGGAAACAGAAGGCTTTTTATCACAGGACAAGAAATCAGCCCTCGACAACTTAACCGGCGGAAATTTTTTTTTTTTGAAAAAATCCCTAAGCCCCGGGGTCAGAATTTTAGCAAAAATCTGACTTTTGGCAATTCACTCAAAAATGGTGCCAAACGCTTGAAAATGCTCCCCTGAAAGGTTTGGCGATGGAAACAGAAGGCTTTTTATCACAGGACAAGAAATCAGCCCTCGACAACTTAACCGGCGGAAAATTTTTTTTTTGAAAAAATCCCAAAGCCCCGGGGTCACAATTTCAGCAAAAATCTGACTTTTGGCAATTCACTCAAAAATGGTGCCAAACGCTTGAAAATGCTCCCCTGAAAGGTTTGGCGATGGAAACAGAAGGCTTTTTTTCACAGGACAAGAAATCAGCCCTCGACAACTTAACCGGCGGAAAAAGATTTTTTTGAAAAATCCCTAAGCCCCGGGGTCACAATTTCAGCAAAAATCTGACTTTTGGCAATTCACTCAAAAATGGTGCCAAACGATTGAAAATGCTCCCCTGAAAGGTTTGGCGATGGAAACAGAAGGCTTTTTATCACAGGACAAGAAATCAGCCCTTGACAACTTAACCGGCGGAAAAAGATTTTTTTGAAAAAATCCCAAAGCCCCGGGGTCACAATTTCAGCAAAAATCTGACTTTTGGCAATTCACTCAAAAATGGTGCCAAACGCTTGTAAATGCGCCGCTGAAAGGTTTGGCGATGGAAACAGAAGGCTTTTTATCACAGGACAAGAAATCAGCGCTCGACAACTTAACCGGCGGAATTTTTTTTTTTGGAAAAAATCCCTAAGCCCCGGGGTCACAATTTCAGCAAAAATCTGACTTTTGGCAATTCACTCAAAAATGGTGCCAAACGCTTGAAAATGCTCCCCTGAAAGGTTTGGCGATGGAAACAGAAGGCTTTTTTTCACAGGACAAGAAATCAGCCCTCGACAACTTAACCGGCGGAAAAAGATTTTTTTGAAAAAATCCCTAAGCCCCGGGGTCACAATTTCAGCAAAAATCTGACTTTTGGCAATTCACTCAAAAATGGTGCCAAACGCTTGAAAATGCTCCCCTGAAAGGTTTGGCGATGGAAACAGAAGGCTTTTTATCACAGGACAAGAAATCAGCCCTTGACAGCTTAACCGGCGGAAAAAGATTTTTTTGAAAAAATCCCTAAGGCCCGGAGTCACAATTTCAGCAAAAAACTGACTTTTGGCAATTCACTCAAAAATGGTGCCAAACGCTTGTAAATGCCCGCCCCCGAAAGGTTTGGCGATGGAAACAGAAGGGTTTTTATCACAGGACAAGAAATCAGCCCTCGACAACTTAACCGGCGGAAAAAGATTTTTTTTGAAAAAATCCCTAAGCCCCGGGGTCACAATTTCAGCAAAAATCTGACTTTTGGCAATTCACTCAAAAATGGTGCCAAACGCTTGTAAATGCGCCCCTGAAAGGTTTGGCGATGGAAACAGAAGGCTTTTTATCACAGGAGAAGAAATCAGCCCTCGACAACTTAACCGGCGAAAATTTTTTTTTTTTTAAAAAATCCCTAAGCCCCGGGGTCAGAATTTTAGCAAAAATCTGACTTTTGGCAATTCACTCAAAAATGGTGCCAAACGCTTGAAAATGCTCCCCTGAAAGGTTTGGCGATGGAAACAGAAGGCTTTTTATCACAGGACAAGAAATCAGCCCTTGACAACTTAACCGGCGGAAAATTTTTTTTTTGAAAAAATCCCAAAGCCCCGGGGTCACAATTTCAGCAAAAATCTGACTTTTGGCAATTCACTCAAAAATGGTGCCAAACGCTTGAAAATGCTCCCCTGAAAGGTTTGGCCATGGAAACAGAAGGCTTTTTTTCACAGGACAAGAAATCAGCCCTCGACAACTTAACCGGCGGAAAAAGATTTTTTTGAAAAATCCCTAAGCCCCGGGGTCACAATTTCAGCAAAAATCTGACTTTTGGCAATTCACTCAAAAATGGTGCCAAACGACTGAAAATGCTCCCCTGAAAGGTTTGGCGATGGAAACAGAAGGCTTTTTATCACAGGAGAAGAAATCAGCCCTCGACAACTTAACCGGCGGAAAAAGATTTTTTTGAAAAAATCCCAAAGCCCCGGGGTTACAATTTCAGCAAAAATCTGACTTTTGGCAATTCACTCAAAAATGGTGCCAAACGCTTGTAAATGCGCCCCTGAAAGGTTTGGCGATGGAAACAGAAGGCTTTTTATCACAGGAGAAGAAATCAGCCCTCGACAACTTAACCGGCGGAAATTTTTTTTTTTTGAAAAAATCCCTAAGCCCCGGGGTCAGAATTTTAGCAAAAATCTGACTTTTGGCAATTCACTCAAAAATGGTGCCAAACGCTTGTAAATGCGCCCCTGAAAGGTTTGGCGATGGAAACAGAAGGCTTTTTATCACAGGAGAAGAAATCAGCCCTCGACAACTTAACCGGCGGAAATTTTTTTTTTTTGAAAAAATCCCTAAGCCCCGGGGTCAGAATTTTAGCAAAAATCTGACTTTTGGCAATTCACTCAAAAATGGTGCCAAACGCTTGAAAATGCTCCCCTGAAAGGTTTGGCGATGGAAACAGAAGGCTTTTTTTCACAGGACAAGAAATCAGCCCTTGACAACTTAACCGGCGGAAATTTTTTTTTTTTGAAAAAATCCCAAAGCCCCGGGGTCACAATTTCAGCAAAAATCTGACTTTTGGCAATTCACTCAAAAATGGTGCCAAACGCTTGAAAATGCTCCCCTGAAAGGTTTGGCGATGGAAACAGAAGGCTTTTTATCACAGGACAAGAAATCAGCCCTTGACAACTTAACCGGCGGAAAAAGATTTTTTTGGAAAAAATCCCTAAGCCCCGGGGTCACAATTTCAGCAAAAATCTGACTTTTGGCAATTCACTCAAAAATGGTGCCAAACGCTTGAAAATGCTCCCCTGAAAGGTTTGGCGATGGAAACAGAAGGCTTTTTTTCACAGGACAAGAAATCAGCCCTCGACAACTTAACCGGCGGAAAAAGATTTTTTTGAAAAAATCCCTAAGCCCCGGGGTCACAATTTCAGCAAAAATCTGACTTTTGGCAATTCACTCAAAAATGGTGCCAAACGATTGAAAATGCTCCCCTGAAAGGTTTGGCGATGGAAACAGAAGGCTTTTTATCACAGGACAAGAAATCAGCCCTTGACAACTTAACCGGCGGAAAAAGATTTTTTTGAAAAAATCCCTAAGGCCCGGAGTCACAATTTCAGCAAAAAACTGACTTTTGGCAATTCACTCAAAAATGGTGCCAAACGCTTGTAAATGCCCCCCCCCCGAAAGGTTTGGCGATGGAAACAGAAGGCTTTTTATCACAGGACAAGAAATCAGCCCTCGACAACTTAACCGGCGGAAAAAGATTTTTTTTGAAAAAATCCCTAAGCCCCGGGGTCACAATTTCAGCAAAAATCTGACTTTTGGCAATTCACTCAAAAATGGTGCCAAACGCTTGTAAATGCGCCCCTGAAAGGTTTGGCGATGGAAACAGAAGGCTTTTTATCACAGGACAAGAAATCAGCCCTCGACAACTTAACCGGCGGAATTTTTTTTTTTTGAAAAAATCCCTAAGCCCCGGGGTCACGATTTCAGCAAAAATCTGACTTTTGGCAATTCACTCAAAAATGGTGCCAAACGCTTGTAAATGCGCCCCTGAAAGGTTTGGCGATGGAAACAGAAGGCTTTTTATCACAGGAGAAGAAATCAGCCCTCGACAACTTAACCGGCGGAAATTTTTTTTTTTGAAAAAATCCCAAAGCCCCGAGGTCAGAATTTTAGCAAAAATCTGACTTTTGGCAATTCACTCAAAAATGGTGCCAAACGCTTGAAAATGCTCCCCTGAAAGGTTTGGCGATGGAAACAGAAGGCTTTTTATCACAGGACAAGAAATCAGCCCTCGACAACTTAACCGGCGGAAATTTTTTTTAAAAAAAAAATCCCAAAGCCCCGGGGTCACAATTTCAGCAAAAAACTGACTTTTGGCAATTCACTCAAAAATGGTGAAAAACGCTTGTAAATGCCCCCCCCCGAAAGGTTTGGCGATGGAAACAGAAGGCTTTTTATCACAGGACAAGAAATCAGCCCTCGACAACTTAACCGGCGGAAAAAGATTTTTTTTGAAAAAATCCCTAAGCCCCGGGGTCACAATTTCAGCAAAAATCTGACTTTTGGCAATTCACTCAAAAATGGTGCCAAACGCTTGTAAATGCGCCCCTGAAAGGTTTGGCGATGGAAACAGAAGGCTTTTTATCACAGGACAAGAAATCAGCCCTCGACAACTTAACCGACGGAATTTTTTTTTTTTGAAAAAATCCCTAAGCCCCGGGGTCACGATTTCAGCAAAAATCTGACTTTTGGCAATTCACTCAAAAATGGTGCCAAACGCTTGTAAATGCGCCCCTGAAAGGTTTGGCGATGGAAACAGAAGGCTTTTTTTCACAGGAGAAGAAATCAGCCCTCGACAACTTAACCGGCGGAAATTTTTTTTTTTGAAAAAATCCCAAAGCCCCGAGGTCAGAATTTTAGCAAAAATCTGACTTTTGGCAATTCACTCAAAAATGGTGCCAAACGCTTGAAAATGCTCCCCTGAAAGGTTTGGCGATGGAAACAGAAGGCTTTTTATCACAGGACAAGAAATCAGCCCTCGACAACTTAACCGGCGGAATTTTTTTTTTTAAAAAAAATCTCTAAGCCCCGGGGTCACAATTTCAGCAAAAATCTGACTTTTGGCAATTCACGCAAAAATGGTGCCAAACCCTTGAAAATGCTCCCCTGAAAGGTTTGGCGATGGAAACAGAAGGCTTTTTATCACAGGACAAGAAATCAGCCCTCGACAACTTAACCGGCAGAATTTTTTTTTTTTGAAAAAATCCCTAAGGCCCGGGGTCACAATTTCAGCAAAAATCTGACTTTTGGCAATTCACTCAAAAATGGTGCCAAACGACTGAAAATGCTCCCCTGAAAGGTTTGGCGATGGAAACAGAAGGCTTTTTATCACAGGACAAGAAATCAGCCCTTGACAACTTAACCGGCGGAAAAAGATTTTTTTGAAAAAATCCCAAAGCCCCGGGGTCACAATTTTAGCAAAAATCTGACTTTTGGCAATTCACTCAAAAATGGTGCCAAACGCTTGTAAATGCGCCGCTGAAAGGTTTGGCGATGGAAACAGAAGGCTTTTTATCACAGGACAAGAAATCAGCGCTCGACAACTTAACCGGCGGAATTTTTTTTTTTGGAAAAAATCCCTAAGCCCCGGGGTCACAATTTCAGCAAAAATCTGACTTTTGGCAATTCACTCAAAAATGGTGCCAAACGCTTGAAAATGCTCCCCTGAAAGGTTTGGCGATGGAAACAGAAGGCTTTTTTTCACAGGACAAGAAATCAGCCCTCGACAACTTAACCGGCGGAAAAAGATTTTTTTGAAAAAATCCCTAAGCCCCGGGGTCACAATTTCAGCAAAAATCTGACTTTTGGCAATTCACTCAAAAATGGTGCCAAACGCTTGAAAATGCTCCCCTGAAAGGTTTGGCGATGGAAACAGAAGGCTTTTTATCACAGGACAAGAAATCAGCCCTTGACAGCTTAACCGGCGGAAAAAGATTTTTTTGAAAAAATCCCTAAGGCCCGGAGTCACAATTTCAGCAAAAAACTGACTTTTGGCAATTCACTCAAAAATGGTGCCAAACGCTTGTAAATGCCCGCCCCCGAAAGGTTTGGCGATGGAAACAGAAGGGTTTTTATCACAGGACAAGAAATCAGCCCTCGACAACTTAACCGGCGGAAAAAGATTTTTTTTGAAAAAATCCCTAAGCCCCGGGGTCACAATTTCAGCAAAAATCTGACTTTTGGCAATTCACTCAAAAATGGTGCCAAACGCTTGTAAATGCGCCCCTGAAAGGTTTGGCGATGGAAACAGAAGGCTTTTTATCACAGGAGAAGAAATCAGCCCTCGACAACTTAACCGGCGAAAATTTTTTTTTTTTTAAAAAATCCCTAAGCCCCGGGGTCAGAATTTTAGCAAAAATCTGACTTTTGGCAATTCACTCAAAAATGGTGCCAAACGCTTGAAAATGCTCCCCTGAAAGGTTTGGCGATGGAAACAGAAGGCTTTTTATCACAGGACAAGAAATCAGCCCTTGACAACTTAACCGGCGGAAAATTTTTTTTTTGAAAAAATCCCAAAGCCCCGGGGTCACAATTTCAGCAAAAATCTGACTTTTGGCAATTCACTCAAAAATGGTGCCAAACGCTTGAAAATGCTCCCCTGAAAGGTTTGGCGATGGAAACAGAAGGCTTTTTTTCACAGGACAAGAAATCAGCCCTCGACAACTTAACCGGCGGAAAAAGATTTTTTTGAAAAATCCCTAAGCCCCGGGGTCACAATTTCAGCAAAAATCTGACTTTTGGCAATTCACTCAAAAATGGTGCCAAACGACTGAAAATGCTCCCCTGAAAGGTTTGGCGATGGAAACAGAAGGCTTTTTATCACAGGACAAGAAATCAGCCCTTGACAACTTAACCGGCGGAAAAAGATTTTTTTGAAAAAATCCCAAAGCCCCGGGGTTACAATTTCAGCAAAAATCTGACTTTTGGCAATTCACTCAAAAATGGTGCCAAACGCTTGTAAATGCGCCCCTGAAAGGTTTGGCGATGGAAACAGAAGGCTTTTTATCACAGGAGAAGAAATCAGCCCTCGACAACTTAACCGGCGGAAATTTTTTTTTTTTGAAAAAATCCCTAAGCCCCGGGGTCAGAATTTTAGCAAAAATCTGACTTTTGGCAATTCACTCAAAAATGGTGCCAAACGCTTGTAAATGCGCCCCTGAAAGGTTTGGCGATGGAAACAGAAGGCTTTTTATCACAGGAGAAGAAATCAGCCCTCGACAACTTAACCGGCGGAAATTTTTTTTTTTTGAAAAAATCCCTAAGCCCCGGGGTCAGAATTTTAGCAAAAATCTGACTTTTGGCAATTCACTCAAAAATGGTGCCAAACGCTTGAAAATGCTCCCCTGAAAGGTTTGGCGATGGAAACAGAAGGCTTTTTTTCACAGGACAAGAAATCAGCCCTTGACAACTTAACCGGCGGAAATTTTTTTTTTTTGAAAAAATCCCAAAGCCCCGGGGTCACAATTTCAGCAAAAATCTGACTTTTGGCAATTCACTCAAAAATGGTGCCAAACGCTTGAAAATGCTCCCCTGAAAGGTTTGGCGATGGAAACAGAAGGCTTTTTATCACAGGACAAGAAATCAGCCCTTGACAACTTAACCGGCGGAAAAAGATTTTTTTGGAAAAAATCCCTAAGCCCCGGGGTCACAATTTCAGCAAAAATCTGACTTTTGGCAATTCACTCAAAAATGGTGCCAAACGCTTGAAAATGCTCCCCTGAAAGGTTTGGCGATGGAAACAGAAGGCTTTTTTTCACAGGACAAGAAATCAGCCCTCGACAACTTAACCGGCGGAAAAAGATTTTTTTGAAAAAATCCCTAAGCCCCGGGGTCACAATTTCAGCAAAAATCTGACTTTTGGCAATTCACTCAAAAATGGTGCCAAACGATTGAAAATGCTCCCCTGAAAGGTTTGGCGATGGAAACAGAAGGCTTTTTATCACAGGACAAGAAATCAGCCCTTGACAACTTAACCGGCGGAAAAAGATTTTTTTGAAAAAATCCCTAAGGCCCGGAGTCACAATTTCAGCAAAAAACTGACTTTTGGCAATTCACTCAAAAATGGTGCCAAACGCTTGTAAATGCCCCCCCCCCCCGAAAGGTTTGGCGATGGAAACAGAAGGCTTTTTATCACAGGACAAGAAATCAGCCCTCGACAACTTAACCGGCGGAAAAAGATTTTTTTTGAAAAAATCCCTAAGCCCCGGGGTCACAATTTCAGCAAAAATCTGACTTTTGGCAATTCACTCAAAAATGGTGCCAAACGCTTGTAAATGCGCCCCTGAAAGGTTTGGCGATGGAAACAGAAGGCTTTTTATCACAGGACAAGAAATCAGCCCTCGACAACTTAACCGGCGGAATTTTTTTTTTTTGAAAAAATCCCTAAGCCCCGGGGTCACGATTTCAGCAAAAATCTGACTTTTGGCAATTCACTCAAAAATGGTGCCAAACGCTTGTAAATGCGCCCCTGAAAGGTTTGGCGATGGAAACAGAAGGCTTTTTATCACAGGAGAAGAAATCAGCCCTCGACAACTTAACCGGCGGAAATTTTTTTTTTTGAAAAAATCCCAAAGCCCCGAGGTCAGAATTTTAGCAAAAATCTGACTTTTGGCAATTCACTCAAAAATGGTGCCAAACGCTTGAAAATGCTCCCCTGAAAGGTTTGGCGATGGAAACAGAAGGCTTTTTATCACAGGACAAGAAATCAGCCCTCGACAACTTAACCGGCGGAAATTTTTTTTAAAAAAAAAATCCCAAAGCCCCGGGGTCACAATTTCAGCAAAAAACTGACTTTTGGCAATTCACTCAAAAATGGTGAAAAACGCTTGTAAATGCCCCCCCCCGAAAGGTTTGGCGATGGAAACAGAAGGCTTTTTATCACAGGACAAGAAATCAGCCCTCGACAACTTAACCGGCGGAAAAAGATTTTTTTTGAAAAAATCCCTAAGCCCCGGGGTCACAATTTCAGCAAAAATCTGACTTTTGGCAATTCACTCAAAAATGGTGCCAAACGCTTGTAAATGCGCCCCTGAAAGGTTTGGCGATGGAAACAGAAGGCTTTTTATCACAGGACAAGAAATCAGCCCTCGACAACTTAACCGGCGGAATTTTTTTTTTTTGAAAAAATCCCTAAGCCCCGGGGTCACGATTTCAGCAAAAATCTGACTTTTGGCAATTCACTCAAAAATGGTGCCAAACGCTTGTAAATGCGCCCCTGAAAGGTTTGGCGATGGAAACAGAAGGCTTTTTTTCACAGGAGAAGAAATCAGCCCTCGACAACTTAACCGGCGGAAATTTTTTTTTTTGAAAAAATCCCAAAGCCCCGAGGTCAGAATTTTAGCAAAAATCTGACTTTTGGCAATTCACTCAAAAATGGTGCCAAACGCTTGAAAATGCTCCCCTGAAAGGTTTGGCGATGGAAACAGAAGGCTTTTTATCACAGGACAAGAAATCAGCCCTCGACAACTTAACCGGCGGAATTTTTTTTTTTAAAAAAAATCTCTAAGCCCCGGGGTCACAATTTCAGCAAAAATCTGACTTTTGGCAATTCACGCAAAAATGGTGCCAAACCCTTGAAAATGCTCCCCTGAAAGGTTTGGCGATGGAAACAGAAGGCTTTTTATCACAGGACAAGAAATCAGCCCTCGACAACTTAACCGGCAGAATTTTTTTTTTTTGAAAAAATCCCTAAGGCCCGGGGTCACAATTTCAGCAAAAATCTGACTTTTGGCAATTCACTCAAAAATGGTGCCAAACGACTGAAAATGCTCCCCTGAAAGGTTTGGCGATGGAAACAGAAGGCTTTTTTTCACAGGACAAGAAATCAGCCCTCGACAACTTAACCGGCGGAAAAAGATTTTTTTGAAAAATCCCTAAGCCCCGGGGTCACAATTTCAGCAAAAATCTGACTTTTGGCAATTCACTCAAAAATGGTGCCAAACGATTGAAAATGCTCCCCTGAAAGGTTTGGCGATGGAAACAGAAGGCTTTTTATCACAGGACAAGAAATCAGCCCTTGACAACTTAACCGGCGGAAAAAGATTTTTTTGAAAAAATCCCAAAGCCCCGGGGTCACAATTTCAGCAAAAATCTGACTTTTGGCAATTCACTCAAAAATGGTGCCAAACGCTTGTAAATGCGCCGCTGAAAGGTTTGGCGATGGAAACAGAAGGCTTTTTATCACAGGACAAGAAATCAGCGCTCGACAACTTAACCGGCGGAATTTTTTTTTTTGGAAAAAATCCCTAAGCCCCGGGGTCACAATTTCAGCAAAAATCTGACTTTTGGCAATTCACTCAAAAATGGTGCCAAACGCTTGAAAATGCTCCCCTGAAAGGTTTGGCGATGGAAACAGAAGGCTTTTTTTCACAGGACAAGAAATCAGCCCTCGACAACTTAACCGGCGGAAAAAGATTTTTTTGAAAAAATCCCTAAGCCCCGGGGTCACAATTTCAGCAAAAATCTGACTTTTGGCAATTCACTCAAAAATGGTGCCAAACGCTTGAAAATGCTCCCCTGAAAGGTTTGGCGATGGAAACAGAAGGCTTTTTATCACAGGACAAGAAATCAGCCCTTGACAACTTAACCGGCGGAAAAAGATTTTTTTGAAAAAATCCCTAAGGCCCGGAGTCACAATTTCAGCAAAAAACTGACTTTTGGCAATTCACTCAAAAATGGTGCCAAACGCTTGTAAATGCCCGCCCCCGAAAGGTTTGGCGATGGAAACAGAAGGCTTTTTATCACAGGACAAGAAATCAGCCCTCGACAACTTAACCGGCGGAAAAAGATTTTTTTTGAAAAAATCCCTAAGCCCCGGGGTCACAATTTCAGCAAAAATCTGACTTTTGGCAATTCACTCAAAAATGGTGCCAAACGCTTGTAAATGCGCCCCTGAAAGGTTTGGCGATGGAAACAGAAGGCTTTTTATCACAGGAGAAGAAATCAGCCCTCGACAACTTAACCGGCGAAAATTTTTTTTTTTTGAAAAAATCCCTAAGCCCCGGGGTCAGAATTTTAGCAAAAATCTGACTTTTGGCAATTCACTCAAAAATGGTGCCAAACGCTTGAAAATGCTCCCCTGAAAGGTTTGGCGATGGAAACAGAAGGCTTTTTATCACAGGACAAGAAATCAGCCCTTGACAACTTAACCGGCGGAAAATTTTTTTTTTGAAAAAATCCCAAAGCCCCGGGGTCACAATTTCAGCAAAAATCTGACTTTTGGCAATTCACTCAAAAATGGTGCCAAACGCTTGAAAATGCTCCCCTGAAAGGTTTGGCGATGGAAACAGAAGGCTTTTTTTCACAGGACAAGAAATCAGCCCTCGACAACTTAACCGGTGGAAAAAGATTTTTTTGAAAAATCCCTAAGCCCCGGGGTCACAATTTCAGCAAAAATCTGACTTTTGGCAATTCACTCAAAAACGGTGCCAAAGGATTGAAAATGCTCCCCTGAAAGGTTTGGCGATGGAAACAGAAGGCTTTTTATCACAGGACAAGAAATCAGCCCTTGACAACTTAACCGGCGGAAAAAGATTTTTTTGAAAAAATCCCAAAGCCCCGGGGTCACAATTTCAGCAAAAATCTGACTTTTGGCAATTCACTCAAAAATGGTGCCAAACGCTTGTAAATGCGCCCCTGAAAGGTTTGGCGATGGAAACAGAAGGCTTTTTATCACAGGACAAGAAATCAGCCCTCGACAACTTAACCGGCGGAAATTTTTTTTTTGGAAAAAATCCCTAAGCCCCGGGGTCACAATTTCAGCAAAAATCTGACTTTTGGCAATTCACTCAAAAATGGTGCCAAACGCTTGAAAATGCTCCCCTGAAAGGTTTGGCGATGGAAACAGAAGGCTTTTTTTCACAGGACAAGAAATCAGCCCTCGACAACTTAACCAGCGGAAAAAGATTTTTTTGAAAAAATCCCTAAGCCCCGGGGTCACAATTTCAGCAAAAATCTGACTTTTGGCAATTCACTCAAAAATGGTGCCAAACGCTTTAAAATGCTCCCCTGAAAGGTTTGGCGATGGAAACAGAAGGCTTTTTATCACAGGACAAGAAATCAGCCCTCGACAACTTAACCGGCGGAATATTTTTTTTTAAAAAAAATCCCTAAGCCCCGGGGTCACAATTTCAGCAAAAATCTGACTTTTGGCAATTCACTCAAAAATGGTGCCAAACGCTTGTAAATGCGCCGCTGAAAGGTTTGGCGATGGAAACAGAAGGCTTTTTATCACAGGACAAGAAATCAGCCCTCGACAACTTAACCGGCGGAAATTTTTTTTTTTCTGAAAAAATCCCTAAGCCCCGGGGTCAGAATTTTAGCAAAAATCTGACTTTTGGCAATTCACTCAAAAATGGTGCCAAACGCTTGAAAATGCTCCCCTGAAAGGTTTGGCGATGGAAACAGAAGGCTTTTTATCACAGGACAAGAAATCAGCCCTTGACAACTTAACCAGCGGAAAATTTTTTTTTTGAAAAATCCCTAAGCCCCGGGGTCACAATTTCAGAAAAAATCTGACTTTTGGCAATTCACTCAAAAATGGTGCCAAACGCTTGAAAATGCTCCCCTGAAAGGTTTGGCGATGGAAACAGAAGGCTTTTTATCACAGGACAAGAAATCAGCCCTTGACAACTTAACCGGCGGAAAAAGATTTTTTTGAAAAAATCCCTAAGGCCCGGGGTCACAATTTCAGCAAAAAACTGACTTTTGGCAATTCACTCAAAAATGGTGCCAAACGCTTGTAAATGCCCCACCCCGGAAAGGTTTGGCGATGGAAACAGAAGGCTTTTTATCACAGGACAAGAAATCAGCCCTCGACAACTTAAGCGGCGGAAAAAGATTTTTTTTGAAAAAATCCCTAAGCCCCGGGGTCACAATTTCAGCAAAAATCTGACTTTTGGCAATTCACTCAAAAATGGTGCCAAACGCTTGAAAATGCTCCCCTGAAAGGTTTGGCGATGGAAACAGAAGGCTTTTTATCACAGGACAAGAAATCAGCCCTCGACAACTTAACCGGTAGAAAAAGATTTTTTTGAAAAAATCCCTAAGCCCCGGGGTCACAATTTCAGCAAAAATCTGACTTTTGGCAATTCACTCAAAAATGGTGCCAAACGCTTGAAAATGCTCCCCTGAAAGGTTTGGCGATGGAAACAGAAGGCTTTTTATCACAGGACAAGAAATCAGCCCTCGACAACTTAACCGGCGGAAAATTTTTTAAAAAAAAAAATCCCTACGCCCCGGGGTCACAATTTCAGCAAAAATCTGACTTTTGGCAATTCACTCAAAAATGGTGCCAAACGCTTGAAAATGCTCCCCTGAAAGGTTTGGCGATGGAAACAGAAGGCTTTTTATCACAGGACAAGAAATCAGCCCTCGACAACTTAACCGGCGGAATTTTTTTTTTTTTAAAAAATCCCTAAGCCCCGGGGTCACGATTTCAGCAAAAATCTGACTTTTGGCAATTCACTCAAAAATGGTGCCAAACGCTTGTAAATGCGCCCCTGAAAGGTTTGGCGATGGAAACAGAAGGCTTTTTATCACAGGACAAGAAATCAGCCCTCGACAACTTAACCGGCGGAAATTTTTTTTTTTTTGAAAAAATCCCTAAGCCCCGGGGTCAGAATTTTAGCAAAAATCTGACTTTTGGCAATTCACTCAAAAATGGTGCCAAACGCTTGTAAATGCCCCCCCCCGAAAGGTTTGGCGATGGAAACAGAAGGCTTTTTATCACAGGACAAGAAATCAGCCCTCGACAACTTAACCGGCGGAAAAAGATTTTTTTTGAAAAAATCCCTAAGCCCCGGGGTGACAATTTCAGCAAAAATCTGACTTTTGGCAATTCACTTAAAAATGGTGCCAAACGCTTGTAAATGCGCCCCTGAAAGGTTTGGCGATGGAAACAGAAGGCTTTTTATCACAGGACAAGAAATCAGCCCTCGACAACTTAACCGGTAGAAAAAGATTTTTTTGAAAAAATCCCTAAGGCCCGGGGTCACAATTTCAGCAAAAATCTGACTTTTGGCAATTCACTCAAAAATGGTGCCAAACGCTTGAAAATGCTCCCCTGAAAGGTTTGGCGATGGAAACAGAAGGCTTTTTTTCACAGGACAAGAAATCAGCCCTCGACAACTTAACCGGCGGAAAATTTTTTTTTTAAAAAAATCCCTAAGCCCCGGGGTCACAATTTCAGCAAAAATCTGACTTTTGGCAATTCACTCAAAAATGGTGCCAAACGCTTGAAAATGCTCCCCTGAAAGGTTTGGCGATGGAAACAGAAGGCTTTTTATCACAGGACACGAAATCAGCCCTCGACAACTTAACCGGCGGAATTTTTTTTTTTTGAAAAAATCCCTAAGCCCCGGGGTCACGATTTCAGCAAAAATCTGACTTTTGGCAATTCACTCAAAAATGGTGCCAAACGCTTGTAAATGCGCCCCTGAAAGGTTTGGCGATGGAAACAGAAGGCTTTTTATCACAGGACAAGAAATCAGCCCTTGACAACTTAACCGGCGGAAAAAGATTTTTTTGAAAAAATCCCTAAGGCCCGGGGTCACAATTTCAGCAAAAATCTGACTTTTGGCAATTCACTCAAAAATGGTGCCAAACGCTTGTAAATGCGCCCCTGAAAGGTTTGGCGATGGAAACAGAAGGCTTTTTATCACAGGAGAAGAAATCAGCCCTCGACAACTTAACCGGCGAAAATTTTTTTTTTTTGAAAAAATCCCTAAGCCCCGGGGTCAGAATTTTAGCAAAAATCTGACTTTTGGCAATTCACTCAAAAATGGTGCCAAACGCTTGAAAATGCTCCCCTGAAAGGTTTGGCGATGGAAACAGAAGGCTTTTTATCACAGGACAAGAAATCAGCCCTTGACAACTTAACCGGCGGAAAATTTTTTTTTTGAAAAAATCCCAAAGCCCCGGGGTCACAATTTCAGCAAAAATCTGACTTTTGGCAATTCACTCAAAAATGGTGCCAAACGCTTGAAAATGCTCCCCTGAAAGGTTTGGCGATGGAAACAGAAGGCTTTTTTTCACAGGACAAGAAATCAGCCCTCGACAACTTAACCGGTGGAAAAAGATTTTTTTGAAAAATCCCTAAGCCCCGGGGTCACAATTTCAGCAAAAATCTGACTTTTGGCAATTCACTCAAAAACGGTGCTAAAGGATTGAAAATGCTCCCCTGAAAGGTTTGGCGATGGAAACAGAAGGCTTTTTATCACAGGACAAGAAATCAGCCCTTGACAACTTAACCGGCGGAAAAAGATTTTTTTGAAAAAATCCCAAAGCCCCGGGGTCACAATTTCAGCAAAAATCTGACTTTTGGCAATTCACTCAAAAATGGTGCCAAACGCTTGTAAATGCGCCCCTGAAAGGTTTGGCGATGGAAACAGAAGGCTTTTTATCACAGGACAAGAAATCAGCCCTCGACAACTTAACCGGCGGAAATTTTTTTTTTGGAAAAAATCCCTAAGCCCCGGGGTCACAATTTCAGCAAAAATCTGACTTTTGGCAATTCACTCAAAAATGGTGCCAAACGCTTGAAAATGCTCCCCTGAAAGGTTTGGCGATGGAAACAGAAGGCTTTTTTTCACAGGACAAGAAATCAGCCCTCGACAACTTAACCAGCGGAAAAAGATTTTTTTGAAAAAATCCCTAAGCCCCGGGGTCACAATTTCAGCAAAAATCTGACTTTTGGCAATTCACTCAAAAATGGTGCCAAACGCTTTAAAATGCTCCCCTGAAAGGTTTGGCGATGGAAACAGAAGGCTTTTTATCACAGGACAAGAAATCAGCCCTCGACAACTTAACCGGCGGAATATTTTTTTTTAAAAAAAATCCCTAAGCCCCGGGGTCACAATTTCAGCAAAAATCTGACTTTTGGCAATTCACTCAAAAATGGTGCCAAACGCTTGTAAATGCGCCCCTGAAAGGTTTGGCGATGGAAACAGAAGGCTTTTTATCACAGGACAAGAAATCAGCCCTCGACAACTTAACCGGCGGAAATTTTTTTTTTTCTGAAAAAATCCCTAAGCCCCGGGGTCAGAATTTTAGCAAAAATCTGACTTTTGGCAATTCACTCAAAAATGGTGCCAAACGCTTGAAAATGCTCCCCTGAAAGGTTTGGCGATGGAAACAGAAGGCTTTTTATCACAGGACAAGAAATCAGCCCTTGACAACTTAACCAGCGGAAAATTTTTTTTTTGAAAAATCCCTAAGCCCCGGGGTCACAATTTCAGAAAAAATCTGACTTTTGGCAATTCACTCAAAAATGGTGCCAAACGCTTGAAAATGCTCCCCTGAAAGGTTTGGCGATGGAAACAGAAGGCTTTTTATCACAGGACAAGAAATCAGCCCTTGACAACTTAACCGGCGGAAAAAGATTTTTTTGAAAAAATCCCTAAGGCCCGGGGTCACAATTTCAGCAAAAAACTGACTTTTGGCAATTCACTCAAAAATGGTGCCAAACGCTTGTAAATGCCCCCCCCCGAAAGGTTTGGCGATGGAAACAGAAGGCTTTTTATCACAGGACAAGAAATCAGCCCTCGACAACTTAACCGGCGGAAAAAGATTTTTTTTGAAAAAATCCCTAAGCCCCGGGGTCACAATTTCAGCAAAAATCTGACTTTTGGCAATTCACTCAAAAATGGTGCCAAACGCTTGAAAATGCTCCCCTGAAAGGTTTGGCGATGGAAACAGAAGGCTTTTTATCACAGGACAAGAAATCAGCCCTCGACAACTTAACCGGTAGAAAAAGATTTTTTTGAAAAAATCCCTAAGCCCCGGGGTCACAATTTCAGCAAAAATCTGACTTTTGGCAATTCACTCAAAAATGGTGCCAAACGCTTGAAAATGCTCCCCTGAAAGGTTTGGCGATGGAAACAGAAGGCTTTTTATCACAGGACAAGAAATCAGCCCTCGACAACTTAACCGGCGGAAAATTTTTTTTAAAAAAAAATCCCTACGCCCCGGGGTCACAATTTCAGCAAAAATCTGACTTTTGGCAATTCACTCAAAAATGGTGCCAAACGCTTGAAAATGCTCCCCTGAAAGGTTTGGCGATGGAAACAGAAGGCTTTTTATCACAGGACAAGAAATCAGCCCTCGACAACTTAACCGGCGGAATTTTTTTTTTTAAAAAAAATCCCTAAGCCCCGGGGTCACGATTTCAGCAAAAATCTGACTTTTGGCAATTCACTCAAAAATGGTGCCAAACGCTTGTAAATGCGCCCCTGAAAGGTTTGGCGATGGAAACAGAAGGCTTTTTATCACAGGACAAGAAATCAGCCCTCGACAACTTAACCGGCGGAAATTTTTTTTTTTTTGAAAAAATCCCTAAGCCCCGGGGTCAGAATTTTAGCAAAAATCTGACTTTTGGCAATTCACTCAAAAATGGTGCCAAACGCTTGTAAATGCCCCCCCCCCGAAAGGTTTGGCGATGGAAACAGAAGGCTTTTTATCACAGGACAAGAAATCAGCCCTCGACAACTTAACCGGCGGAAAAAGATTTTTTTTGAAAAAATCCCTAAGCCCCGGGGTGACAATTTCAGCAAAAATCTGACTTTTGGCAATTCACTTAAAAATGGTGCCAAACGCTTGTAAATGCGCCCCTGAAAGGTTTGGCGATGGAAACAGAAGGCTTTTTATCACAGGACAAGAAATCAGCCCTCGACAACTTAACCGGTAGAAAAAGATTTTTTTGAAAAAATCCCTAAGGCCCGGGGTCACAATTTCAGCAAAAATCTGACTTTTGGCAATTCACTCAAAAATGGTGCCAAACGCTTGAAAATGCTCCCCTGAAAGGTTTGGCGATGGAAACAGAAGGCTTTTTTTCACAGGACAAGAAATCAGCCCTCGACAACTTAACCGGCGGAAAAAGATTTTTTTGAAAAAATCCCTAAGGCCCGGGGTCACAATTTCAGCAAAAGTCTGAGTTTTGGCAATTCACTCAAAAACGGTGCAAAACGATTGAAAATGCTCCCCTGAAAGGTTTGGCGATGGAAACAGAAGGCTTTTTATCACAGGACAAGAAATCAGCCCTCGACAACTTAACCGGCGGAAAATTTTTTTTTTAAAAAAATCCCTAAGCCCCGGGGTCACAATTTCAGCAAAAATCTGACTTTTGGCAATTCACTCAAAAATGGTGCCAAACGCTTGAAAATGCTCCCCTGAAAGGTTTGGCGATGGAAACAGAAGGCTTTTTATCACAGGACACGAAATCAGCCCTCGACAACTTAACCGGCGGAATTTTTTTTTTTTGAAAAAATCCCTAAGCCCCGGGGTCACGATTTCAGCAAAAATCTGACTTTTGGCAATTCACTCAAAAATGGTGCCAAACGCTTGTAAATGCGCCCCTGAAAGGTTTGGCGATGGAAACAGAAGGCTTTTTATCACAGGAGAAGAAATCAGCCCTCGACAACTTAACCGGCATAATTTTTTTTTTTTTAAAAAATCCCTAAGGCCCGGGGTCACAATTTTAGCAAAAATCTGACTTTTGGCAATTCACTCAAAAATGGTGCCAAACGCTTTAAAATGCTCCCCTGAAAGGTTTGGCGATGGAAACAGAAGGCTTTTTATCACAGGAGAAGAAATCAGCCCTCGACAACTTAACCGGCGGAAATTTTTTTTTTTGAAAAAATCCCAAAGCCCCAGGGTCAGAATTTTAGCAAAAATCTGACTTTTGGCAATTCACTCAAAAATGGTGCCAAACGCTTGAAAATGCTCCCCTGAAAGGTTTGGCGATGGAAACAGAAAGCTTTTTATCACAGGACAAGAAATCAGCCCTCGACAACTTAACCGGCGGAAAAAGATTTTTTTGAAAAAATCCCTAAGCCCCGGGGTCACATTTTCAGCAAAAATCTGACTTTTGGCAATTCACTCAAAAACGGTGCCAAACGCTTGTAAATGCGCCCCTGAAAGGTTTGGCGATGGAAACAGAAGGCTTTTTATCACAGGAGAAGAAATCAGCCCTCGACAACTTAACCGGCGGAAAAAGATTTTTTTGAAAAAATCCCAAAGCCCCGGGATCACAATTTCAGCAAAAATCTGACTTTTGGCAACTCACTCAAAAACGGTGCCAAACGATTGAAAATGCTCCCCTGAAAGGTTTGGCGATGGAAACAGAAGGCTTTTTATCACAGGACAAGAAATCAGCCTTTGACAACTTAACCGGCGGAAAAAGATTTTTTTGAAAAAATCCCTAAGGCCCGGGGTCACAATTTTAGCAAAAAACTGACTTTTGGCGATTCACTCAAAAATGGTGCCAAACGCTTGTAAATGCGCCCCTGAAAGGTTTGGCGATGGAAACAGAAGGCTTTTTATCACAGGAGAAGAAATCAGCCCTCGACAACTTAACCGGCAGAATTTTTTTTTTTTGAAAAAATCCCTAAGGCCCGGGGTCACAATTTCAGCAAAAATCTGACTTTTGGCAATTCACTCAAAAATGGTGCCAAACGCTTGAAAATGCTCCCCTGAAGGGTTTGGCGATGGAAACAGAAGGCTTTTTATCACAGGACAAGAAATCAGCCCTCGACAACTTAACCGGCGGAAAATTTTTTTTTTGAAAAAATCCCAAAGCCCCGGGGTCACAATTTCAGCAAAAATCTGACTTTTGGCAATTCCCTCAAAAATGGTGCCAAACGCTTGAAAATGCTCCCCTGAAAGGTTTGGCGATGGAAACAGAAGGCTTTTTATCACAGGACAAGAAATCAGCCCTTGACAACTTAACCGGCGGAAAAAGATTTTTTTGAAAAAATCCCTAAGGCAGGGGTCACAATTTCAGCAAAAATCTGACTTTTGGCAATTCACTCAAAAATGGTGCCAAACGCTTGTAAATGCGCCCCTGAAAGGTTTGGCGATGGAAACAGAAGGCTTTTTATCACAGGAGAAGAAATCAGCCCTCGACAACTTAACCGGCGGAATTTTTTTTTTAAAAAAAAATCCCTAAGCCCCGGGGTCACAATTTCAGCAAAAATCTGACTTTTGGCAATTCACTCAAAAATGGTGCCAAACGCTTGAAAATGCTCCCCTGAAAGGTTTGGCGATGGAAACAGAAGGCTTTTTTTCACAGGACAAGAAATCAGCCCTCGACAACTTAACCGGCGGAAAAAGATTTTTTTGAAAAAATCACTAAGCCCCGGGGTCACAATTTCAGCAAAAATCTGACTTTTGGCAATTCACTCAAAAATGGTGCCAAACGATTGAAAATGCTCCCCTGAAAGGTTTGGCGATGGAAACAGAAGGCTTTTTATCACAGGACAAGAAATCAGCCCTTGACAACTTAACCGGCGGAAAAAGATTTTTTTGAAAAAATCCCTAAGGCCCGGGGTCACAATTTCAGCAAAAAACTGACTTTTGGCAATTCACTCAAAAATGGTGCCAAACGCTTGTAAATGCCCCCCCCCCGAAAGGTTTGGCGATTGAAACAGAAGGCTTTTTATCACAGGACAAGAAATCAGCCCTCGACAACTTAACCGGCGGAAAAAGATTTTTTTTGAAAAAATCCCTAAGCCCCGGGGTCACAATTTCAGCAAAAATCTGACTTTTGGCAATTCACTCAAAAATGGTGCCAAACGCTTAAAAATGCTCCCCTGAAAGGTTTGGCGATGGAAACAGAAGGCTTTTTATCACAGGACAAGAAATCAGCCCTCGACAACTTAACCGGTAGAAAAAGATTTTTTTGAAAAAATCCCAAAGCCCCGGGGTCACAATTTCAGCAAAAATCTGACTTTTGGCAATTCACTCAAAAATGGTGCCAAACGCTTTAAAATGCTCCCCTGAAAGGTTTGGCGATGGAAACAGAAGGCTTTTTATCACAGGACAAGAAATCAGCCCTCGACAACTTAACCGGCGGAAAAAGATTTTTTTTGAAAAAATCCCTAAGCCCTGGGGTCACAATTTCAGCAAAAATCTGACTTTTGGCAATTCACTCAAAAATGGTGCCAAACGCTTGAAAATGCTCCCCTGAAAGGTTTGGCGATGGAAACAGAAGGCTTTTTATCACAGGACAAGAAATCAGCCCTTGACAACTTAACCGGCGCAAAAAGATTTTTTTGAAAAAATCCCTAAGCTCCGGGGTCACAATTTCAGCAAAAATCTGACTTTTGGCAATTCACTCAAAAATGGTGCCAAACGCTTGAAAATGCTCCCCTGAAAGGTTTGGCGATGGAAACAGAAGGCTTTTTATCACAGGACAAGAAATCAGCCCTCGACAACTTAACCGGTAGAAAAAGATTTTTTTGAAAAAATCCCAAAGCCCCGGGGTCACAATTTCAGCAAAAATCTGACTTTTGGCAATTCACTCAAAAATGGTGCCAAACGCTTTAAAATGCTCCCCTGAAAGGTTTTGCGATGGAAACAGAAGGCTTTTTATCACAGGACAAGAAATCAGCCCTTGACAACTTAACCGGCGGAATTTTTTTTTTTTTGAAAAAATCCCTAAGCCCCGGGGTCACAATTTCAGTAAAAATCTGACTTTTGGCAATTCACTCAAAAATGGTGCCAAACGCTTGTAAATTTGCCCCTGAAAGGTTTGGCGATGGAAACAGAAGGCTTTTTATCACAGGACAAGAAATCAGCCCTCGACAACTTAACCGGCGGAAATTTTTTTTTTTGAAAAAATCCCTAAGCCCCGGGGTCACAATTTCAGCAAAAATCTGACTTTTGGCAATTCACTCAAAAATGGTGCCAAACGCTTGAAAATGCTCCCCTGAAAGGTTTGGCGATGGAAACAGAAGGCTTTTTTTCACAGGACAAGAAATCAGCCCTCGACAACTTAACCGGCGGAAAAAGATTTTTTTGAAAAAATCCCTAAGCCCCGGGGTCACAATTTCAGGAAAAATCTGACTTTTGGCGATTCACTCAAAAATGGTGCCAAACGCTTGTAAATGCGCCCCTGAAAGGTTTGGCGATGGAAACAGAAGGCTTTTTATCACAGGACAAGAAATCAGCCCTTGACAACTTAACCGGCGGAAAAAGATTTTTTTGAAAAAATCCCAAAGCCCCGGGGTCACAATTTCAGCAAAAATCTGACTTTTGGCAATTCACTCAAAAATGGTGCCAAACGCTTGAAAATGCTCCCCTGAAAGGTTTGGCGATGGAAACAGAAGGCTTTTTATCACAGGACAAGAAATCAGCCCTCGACAACTTAACCGGCAGAATTTTTTTTTTTGAAAAAATCCCTAAGCCCCGGGGTCAGAATTTCAGCAAAAATCTGATTTTTGGCAATTCACTCAAAAATGGTGCCAAACGCTTGAAAATGCTCCCCTGAAAGCTTTGGCGATGGAAACAGAAGGCTTTTTATCACAGGACAAGAAATCAGCCCTCGACAACTTAACAGGCGGAAATTTTTTTTTTTGAAAAAATCCCAAAGCCCCGGGGTCACAATTTCAGCAAAAATCTGACTTTTGGCAATTCACTCAAAAATGGTGCCAAACGCTTGAAAATGCGCCCCTGAAAGGTTTGGCGATGGAAACAGAAGGCTTTTTTTCACAGGACAAGAAATCAGCCCTCGACAACTTAACCGGCGGAAATTTTTTTTTTTGAAAAAATCCCAAAGCCCCGGGGTCACAATTTCAGCAAAAATCTGACTTTTGGCAATTCACTCAAAAATGGTGCCAAACGCTTGAAAATGCTCCCCTGAAAGGTTTGGCGATGGAAACAGAAGGCTTTTTATCACAGGACAAGAAATCAGCCCTTGACAACTTAACCGGCGGAAAAAGATTTTTTTGAAAAAATCCCAAAGCCCCGGGGTCACAATTTCAGCAAAAATCTGACTTTTGGCAATTCACTCAAAAATGGTGCTAAACGCTTTAAAATGCTCCCCTGAAAGGTTTGGCGATGGAAACAGAAGGCTTTTTATCACAGGACAAGAAATCAGCCCTCGACAACTTAACCGGCAGAATTTTTTTTTTTTTTGAAAAAATCCCTAAGCCCCGGGGTCAGAATTTCAGCAAAAATCTGATTTTTGGCAATTCACTCAAAAATGGTGCCAAACGCTTGAAAATGCTCCCCTGAAAGCTTTGGCGATGGAAACAGAAGGCTTTTTATCACAGGACAAGAAATCAGCCCTCAACAACTTAACCGGCGGAAATTTTTTTTTTTGAAAAAATCCCAAAGCCCCGGGGTCACAATTTCAGCAAAAATCTGACTTTTGGCGATTCACTCAAAAATGGTGCCAAACGCTTGTAAATGCGCCCCTGAAAGGTTTGGCGATGGAAACAGAAGGCTTTTTATCACAGGACAAGAAATCAGCCCTCGACAACTTAACCGGCAGAATTTTTTTTTTTTGAAAAAATCCCTAAGCCCCGGGGTCAGAATTTCAGCAAAAATCTGATTTTTGGCAATTCACTCAAAAATGGTGCCAAACGCTTGAAAATGCTCCCCAGAAAGCTTTGGCGATGGAAACAGAAGGCTTTTTATCACAGGACAAGAAATCAGCCCTCGACAACTTAACCGGCGGAAATTTTTTTTTTTGAAAAAATCCCAAAGCCCCGGGGTCACAATTTCAGCAAAAATCTGACTTTTGGCAATTCACTCAAAAATGGTGCCAAACACTTGAAAATGCTCCCCTGAAAGGTTTGGCGATGGAAACAGAAGGCTTTTTATCACAGGACAAGAAATCAGCCCTCGACAACTTAACCGGCGGAAAATATTTTTTTTGAAAAAATCCCAAAGCCCCGGGGTCACAATTTCAGCAAAAATCTGACTTTTGGCAATTCACTCAAAAATGGTGCCAAACGCTTGAAAATGCTCCCCTGAAAGGTTTGGCGATGGAATCAGAAGGCTTTTTATCACAGGACAAGAAATCAGCCCTCGACAACTTAACCGGCGGAAATTTTTTTTTTTGAAAAAATCCCTAAGCCCTGGTGTCACAATTTCAGCAAAAATCTGACTTTTGGCAATTCACTCAAAAATGGTGCCAAACGCTTTAAAATGCTCCCCTGAAAGGTTTGGCGATGGAAACAGAAGGCTTTTTATCACAGGACAAGAAATCAGCCCTCGACAACTTAACCGGCGGAATTTTTTTTTTTTTGAAAAAAATCCCAAAGCCCCGGGGTCACAATTTCAGCAAAAATCTGACTTTTGGCAATTCACTCAAAAATGGTGCCAAACGCTTGTAAATGCGCCCCTGAAAGGTTTGGCGATGGGAACAGAAGGCTTTTTATCACAGGAGAAGAAATCAGCCCTCGACAACTTAACCGGCAGAATTTTTTTTTTTTGAAAAAATCCCTAAGCCCCGGGGTCACAATTTCAGCAAAAATCTGACTTTTGGCAATTCACTCAAAAATGGTGCCAAACGATTGAAAATGCTCCCCTGAAAGGTTTGGCGATGAAAACAGAAGGCTTTTTATCACAGGAGAAGAAATCAGCCCTTGACAACTTAACCGGCGGAAAAAGATTTTTTTGAAAAAATCCCTAAGCCCCGGGGTCACAATTTCAGCAAAAATCTGACTTTTGGCAATTCACTCAAAAATGGTGCCAAACGATTGAAAATGCTCCCCTGAAAGGTTTGGCGATGGAAACAGAAGGCTTTTTATCACAGGACAAGAAATCAGCCCTTGACAACTTAACCGGCGGAAAAAGATTTTTTTGAAAAAATCCCTAAGGCCCGGGGTCACAATTTCAGCAAAAAACTGACTTTTGGCAATTCACTCAAAAATGGTGCCAAACGCTTGTAAATGCCCCCCCCCGAAAGGTTTGGCGATGGAAACAGAAGGCTTTTTATCACAGGACAAGAAATCAGCCCTCGACAACTTAACCGGCGGAAATTTTTTTTTTTGAAAAAATACCAAAGCCCCGGGGTCACAATTTCAGCAAAAATCTGACTTTTGGCAATTCACTCAAAAATGGTGCCAAACGCTTGAAAATGCTCCCCTGAAAGGTTTGGCGATGGAAACAGAAGGCTTTTTATCACAGGACAAGAAATCAGCCCTTGACAACTTAACCGGCGGAAAAAGATTTTTTTGAAAAAATCCCAAAGCCCCGGGGTCACAATTTCAGCAAAAATCTGACTTTTGGCAATTCACTCAAAAATGGTGCCAAACGCTTTAAAATGCTCCCCTGAAAGGTTTGACGATGGAAACAGAAGGCTTTTTATCACAGGACAAGAAATCAGCCCTCGACAACTTAACCGGCAGAATTTTTTTTTTTGAAAAAATCCTTAAGCCCCGGGGTCAGAATTTCAGCAAAAAACTGACTTTTGGCAATTCACTCAAAAATGGTGCCAAACGCTTGTAAATGCCCCCCCCCCCGAAAGGTTTGGCGATGGAAACAGAAGGCTTTTTATCACAGGACAAGAAATCAGCCCTCGACAACTTAACCGGCGGAAATTTTTTTTTTTGAAAAAATACCAAAGCCCCGGGGTCACAATTTCAGCAAAAATCTGACTTTTGGCAATTCACTCAAAAATGGTGCCAAACGCTTGAAAATGCTCCCCTGAAAGGTTTGGCGATGGAAACAGAAGGCTTTTTATCACAGGACAAGAAATCAGCCCTTGACAACTTAACCGGCGGAAAAAGATTTTTTTGAAAAAATCCAAAAGCCCCGGGGTCACAATTTCAGCAAAAATCTGACTTTTGGCAATTCACTCAAAAATGGTGCCAAACGCTTTAAAATGCTCCCCTGAAAGGTTTGGCGATGGAAACAGAAGGCTTTTTATCACAGGACAAGAAATCAGCCCTCGACAACTTAACCGGCAGATTTTTTTTTTTTTGAAAAAATCCCTAAGCCCCGGGGTCAGAATTTCAGCAAAAATCTGATTTTTGGCAATTCACTCAAAAATGGTGCCAAACGCTTGAAAATGCTCCCCTGAAAGCTTTGGCGATGGAAACAGAAGGCTTTTTATCACAGGACAAGAAATCAGCCCTCGACAACTTAACCGGCGGAAATTTTTTTTTTTGAAAAAATCCCAAAGCCCCGGGGTCACAATTTCAGCAAAAATCTGACTTTTGGCGATTCACTCAAAAATGGTGCCAAACGCTTGTAAATGGGCCCCTGAAACGTTTGGCGATGGAAACAGAAGGCTTTTTATCACAGGACAAGAAATCAGCCCTCGACAACTTAACCGGCAGAATTTTTTTTTTTTGAAAAAATCCCTAAGCCCCGGGGTCAGAATTTCAGCAAAAATCTGATTTTTGGCAATTCACTCAAAAATGGTGCCAAACGCTTGAAAATGCCCCCCTGAAAGCTTTGGCGATGGAAACAGAAGGCTTTTTATCACAGGACAAGAAATCAGCCCTCGACAACTTAACCGGCGGAAATTTTTTTTTTTGAAAAAATCCCAAAGCCCCGGGGTCACAATTTCAGCAAAAATCTGACTTTTGGCAATTCACTCAAAAATGGTGCCAAACGCTTGAAAATGCTCCCCTGAAAGGTTTGGCGATGGAAACAGAAGGCTTTTTATCACAGGACAAGAAATCAGCCCTCGACAACTTAACCGGCGGAAATTTTTTTTTTTGAAAAAATCCCTAAGCCCTGGGGTCACAATTTCAGCAAAAATCTGACTTTTGGCAATTCACTCAAAAATGGTGCCAAACGCTTTAAAATGCTCCCCTGAAAGGTTTGGCGATGGAAACAGAAGGCTTTTTATCACAGGACAAGAAATCAGCCCTCGACAACTTAACCGGCGGAATTTTTTTTTTTTTTGAAAAAAATCCCAAAGCCCCGGGGTCACAATTTCAGCAAAAATCTGACTTTTGGCAATTCACTCAAAAATGTTGCCAAACGCTTGTAAATGCGCCCCTGAAAGGTTTGGCGATGGGAACAGAAGGCTTTTTATCACAGGAGAAGAAATCAGCCCTCGACAACTTAACCGGCAGAATTTTTTTTTTTTGAAAAAATCCCTAAGCCCCGGGGTCACAATTTCAGCAAAAATCTGACTTTTGGCAATTCACTCAAAAATGGTGCCAAACGATTGAAAATGCTCCCCTGAAAGGTTTGGCGATGAAAACAGAAGGCTTTTTATCACAGGAGAAGAAATCAGCCCTTGACAACTTAACCGGCGGAAAAAGATTTTTTTGAAAAAATCCCTAAGCCCCGGGGTCACAATTTCAGCAAAAATCTGACTTTTGGCAATTCACTCAAAAATGGTGCCAAACGATTGAAAATGCTCCCCTGAAAGGTTTGGCGATGGAAACAGAAGGCTTTTTATCACAGGACAAGAAATCAGCCCTTGACAACTTAACCGGCGGAAAAAGATTTTTTTGAAAAAATCCCTAAGGCCCGGGGTCACAATTTCAGCAAAAAACTGACTTTTGGCAATTCACTCAAAAATGGTGCCAAACGCTTGTAAATGCCCCCCCCCCCCCGCCGAAAGGTTTGGCGATGGAAACAGAAGGCTTTTTATCACAGGACAAGAAATCAGCCCTCGACAACTTAACCGGCGGAAAAAGATTTTTTTTGAAAAAATCCCAAAGCCCCGGGGTCACAATTTCAGCAAAAATCTGACTTTTGGCAATTCACTCAAAAATGGTGCCAAACGCTTGAAAATGCTCGCCTGAAAGGTTTTGCGATGGAAACAGAAGGCTTTTTATCACAGGACAAGAAACCAGCCCTCGACAACTTAACCGGTAGAAAAAGATTTTTTTGAAAAAATCCCAAAGCCCCGGGGTCACAATTTCAGCAAAAATCTGACTTTTGGCAATTCACTCAAAAATGGTGCCAAACGCTTTAAAATGCTCCCCTGAAAGGTTTGGCGATGGAAACAGAAGGCTTTTTATCACAGGACAAGAAATCAGCCCTCGACAACTTAACCGGCAGAATTTTTTTTTTTTGAAAAAATCCCTAAGCCCCGGGGTCAGAATTTCAGCAAAAATCTGATTTTTGGCAATTCACTCAAAAATGGTGCCAAACGCTTGAAAATGCTCCCCTGAAAGGTTTGGCGATGGAAACAGAAGGCTTTTTATCACAGGACAAGAAATCAGCCCTCGACAACTTAACCGGCGGAAATTTTTTTTTTTGAAAAAATCCCAAAGCCCCGGGGTCACAATTTCAGCAAAAATCTGACTTTTGGCAATTCACTCAAAAATGGTGCCAAACGCTTGAAAATGCTCCCCTGAAAGGTTTGGCGATGGAAACAGAAGGCTTTTTTTCACAGGACAAGAAATCAGCCCTCGACAACTTAACCGGCGGAAAAAGATTTTTTTGAAAAAATCCCTAAGCCCCGGGGTCACAATTTCAGCAAAAATCTGACTTTTGGCGATTCACTCAAAAATGGTGCCAAACGCTTGTAAATGGGCCCCTGAAAGGTTTGGCGATGGAAACAGAAGGCTTTTTATCACAGGACAAGAAATCAGCCCTCGACAACTTAACCGGCGAAAATTTTTTTTTTTGAAAAAATCCCAAAGCCCCGGGGTCACAATTTCAGCAAAAATCTGACTTTTGGCAATTCACTCAAAAATGGTGCCAAACGCTTGAAAATGCTCCCCTGAAAGGTTTGGCAATGGAATCAGAAGGCTTTTTATCACAGGACAAGAAATCAGCCCTCGACAACTTAACCGGCGGAAATTTTTTTTTTTGAAAAAATCCCTAAGCCCCAGGGTCAGAATTTCAGCAAAAATCTGACTTTTGGCAATTCACTCAAAAATGGTGCCAAACGCTTGTAAATGCGCCCCTGAAAGGTTTGGCGATGGGAACAGAAGGCTTTTTATCACAGGAGAAGAAATCAGCCCTCGACAACTTAACCGGCAGAATTTTTTTTTTTTGAAAAAATCCCTAAGCCCCGGGGTCACAATTTCAGCAAAAATCTGACTTTTGGCAATTCACTCAAAAATGGTGCCAAACGATTGAAAATGCTCCCCTGAAAGGTTTGGCGATGAAAACAGAAGGCTTTTTATCACAGGAGAAGAAATCAGCCCTTGACAACTTAACGGGCGGAAAAAGATTTTTTTGAAAAAATCCCTAAGCCCCGGGGTCACAATTTCAGCAAAAATCTGACTTTTGGCAATTCACTCAAAAATGGTGCCAAACGATTGAAAATGCTCCCCTGAAAGGTTTGGCGATGGAAACAGAAGGCTTTTTATCACAGGACAAGAAATCAGCCCTTGACAACTTAACCGGCGGAAAAAGATTTTTTTGAAAAAATCCCTAAGGCCCGGGGTCACAATTTCAGCAAAAAACTGACTTTTGGCAATTCACTCAAAAATGGTGCCAAACGCTTGTAAATGCCCCCCCCCCCGAAAGGTTTGGCGATGGAAACAGAAGGCTTTTTATCACAGGACAAGAAATCAGCCCTCGACAACTTAACCGGCGGAAAAAGATTTTTTTTGAAAAAATCCCTAAGCCCCGGGGTCACAATTTCAGCAAAAATCTGACTTTTGGCAATTCACTCAAAAATGGTGCCAAACGCTTGAAATGCTCCCCTGAAAGGTTTTGCGATGGAAACAGAAGGCTTTTTATCACAGGACAAGAAACCAGCCCTCGACAACTTAACCGGTAGAAAAAGATTTTTTTGAAAAAATCCCAAAGCCCCGGGGTCACAATTTCAGCAAAAATCTGACTTTTGGCAATTCACTCAAAAATGGTGCCAAACGCTTTAAAATGCTCCCCTGAAAGGTTTGGCGATGGAAACAGAAGGCTTTTTATCACAGGACAAGAAATCAGCCCTCGACAACTTAACCGGCGGAAATTTTTTTTTTTAAAAAAAATCCCTAAGCCCCGGGGTCACAGTTTCAGCAAAAATCTGACTTTTGGCAATTCACTCAAAAATGGTGCCAAACGCTTGAAAATGCTCCCCTGAAAGGTTTGGCGATGGAAACAGAAGGCTTTTTATCACAGGACAAGAAATCAGCCCTCGACAACTTAACCGGCGGAAAAAGATTTTTTTTGAAAAAATCCCTAAGCCCCGGGGTCACAATTTCAGCAAAAATCTGACTTTTGGCAATTCACTCAAAAATGGTGCCAAACGCTTGAAAATGCTCCCCTGAAAGGTTTGGCGATGGAATCAGAAGGCTTTTTATCACAGGACAAGAAATCAGCCCTCGACAACTTAACCGGCGGAAATTTTTTTTTTTGAAAAAATCCCTAAGCCCCGGCGTCACAATTTCAGCAAAAATCTGACTTTTGGCAATTCACTCAAAAATGGTGCCAAACGCTTTAAAATGCTCCCCTGAAAGGTTTGGCGATGGAAACAGAAGGCTTTTTATCACAGGACAAGAAATCAGCCCTCGACAACTTAACCGGCGGAATTTTTTTTTTTTTTGAAAAAAATCCCAAAGCCCCGGGGTCACAATTTCAGCAAAAATCTGACTTTTGGCAATTCACTCAAAAATGGTGCCAAACGCTTGTAAATGCGCCCCTGAAAGGTTTGGCGATGGGAACAGAAGGCTTTTTATCACAGGAGAAGAAATCAGCCCTCGACAACTTAACCGGCAGAATTTTTTTTTTTTTGAAAAAATCCCTAAGCCCCGGGGTCACAATTTCAGCAAAAATCTGACTTTTGGCAATTCACTCAAAAATGGTGCCAAACGATTGAAAATGCTCCCCTGAAAGGTTTGGCGATGAAAACAGAAGGCTTTTTATCACAGGAGAAGAAATCAGCCCTTGACAACTTAACCGGCGGAAAAAGATTTTTTTGAAAAAATCCCTAAGCCCCGGGGTCACAATTTCAGCAAAAATCTGACTTTTGGCAATTCACTCAAAAATGGTGCCAAACGATTGAAAATGCTCCCCTGAAAGGTTTGGCGATGGAAACAGAAGGCTTTTTATCACAGGACAAGAAATCAGCCCTTGACAACTTAACCGGCGGAAAAAGATTTTTTTGAAAAAATCCCTAAGGCCCGGGGTCACAATTTCAGCAAAAAACTGACTTTTGGCAATTCACTCAAAAATGGTGCCAAACGCTTGTAAATGCCCCCCCCCCCGAAAGGTTTGGCGATGGAAACAGAAGGCTTTTTATCACAGGACAAGAAATCAGCCCTCGACAACTTAACCGGCGGAAAAAGATTTTTTTTGAAAAAATCCCTAAGCCCCGGGGTCACAATTTCAGCAAAAATCTGACTTTTGGCAATTCACTCAAAAATGGTGCCAAACGCTTGAAAATGCTCCCCTGAAAGGTTTTGCGATGGAAACAGAAGGCTTTTTATCACAGGACAAGAAACCAGCCCTCGACAACTTAACCGGTAGAAAAAGATTTTTTTGAAAAAATCCCAAAGCCCCGGGGTCACAATTTCAGCAAAAATCTGACTTTTGGCAATTCACTCAAAAATGGTGCCAAACGCTTTAAAATGCTCCCCTGAAAGGTTTGGCGATGGAAACAGAAGGCTTTTTATCACAGGACAAGAAATCAGCCCTCGACAACTTAACCGGCGGAAATTTTTTTTTTAAAAAAAATCCCTAAGCCCCGGGGTCACAATTTCAGCAAAAATCTGACTTTTGGCAATTCACTCAAAAATGGTGCCAAACGCTTGAAAATGCTCCCCTGAAAGGTTTCGCGATGGAAACAGAAGGCTTTTTTTCACAGGACAAGAAATCAGCCCTTGACAACTTAACCAGCGGAAAAAGATTTTTTTGAAAAAATTCCTAAGCCCCGGGGTCACAATTTCAGCAAAAATCTGACTTTTGGCAATTCACTCAAAAATGGTGCCAAACGATTGAAAATGCTCCCCTGAAAGGTTTGGCGATGGAAACAGAAGGCTTTTTATCACAGGACAAGAAATCAGCCCTTGACAACTTAACCGGCGGAAAAAGATTTTTTTGAAAAAATCCCTAAGGCCCGGGGTCACAATTTCAGCAAAAAACTGACTTTTGGCAATTCACTCAAAAATGGTGCCAAACGCTTGTAAATGCCCCCCCCGAAAGGTTTGGCGATGGAAACAGAATGCTTTTTATCACAGGACAAGAAATCAGCCCTCGACAACTTAACCGGCGGAAAAAGATTTTTTTTGAAAAAATCCCTAAGCCCCGGGGTCACAATTTCAGCAAAAATCTGACTTTTGGCAATTCACTCAAAAATGGTGCCAAACGCTTGAAAATGCTCCCCTGAAAGGTTTGGCGATGGAATCAGAAGGCTTTTTATCACAGGACAAGAAATCAGCCGTCGACAACTTAACCGGCGGCAATTTTTTTTTTAAAAAAAAATCCCTAAGCCCCGGGGTCACAATTTCAGCAAAAATCTGACTTTTGGCAATTCACTCAAAAATGGTGCCAAACGCTTTAAAATGCTCCCCTGAAAGGTTTGGCGATGGAAACAGAAGGCTTTTTATCACAGGACAAGAAATCAGCCCTCGACAACTTAACCGGCGGAATTTTTTTTTTTTTGAAAAAAATCCCAAAGCCCCGGGGTCACAATTTCAGCAAAAATCTGACTTTTGGCAATTCACTCAAAAATGGTGCCAAACGCTTGTAAATGCGCCCCTGAAAGGTTTGGCGATGGGAACAGAAGGCTTTTTATCACAGGAGAAGAAATCAGCCCTCGACAACTTAACCGGCAGAATTTTTTTTTTTTGAAAAAATCCCTAAACCCCGGGGTCACAATTTCAGCAAAAATCTGACTTTTGGCAATTCACTCAAAAATGGTGACAAACGATTGAAAATGCTCCCCTGAAAGGTTTGGCGATGAAAACAGAAGGCTTTTTATCACAGGAGAAGAAATCAGCCCTTGACAACTTAACCGGCGGAAAAAGATTTTTTTGAAAAAATCCCTAAGCCCCGGGGTCACAATTTCAGCAAAAATCTGACTTTTGGCAATTCACTCAAAAATGGTGCCAAACGATTGAAAATGCTCCCCTGAAAGGTTTGGCGATGGAAACAGAAGGCTTTTTATCACAGGACAAGAAATCAGCCCTTGACAACTTAACCGGCGGAAAAAGATTTTTTTGAAAAAAATCCCTAAGGCCCGGGGTCACAATTTCAGCAAAAAACTGACTTTTGGCAATTCACTCAAAAATGGTGCCAAACGCTTGTAAATGCCCCCCCCGAAAGGTTTGGCGATGGAAACAGAAGGCTTTTTATCACAGGACAAGAAATCAGCCCTCGACAACTTAACCGGCGGAAAAAGATTTTTTTTGAAAAAATCCCTAAGCCCCGGGGTCACAATTTCAGCAAAAATCTGACTTTTGGCAATTCACTCAAAAATGGTGCCAAACGCTTGAAAATGCTCCCCTGAAAGGTTTTGCGATGGAAACAGAAGGCTTTTTATCACAGGACAAGAAACCAGCCCTCGACAACTTAACCGGTAGAAAAAGATTTTTTTGAAAAAATCCCAAAGCCCCGGGGTCACAATTTCAGCAAAAATCTGACTTTTGGCAATTCACTCAAAAATGGTGCCAAACGCTTTAAAATGCTCCCCTGAAAGGTTTGGCGATGGAAACAGAAGGCTTTTTATCACAGGACAAGAAATCAGCCCTCGACAACTTAACCGGCGGAAATTTTTTTTTTAAAAAAAATCCCTAAGCCCCGGGGTCACAATTTCAGCAAAAATCTGACTTTTGGCAATTCACTCAAAAATGGTGCCAAACGCTTGAAAATGCTCCCCTGAAAGGTTTGGCGATGGAAACAGAAGGCTTTTTTTCACAGGACAAGAAATCAGCCCTTGACAACTTAACCGGCGGAAAAAGATTTTTTTGAAAAAATCCCTAAGCCCCGGGGTCACAATTTCAGCAAAAATCTGACTTTTGGCAATTCACTCAAAAATGGTGCCAAACGCTTGAAAATGCTCCCCTGAAAGGTTTTGCGATGGAAACAGAAGGCTTTTTATCACAGGACAAGAAACCAGCCCTCGACAACTTAACCGGTAGAAAAAGATTTTTTTGAAAAAATCCCAAAGCCCCGGGGTCACAATTTCAGCAAAAATCTGACTTTTGGCAATTCACTCAAAAATGGTGCCAAACGCTTTAAAATGCTCCCCTGAAAGGTTTGGCGATGGAAACAGAAGGCTTTTTATCACAGGACAAGAAATCAGCCCTCGACAACTTAACCGGCGGAAATTTTTTTTTTAAAAAAAATCCCTAAGCCCCGGGGTCACAATTTCAGCAAAAATCTGACTTTTGGCAATTCACTCAAAAATGGTGCCAAACGATTGAAAATGCTCCCCTGAAAGGTTTGGCGATGGAAACAGAAGGCTTGTTATCACAGGACAAGAAATCAGCCCTTGACAACTTAACCGGCGGAAAAAGATTTTTTTGAAAAAATCCCAAAGCCCCGGGGTCACAATTTCAGCAAAAATCTGACTTTTGGCAATTCACTCAAAAATGGTGCCAAACGCTTGAAAATGCTCCCCTGAAAGGTTTGGCAATGGAAACAGAAGGCTTTTTATCACAGGACAAGAAATCAGCCCTCGACAACTTAACCGGCGGAATTTTTTTTTTTTGAAAAAATCCCTAAGCCCCGGGGTGACAATTTCAGCAAAAATCTGACTTTTGGCAATTCACTCAAAAATGGTGCCAAACGCTTGAAAATGCTCCCCTGAAAGGTTTTGCGATGGAAACAGAAGGCTTTTTATCACAGGACAAGAAACCAGCCCTCGACGACTTAACCGGTAGAAAAAGATTTTTTTGAAAAAATCCCAAAGCCCCGGGGTCACAATTTCAGCAAAAATCTGACTTTTGGCAATTCACTCAAAAATGGTGCCAAACGCTTGTAAATGCGCCCCTGAAAGGTTTGGCGATGGAAACAGAAGGCTTTTTTTCACAGGACAAGAAATCAGCCCTTGACAACTTAACCGGCGGAAAAAGATTTTTTTGAAAAAATCCCTAAGCCCCGGGGTCACAATTTCAGCAAAAATCTGACTTTTGGCAATTCACTCAAAAATGGTGCCAAACGACTGAAAATGCTCCCCTGAAAGGTTTGGCGATGGAAACAGAAGGCTTTTTATCACAGGACAAGAAATCAGCCCTTGACAACTTAACCGGCGGAAAAAGATTTTTTTGAAAAAATCCCAAAGCCCCGGGGTCACAATTTCAGCAAAAATCTGACTTTTGGCAATTCACTCAAAAATGGTGCCAAACGCTTGTAAATGCGCCCCTGAAAGGTTTGGCGATGGGAACAGAAGGCTTTTTATCACAGGAGAAGAAATCAGCCCTCGACAACTCAACCGGCGGAAATTTTTTTTTTTGAAAAAATCCCTAAGCCCCGGGGTCACAATTTCAGCAAAAATCTGACTTTTGGCAATTCACTCAAAAATGGTGCCAAACGATTGAAAATGCTCCCCTGAAAGGTTTGGCGATGAAAACAGAAGGCTTTTTATCACAGGAGAAGAAATCAGCCCTTGACAACTTAACCGGCGGAAAAAGATTTTTTTGAAAAAATCCCTAAGCCCCGGGGTCACAATTTCAGCAAAAATCTGACTTTTGGCAATTCACTCAAAAATGGTGCCAAACGATTGAAAATGCTCCCCTGAAAGGTTTGGCGATGGAAACAGAAGGCTTTTTATCACAGGACAAGAAATCAGCCCTTGACAACTTAACCGGCGGAAAAAGATTTTTTTGAAAAAATCCCTAAGGCCCGGGGTCACAATTTCAGCAAAAAACTGACTTTTGGCAATTCACTCAAAAATGGTGCCAAACGCTTGTAAATGCCCCCCCCCGAAAGGTTTGGCGATGGAAACAGAAGGCTTTTTATCACAGGACAAGAAATCAGCCCTCGACAACTTAACCGGCGGAAAAAGATTTTTTTTGAAAAAATCCCTAAGCCCCGGGGTCACAATTTCAGGAAAAAACTGACTTTTGGCAATTCACTCAAAAATGGTGCCAAACGCTTGAAAATGCTCCCCTGAAAGGTTTGGCGATGGAAACAGAAGGCTTTTTATCACAGGACAAGAAACCAGCCCTCGACAACTTAACCGGTAGAAAAAGATTTTTTTGAAAAAATCCCAAAGCCCCGGGGTCACAATTTCAGCAAAAATCTGACTTTTGGCAATTCACTCAAAAATGGTGCCAAACGCTTGAAAATGCTCCCCTGAAAGGTTTGGCGATGGAAACAGAAGGCTTTTTATCACAGGACAAGAAATCAGCCCTCGACAACTTAACCGGCGGCAATTTTTTTTTTTTAAAAAAATCCCTAAGCCCCGGGGTCACAATTTCAGCAAAAATCTGACTTTTGGCAATTCACTCAAAAATGGTGCCAAACGATTGAAAATGCTCCCCTGAAAGGTTTGGCAATGGAAACAGAAGGCTTTTTATCACAGGACAAGAAATCAGCCCTCGACAACTTAACCGGCGGAAAAAGATTTTTTTGAAAAAATCCCTAAGCCCCGGGGTCAGAATTTTAGCAAAAATCTGACTTTTGGCAATTCACTCAAAAATGGTGCCAAACGCTTGAAAATGCTCCCCTGAAAGCTTTGGCGATGGAAACAGAAGGCTTTTTATCACAGGACACGAAATTAGCCCTCGACAACTTAACCGGCGGAAATTTTTTTTTTTTGAAAAAATCCCTAAGCCCCGGGGTCACAATTTCAGCAAAAATCTGACTTTTGGCAATTCACTCAAAAATGGTGCCAAACGCTTGAAAATGCTCCCCTGAAAGGTTTTGCGATGGAAACAGAAGGCTTTTTATCACAGGACAAGAAACCAGCCCTCGACAACTTAACCGGTAGAAAAAGATTTTTTTGAAAAAATCCCAAAGCCCCGGGGTCACAATTTCAGCAAAAATCTGACTTTTGGCAATTCACTCAAAAATGGTGCCAAACGCTTGAAAATGCTCCCCTGAAAGGTTTGGCGATGGAAACAGAAGGCTTTTTATCACAGGACAAGAAATCAGCCGTCGACAACTTAACCGGCGGCAATTTTTTTTTTAAAAAAAATCCCTAAGCCCCGGGGTCACAATTTCAGCAAAAATCTGACTTTTGGCAATTCACTCAAAAATGGTGACAAACGATTGAAAATGCTCCCCTGAAAGGTTTGGTGATGAAAACAGAAGGCTTTTTATCACAGGAGAAGAAATCAGCCCTCGACAACTTAACCGGCGGAAAAAGATTTTTTTGAAAAAATCCCTAAGCCCCGGGGTCACAATTTCAGCAAAAATCTGACTTTTGGCAATTCACTCAAAAATGGTGCCAAACGATTGAAAATGCTCCCCTGAAAGGTTTGGCGATGGAAACAGAAGGCTTTTTATCACAGGACAAGAAATCAGCCCTTGACAACTTAACCGGCGGAAAAAGATTTTTTTGAAAAAATCCCTAAGGCCCGGGGTCACAATTTCAGCAAAAAACTGACTTTTGGCAATTCACTCAAAAATGGTGCCAAACGCTTGTAAATGCCCCCCCCCCGAAAGGTTTGGCGATGGAAACAGAAGGCTTTTTATCACAGGAGAAGAAATCAGCCCTCGACAACTTAACCGGCGGAAAAAGATTTTTTTTGAAAAAATCCCTAAGCCCCGGGGTCACAATTTCAGCAAAAATCTGACTTTTGGCAATTCACTCAAAAATGGTGCCAAACGCTTGAAAATGCTCCCCTGAAAGCTTTGGCGATGGAAACAGAAGGCTTTTTATCACAGGACACGAAATCAGCCCTCGACAACTTAACCGGCGGAAATTTTTTTTTTTTGAAAAAATCCCTAAGCCCCGGGGTCACAATTTCAGGAAAAAACTGACTTTTGGCAATTCACTCAAAAATGGTGCCAAACGCTTGTAAATGCTCCCCTGAAAGGTTTGGCGATGGAAACAGAAGGCTTTTTATCACAGGACAAGAAATCAGCCCTCGACAACTTAACCGGCGGAAATTTTTTTTTTTGAAAAAATCCCTAAGCCCCGGGGTCACAATTTCAGCAAAAATCTGACTTTTGGCAATTCACTCAAAAATGGTGCCAAACGATTGAAAATGCTCCCCTGAAAGGTTTGGCGATGGAAACAGAAGGCTTTTTATCACAGGACAAGAAATCAGCCCTCGACAACTTAACCGGCGGAATTTTTTTTTTTTTTTTAAATCCCAAAGCCCCGGGGTCACAATTTCAGGAAAAATCTGACTTTTGGCAATTCACTCAAAAATGGTGCCAAACGCTTGAAAATGCTCCCCTGAAAGGTTTGACGATGGAAACAGAAGGCTTTTTATCACAGGACAAGAAATCAGCCCTCGACAACTTAACCGGCGGAAAATTTTTTTTTTGAAAAAATCCCTAAGCCCCGGGGTCACAATTTCAGGAAAAAACTGACTTTTGGCAATTCACTCAAAAATGGTGCCAAACGCTTGTAAATGCTCCCCTGAAAGGTTTGGCGATGGAAACAGAAGGCTTTTTATCACAGGACAAGAAATCAGCCCTCGACAACTTAACCGGCAGATTTTTTTTTTTTTGAAAAAATCCCTAAGCCCCGGGGTCAGAATTTCAGCAAAAATCTGATTTTTGGCAATTCACTCAAAAATGGTGCCAAACGCTTGAAAATGCTCCCCTGAAAGCTTTGGCGATGGAAACAGAAGGCTTTTTATCACAGGACAAGAAATCAGCCCTCGACAACTTAACCGGCGGAAATTTTTTTTTTTGAAAAAATCCCAAAGCCCCGGGGTCACAATTTCAGCAAAAATCTGACTTTTGGCGATTCACTCAAAAATGGTGCCAAACGCTTGTAAATGGGCCCCTGAAACGTTTGGCGATGGAAACAGAAGGCTTTTTATCACAGGACAAGAAATCAGCCCTCGACAACTTAACCGGCAGAATTTTTTTTTTTTGAAAAAATCCCTAAGCCCCGGGGTCAGAATTTCAGCAAAAATCTGATTTTTGGCAATTCACTCAAAAATGGTGCCAAACGCTTGAAAATGCCCCCCTGAAAGCTTTGGCGATGGAAACAGAAGGCTTTTTATCACAGGACAAGAAATCAGCCCTCGACAACTTAACCGGCGGAAATTTTTTTTTTTGAAAAAATCCCAAAGCCCCGGGGTCACAATTTCAGCAAAAATCTGACTTTTGGCAATTCACTCAAAAATGGTGCCAAACGCTTGAAAATGCTCCCCTGAAAGGTTTGGCGATGGAAACAGAAGGCTTTTTATCACAGGACAAGAAATCAGCCCTCGACAACTTAACCGGCGGAAATTTTTTTTTTTGAAAAAATCCCTAAGCCCTGGGGTCACAATTTCAGCAAAAATCTGACTTTTGGCAATTCACTCAAAAATGGTGCCAAACGCTTTAAAATGCTCCCCTGAAAGGTTTGGCGATGGAAACAGAAGGCTTTTTATCACAGGACAAGAAATCAGCCCTCGACAACTTAACCGGCGGAATTTTTTTTTTTTTTTGAAAAAAATCCCTAAGCCCCGGGGTCACAATTTCAGCAAAAATCTGACTTTTGGCAATTCACTCAAAAATGGTGCCAAACGATTGAAAATGCTCCCCTGAAAGGTTTGGCGATGAAAACAGAAGGCTTTTTATCACAGGAGAAGAAATCAGCCCTTGACAACTTAACCGGCGGAAAAAGATTTTTTTGAAAAAATCCCTAAGCCCCGGGGTCACAATTTCAGCAAAAATCTGACTTTTGGCAATTCACTCAAAAATGGTGCCAAACGATTGAAAATGCTCCCCTGAAAGGTTTGGCGATGGAAACAGAAGGCTTTTTATCACAGGACAAGAAATCAGCCCTTGACAACTTAACCGGCGGAAAAAGATTTTTTTGAAAAAATCCCTAAGGCCCGGGGTCACAATTTCAGCAAAAAACTGACTTTTGGCAATTCACTCAAAAATGGTGCCAAACGCTTGTAAATGCCCCCCCCCCGCCGAAAGGTTTGGCGATGGAAACAGAAGGCTTTTTATCACAGGACAAGAAACCAGCCCTCGACAACTTAACCGGTAGAAAAAGATTTTTTTGAAAAAATCCCAAAGCCCCGGGGTCACAATTTCAGCAAAAATCTGAGTTTTGGCAATTCACTCAAAAATGGTGCCAAACGCTTTAAAATGCTCCCCTGAAAGGTTTGGCGATGGAAACAGAAGGCTTTTTATCACAGGACAAGAAATCAGCCCTCGACAACTTAACCGGCAGAATTTTTTTTTTTTGAAAAAATCCCTAAGCCCCGGGGTCAGAATTTCAGCAAAAATCTGATTTTTGGCAATTCACTCAAAAATGGTGCCAAACGCTTGAAAATGCTCCCCTGAAAGGTTTGGCGATGGAAACAGAAGGCTTTTTATCACAGGACAAGAAATCAGCCCTCGACAACTTAACCGGCGGAAATTTTTTTTTTTGAAAAAATCCCAAAGCCCCGGGGTCACAATTTCAGCAAAAATCTGACTTTTGGCAATTCACTCAAAAATGGTGCCAAACGCTTGAAAATGCTCCCCTGAAAGGTTTGGCGATGGAAACAGAAGGCTTTTTTTCACAGGACAAGAAATCAGCCCTCGACAACTTAACCGGCGGAAAAAGATTTTTTTGAAAAAATCCCTAAGCCCCGGGGTCACAATTTCAGCAAAAATCTGACTTTTGGCGATTCACTCAAAAATGGTGCCAAACGCTTGTAAATGGGCCCCTGAAAGGTTTGGCGATGGAAACAGAAGGCTTTTTATCACAGGACAAGAAATCAGCCCTCGACAACTTAACCGGCGAAAATTTTTTTTTTTGAAAAAATCCCAAAGCCCCGGGGTCACAATTTCAGCAAAAATCTGACTTTTGGCAATTCACTCAAAAATGGTGCCAAACGCTTGAAAATGCTCCCCTGAAAGGTTTGGCGATGGAATCAGAAGGCTTTTTATCACAGGACAAGAAATCAGCCCTCGACAACTTAACCGGCGGAAATTTTTTTTTTTGAAAAAATCCCTAAGCCCTGGGGTCACAATTTCAGCAAAAATCTGACTTTTGGCAATTCACTCAAAAATGGTGCCAAACGCTTTAAAATGCTCCCCTGAAAGGTTTGGCGATGGAAACAGAAGGCTTTTTATCACAGGACAAGAAATCAGCCCTCGACAACTTAACCGGCGGAATTTTTTTTTTTTTGAAAAAAATCCCAAAGCCCCGGGGTCACAATTTCAGCAAAAATCTGACTTTTGGCAATTCACTCAAAAATGGTGCCAAACGCTTGTAAATGCGCCCCTGAAAGGTTTGGCGATGGGAACAGAAGGCTTTTTATCACAGGAGAAGAAATCAGCCCTCGACAACTTAACCGGCAGAATTTTTTTTTTTTGAAAAAATCCCTAAGCCCCGGGGTCACAATTTCAGCAAAAATCTGACTTTTGGCAATTCACTCAAAAATGGTGCCAAACGATTGAAAATGCTCCCCTGAAAGGTTTGGCGATGAAAACAGAAGGCTTTTTATCACAGGAGAAGAAATCAGCCCTTGACAACTTAACCGGCGGAAAAAGATTTTTTTGAAAAAATCCCTAAGCCCCGGGGTCACAATTTCAGCAAAAATCTGACTTTTGGCAATTCACTCAAAAATGGTGCCAAACGATTGAAAATGCTCCCCTGAAAGGTTTGGCGATGGAAACAGAAGGCTTTTTATCACAGGACAAGAAATCAGCCCTTGACAACTTAACCGGCGGAAAAAGATTTTTTTGAAAAAATCCCTAAGGCCCGGGGTCACAATTTCAGCAAAAAACTGACTTTTGGCAATTCACTCAAAAATGGTGCCAAACGCTTGTAAATGCCCCCCCCCCCGAAAGGTTTGGCGATGGAAACAGAAGGCTTTTTATCACAGGACAAGAAATCAGCCCTCGACAACTTAACCGGCGGAAAAAGATTTTTTTTGAAAAAATCCCTAAGCCCCGGGGTCACAATTTCAGCAAAAATCTGACTTTTGGCAATTCACTCAAAAATGGTGCCAAACGCTTGAAAATGCTCCCCTGAAAGGTTTTGCGATGGAAACAGAAGGCTTTTTATCACAGGACAAGAAACCAGCCCTCGACAACTTAACCGGTAGAAAAAGATTTTTTTGAAAAAATCCCAAAGCCCCGGGGTCACAATTTCAGCAAAAATCTGACTTTTGGCAATTCACTCAAAAATGGTGCCAAACGCTTTAAAATGCTCCCCTGAAAGGTTTGGCGATGGAAACAGAAGGCTTTTTATCACAGGACAAGAAATCAGCCCTCGACAACTTAACCGGCGGAAATTTTTTTTTTAAAAAAAATCCCTAAGCCCCGGGGTCACAATTTCAGCAAAAATCTGACTTTTGGCAATTCACTCAAAAATGGTGCCAAACGCTTGAAAATGCTCCCCTGAAAGGTTTGGCGATGGAAACAGAAGGCTTTTTATCACAGGACAAGAAATCAGCCCTCGACAACTTAACCGGCGGAAAAAGATTTTTTTTGAAAAAATCCCTAAGCCCCGGGGTCACAATTTCAGCAAAAATCTGACTTTTGGCAATTCACTCAAAAATGGTGCCAAACGCTTGAAAATGCTCCCCTGAAAGGTTTGGCGATGGAATCAGAAGGCTTTTTATCACAGGACAAGAAATCAGCCCTCGACAACTTAACCGGCGGAAATTTTTTTTTTTGAAAAAATCCCTAAGCCCCGGCGTCACAATTTCAGCAAAAATCTGACTTTTGGCAATTCACTCAAAAATGGTGCCAAACGCTTTAAAATGCTCCCCTGAAAGGTTTGGCGATGGAAACAGAAGGCTTTTTATCACAGGACAAGAAATCAGCCCTCGACAACTTAACCGGCGGAATTTTTTTTTTTTTTGAAAAAAATCCCAAAGCCCCGGGGTCACAATTTCAGCAAAAATCTGACTTTTGGCAATTCACTCAAAAATGGTGCCAAACGCTTGTAAATGCGCCCCTGAAAGGTTTGGCGATGGGAACAGAAGGCTTTTTATCACAGGAGAAGAAATCAGCCCTCGACAACTTAACCGGCAGAATTTTTTTTTTTTGAAAAAATCCCTAAGCCCCGGGGTCACAATTTCAGCAAAAATCTGACTTTTGGCAATTCACTCAAAAATGGTGCCAAACGATTGAAAATGCTCCCCTGAAAGGTTTGGCGATGAAAACAGAAGGCTTTTTATCACAGGAGAAGAAATCAGCCCTTGACAACTTAACCGGCGGAAAAAGATTTTTTTGAAAAAATCCCTAAGCCCCGGGGTCACAATTTCAGCAAAAATCTGACTTTTGGCAATTCACTCAAAAATGGTGCCAAACGATTGAAAATGCTCCCCTGAAAGGTTTGGCGATGGAAACAGAAGGCTTTTTATCACAGGACAAGAAATCAGCCCTTGACAACTTAACCGGCGGAAAAAGATTTTTTTGAAAAAATCCCTAAGGCCCGGGGTCACAATTTCAGCAAAAAACTGACTTTTGGCAATTCACTCAAAAATGGTGCCAAACGCTTGTAAATGCCCCCCCCCCGAAAGGTTTGGCGATGGAAACAGAAGGCTTTTTATCACAGGACAAGAAATCAGCCCTCGACAACTTAACCGGCGGAAAAAGATTTTTTTTGAAAAAATCCCTAAGCCCCGGGGTCACAATTTCAGCAAAAATCTGACTTTTGGCAATTCACTCAAAAATGGTGCCAAACGCTTGAAAATGCTCCCCTGAAAGGTTTTGCGATGGAAACAGAAGGCTTTTTATCACAGGACAAGAAACCAGCCCTCGACAACTTAACCGGTAGAAAAAGATTTTTTTGAAAAAATCCCAAAGCCCCGGGGTCACAATTTCAGCAAAAATCTGACTTTTGGCAATTCACTCAAAAATGGTGCCAAACGCTTTAAAATGCTCCCCTGAAAGGTTTGGCGATGGAAACAGAAGGCTTTTTATCACAGGACAAGAAATCAGCCCTCGACAACTTAACCGGCGGAAATTTTTTTTTTTAAAAAAATCCCTAAGCCCCGGGGTCACAATTTCAGCAAAAATCTGACTTTTGGCAATTCACTCAAAAATGGTGCCAAACGCTTGAAAATGCTCCCCTGAAAGGTTTCGCGATGGAAACAGAAGGCTTTTTTTCACAGGACAAGAAATCAGCCCTTGACAACTTAACCAGCGGAAAAAGATTTTTTTGAAAAAATTCCTAAGCCCCGGGGTCACAATTTCAGCAAAAATCTGACTTTTGGCAATTCACTCAAAAATGGTGCCAAACGATTGAAAATGCTCCCCTGAAAGGTTTGGCGATGGAAACAGAAGGCTTTTTATCACAGGACAAGAAATCAGCCCTTGACAACTTAACCGGCGGAAAAAGATTTTTTTGAAAAAATCCCTAAGGCCCGGGGTCACAATTTCAGCAAAAAACTGACTTTTGGCAATTCACTCAAAAATGGTGCCAAACGCTTGTAAATGCCCCCCCCGAAAGGTTTGGCGATGGAAACAGAAGGCTTTTTATCACAGGACAAGAAATCAGCCCTCGACAACTTAACCGGCGGAAAAAGATTTTTTTTGAAAAAATCCCTAAGCCCCGGGGTCACAATTTCAGCAAAAATCTGACTTTTGGCAATTCACTCAAAAATGGTGCCAAACGCTTGAAAATGCTCCCCTGAAAGGTTTGGCGATGGAATCAGAAGGCTTTTTATCACAGGACAAGAAATCAGCCGTCGACAACTTAACCGGCGGCAATTTTTTTTTAAAAAAAAATCCCTAAGCCCCGGGGTCTCAATTTCAGCAAAAATCTGACTTTTGGCAATTCACTCAAAAATGGTGCCAAACGCTTTAAAATGCTCCCCTGAAAGGTTTGGCGATGGAAACAGAAGGCTTTTTATCACAGGACAAGAAATCAGCCCTCGACAACTTAACCGGCGGAATTTTTTTTTTTTTGAAAAAAATCCCAAAGCCCCGGGGTCACAATTTCAGCAAAAATCTGACTTTTGGCAATTCACTCAAAAATGGTGCCAAACGCTTGTAAATGCGCCCCTGAAAGGTTTGGCGATGGGAACAGAAGGCTTTTTATCACAGGAGAAGAAATCAGCCCTCGACAACTTAACCGGCAGAATTTTTTTTTTTTGAAAAAATCCCTAAACCCCGGGGTCACAATTTCAGCAAAAATCTGACTTTTGGCAATTCACTCAAAAATGGTGACAAACGATTGAAAATGCTCCCCTGAAAGGTTTGGCGATGAAAACAGAAGGCTTTTTATCACAGGAGAAGAAATCAGCCCTTGACAACTTAACCGGCGGAAAAAGATTTTTTTGAAAAAATCCCTAAGCCCCGGGGTCACAATTTCAGCAAAAATCTGACTTTTGGCAATTCACTCAAAAATGGTGCCAAACGATTGAAAATGCTCCCCTGAAAGGTTTGGCGATGGAAACAGAAGGCTTTTTATCACAGGACAAGAAATCAGCCCTTGACAACTTAACCGGCGGAAAAAGATTTTTTTGAAAAAAATCCCTAAGGCCCGGGGTCACAATTTCAGCAAAAAACTGACTTTTGGCAATTCACTCAAAAATGGTGCCAAACGCTTGTAAATGCCCCCCCCGAAAGGTTTGGCGATGGAAACAGAAGGCTTTTTATCACAGGACAAGAAATCAGCCCTCGACAACTTAACCGGCGGAAAAAGATTTTTTTTGAAAAAATCCCTAAGCCCCGGGGTCACAATTTCAGCAAAAATCTGACTTTTGGCAATTCACTCAAAAATGGTGCCAAACGCTTGAAAATGCTCCCCTGAAAGGTTTTGCGATGGAAACAGAAGGCTTTTTATCACAGGACAAGAAACCAGCCCTCGACAACTTAACCGGTAGAAAAAGATTTTTTTGAAAAAATCCCAAAGCCCCGGGGTCACAATTTCAGCAAAAATCTGACTTTTGGCAATTCACTCAAAAATGGTGCCAAACGCTTTAAAATGCTCCCCTGAAAGGTTTGGCGATGGAAACAGAAGGCTTTTTATCACAGGACAAGAAATCAGCCCTCGACAACTTAACCGGCGGAAATTTTTTTTTTTAAAAAAATCCCTAAGCCCCGGGGTCACAATTTCAGCAAAAATCTGACTTTTGGCAATTCACTCAAAAATGGTGCCAAACGCTTGTAAATGCGCCCCTGAAAGGTTTGGCGATGGGAACAGAAGGCTTTTTATCACAGGAGAAGAAATCAGCCCTCGACAACTTAACCGGCAGAATTTTTTTTTTTTGAAAAAATCCCTAAGCCCCGGGGTCACAATTTCAGCAAAAATCTGACTTTTGGCAATTCACTCAAAAATGGTGCCAAACGCTTGAAAATGCTCCCCTGAAAGGTTTTGCGATGGAAACAGAAGGCTTTTTATCACAGGACAAGAAACCAGCCCTCGACAACTTAACCGGTAGAAAAAGATTTTTTTGAAAAAATCCCAAAGCCCCGGGGTCACAATTTCAGCAAAAATCTGACTTTTGGCAATTCACTCAAAAATGGTGCCAAACGCTTTAAAATGCTCCCCTGAAAGGTTTGGCGATGGAAACAGAAGGCTTTTTATCACAGGACAAGAAATCAGCCCTCGACAACTTAACCGGCGGAAATTTTTTTTTTTAAAAAAATCCCTAAGCCCCGGGGTCACAATTTCAGCAAAAATCTGACTTTTGGCAATTCACTCAAAAATGGTGCCAAACGCTTGAAAATGCTCCCCTGAAAGGTTTCGCGATGGAAACAGAAGGCTTTTTTTCACAGGACAAGAAATCAGCCCTTGACAACTTAACCAGCGGAAAAAGATTTTTTTGAAAAAATTCCTAAGCCCCGGGGTCACAATTTCAGCAAAAATCTGACTTTTGGCAATTCACTCAAAAATGGTGCCAAACGATTGAAAATGCTCCCCTGAAAGGTTTGGCGATGGAAACAGAAGGCTTTTTATCACAGGACAAGAAATCAGCCCTTGACAACTTAACCGGCGGAAAAAGATTTTTTTGAAAAAATCCCTAAGGCCCGGGGTCACAATTTCAGCAAAAAACTGACTTTTGGCAATTCACTCAAAAATGGTGCCAAACGCTTGTAAATGCCCCCCCCGAAAGGTTTGGCGATGGAAACAGAAGGCTTTTTATCACAGGACAAGAAATCAGCCCTCGACAACTTAACCGGCGGAAAAAGATTTTTTTTGAAAAAATCCCTAAGCCCCGGGGTCACAATTTCAGCAAAAATCTGACTTTTGGCAATTCACTCAAAAATGGTGCCAAACGCTTGAAAATGCTCCCCTGAAAGGTTTGGCGATGGAATCAGAAGGCTTTTTATCACAGGACAAGAAATCAGCCGTCGACAACTTAACCGGCGGCAATTTTTTTTTAAAAAAAAATCCCTAAGCCCCGGGGTCTCAATTTCAGCAAAAATCTGACTTTTGGCAATTCACTCAAAAATGGTGCCAAACGCTTTAAAATGCTCCCCTGAAAGGTTTGGCGATGGAAACAGAAGGCTTTTTATCACAGGACAAGAAATCAGCCCTCGACAACTTAACCGGCGGAATTTTTTTTTTTTTGAAAAAAATCCCAAAGCCCCGGGGTCACAATTTCAGCAAAAATCTGACTTTTGGCAATTCACTCAAAAATGGTGCCAAACGCTTGTAAATGCGCCCCTGAAAGGTTTGGCGATGGGAACAGAAGGCTTTTTATCACAGGAGAAGAAATCAGCCCTCGACAACTTAACCGGCAGAATTTTTTTTTTTTGAAAAAATCCCTAAACCCCGGGGTCACAATTTCAGCAAAAATCTGACTTTTGGCAATTCACTCAAAAATGGTGACAAACGATTGAAAATGCTCCCCTGAAAGGTTTGGCGATGAAAACAGAAGGCTTTTTATCACAGGAGAAGAAATCAGCCCTTGACAACTTAACCGGCGGAAAAAGATTTTTTTGAAAAAATCCCTAAGCCCCGGGGTCACAATTTCAGCAAAAATCTGACTTTTGGCAATTCACTCAAAAATGGTGCCAAACGATTGAAAATGCTCCCCTGAAAGGTTTGGCGATGGAAACAGAAGGCTTTTTATCACAGGACAAGAAATCAGCCCTTGACAACTTAACCGGCGGAAAAAGATTTTTTTGAAAAAAATCCCTAAGGCCCGGGGTCACAATTTCAGCAAAAAACTGACTTTTGGCAATTCACTCAAAAATGGTGCCAAACGCTTGTAAATGCCCCCCCCGAAAGGTTTGGCGATGGAAACAGAAGGCTTTTTATCACAGGACAAGAAATCAGCCCTCGACAACTTAACCGGCGGAAAAAGATTTTTTTTGAAAAAATCCCTAAGCCCCGGGGTCACAATTTCAGCAAAAATCTGACTTTTGGCAATTCACTCAAAAATGGTGCCAAACGCTTGAAAATGCTCCCCTGAAAGGTTTTGCGATGGAAACAGAAGGCTTTTTATCACAGGACAAGAAACCAGCCCTCGACAACTTAACCGGTAGAAAAAGATTTTTTTGAAAAAATCCCAAAGCCCCGGGGTCACAATTTCAGCAAAAATCTGACTTTTGGCAATTCACTCAAAAATGGTGCCAAACGCTTTAAAATGCTCCCCTGAAAGGTTTGGCGATGGAAACAGAAGGCTTTTTATCACAGGACAAGAAATCAGCCCTCGACAACTTAACCGGCGGAAATTTTTTTTTTTAAAAAAATCCCTAAGCCCCGGGGTCACAATTTCAGCAAAAATCTGACTTTTGGCAATTCACTCAAAAATGGTGCCAAACGCTTGAAAATGCTCCCCTGAAAGGTTTGGCGATGGAAACAGAAGGCTTTTTTTCACAGGACAAGAAATCAGCCCTTGACAACTTAACCGGCGGAAAAAGATTTTTTTGAAAAAATCCCTAAGCCCCGGGGTCACAATTTCAGCAAAAATCTGACTTTTGGCAATTCACTCAAAAATGGTGCCAAACGATTGAAAATGCTCCCCTGAAAGGTTTGGCGATGGAAACAGAAGGCTTGTTATCACAGGACAAGAAATCAGCCCTTGACAACTTAACCGGCGGAAAAAGATTTTTTTGAAAAAATCCCAAAGCCCCGGGGTCACAATTTCAGCAAAAATCTGACTTTTGGCAATTCACTCAAAAATGGTGCCAAACGCTTGAAAATGCTCCCCTGAAAGGTTTGGCAATGGAAACAGAAGGCTTTTTATCACAGGACAAGAAATCAGCCCTCGACAACTTAACCGGCGGAATTTTTTTTTTTTGAAAAAATCCCTAAGCCCCGGGGTGACAATTTCAGCAAAAATCTGACTTTTGGCAATTCACTCAAAAATGGTGCCAAACGCTTGAAAATGCTCCCCTGAAAGGTTTTGCGATGGAAACAGAAGGCTTTTTATCACAGGACAAGAAACCAGCCCTCGACGACTTAACCGGTAGAAAAAGATTTTTTTGAAAAAATCCCAAAGCCCCGGGGTCACAATTTCAGCAAAAATCTGACTTTTGGCAATTCACTCAAAAATGGTGCCAAACGCTTGTAAATGCGCCCCTGAAAGGTTTGGCGATGGAAACAGAAGGCTTTTTTTCACAGGACAAGAAATCAGCCCTTGACAACTTAACCGGCGGAAAAAGATTTTTTTGAAAAAATCCCTAAGCCCCGGGGTCACAATTTCAGCAAAAATCTGACTTTTGGCAATTCACTCAAAAATGGTGCCAAACGACTGAAAATGCTCCCCTGAAAGGTTTGGCGATGGAAACAGAAGGCTTTTTATCACAGGACAAGAAATCAGCCCTTGACAACTTAACCGGCGGAAAAAGATTTTTTTGAAAAAATCCCAAAGCCCCGGGGTCACAATTTCAGCAAAAATCTGACTTTTGGCAATTCACTCAAAAATGGTGCCAAACGCTTGTAAATGCGCCCCTGAAAGGTTTGGCGATGGGAACAGAAGGCTTTTTATCACAGGAGAAGAAATCAGCCCTCGACAACTCAACCGGCGGAAATTTTTTTTTTTGAAAAAATCCCTAAGCCCCGGGGTCACAATTTCAGCAAAAATCTGACTTTTGGCAATTCACTCAAAAATGGTGCCAAACGATTGAAAATGCTCCCCTGAAAGGTTTGGCGATGAAAACAGAAGGCTTTTTATCACAGGAGAAGAAATCAGCCCTTGACAACTTAACCGGCGGAAAAAGATTTTTTTGAAAAAATCCCTAAGCCCCGGGGTCACAATTTCAGCAAAAATCTGACTTTTGGCAATTCACTCAAAAATGGTGCCAAACGCTTTAAAATGCTCCCCTGAAAGGTTTGGCGATGGAAACAGAAGGCTTTTTATCACAGGACAAGAAATCAGCCCTCGACAACTTAACCGGCGGAAATTTTTTTTTTAAAAAAAATCCCTAAGCCCCGGGGTCACAATTTCAGCAAAAATCTGACTTTTGGCAATTCACTCAAAAATGGTGCCAAACGCTTGAAAATGCTCCCCTGAAAGGTTTGGCGATGGAAACAGAAGGCTTTTTATCACAGGACAAGAAATCATCCCTCGACAACTTAACCGGCGGAAAAAGATTTTTTTTGAAAAAATCCCTAAGCCCCGGGGTCACAATTTCAGCAAAAATCTGACTTTTGGCAATTCACTCAAAAATGGTGCCAAACGCTTGAAAATGCTCCCCTGAAAGGTTTGGCGATGGAATCAGAAGGCTTTTTATCACAGGACAAGAAATCAGCCCTCGACAACTTAACCGGCGGAAATTTTTTTTTTTGAAAAAATCCCTAAGCCCCGGCGTCACAATTTCAGCAAAAATCTGACTTTTGGCAATTCACTCAAAAATGGTGCCAAACGCTTTAAAATGCTCCCCTGAAAGGTTTGGCGATGGAAACAGAAGGCTTTTTATCACAGGACAAGAAATCAGCCCTCGACAACTTAACCGGCGGAATTTTTTTTTTTTTTGAAAAAAATCCCAAAGCCCCGGGGTCACAATTTCAGCAAAAATCTGACTTTTGGCAATTCACTCAAAAATGGTGCCAAACGCTTGTAAATGCGCCCCTGAAAGGTTTGGCGATGGGAACAGAAGGCTTTTTATCACAGGAGAAGAAATCAGCCCTCGACAACTTAACCGGCAGAATTTTTTTTTTTTGAAAAAATCCCTAAGCCCCGGGGTCACAATTTCAGCAAAAATCTGACTTTTGGCAATTCACTCAAAAATGGTGCCAAACGATTGAAAATGCTCCCCTGAAAGGTTTGGCGATGAAAACAGAAGGCTTTTTATCACAGGAGAAGAAATCAGCCCTTGACAACTTAACCGGCGGAAAAAGATTTTTTTGAAAAAATCCCTAAGCCCCGGGGTCACAATTTCAGCAAAAATCTGACTTTTGGCAATTCACTCAAAAATGGTGCCAAACGATTGAAAATGCTCCCCTGAAAGGTTTGGCGATGGAAACAGAAGGCTTTTTATCACAGGACAAGAAATCAGCCCTTGACAACTTAACCGGCGGAAAAAGATTTTTTTGAAAAAATCCCTAAGGCCCGGGGTCACAATTTCAGCAAAAAACTGACTTTTGGCAATTCACTCAAAAATGGTGCCAAACGCTTGTAAATGCCCCCCCCCCGAAAGGTTTGGCGATGGAAACAGAAGGCTTTTTATCACAGGACAAGAAATCAGCCCTCGACAACTTAACCGGCGGAAAAAGATTTTTTTTGAAAAAATCCCTAAGCCCCGGGGTCACAATTTCAGCAAAAATCTGACTTTTGGCAATTCACTCAAAAATGGTGCCAAACGCTTGAAAATGCTCCCCTGAAAGGTTTTGCGATGGAAACAGAAGGCTTTTTATCACAGGACAAGAAACCAGCCCTCGACAACTTAACCGGTAGAAAAAGATTTTTTTGAAAAAATCCCAAAGCCCCGGGGTCAGAATTTCAGCAAAAATCTGACTTTTGGCAATTCACTCAAAAATGGTGCCAAACGCTTTAAAATGCTCCCCTGAAAGGTTTGGCGATGGAAACAGAAGGCTTTTTATCACAGGACAAGAAATCAGCCCTCGACAACTTAACCGGCGGAAATTTTTTTTTAAAAAAAAATCCCTAAGCCCCGGGGTCACAATTTCAGCAAAAATCTGACTTTTGGCAATTCACTCAAAAATGGTGCCAAACGCTTGAAAATGCTCCCCTGAAAGGTTTCGCGATGGAAACAGAAGGCTTTTTTTCACAGGACAAGAAATCAGCCCTTGACAACTTAACCAGCGGAAAAAGATTTTTTTGAAAAAATTCCTAAGCCCCGGGGTCACAATTTCAGCAAAAATCTGACTTTTGGCAATTCACTCAAAAATGGTGCCAAACGATTGAAAATGCTCCCCTGAAAGGTTTGGCGATGGAAACAGAAGGCTTTTTATCACAGGACAAGAAATCAGCCCTTGACAAATTAACCGGCGGAAAAAGATTTTTTTGAAAAAATCCCTAAGGCCCGGGGTCACAATTTCAGCAAAAAACTGACTTTTGGCAATTCACTCAAAAATGGTGCCAAACGCTTGTAAATGCCCCCCCCCGAAAGGTTTGGCGATGGAAACAGAAGGCTTTTTATCACAGGACAAGAAATCAGCCCTCGACAACTTAACCGGCGGAAAAAGATTTTTTTTGAAAAAATCCCTAAGCCCCGGGGTCACAATTTCAGCAAAAAACTGACTTTTGGCAATTCACTCAAAAATGGTGCCAAACGCTTGAAAATGCTCCCCTGAAAGGTTTGGCGATGGAATCAGAAGGCTTTTTATCACAGGACAAGAAATCAGCCGTCGACAACTTAACCGGCGGCAATTTTTTTTTAAAAAAAAATCCCTAAGCCCCGGGGTCACAATTTCAGCAAAAATCTGACTTTTGGCAATTCACTCAAAAATGGTGCCAAACGCTTTAAAATGCTCCCCTGAAAGGTTTGGCGATGGAAACAGAAGGCTTTTTATCACAGGACAAGAAATCAGCCCTCGACAACTTAACCGGCGGAATTTTTTTTTTTTTGAAAAAAATCCCAAAGCCCCGGGGTCACAATTTCAGCAAAAATCTGACTTTTGGCAATTCACTCAAAAATGGTGCCAAACGCTTGTAAATGCGCCCCTGAAAGGTTTGGCGATGGGAACAGAAGGCTTTTTATCACAGGAGAAGAAATCAGCCCTCGACAACTTAACCGGCAGAATTTTTTTTTTTTGAAAAAATCCCTAAACCCCGGGGTCACAATTTCAGCAAAAATCTGACTTTTGGCAATTCACTCAAAAATGGTGACAAACGATTGAAAATGCTCCCCTGAAAGGTTTGGCGATGAAAACAGAAGGCTTTTTATCACAGGAGAAGAAATCAGCCCTTGACAACTTAACCGGCGGAAAAAGATTTTTTTGAAAAAATCCCTAAGCCCCGGGGTCACAATTTCAGCAAAAATCTGACTTTTGGCAATTCACTCAAAAATGGTGCCAAACGATTGAAAATGCTCCCCTGAAAGGTTTGGCGATGGAAACAGAAGGCTTTTTATCACAGGACAAGAAATCAGCCCTTGACAACTTAACCGGCGGAAAAAGATTTTTTTGAAAAAAATCCCTAAGGCCCGGGGTCACAATTTCAGCAAAAAACTGACTTTTGGCAATTCACTCAAAAATGGTGCCAAACGCTTGTAAATGCCCCCCCCGAAAGGTTTGGCGATGGAAACAGAAGGCTTTTTATCACAGGACAAGAAATCAGCCCTCGACAACTTAACCGGCGGAAAAAGATTTTTTTTGAAAAAATCCCTAAGCCCCGGGGTCACAATTTCAGCAAAAATCTGACTTTTGGCAATTCACTCAAAAATGGTGCCAAACGCTTGAAAATGCTCCCCTGAAAGGTTTTGCGATGGAAACAGAAGGCTTTTTATCACAGGACAAGAAACCAGCCCTCGACAACTTAACCGGTAGAAAAAGATTTTTTTGAAAAAATCCCAAAGCCCCGGGGTCACAATTTCAGCAAAAATCTGACTTTTGGCAATTCACTCAAAAATGGTGCCAAACGCTTTAAAATGCTCCCCTGAAAGGTTTGGCGATGGAAACAGAAGGCTTTTTATCACAGGACAAGAAATCAGCCCTCGACAACTTAACCGGCGGAAATTTTTTTTTTAAAAAAAATCCCTAAGCCCCGGGGTCACAATTTCAGCAAAAATCTGACTTTTGGCAATTCACTCAAAAATGGTGCCAAACGCTTGAAAATGCTCCCCTGAAAGGTTTGGCGATGGAAACAGAAGGCTTTTTTTCACAGGACAAGAAATCAGCCCTTGACAACTTAACCGGCGGAAAAAGATTTTTTTGAAAAAATCCCTAAGCCCCGGGGTCACAATTTCAGCAAAAATCTGACTTTTGGCAATTCACTCAAAAATGGTGCCAAACGATTGAAAATGCTCCCCTGAAAGGTTTGGCGATGGAAACAGAAGTCTTGTTATCACAGGACAAGAAATCAGCCCTTGACAACTTAACCGGCGGAAAAAGATTTTTTTGAAAAAATCCCAAAGCCCCGGGGTCACAATTTCAGCAAAAATCTGACTTTTGGCAATTCACTCAAAAATGGTGCCAAACGCTTGAAAATGCTCCCCTGAAAGGTTTGGCAATGGAAACAGAAGGCTTTTTATAACAGGACAAGAAATCAGCCCTCGACAACTTAACCGGCGGAATTTTTTTTTTTTGAAAAAATCCCTAAGCCCCGGGGTGACAATTTCAGCAAAAATCTGACTTTTGGCAATTCACTCAAAAATGGTGCCAAACGCTTGAAAATGCTCCCCTGAAAGGTTTTGCGATGGAAACAGAAGGCTTTTTATCACAGGACAAGAAACCAGCCCTCGACGACTTAACCGGTAGAAAAAGATTTTTTTGAAAAAATCCCAAAGCCCCGGGGTCACAATTTCAGCAAAAATCTGACTTTTGGCAATTCACTCAAAAATGGTGCCAAACGCTTGTAAATGCGCCCCTGAAAGGTTTGGCGATGGAAACAGAAGGCTTTTTTTCACAGGACAAGAAATCAGCCCTTGACAACTTAACCGGCGGAAAAAGATTTTTTTGAAAAAATCCCTAAGCCCCGGGGTCACAATTTCAGCAAAAATCTGACTTTTGGCAATTCACTCAAAAATGGTGCCAAACGACTGAAAATGCTCCCCTGAAAGGTTTGGCGATGGAAACAGAAGGCTTTTTATCACAGGACAAGAAATCAGCCCTTGACAACTTAACCGGCGGAAAAAGATTTTTTTGAAAAAATCCCAAAGCCCCGGGGTCACAATTTCAGCAAAAATCTGACTTTTGGCAATTCACTCAAAAATGGTGCCAAACGCTTGTAAATGCGCCCCTGAAAGGTTTGGCGATGGGAACAGAAGGCTTTTTATCACAGGAGAAGAAATCAGCCCTCGACAACTCAACCGGCGGAAATTTTTTTTTTTGAAAAAATCCCTAAGCCCCGGGGTCACAATTTCAGCAAAAATCTGACTTTTGGCAATTCACTCAAAAATGGTGCCAAACGATTGAAAATGCTCCCCTGAAAGGTTTGGCGATGAAAACAGAAGGCTTTTTATCACAGGAGAAGAAATCAGCCCTTGACAACTTAACCGGCGGAAAAAGATTTTTTTGAAAAAATCCCTAAGCCCCGGGGTCACAATTTCAGCAAAAATCTGACTTTTGGCAATTCACTCAAAAATGGTGCCAAACGATTGAAAATGCTCCCCTGAAAGGTTTGGCGATGGAAACAGAAGGCTTTTTATCACAGGACAAGAAATCAGCCCTTGACAACTTAACCGGCGGAAAAAGATTTTTTTGAAAAAATCCCTAAGGCCCGGGGTCACAATTTCAGCAAAAAACTGACTTTTGGCAATTCACTCAAAAATGGTGCCAAACGCTTGTAAATGCCCCCCCCGAAAGGTTTGGCGATGGTAACAGAAGGCTTTTTATCACAGGACAAGAAATCAGCCCTCGACAACTTAACCGGCGGAAAAAGATTTTTTTTGAAAAAATCCCTAAGCCCCGGGGTCACAATTTCAGGAAAAAACTGACTTTTGGCAATTCACTCAAAAATGGTGCCAAACGCTTGAAAATGCTCCCCTGAAAGGTTTGGCGATGGAAACAGAAGGCTTTTTATCACAGGACAAGAAACCAGCCCTCGACAACTTAACCGGTAGAAAAAGATTTTTTTGAAAAAATCCCAAAGCCCCGTGGTCACAATTTCAGCAAAAATCTGACTTTTGGCAATTCACTCAAAAATGGTGCCAAACGCTTGAAAATGCTCCCCTGAAAGGTTTGGCGATGGAAACAGAAGGCTTTTTATCACAGGACAAGAAATCAGCCCTCGACAACTTAACCGGCGGCAATTTTTTTTTTAAAAAAAATCCCTAAGCCCCGGGGTCACAATTTCAGCAAAAATCTGACTTTTGGCAATTCACTCAAAAATGGTGCCAAACGATTGAAAATGCTCCCCTGAAAGGTTTGGCAATGGAAACAGAAGGCTTTTTATCACAGGACAAGAAATCAGCCCTCGACAACTTAACCGGCGGAAAAAGATTTTTTTGAAAAAATCCCTAAGCCCCGGGGTCAGAATTTTAGCAAAAATCTGACTTTTGGCAATTCACTCAAAAATGGTGCCAAACGCTTGAAAATGCTCCCCTGAAAGCTTTGGCGATGGAAACAGAAGGCTTTTTATCACAGGACACGAAATTAGCCCTCGACAACTTAACCGGCGGAAATTTTTTTTTTTTGAAAAAATCCCTAAGCCCCGGGGTCACAATTTCAGCAAAAATCTGACTTTTGGCAATTCACTCAAAAATGGTGCCAAACGCTTGAAAATGCTCCCCTGAAAGGTTTTGCGATGGAAACAGAAGGCTTTTTATCACAGGACAAGAAACCAGCCCTCGACAACTTAACCGGTAGAAAAAGATTTTTTTGAAAAAATCCCAAAGCCCCGGGGTCACAATTTCAGCAAAAATCTGACTTTTGGCAATTCACTCAAAAATGGTGCCAAACGCTTGAAAATGCTCCCCTGAAAGGTTTGGCGATGGAAACAGAAGGCTTTTTATCACAGGACAAGAAATCAGCCGTCGACAACTTAACCGGCGGCAATTTTTTTTTTAAAAAAAATCCCTAAGCCCCGGGGTCACAATTTCAGCAAAAATCTGACTTTTGGCAATTCACTCAAAAATGGTGACAAACGATTGAAAATGCTCCCCTGAAAGGTTTGGCGATGAAAACAGAAGGCTTTTTATCACAGGAGAAGAAATCAGCCCTCGACAACTTAACCGGCGGAAAAAGATTTTTTTGAAAAAATCCCTAAGCCCCGGGTCACAATTTCAGCAAAAATCTGACTTTTGGCAATTCACTCAAAAATGGTGCCAAACGATTGAAAATGCTCCCCTGAAAGGTTTGGCGATGGAAACAGAAGGCTTTTTATCACAGGACAAGAAATCAGCCCTTGACAACTTAACCGGCGGAAAAAGATTTTTTTGAAAAAATCCCTAAGGCCCGGGGTCACAATTTCAGCAAAAAACTGACTTTTGGCAATTCACTCAAAAATGGTGCCAAACGCTTGTAAATGCCCCCCCCCGAAAGGTTTGGCGATGGAAACAGAAGGCTTTTTATCACAGGAGAAGAAATCAGCCCTCGACAACTTAACCGGCGGAAAAAGATTTTTTTTGAAAAAATCCCTAAGCCCCGGGGTCACAATTTCAGCAAAAATCTGACTTTTGGCAATTCACTCAAAAATGGTGCCAAACGCTTGAAAATGCTCCCCTGAAAGCTTTGGCGATGGAAACAGAAGGCTTTTTATCACAGGACACGAAATCAGCCCTCGACAACTTAACCGGCGGAAATTTTTTTTTTTTGAAAAAATCCCTAAGCCCCGGGGTCACAATTTCAGGAAAAAACTGACTTTTGGCAATTCACTCAAAAATGGTGCCAAACGCTTGTAAATGCTCCCCTGAAAGGTTTGGCGATGGAAACAGAAGGCTTTTTATCACAGGACAAGAAATCAGCCCTCGACAACTTAACCGGCGGAAATTTTTTTTTTTGAAAAAATCCCTAAGCCCCGGGGTCACAATTTCAGCAAAAATCTGACTTTTGGCAATTCACTCAAAAATGGTGCCAAACGATTGAAAATGCTCCCCTGAAAGGTTTGGCGATGGAAACAGAAGGCTTTTTATCACAGGACAAGAAATCAGCCCTCGACAACTTAACCGGCGGAATTTTTTTTTTTTTTTTAAATCCCAAAGCCCCGGGGTCACAATTTCAGGAAAAATCTGACTTTTGGCAATTCACTCAAAAATGGTGCCAAACGCTTGAAAATGCTCCCCTGAAAGGTTTGGCGATGGAAACAGAAGGCTTTTTATCACAGGACAAGAAATCAGCCCTCGACAACTTAACCGGCGGAAAATTTTTTTTTTGAAAAAATCCCTAAGCCCCGGGGTCACAATTTCAGGAAAAAACTGACTTTTGGCAATTCACTCAAAAATGGTGCCAAACGCTTGTAAATGCTCCCCTGAAAGGTTTGGCGATGGAAACAGAAGGCTTTTTATCACAGGACAAGAAATCAGCCGTCGACAACTTAACCGGCGGAAAAAGATTTTTTTGAAAAAATCCCTAAGCCCCGGGGTCACAATTTCAGCAAAAATCTGACTTTTGGCAATTCACTCAAAAATGGTGCCAAACGCTTGAAAATGCTCCCCTGAAAGCTTTGGCAATGGAAACAGAAGGCTTTTTATCACAGGACAAGAAATCAGCCCTCGACAACTTAACCGGCAGAATTTTTTTTTTTTGAAAAAATCCCTAAGCCCCGGGGTCAGAATTTCAGCAAAAATCTGATTTTTGGCAATTCACTCAAAAATGGTGCCAAACGCTTGAAAATGCTCCCCTGAAAGCTTTGGCGATGGAAACAGAAGGCTTTTTATCACAGGAGAAGAAATCAGCCCTCAACAACTTAACCGGCGGAATTTTTTTTTTTTGAAAAAATCCCTAAGCCCCGGGGTCACAATTTCAGCAAAAATCTGACTTTTGGCAATTCAGTCAAAAATGGTGCCAAACGCTTGAAAATGCTCCCCTGAAAGGTTTGGCGATGGAAACAGAAGGCTTTTTATCACAGGACAAGAAATCAGCCCTCGACAACTTAACCGGCGGAAAATTTTTTTTTGGAAAAAATCCCTAAGCCCCGGGGTCACAATTTCAGCAAAAATCTGACTTTTGGCAATTCACTCAAAAATGGTGCCAAACGCTTGAAAATGCTCCCCTGAAAGGTTTGGCGATGGAAACAGAAGGCTTTTTATCACAGGACAAGAAATCAGCCCTCGACAACTTAACCGGTGGAAATTTTTTTTTTTGAAAAAATCCCTAAGCCCCGGGGTCACAATTTCAGCAAAAATCTGACTTTTGGCAATTCACTCAAAAATGGTGCCAAACGCTTTAAAATGCTCCCCTGAAAGGTTTGGCGATGGAAACAGAAGGCTTTTTATCACAGGACAAGAAATCAGCCCTCGACAACTTAACCGGCGGAATTTTTTTTTTTTTGAAAAAAATCCCAAAGCCCCGGGGTCACAATTTCAGCAAAAATCTGACTTTTGGCAATTCACTCAAAAATGGTGCCAAACGCTTGTAAATGCGCCCCTGAAAGGTTTGGCGATGGAAACAGAAGGCTTTTTATCACAGGAGAAGAAATCAGCCCTCGACAACTTAACCGGCAGAATTTTTTTTTTTGGAAAAAATCCCTAAGCCCCGGGGTCACAATTTCAACAAAAATATGACTTTTGGCAATTCACTCAAAAATGGTGCCAAACGATTGAAAATGCTCCCCTGAAAGGTTTGGCGATGGAAACAGAAGGCTTTTTATCACAGGACAAGTAACCAGCCCTCGACAACTTAACCGGTAGAAAAAGATTTTTTTGAAAAAATCCCAAAGCCCCGGGGTCACAATTTCAGCAAAAATCTGACTTTTGGCAATTCACTCAAAAATGGTGCCAAACGCTTGAAAATGCTCCCCTGAAAGGTTTGGCGATGGAAACAGAAGGCTTTTTATCACAGGACAAGAAACCAGCCCTCGACAACTTAACCGGTAGAAAAAGATTTTTTTCAAAAAATCCCAAAGCCCCGGGGTCACAATTTCAGCAAAAATCTGACTTTTGGCAATTCACTCAAAAATGGTGCCAAACGCTTTAAAATGCTCCCCTGAAAGGTTTGGCGATGGAAACAGAAGGCTTTTTATCACAGGACAAGAAATCAGCCCTCGACAACTTAACCGGCGGAAATTTTTTTTTTTAAAAAAATCCCTAATCCCCGGGGTCACAATTTCAGCAAAAATCTGACTTTTGGCAATTCACTCAAAAATGGTGCCAAACGCTTGAAAATGCTCCCCTGAAAGGTTTGGCGATGGAAACAGAAGACTTTTTATCACAGGACAAGAAATCAGCCCTTGACAACTTAACCGGCGGAAAAAGATTTTTTTGAAAAAATCCCAAAGCCCCGGGGTCACAATTTCAGCAAAAATCTGACTTTTGGCAATTCACTCAAAAATGGTGCCAAACGCTTGAAAATGCTCCCCTGAAAGGTTTGGCAATGGAAACAGAAGGCTTTTTATCACAGGAGAAGAAATCAGCCCTCGACAACTTAACCGGCAGAATTTTTTTTTTTGAAAAAATCCCTAAGCCCCGGGGTCAGAATTTTAGCAAAAATCTGACTTTTGGCAATTCACTCAAAAATGGTGCCAAACGCTTGTAAATGCTCCCCTGAAAGCTTTGGCGATGGAAACAGAAGGCTTTTTATCACAGGACACGAAATCAGCCCTCGACAACTTAACCGGCGGAAATTTTTTTTTTTTGAAAAAATCCCTAAGCCCCGGGGTCACAATTTCAGGAAAAAACTGACTTTTGGCAATTCACTCAAAAATGGTGCCAAACGATTGAAAATGCTCCCCTGAAAGGTTTGGCGATGGAAACAGAAGGCTTTTTATCACAGGACAAGAAATCAGCCCTCGACAACTTAACCGGCGGAAAATTTTTTTTTTGAAAAAATCCCTAAGCCCCGGGGTCACAATTTCAGCAAAAATCTGACTTTTGGCAATTCACTCAAAAATGGTGCCAAACGATTGAAAATGCTCCCCTGAAAGGTTTGGCGATGGAAACAGAAGGCTTTTTATCACAGGACAAGAAATCAGCCCTCGACAACTTAACCGGCGGAAATTTTTTTTTTTAAAAAAAATCCCTAATCCCCGGGGTCACAATTTCAGCAAAAATCTGACTTTTGGCAATTCACTCAAAAATGGTGCCAAACGCTTGAAAATGCTCCCCTGAAAGGTTTGGCGATGGAAACAGAAGGCTTTTTTTCACAGGACAAGAAATCAGCCCTTGACAACTTAACCGGCGGAAAAAGATTTTTTTGAAAAAATCCCTAAGCCCCGGGGTCACAATTTCAGCAAAAATCTGACTTTTGGCAATTCACTCAAAAATGGTGCCAAACGACTGAAAATGCTCCCCTGAAAGGTTTGGCGATGGAAACAGAAGGCTTTTTATCACAGGACAAGAAATCAGCCCTTGACAACTTAACCGGCGGAAAAAGATTTTTTTGAAAAAATCCCAAAGCCCCGGGGTCACAATTTCAGCAAAAATCTGACTTTTGGCAATTCACTCAAAAATGGTGCCAAACGCTTGAAAATGCTCCCCTGAAAGGTTTGGCGATGGAAACAGAAGGCTTTTTATCACAGGACAAGAAATCAGCCCTCGACAACTTAACCGGCGGAATTTTTTTTTTTTGAAAAAATCCCTAAGCCCCGGGGTGACAATTTCAGCAAAAATCTGACTTTTGGCAATTCACTCAAAAATGGTGCCAAACGCTTGTAAATGCGCCCCTGAAAGGTTTGGTGATGGAAACAGAAGGCTTTTTATCACAGGAGAAGAAATCAGCCCTCGACAACTTAACCGGCAGAATTTTTTTTTTTGAAAAAATCCCTAAGCCCCGGGGTCAGAATTTTAGCAAAAATCTGACTTTTGGCAATTCACTCAAAAATGGTGCCAAACGCTTGAAAATGCTCCCCTGAAAGCTTTGGCGATGGAAACAGAAGGCTTTTTATCACAGGACACGAAATCAGCCCTCGACAACTTAACCGGCGGAAATTTTTTTTTTTTGAAAAAATCCCTAAGCCCCGGGGTCACAATTTCAGGAAAAAACTGACTTTTGGCAATTCACTCAAAAATGGTGCCAAACGCTTGTAAATGCTTCCCTGAAAGGTTTGGCGATGGAAACAGAAGGCTTTTTATCACAGGACAAGAAATCAGCCCTCGACAACTTAACCGGCGGAAATTTTTTTTTTTGAAAAAATCCCTAAGCCCCGGGGTCACAATTTCAGCAAAAATCTGACTTTTGGCAATTCACTCAAAAATGGTGCCAAACGATTGAAAATGCTCCCCTGAAAGGTTTGGCGATGGAAACAGAAGGCTTTTTATCACAGGACAAGAAATCAGCCCTCGACAACTTTACCGGCGGAATTTTTTTTTTTTTTTTTAAATCCCAAAGCCCCGGGGTCACAATTTCAGGAAAAATCTGACTTTTGGCAATTCACTCAAAAATGGTGCCAAACGCTTGAAAATGCTCCCCTGAAAGGTTTGGCGATGGAAACAGAAGGCTTTTTATCACAGGACAAGAAATCAGCCCTCGACAACTTAACCGGCGGAAATTTTTTTTTTTTGAAAAAATCCCTAAGCCCCGGGGTCACAATTTCAGCAAAAATCTGACTTTTGGCAATTCACTCAAAAATGGTGCCAAACGCTTGTAAATGCTCCCCTGAAAGGTTTGGCGATGGAAACAGAAGGCTTTTTATCACAGGACAAGAAATCAGCCCTCGACAACTTAACCGGCGGAAAAAGATTTTTTTGAAAAAATCCCTAAGCCCCGGGGTCACAATTTCAGCAAAAATCTGACTTTTGGCAATTCACTCAAAAATGGTGCCAAACGCTTGAAAATGCTCCCCTGAAAGGTTTGGCGATGGAAACAGAAGGCTTTTTATCACAGGACAAGAAATCAGCCCTCGACAACTTAACCGGTGGAAATTTTTTTTTTTTGAAAAAATCCCTAAGCCCCGGGGTCACAATTTCAGCAAAAATCTGACTTTTGGCAATTCACTCAAAAATGGTGCCAAACGCTTTAAAATGCTCCCCTGAAAGGTTTGGCGATGGAAACAGAAGGCTTTTTATCACAGGACAAGAAATCAGCCCTCGACAACTTAACCGGCGGAAATTTTTTTTTTTTGAAAAAAATCCCAAAGCCCCGGGGTCACAATTTCAGCAAAAATCTGACTTTTGGCAATTCACTCAAAAATGGTGCCAAACGCTTGTAAATGCGCCCCTGAAAGGTTTGGCGATGGAAACAGAAGGCTTTTTATCACAGGAGAAGAAATCAGCCCTCGACAACTTAACCGGCAGAATTTTTTTTTTTGGAAAAAATCCCTAAGCCCCGGGGTCACAATTTCAACAAAAATATGACTTTTGGCAATTCACTCAAAAATGGTGCCAAACGATTGAAAATGCTCCCCTGAAAGGTTTGGCGATGGAAACAGAAGGCTTTTTATCACAGGACAGTAACCAGCCCTCGACAACTTAACCGGTAGAAAAAGATTTTTTTGAAAAAATCCCAAAGCCCCGGGGTCACAATTTCAGCAAAAATCTGACTTTTGGCAATTCACTCAAAAATGGTGCCAAACGCTTGAAAATGCTCCCCTGAAAGGTTTGGCGATGGAAACAGAAGGCTTTTTATCACAGGACAAGAAACCAGCCCTCGACAACTTAACCGGCGGAAATTTTTTTTTTTTGAAAAAATCCCTAAGCCCCGGGGTCACAATTTCAGGAAAAAACTGACTTTTGGCAATTCACTCAAAAATGGTGCCAAACGATTGAAAATGCTCCCCTGAAAGGTTTGGCGATGGAAACAGAAGGCTTTTTATCACAGGACAAGAAATCAGCCCTCGACAACTTAACCGGCGGAAAATTTTTTTTTTGAAAAAATCCCAAAGCCCCGGGGTCACAATTTCAGCAAAAATCTGACTTTTGGCAATTCACTCAAAAATGGTGCCAAACGATTGAAAATGCTCCCCTGAAAGGTTTGGCGATGGAAACAGAAGGCTTTTTATCACAGGACAAGAAATCAGCCCTCGACAACTTAACCGGCGGAATTTTTTTTTTTTTTTTAAATCCCAAAGCCCCGGGGTCACAATTTCAGGAAAAATCTGACTTTTGGCAATTCACTCAAAAATGGTGCCAAACGCTTGAAAATGCTCCCCTGAAAGGTTTGGCGATGGAAACAGAAGGCTTTTTATCACAGGACAAGAAATCAGCCCTCGACAACTTAACCGGCGGAAATTTTTTTTTTTGAAAAAATCCCTAAGCCCCGGGGTCACAATTTCAGGAAAAAACTGACTTTTGGCAATTCACTCAAAAATGGTGCCAAACGCTTGTAAATGCTCCCCTGAAAGGTTTGGCGATGGAAACAGAAGGCTTTTTATCACAGGACAAGAAATCAGCCCTCGACAACTTAACCGGCGGAAAAAGATTTTTTTGAAAAAATCCCTAAGCCCCGGGGTCACAATTTCAGCAAAAATCTGACTTTTGGCAATTCACTCAAAAATGGTGCCAAACGCTTGAAAATGCTCCCCTGAAAGCTTTGGCAATGGAAACAGAAGGCTTTTTATCACAGGACAAGAAATCAGCCCTCGACAACTTAACCGGCAGAATTTTTTTTTTTGGAAAAAATCCCTAAGCCCCGGGGTCAGAATTTCAGCAAAAATCTGATTTTTGGCAATTCACTCAAAAATGGTGCCAAACGCTTGAAAATGCTCCCCTGAAAGCTTTGGCGATGGAAACAGAAGGCTTTTTATCACAGGAGAAGAAATCAGCCCTCAACAACTTAACCGGCGGAAATTTTTTTTTTTGAAAAAATCCCTAAGCCCCGGGGTCACAATTTCAGCAAAAATCTGACTTTTGGCAATTCAGTCAAAAATGGTGCCAAACGCTTGAAAATGCTCCCCTGAAAGGTTTGGCGATGGAAACAGAAGGCTTTTTATCACAGGACAAGAAATCAGCCCTCGACAACTTAACCGGCGGAAATTTTTTTTTTGGAAAAAATCCCTAAGCCCCGGGGTCACAATTTCAGCAAAAATCTGACTTTTGGCAATTCACTCAAAAATGGTGCCAAACGCTTGAAAATGCTCCCCTGAAAGGTTTGGCGATGGAAACAGAAGGCTTTTTATCACAGGACAAGAAATCAGCCCTCGACAACTTAACCGGCGGAAATTTTTTTTTTTGAAAAAATCCCTAAGCCCCGGGGTCACAATTTCAGCAAAAATCTGACTTTTGGCAATTCACTCAAAAATGGTGCCAAACGCTTTAAAATGCTCCCCTGAAAGGTTTGGCGATGGAAACAGAAGGCTTTTTATCACAGGACAAGAAATCAGCCCTCGACAACTTAACCGGCGGAATTTTTTTTTTTTGAAAAAAATCCCAAAGCCCCGGGGTCACAATTTCAGCAAAAATCTGACTTTTGGCAATTCACTCAAAAATGGTGCCAAACGCTTGTAAATGCGCCCCTGAAAGGTTTGGCGATGGAAACAGAAGGCTTTTTATCACAGGAGAAGAAATCAGCCCTCGACAACTTAACCGGCAGAATTTTTTTTTTTTTGGAAAAAATCCCTAAGCCCCGGGGTCACAATTTCAGCAAAAATCTGACTTTTGGCAATTCACTCAAAAATGGTGCCAAACGATTGAAAATGCTCCCCTGAAAGGTTTGGCGATGGAAACAGAAGGCTTTTTATCACAGGACAAGAAATCAGCCCTCGACAACTTAACCCGCGGAAAAAGATTTTTTTGAAAAAATACCAAAGCCCCGGGGTCACAATTTCAGCAAAAATCTGACTTTTGGAAATTCACTCAAAAATGGTGCCAAACGCTTGAAAATGCTCCCCTGAAAGGTTTGGCGATGGAAACAGAAGGCTTTTTTTCACAGGACAAGAAATCAGCCCTTGACAACTTAACCGGCGGAAAAAGATTTTTTTGAAAAAATCCCTAAGCCCCGGGGTCACAATTTCAGCAAAAATCTGACTTTTGGCAATTCACTCAAAAATGGTGCCAAACGACTGAAAATGCTCCCCTGAAAGGTTTGGCGATGGAAACAGAAGGCTTTTTATCACAGGACAAGAAATCAGCCCTTGACAACTTAACCGGCGGAAAAAGATTTTTTTGAAAAAATCCCAAAGCCCCGGGGTCACAATTTCAGCAAAAATCTGACTTTTGGCAATTCACTCAAAAATGGTGCCAAACGCTTGAAAATGCTCCCCTGAAAGGTTTGGCAATGGAAACAGAAGGCTTTTTATCACAGGACAAGAAATCAGCCCTCGACAACTTAACTGGCGGAATTTTTTTTTTTTGAAAAAATCCCTAAGCCCCGGGGTGACAATTTCAGCAAAAATCTGACTTTTGGCAATTCACTCAAAAATGGTGCCAAACGCTTGTAAATGCGTCCCTGAAAGGTTTGGTGATGGAAACAGAAGGCTTTTTATCACAGGAGAAGAAATCAGCCCTCGACAACTTAACCGGCAGAATTTTTTTTTTTGAAAAAATCCCTAAGCCCCGGGGTCAGAATTTTAGCAAAAATCTGACTTTTGGCAATTCACTCAAAAATGGTGCCAAACGCTTGAAAATGCTCCCCTGAAAGCTTTGGCGATGGAAACAGAAGGCTTTTTATCACAGGACACGAAATCAGCCCTCGACAACTTAACCGGCGGAAATTTTTTTTTTTTGAAAAAATCCCTAAGCCCCGGGGTCACAATTTCAGGAAAAAACTGACTTTTGGCAATTCACTCAAAAATGGTGCCAAACGCTTGTAAATGCTCCCCTGAAAGGTTTGGCGATGGAAACAGAAGGCTTTTTATCACAGGACAAGAAATCAGCCCTCGACAACTTAACCGGCGGAAATTTTTTTTTTTGAAAAAATCCCTAAGCCCCGGGGTCACAATTTCAGCAAAAATCTGACTTTTGGCAATTCACTCAAAAATGGTGCCAAACGATTGAAAATGCTCCCCTGAAAGGTTTGGCGATGGAAACAGAAGGCTTTTTATCACAGGACAAGAAATCAGCCCTCGACAACTTAACCGGCGGAATTTTTTTTTTTTTTTTAAATCCCAAAGCCCCGGGGTCACAATTTCAGGAAAAATCTGACTTTTGGCAATTCACTCAAAAATGGTGCCAAACGCTTGAAAATGCTCCCCTGAAAGGTTTGGCGATGGAAACAGAAGGCTTTTTATCACAGGACAAGAAATCAGCCCTCGACAACTTAACCGGCGGAAATTTTTTTTTTTGAAAAAATCCCTAAGCCCCGGGGTCACAATTTCAGGAAAAAACTGACTTTTGGCAATTCACTCAAAAATGGTGCCAAACGCTTGTAAATGCTCCCCTGAAAGGTTTGGCGATGGAAACAGAAGGCTTTTTATCACAGGACAAGAAATCAGCCCTCGACAACTTAACCGGCGGAAAAAGATTTTTTTGAAAAAATCCCTAAGCCCCGGGGTCACAATTTCAGCAAAAATCTGACTTTTGGCAATTCACTCAAAAATGGTGCCAAACGCTTGAAAATGCTCCCCTGAAAGGTTTTGCGATGGAAACAGAAGGCTTTTTATCACAGGACAAGAACCAGCCCTCGACAACTTAACCGGTAGAAAAAGATTTTTTTCAAAAAATCCCAAAGCCCCGGGGTCACAATTTCAGCAAAAATCTGACTTTTGGCAATTCACTCAAAAATGGTGCCAAACGCTTTAAAATGCTCCCCTGAAAGGTTTGGCGATGGAAACAGAAGGCTTTTTATCACAGGACAAGAAATCAGCCCTCGACAACTTAACCGGCGGAAATTTTTTTTTTTAAAAAAATCCCTAATCCCCGGGGTCACAATTTCAGCAAAAATCTGACTTTTGGCAATTCACTCAAAAATGGTGCCAAACGCTTGAAAATGCTCCCCTGAAAGGTTTGGCGATGGAAACAGAAGGCTTTTTATCACAGGACAAGAAATCAGCCCTTGACAACTTAACCGGCGGAAAAAGATTTTTTTGAAAAAATCCCAAAGCCCCGGGGTCACAATTTCAGCAAAAATCTGACTTTTGGCAATTCACTCAAAAATGGTGCCAAACGCTTGAAAATGCTCCCCTGAAAGGTTTGGCAATGGAAACAGAAGGCTTTTTATCACAGGAGAAGAAATCAGCCCTCGACAACTTAACCGGCAGAATTTTTTTTTTTGAAAAAATCCCTAAGCCCCGGGGTCAGAATTTTAGCAAAAATCTGACTTTTGGCAATTCACTCAAAAATGGTGCCAAACGCTTGTAAATGCTCCCCTGAAAGCTTTGGCGATGGAAACAGAAGGCTTTTTATCACAGGACACGAAATCAGCCCTCGACAACTTAACCGGCGGAAATTTTTTTTTTTTGAAAAAATCCCTAAGCCCCGGGGTCACAATTTCAGGAAAAAACTGACTTTTGGCAATTCACTCAAAAATGGTGCCAAACGATTGAAAATGCTCCCCTGAAAGGTTTGGCGATGGAAACAGAAGGCTTTTTATCACAGGACAAGAAATCAGCCCTCGACAACTTAACCGGCGGAAAATTTTTTTTTTGAAAAAATCCCAAAGCCCCGGGGTCACAATTTCAGCAAAAATCTGACTTTTGGCAATTCACTCAAAAATGGTGCCAAACGATTGAAAATGCTCCCCTGAAAGGTTTGGCGATGGAAACAGAAGGCTTTTTATCACAGGACAAGAAATCAGCCCTCGACAACTTAACCGGCGGAATTTTTTTTTTTTTTTTAAATCCCAAAGCCCCGGGGTCACAATTTCAGGAAAAATCTGACTTTTGGCAATTCACTCAAAAATGGTGCCAAACGCTTGAAAATGCTCCCCTGAAAGGTTTGGCGATGGAAACAGAAGGCTTTTTATCACAGGACAAGAAATCAGCCCTCGACAACTTAACCGGCGGAAATTTTTTTTTTTGAAAAAATCCCTAAGCCCCGGGGTCACAATTTCAGGAAAAAACTGACTTTTGGCAATTCACTCAAAAATGGTGCCAAACGCTTGTAAATGCTCCCCTGAAAGGTTTGGCGATGGAAACAGAAGGCTTTTTATCACAGGACAAGAAATCAGCCCTCGACAACTTAACCGGCGGAAAAAGATTTTTTTGAAAAAATCCCTAAGCCCCGGGGTCACAATTTCAGCAAAAATCTGACTTTTGGCAATTCACTCAAAAATGGTGCCAAACGCTTGAAAATGCTCCCCTGAAAGCTTTGGCAATGGAAACAGAAGGCTTTTTATCACAGGACAAGAAATCAGCCCTCGACAACTTAACCGGCAGAATTTTTTTTTTTGGAAAAAATCCCTAAGCCCCGGGGTCAGAATTTCAGCAAAAATCTGATTTTTGGCAATTCACTCAAAAATGGTGCCAAACGCTTGAAAATGCTCCCCTGAAAGCTTTGGCGATGGAAACAGAAGGCTTTTTATCACAGGAGAAGAAATCAGCCCTCAACAACTTAACCGGCGGAAATTTTTTTTTTTGAAAAAATCCCTAAGCCCCGGGGTCACAATTTCAGCAAAAATCTGACTTTTGGCAATTCAGTCAAAAATGGTGCCAAACGCTTGAAAATGCTCCCCTGAAAGGTTTGGCGATGGAAACAGAAGGCTTTTTATCACATGACAAGAAATCAGCCCTCGACAACTTAACCGGCGGAAATTTTTTTTTTGGAAAAAATCCCTAAGCCCCGGGGTCACAATTTCAGCAAAAATCTGACTTTTGGCAATTCACTCAAAAATGGTGCCAAACGCTTGAAAATGCTCCCCTGAAAGGTTTGGCGATGGAAACAGAAGGCTTTTTATCACAGGACAAGAAATCAGCCCTCGACAACTTAACCGGCGGAAATTTTTTTTTTTGAAAAAATCCCAAAGCCCCGGGGTCACAATTTCAGCAAAAATCTGACTTTTGGCAATTCACTCAAAAATGGTGCCAAACGCTTTAAAATGCTCCCCTGAAAGGTTTGGCGATGGAAACAGAAGGCTTTTTATCACAGGACAAGAAATCAGCCCTCGACAACTTAACCGGCGGAAATTTTTTTTTTTAAAAAAATCCCTAATCCCCGGGGTCACAATTTCAGCAAAAATCTGACTTTTGGAAATTCACTCAAAAATGGTGCCAAACGCTTGAAAATGCTCCCCTGAAAGGTTTGGCGATGGAAACAGAAGGCTTTTTTTCACAGGACAAGAAATCAGCCCTTGACAACTTAACCGGCGGAAAAAGATTTTTTTGAAAAAATCCCTAAGCCCCGGGGTCACAATTTCAGCAAAAATCTGACTTTTGGCAATTCACTCAAAAATGGTGCCAAACGACTGAAAATGCTCCCCTGAAAGGTTTGGCGATGGAAACAGAAGGCTTTTTATCACAGGACAAGAAATCAGCCCTTGACAACTTAACCGGCGGAAAAAGATTTTTTTGAAAAAATCCCAAAGCCCCGGGGTCACAATTTCAGCAAAAATCTGACTTTTGGCAATTCACTCAAAAATGGTGCCAAACGCTTGAAAATGCTCCCCTGAAAGGTTTGGCAATGGAAACAGAAGGCTTTTTATCACAGGACAAGAAATCAGCCCTCGACAACTTAACCGGCGGAATTTTTTTTTTTTGAAAAAATCCCTAAGCCCCGGGGTGACAATTTCAGCAAAAATCTGACTTTTGGCAATTCACTCAAAAATGGTGCCAAACGCTTGTAAATGCGTCCCTGAAAGGTTTGGTGATGGAAACAGAAGGCTTTTTATCACAGGAGAAGAAATCAGCCCTCGACAACTTAACCGGCAGAATTTTTTTTTTTGAAAAAATCCCTAAGCCCCGGGGTCAGAATTTTAGCAAAAATCTGACTTTTGGCAATTCACTCAAAAATGGTGCCAAACGCTTGAAAATGCTCCCCTGAAAGCTTTGGCGATGGAAACAGAAGGCTTTTTATCACAGGACACGAAATCAGCCCTCGACAACTTAACCGGCGGAAATTTTTTTTTTTTGAAAAAATCCCTAAGCCCCGGGGTCACAATTTCAGGAAAAAACTGACTTTTGGCAATTCACTCAAAAATGGTGCCAAACGCTTGTAAATGCTCCCCTGAAAGGTTTGGCGATGGAAACAGAAGGCTTTTTATCACAGGACAAGAAATCAGCCCTCGACAACTTAACCGGCGGAAATTTTTTTTTTTGAAAAAATCCCTAAGCCCCGGGGTCACAATTTCAGCAAAAATCTGACTTTTGGCAATTCACTCAAAAATGGTGCCAAACGATTGAAAATGCTCCCCTGAAAGGTTTGGCGATGGAAACAGAAGGCTTTTTATCACAGGACAAGAAATCAGCCCTCGACAACTTAACCGGCGGAATTTTTTTTTTTTTTTTAAATCCCAAAGCCCCGGGGTCACAATTTCAGGAAAAATCTGACTTTTGGCAATTCACTCAAAAATGGTGCCAAACGCTTGAAAATGCTCCCCTGAAAGGTTTGGCGATGGAAACAGAAGGCTTTTTATCACAGGACAAGAAATCAGCCCTCGACAACTTAACCGGCGGAAATTTTTTTTTTTGAAAAAATCCCTAAGCCCCGGGGTCACAATTTCAGGAAAAAACTGACTTTTGGCAATTCACTCAAAAATGGTGCCAAACGCTTGTAAATGCTCCCCTGAAAGGTTTGGCGATGGAAACAGAAGGCTTTTTATCACAGGACAAGAAATCAGCCCTCGACAACTTAACCGGCGGAAATTTTTTTTTTTGAAAAAATCCCTAAGCCCCGGGGTCACAATTTCAGCAAAAATCTGACTTTTGGCAATTCACTCAAAAATGGTGCCAAACGCTTGAAAATGCTCCCCTGAAAGGTTTGGCGATGGAAACAGAAGGCTTTTTATCACAGGACAAGAAACCAGCCCTCGACAACTTAACCGGTAGAAAAAGATTTTTTTCAAAAAATCCCAAAGCCCCGGGGTCACAATTTCAGCAAAAATCTGACTTTTGGCAATTCACTCAAAAATGGTGCCAAACGCTTTAAAATGCTCCCCTGAAAGGTTTGGCGATGGAAACAGAAGGCTTTTTATCACAGGACAAGAAATCAGCCCTCGACAACTTAACCGGCGGAAATTTTTTTTTTTAAAAAAATCCCTAATCCCCGGGGTCACAATTTCAGCAAAAATCTGACTTTTGGCAATTCACTCAAAAATGGTGCCAAACGCTTGAAAATGCTCCCCTGAAAGGTTTGGCGATGGAAACAGAAGGCTTTTTATCACAGGACAAGAAATCAGCCCTTGACAACTTAACCGGCGGAAAAAGATTTTTTTGAAAAAATCCCAAAGCCCCGGGGTCACAATTTCAGCAAAAATCTGACTTTTGGCAATTCACTCAAAAATGGTGCCAAACGCTTGAAAATGCTCCCCTGAAAGGTTTGGCAATGGAAACAGAAGGCTTTTTATCACAGGAGAAGAAATCAGCCCTCGACAACTTAACCGGCAGAATTTTTTTTTTTGAAAAAATCCCTAAGCCCCGGGGTCAGAATTTTAGCAAAAATCTGACTTTTGGCAATTCACTCAAAAATGGTGCCAAACGCTTGTAAATGCTCCCCTGAAAGCTTTGGCGATGGAAACAGAAGGCTTTTTATCACAGGACACGAAATCAGCCCTCGACAACTTAACCGGCGGAAATTTTTTTTTTTTGAAAAAATCCCTAAGCCCCGGGGTCACAATTTCAGGAAAAAACTGACTTTTGGCAATTCACTCAAAAATGGTGCCAAACGATTGAAAATGCTCCCCTGAAAGGTTTGGCGATGGAAACAGAAGGCTTTTTATCACAGGACAAGAAATCAGCCCTCGACAACTTAACCGGCGGAAAATTTTTTTTTTGAAAAAATCCCAAAGCCCCGGGGTCACAATTTCAGCAAAAATCTGACTTTTGGCAATTCACTCAAAAATGGTGCCAAACGATTGAAAATGCTCCCCTGAAAGGTTTGGCGATGGAAACAGAAGGCTTTTTATCACAGGACAAGAAATCAGCCCTCGACAACTTAACCGGCGGAATTTTTTTTTTTTTTTTAAATCCCAAAGCCCCGGGGTCACAATTTCAGGAAAAATCTGACTTTTGGCAATTCACTCAAAAATGGTGCCAAACGCTTGAAAATGCTCCCCTGAAAGGTTTGGCGATGGAAACAGAAGGCTTTTTATCACAGGACAAGAAATCAGCCCTCGACAACTTAACCGGCGGAAATTTTTTTTTTTGAAAAAATCCCTAAGCCCCGGGGTCACAATTTCAGGAAAAAACTGACTTTTGGCAATTCACTCAAAAATGGTGCCAAACGCTTGTAAATGCTCCCCTGAAAGGTTTGGCGATGGAAACAGAAGGCTTTTTATCACAGGACAAGAAATCAGCCCTCGACAACTTAACCGGCGGAAAAAGATTTTTTTGAAAAAATCCCTAAGCCCCGGGGTCACAATTTCAGCAAAAATCTGACTTTTGGCAATTCACTCAAAAATGGTGCCAAACGCTTGAAAATGCTCCCCTGAAAGCTTTGGCAATGGAAACAGAAGGCTTTTTATCACAGGACAAGAAATCAGCCCTCGACAACTTAACCGGCAGAATTTTTTTTTTTGGAAAAAATCCCTAAGCCCCGGGGTCAGAATTTCAGCAAAAATCTGATTTTTGGCAATTCACTCAAAAATGGTGCCAAACGCTTGAAAATGCTCCCCTGAAAGCTTTGGCGATGGAAACAGAAGGCTTTTTATCACAGGAGAAGAAATCAGCCCTCAACAACTTAACCGGCGGAAATTTTTTTTTTTGAAAAAATCCCTAAGCCCCGGGGTCACAATTTCAGCAAAAATCTGACTTTTGGCAATTCAGTCAAAAATGGTGCCAAACGCTTGAAAATGCTCCCCTGAAAGGTTTGGCGATGGAAACAGAAGGCTTTTTATCACAGGACAAGAAATCAGCCCTCGACAACTTAACCGGCGGAAATTTTTTTTTTGGAAAAAATCCCTAAGCCCCGGGGTCACAATTTCAGCAAAAATCTGACTTTTGGCAATTCACTCAAAAATGGTGCCAAACGCTTGAAAATGCTCCCCTGAAAGGTTTGGCGATGGAAACAGAAGGCTTTTTATCACAGGACAAGAAATCAGCCCTCGACAACTTAACCGGCGGAAATTTTTTTTTTTGAAAAAATCCCTAAGCCCCGGGGTCACAATTTCAGCAAAAATCTGACTTTTGGCAATTCACTCAAAAATGGTGCCAAACGCTTTAAAATGCTCCCCTGAAAGGTTTGGCGATGGAAACAGAAGGCTTTTTATCACAGGACAAGAAATCAGCCCTCGACAACTTAACCTGCGGAATTTTTTTTTTTTTGAAAAAAAATCCCAAAGCCCCGGGGTCACAATTTCAGCAAAAATCTGACTTTTGGCAATTCACTCAAAAATGGTGCCAAACGCTTGTAAATGCGCCCCTGAAAGGTTTGGCGATGGAAACAGAAGGCTTTTTATCACAGGAGAAGAAATCAGCCCTCGACAACTTAACCGGCAGAATTTTTTTTTTTTTTGAAAAAATCCCTAAGCCCCGGGGTCACAATTTCAGCAAAAATCTGACTTTTGGCAATTCACTCAAAAATGGTGCCAAACGATTGAAAATGCTCCCCTGAAAGGTTTGGCGATGGAAACAGAAGGCTTTTTATCACAGGACAAGAAATCAGCCCTCGACAACTTAACCGGCGGAAAAAGATTTTTTTGAAAAAATCCCAAAGCCCCGGGGTCACAATTTCAGCAAAAATCTGACTTTTGGCAATTCACTCAAAAATGGTGCCAAACGCTTTAAAATGCTCCCCTGAAAGGTTTGGCGATGGAAACAGAAGGCTTTTTATCACAGGACAAGAAATCAGCCCTCGACAACTTAACCGGCGGAAATTTTTTTTTTAAAAAAAATCCCTAATCCCCGGGGTCACAATTTCAGCAAAAATCTGACTTTTGGAAATTCACTCAAAAATGGTGCCAAACGCTTGAAAATGCTCCCCTGAAAGGTTTGGCGATGGAAACAGAAGGCTTTTTTTCACAGGACAAGAAATCAGCCCTTGACAACTTAACCGGCGGAAAAAGATTTTTTTGAAAAAATCCCTAAGCCCCGGGGTCACAATTTCAGCAAAAATCTGACTTTTGGCAATTCACTCAAAAATGGTGCCAAACGACTGAAAATGCTCCCCTGAAAGGTTTGGCGATGGAAACAGAAGGCTTTTTATCACAGGACAAGAAATCAGCCCTTGACAACTTAACCGGCGGAAAAAGATTTTTTTGAAAAAATCCCAAAGCCCCGGGGTCACAATTTCAGCAAAAATCTGACTTTTGGCAATTCACTCAAAAATGGTGCCAAACGCTTGAAAATGCTCCCCTGAAAGGTTTGGCAATGGAAACAGAAGGCTTTTTATCACAGGACAAGAAATCAGCCCTCGACAACTTAACCGGCGGAATTTTTTTTTTTTGAAAAAATCCCTAAGCCCCGGGGTGACAATTTCAGCAAAAATCTGACTTTTGGCAATTCACTCAAAAATGGTGCCAAACGCTTGTAAATGCGCCCCTGAAAGGTTTGGTGATGGAAACAGAAGGCTTTTTATCACAGGAGAAGAAATCAGCCCTTGACAACTTAACCGGCAGAATTTTTTTTTTTGAAAAAATCCCTAAGCCCCGGGGTCAGAATTTTAGCAAAAATCTGACTTTTGGCAATTCACTCAAAAATGGTGCCAAACGCTTGAAAATGCTCCCCTGAAAGCTTTGGCGATGGAAACAGAAGGCTTTTTATCACAGGACAAGAAATCAGCCCTCGACAACTTAACCGGCGGAAATTTTTTTTTTTTGAAAAAATCCCTAAGCCCCGGGGTCACAATTTCAGGAAAAAACTGACTTTTGGCAATTCACTCAAAAATGGTGCCAAACGCTTGTAAATGCTCCCCTGAAAGGTTTGGCGATGGAAACAGAAGGCTTTTTATCACAGGACAAGAAATCAGCCCTCGACAACTTAACCGGCGGAAATTTTTTTTTTTGAAAAAATCCCTAAGCCCCGGGGTCACAATTTCAGCAAAAATCTGACTTTTGGCAATTCACTCAAAAATGGTGCCAAACGATTGAAAATGCTCCCCTGAAAGGTTTGGCGATGGAAACAGAAGGCTTTTTATCACAGGACAAGAAATCAGCCCTCGACAACTTAACCGGCGGAATTTTTTTTTTTTTTTTTAAATCCCAAAGCCCCGGGGTCACAATTTCAGGAAAAATCTGACTTTTGGCAATTCACTCAAAAATGGTGCCAAACGCTTGAAAATGCTCCCCTGAAAGGTTTGGCGATGGAAACAGAAGGCTTTTTATCACAGGACAAGAAATCAGCCCTCGACAACTTAACCGGCGGAAAATTTTTTTTTTGAAAAAATCCCTAAGCCCCGGGGTCACAATTTCAGGAAAAAACTGACTTTTGGCAATTCACTCAAAAATGGTGCCAAACGCTTGTAAATGCTCCCCTGAAAGGTTTGGCGATGGAAACAGAAGGCTTTTTATCACAGGACAAGAAATCAGCCCTCGACAACTTAACCGGCGGAAAAAGATTTTTTTGAAAAAATCCCTAAGCCCCGGGGTCACAATTTCAGCAAAAATCTGACTTTTGGCAATTCACTCAAAAATGGTGCCAAACGCTTGAAAATGCTCCCCTGAAAGGTTTGGCAGTGGAAACAGAAGGCTTTTTATCACAGGACAAGAAATCAGCCCTCGACAACTTAACCGGCAGAATTTTTTTTTTTTGAAAAAATCCCTAAGCCCCGGGGTCAGAATTTCAGCAAAAATCTGACTTTTGGCAATTCACTCAAAAATGGTGCCAAACGCTTGAAAATGCTCCCCTGAAAGCTTTGGCGATGGAAACAGAAGGCTTTTTATCACAGGAGAAGAAATCAGCCCTCAACAACTTAACCGGCGGAAATTTTTTTTTTTGAAAAAATCCCTAAGCCCCGGGGTCACAATTTCAGCAAAAATCTGACTTTTGGCAATTCAGTCAAAAATGGTGCCAAACGCTTGAAAATGCTCCCCTGAAAGGTTTGGCGATGGAAACAGAAGGCTTTTTATCACAGGACAAGAAATCAGCCCTCGACAACTTAACCGGCGGAAAATTTTTTTTTGGAAAAAATCCCTAAGCCCCGGGGTCACAATTTCAGCAAAAATCTGACTTTTGGCAATTCACTCAAAAATGGTGCCAAACGCTTTAAAATGCTCCCCTGAAAGGTTTGGCGATGGAAACAGAAGGCTTTTTATCACAGGACAAGAAATCAGCCCTCGACAACTTAACCGGCGGAATTTTTTTTTTTTGAAAAAAATCCGAAAGCCCCGGGGTCACAATTTCAGCAAAAATCTGACTTTTGGCAATTCACTCAAAAATGGTGCCAAACGATTGAAAATGCTCCCCTGAAAGGTTTGGCGATGGAAACAGAAGGCTTTTTATCACAGGAGAAGAAATCAGCCCTTGACAACTTAACCGGCGGAAAAAGATTTTTTTGGAAAAATCCCTAAGCCCCGGGGTCACAATTTCAGCAAAAATCTGACTTTTGGCAATTCACTCAAAAATGGTGCCAAACGATTGAAAATGCTCCCCTGAAAGGTTTGGCGATGGAAACAGAAGGCTTTTTATCACAGGACAAGAAATCAGCCCTTGACAACTTAACCGGCGGAAAAAGATTTTTTTGAAAAAATCCCTAAGGCCCGGGGTCACAATTTCAGCAAAAAACTGACTTTTGGCAATTCACTCAAAAATGGTGCCAAACGCTTGTAAATGCCCCCCCCCCCGAAAGGTTTGGCGATGGAAACAGAAGGCTTTTTATCACAGGACAAGAAATCAGCCCTCGACAACTTAACCGGCGGAAAAAGATTTTTTTTGAAAAAATCCCTAAGCCCCGGGGTCACAATTTCAGCAAAAATCTGACTTTTGGCAATTCACTCAAAAATGGTGCCAAACGCTTGAAAATGCTCCCCTGAAAGGTATTGCGATGGAAACAGAAGGCTTTTTATCACAGGACAAGAAACCAGCCCTCGACAACTTAACCGGTAGAAAAAGATTTTTTTGAAAAAATCCCAAAGCCCCGGGGTCACAATTTCAGCAAAAATCTGACTTTTGGCAATTCACTCAAAAATGGTGCCAAACGCTCTAAAATGCTCCCCTGAAAGGTTTGGCGATGGAAACAGAAGGCTTTTTATCACAGGACAAGAAATCAGCCCTCGACAACTTAACCGGCGGAAATTTTTTTTTAAAAAAAATCCCTAATCCCCGGGGTCACAATTTCAGCAAAAATCTGACTTTTGGCAATTCACTCAAAAATGGTGCCAAACGCTTGAAAATGCTCCCCTGAAAGGTTTGGCGATGGAAACAGAAGGCTTTTTTTCACAGGTCAAGAAATCAGCCCTTGACAACTTAACCGGCGGAAAAAGATTTTTTTGAAAAAATCCCTAAGCCCCGGGGTCACAATTTCAGCAAAAATCTGACTTTTGGCAATTCACTCAAAAATGGTGCCAAACGACTGAAAATGCTCCCCTGAAAGGTTTGGCGATGGAAACAGAAGGCTTTTTTTCACAGGACAAGAAATCAGCCCTTGACAACTTAACCGGCGGAAAAAGATTTTTTTGAAAAAATCCCAAAGCCCCGGGGTCACAATTTCAGCAAAAATCTGACTTTTGGCAATTCACTCAAAAATGGTGCCAAACGCTTGAAAATGCTCCCCTGAAAGGTTTGGCAATGGAAACAGAAGGCTTTTTATCACAGGACAAGAAATCAGCCCTCGACAACTTAACCGGCGGAATTTTTTTTTTGGGAAAAAATCCCTAAGCCCCGGGGTGACAATTTCAGCAAAAATCTGACTTTTGGCAATTCACTCAAAAATGGTGCCAAACGCTTGTAAATGCGCCCCTGAAAGGTTTGGCGATGGAAACAGAAGGCTTTTTATCACAGGACAAGAAATCAGCCCTCGACAACTTAACCGGCGGAAAATTTTTTTTTTTAAAAAATCCCTAAGCCCCGGGGTCACAATTTCAGCAAAAATCTGACTTTTGGCAATTCACTCAAAAATGGTGCCAAACGCTTGTAAATGCGCCCCTGAAAGGTTTGGCGATGGGAACAGAAGGCTTTTTATCACAGGAGAAGAAATCAGCCCTCGACAACTTAACCGGCAGAATTTTTTTTTTTTGAAAAAATCCCTAAGCCCCGGGGTCACAATTTCAGCAAAAATCTGACTTTTGGCAATTCACTCAAAAATGGTGCCAAACGATTGAAAATGCTCCCCTGAAAGGTTTGGCGATGAAAACAGAAGGCTTTTTATCACAGGAGAAGAAATCAGCCCTTGACAACTTAACCGGCGGAAAAAGATTTTTTTGAAAAAATCCCTAAGCCCCGGGGTCACAATTTCAGCAAAAATCTGACTTTTGGCAATTCACTCAAAAATGGTGCCAAACGATTGAAAATGCTCCCCTGAAAGGTTTGGCGATGAAAACAGAAGGCTTTTTATCACAGGAGAAGAAATCAGCCCTCGACAACTTAACCGGCGGAAAAAGATTTTTTTTGAAAAAATCCCTAAGCCCCGGGGTCACAATTTCAGCAAAAATCTGACTTTTGGCAATTCACTCAAAAATGGTGCCAAACGCTTGAAAATGCTCCCCTGAAAGGTTTTGCGATGGAAACAGAAGGCTTTTTATCACAGGACAAGAAACCAGCCCTCGACAACTTAACCGGTAGAAAAAGATTTTTTTGAAAAAATCCCAAAGCCCCGGGGTCACAATTTCAGCAAAAATCTGACTTTTGGCAATTCACTCAAAAATGGTGCCAAACGACTGAAAATGCTCCCCTGAAAGGTTTGGCGATGGAAACAGAAGGCTTTTTATCACAGGACAAGAAATCAGCCCTTGACAACTTAACCGGCGGAAAAAGATTTTTTTGAAAAAATCCCAAAGCCCCGGGGTCACAATTTCAGCAAAAATCTGACTTTTGGCAATTCACTCAAAAATGGTGCCAAACGCTTGAAAATGCTCCCCTGAAAGGTTTGGCAATGGAAACAGAAGGCTTTTTATCACAGGACAAGAAATCAGCCCTCGACAACTTAACCGGCGGAATTTTTTTTTTTTGAAAAAATCCCTAAGCCCCGGGGTCACAATTTCAGCAAAAATCTGACTTTTGGCAATTCACTCAAAAATGGTGCCAAACGCTTGAAAATGCTCCCCTGAAAGGTTTTGCGATGGAAACAGAAGGCTTTTTATCACAGGACAAGAAACCAGCCCTCGACAACTTAACCGGTAGAAAAAGATTTTTTTGAAAAAATCCCTAAGCCCCGGGGTCACAATTTCAGCAAAAATCTGACTTTTGGCAATTCACTCAAAAATGGTGCCAAACGACTGAAAATGCTCCCCTGAAAGGTTTGGCGATGGAAACAGAAGGCTTTTTATCACAGGACAAGAAATCAGCCCTTGACAACTTAACCGGCGGAAAAAGATTTTTTTGAAAAAATCCCAAAGCCCCGGGGTCACAATTTCAGCAAAAATCTGACTTTTGGCAATTCACTCAAAAATGGTGCCAAACGCTTGAAAATGCTCCCCTGAAAGGTTTGGCAATGGAAACAGAAGGCTTTTTATCACAGGACAAGAAATCAGCCCTCGACAACTTAACCGGCGGAATTTTTTTTTTTTGAAAAAATCCCTAAGCCCCGGGGTGACAATTTCAGCAAAAATCTGACTTTTGGCAATTCACTCAAAAATGGTGCCAAACGCTTGTAAATGCGCCCCTGAAAGGTTTGGCGATGGAAACAGAAGGCTTTTTATCACAGGACAAGAAATCAGCCCTCGACAACTTAACCGGCGGAAATTTTTTTTTTTGAAAAAATCCCTAAGCCCCGGGGTCACAATTTCAGCAAAAATCTGACTTTTGGCAATTCACTCAAAAATGGTGCCAAACGCTTGAAAATGCTCCCCTGAAAGGTTTGGCGATGGAAACAGAAGGCTTTTTATCACAGGACAAGAAACCAGCCCTCGACAACTTAACCGGTAGAAAAAGATTTTTTTGAAAAAATCCCTAAGCCCCGGGGTCACAATTTCAGCAAAAATCTGACTTTTGGCAATTCACTCAAAAATGGTGCCAAACGACTGAAAATGCTCCCCTGAAAGGTTTGGCGATGGAAACAGAAGGCTTTTTATCACAGGACAAGAAATCAGCCCTTGACAACTTAACCGGCGGAAAAAGATTTTTTTGAAAAAATCCCAAAGCCCCGGGGTCACAATTTCAGCAAAAATCTGACTTTTGGCAATTCACTCAAAAATGGTGCCAAACGCTTGAAAATGCTCCCCTGAAAGGTTTGGCAATGGAAACAGAAGGCTTTTTATCACAGGACAAGAAATCAGCCCTCGACAACTTAACCGGCGGAATTTTTTTTTTTTGAAAAAATCCCTAAGCCCCGGGGTGACAATTTCAGCAAAAATCTGACTTTTGGCAATTCACTCAAAAATGGTGCCAAACGCTTGTAAATGCGCCCCTGAAAGGTTTGGCGATGGAAACAGAAGGCTTTTTATCACAGGACAAGAAATCAGCCCTCGACAACTTAACCGGCGGAAATTTTTTTTTTTGAAAAAATCCCTAAGCCCCGGGGTCACAATTTCAGCAAAAATCTGACTTTTGGCAATTCACTCAAAAATGGTGCCAAACGCTTGAAAATGCTCCCCTGAAAGGTTTGGCGATGGAAACAGAAGGCTTTTTATCACAGGACAAGAAATCAGCCCTCGACAACTTAACCGGCGGAAATTTTTTTTTTTAAAAAAATCCCTAAGCCCCGGGGTCAAAATTTCAGGAAAAAACTGACTTTTGGCAATTCACTCAAAAATGGTGCCAAACGCTTGTAAATGCTCCCCTGAAAGGTTTGGCGATGGAAACAGAAGGCTTTTTATCACAGGACAAGAAATCAGCCCTCGACAACTTAACCGGCGGAAAAAGATTTTTTTGAAAAAATCCCTAAGCCCCGGGGTCACAATTTCAGCAAAAATCTGACTTTTGGCAATTCACTCAAAAATGGTGCCAAACGCTTGAAAATGCTCCCCTGAAAGCTTTGGCAATGGAAACAGAAGGCTTTTTATCACAGGACAAGAAATCAGCCCTCGACAACTTAACCGGCAGATTTTTTTTTTTTGAAAAAATCCCTAAGCCCCGGGGTCACAATTTCAGCAAAAATCTGACTTTTGGCAATTCACTCAAAAATGGTGCCAAACGCTTGAAAATGCTCCCCTGAAAGGTTTGGCGATGGAAACAGAAGGCTTTTTATCACAGGACAAGAAATCAGCCCTCGACAACTTAACCGGCGGAAAATTTTTTTTTGGAAAAAATCCCTAAGCCCCGGGGTCACAATTTCAGCAAAAATCTGACTTTTGGCAATTCACTCAAAAATGGTGCCAAACGCTTGAAAATGCTCCCCTGAAAGGTTTGGCGATGGAAACAGAAGGCTTTTTATCACAGGACAAGAAATCAGCCCTCGACAACTTAACCGGCGGAAATTTTTTTTTTTTGAAAAAATCCCTAAGTCCCGGGGTCACAATTTCAGCAAAAATCTGACTTTTGGCAATTCACTCAAAAATGATGCCAAACGCTTTAAAATGCTCCCCTGAAAGGTTTGGCGATGGAAACAGAAGGCTTTTTATCACAGGACAAGAAATCAGCCCTCGACAACTTAACCGGCGGAATTTTTTTTTTTTAAAAAAAAATCCGAAAGCCCCGGGGTCACAATTTCAGCAAAAATCTGACTTTTGGCAATTCACTCAAAAATGGTGCCAAACGCTTGTAAATGCGCCCCTGAAAGGTTTGGCGATGGAAACAGAAGGCTTTTTATCACAGGAGAAGAAATCAGCCCTCGACAACTTAACCGGCAGAATTTTTTTTTTTGGAAAAAATCCCTAAGCCCCGGGGTCACAATTTCAGCAAAAATCTGACTTTTGGCAATTCACTCAAAAATGGTGCCAAACGATTGAAAATGCTCCCCTGAAAGGTTTGGCGATGAAAACAGAAGGCTTTTTATCACAGGAGAAGAAATCAGCCCTTGACAACTTAACCGGCGGAAAAAGATTTTTTTGAAAAAATCCCTAAGCCCCGGGGTCACAATTTCAGCAAAAATCTGACTTTTGGCAATTCACTCAAAAATGGTGCCAAACGATTGAAAATGCTCCCCTGAAAGGTTTGGCGATGGAAACAGAAGGCTTTTTATCACAGGAGAAGAAATCAGCCCTTGACAACTTAACCGGCGGAAAAAGATTTTTTTGAAAAAATCCCTAAGGCCCGGGGTCACAATTTCAGCAAAAAACTGACTTTTGGCAATTCACTCAAAAATGGTGCCAAACGCTTGTAAATGCCCCCCCCCCGAAAGGTTTGGCGATGGAAACAGAAGGCTTTTTATCACAGGACAAGAAATCAGCCCTCGACAACTTAACCGGCGGAAAAAGATTTTTTTTGAAAAAATCCCTAAGCCCCGGGGTCACAATTTCAGCAAAAATCTGACTTTTGGCAATTCACTCAAAAATGGTGCCAAACGCTTGAAAATGCTCCCCTGAAAGCTTTGGCGATGGAAACAGAAGGCTTTTTATCACAGGACACGAAATCAGCCCTCGACAACTTAACCGGCGGAAATTTTTTTTTTTTGAAAAAATCCCTAAGCCCCGGGGTCACAATTTCAGGAAAAAACTGACTTTTGGCAATTCACTCAAAAATGGTGCCAAACGCTTGTAAATGCTCCCCTGAAAGGTTTGGCGATGGAAACAGAAGGCTTTTTATCACAGGACAAGAAATCAGCCCTCGACAACTTAACCGGCGGAATTTTTTTTTTTTGAAAAAATCCCTAAGCCCCGGGGTCACAATTTCAGCAAAAATCTGACTTTTGGCAATTCACTCAAAAATGGTGCCAAACGACTGAAAATGCTCCCCTGAAAGGTTTGGCGATGGAAACAGAAGGCTTTTTATCACAGGACAAGAAATCAGCCCTTGACAACTTAACCGGCGGAAAAAGATTTTTTTGAAAAAATCCCAAAGCCCCGGGTTCACAATTTCAGCAAAAATCTGACTTTTGGCAATTCACTCAAAAATGGTGCCAAACGCTTGAAAATGCTCCCCTGAAAGGTTTGGCGATGGAAACAGAAGGCTTTTTATCACAGGACAAGAAATCAGCCCTTGACAACTTAACCGGCGGAAAAAGATTTTTTTGAAAAAATCCCTAAGGCCCGGGGTCACAATTTCAGCAAAAAACTGACTTTTGGCAATTCACTCAAAAATGGTGCCAAACGCTTGTAAATGCCCCCCCCCCCCGAAAGGTTTGGCGATGGAAACAGAAGGCTTTTTATCACAGGACAAGAAATCAGCCCTCGACAACTTAACCGGCGGAAAAAGATTTTTTTTGAAAAAATCCCTAAGCCCCGGGGTCACAATTTCAGCAAAAATCTGACTTTTGGCAATTCACTCAAAAATGGTGCCAAACGCTTGAAAATGCTCCCCTGAAAGGTTTTGCGATGGAAACAGAAGGCTTTTTATCACAGGACAAGAAACCAGCCCTCGACAACTTAACCGGTAGAAAAAGATTTTTTTGAAAAAATCCCAAAGCCCCGGGGTCACAATTTCAGCAAAAATCTGACTTTTGGCAATTCACTCAAAAATGGTGCCAAACGCTTTAAAATGCTCCCCTGAAAGGTTTGGCGATGGAAACAGAAGGCTTTTTATCACAGGACAAGAAATCAGCCCTCGACAACTTAACCGGCGGAAATTTTTTTTTTAAAAAAAATCCCTAAGCCCCGGGGTCACAATTTCAGCAAAAATCTGACTTTTGGCAATTCACTCAAAAATGGTGCCAAACGATTGAAAATGCTCCCCTGAAAGGTTTGGCGATGAAAACAGAAGGCTTTTTATCACAGGAGAAGAAATCAGCCCTTGACAACTTAACCGGCGGAAAAAGATTTTTTTGAAAAAATCCCAAAGCCCCGGGGTCACAATTTCAGCAAAAATCTGACTTTTGGCAATTCACTCAAAAATGGTGCCAAACGATTGAAAATGCGCCCCTGAAAGGTTTGGCGATGGAAACAGAAGGCTTTTTATCACAGGAGAAGAAATCAGCCCTTGACAACTTAACCGGCGGAAAAAGATTTTTTTGAAAAAATCCCTAAGGCCCGGGGTCACAATTTCAGCAAAAAACTGACTTTTGGCAATTCACTCAAAAATGGTGCCAAACGCTTGTAAATGCCCCCCCCCGAAAGGTTTGGCGATGGAAACAGAAGGCTTTTTATCACAGGACAAGAAATCAGCCCTCGACAACTTAACCGGCGGAAAAAGATTTTTTTTGAAAAAATCCCTAAGCCCCGGGGTCACAATTTCAGCAAAAATCTGACTTTTGGCAATTCACTCAAAAATGGTGCCAAACGCTTGAAAATGCTCCCCTGAAAGGTTTTGCGATGGAAACAGAAGGCTTTTTATCACAGGACAAGAAACCAGCCCTCGACAACTTAACCGGCGGAAAAAGATTTTTTTGAAAAAATCCCTAAGCCCCGGGGTCACAATTTCAGCAAAAATCTGACTTTTGGCATTTCACTGAAAAATGGTGCCAAACGACTGAAAATGCTCCCCTGAAAGGTTTGGCGATGGAAACAGAAGGCTTTTTATCACAGGACAAGAAATCAGCCCTTGACAACTTAACCGGCGGAAAAAGATTTTTTTGAAAAAATCCCAAAGCCCCGGGGTCACAATTTCAGCAAAAATCTGACTTTTGGCAATTCACTCAAAAATGGTGCCAAACGCTTGAAAATGGTCCCCTGAAAGGTTTGGCAATGGAAACAGAAGGCTTTTTATCACAGGACAAGAAATCAGCCCTCGACAACTTAACCGGCAGAATTTTTTTTTTTGAAAAAATCCCTAAGCCCCGGGGTCACAATTTCAGCAAAAATCTGACTTTTGGCAATTCACTCAAAAATGGTGCCAAACGCTTGAAAATGCTCCCCTGAAAGGTTTGGCGATGGAAACAGAAGGCTTTTTTTCACAGGACAAGAAATCAGCCCTTGACAACTTAACCGGCGGTATTGAACTTTATTACGGCCACTGGCCCATCACACAACAGTTTCCCATACCAACATAATGTACTTAAAACTCCAATTTTAAAACCGCCAAAACTTACAAAAAACAGACAAGAACCAAAGCAAAACAAAAACAAAGACCAACATCATACATTACACTAAATTTGTAACATAAACATCGCCCTCTACTCATAAATTAGTAGAAGACATCAATGGTGATATCACCTAATTACATCCTAAAACATAGATCCTAGTTTAGAGGGATTATCCGAGCCGCACAGGAGTCCGTTTCTCTTCTTTAGGGATAGAACGCTGATCAAGAATCTGGCAACCATGAGTGATCTTAAGGGGTCATCATCATTTAATAGATATCTCAGTTTGGCTTCATTTGTATCATCGGCAATTCCCTTTAGATATTGAGCAAGAAACTTGCTCCTGGCCGATGAATGAAATGCACAATCAAAAATTATGTGATGCAACGATTCCGGTGCCCCACAATTACAATCACATAAGAGCGATATCTGTCCATTGGAGAATCTATTTCTCAGCACGTTCGATGGGAAGGTGTTGAATCTTGCCTTTACAAAAGCATATCTATGAGCCGAAGAAGTTAAGGAATTCAAATAGTTTGGGAGCCTTAAGAGGGGTAATAAACCAAGGTTTAGAGGTGAGCAGGTACCATTGCCCAAGACCATTTTCTGCTGCAAGTCCATCTCCTCTAGTTTACAGGCTACTGTTCTTTTAGCTGGAACTATATCCTGCTCTAGTAATTTGGATGGGGAGATTCCCATTGCCGTAATTTTCAGTTGTAAATTTTTTACCCATGGGCTCTGGAAATCATCTCTCCACATGCATTGTATCAAGTACAAGTTTGGGAGATTGTGCCATAGAGATAACCAGTGACAAAGTATGTGCTTCCACAGAGCGTTTTCCAGGGATACAATATTAAGTTCCATGCGTAGCGCTGTATTACTTACACAGTTGGGCAGTTTCAATATCCCTCTTAAAAACTGATTTTGAATAACCTCTAGGTGGGATAAGTTGACAAAAGTCCCCCAAATTGAGATGGCATAAGCAATTGTTGGGATCACCTTGGCCTTGAAGACTTTCAACGCCGATGGGATATGAAGGGCCCCATCGGTGAAGAAAAATCGCAAGATCGCCAAGGAGATAGCTTTGGCTCTATTTGTAACATAGGCTACATGGGCCTTCCATCTAAGGTTATGTTGTAACCAAACTCCCAAGTATTGGAATCTATAGACTTGTTCGATGACTCTCCCATCAATTCTCCAATTATGGAGTTTCCGGCTCTTTGAGAAAATTAGAATTTTAGATTTCTCATAATTGATTGTAAGGGAATTTGCATTACAATATGATCCAAAAATTTTTAAGGCCCTCATAAGACCTACTCTAGAAAAAGAAAGGATGACAGCGTCATCCGCATATAGTAACAAAGGGCAGCGATAAAGTGCTAGGCGGGGTGCATGAATCCTTTCTTGAGCCTCTATTAGGGGAGTCCTCATGTCGCTTATGAACAAATTAAACAGGAATGGAGCCAATATACAACCCTGTCGGACACCTCTGTTAATGGGAATTGAATTGGTGAGATCGCCCTCAGGGGTGAGTCTCACTCTAGCCGCTGAGTTCTCATGGAGTTTGATTATTAGCCAGAGAAGCCTTCTGTCGATGCCCCAGCGGGTGAGTTTTTCCCAGAGGATGCTCCTGGAGATACTATCGAATGCTGCCTTTAGGTCAATGAATGCCACACAGAGTTGGCCACCCTTTGGGGTGGAATATTTCCAGGCAAGATGCTGTAAAATTAGAATATGATTTATTGCTGACTGTTTTGGGCGGAATCCAGCTTGTTCGGGACTTAACCGGCGGAAAAAGATTTTTTTGAAAAAATCCCTAAGCCCCGGGGTCACAATTTCAGCAAAAATCTGACTTTTGGCAATTCACTCAAAAATGGTGCCAAACGACTGAAAATGCTCCCCTGAAAGGTTTGGCGATGGAAACAGAAGGCTTTTTATCACAGGACAAGAAATCAGCCCTCGACAACTTAACCGGCAGAATTTTTTTTTTAAAAAAAATCCCTAAGCCCCGGGGTCAGAATTTTAGCAAAAATCTGACTTTTGGCAATTCACTCAAAAATGGTGCCAAACGCTTGAAAATGCTCCCCTGAAAGCTTTGGCGATGGAAACAGAAGGCTTTTTATCACAGGACAAGAAATCAGCCCTCGACAACTTAACCGGCGGAAATTTTTTTTTTTTGAAAAAATCCCTAAGCCCCGGGGTCACAATTTCAGCAAAAATCTGACTTTTGGCAATTCACTCAAAAATGGTGCCAAACGCTTGAAAATGCGCCCCTGAAAGGTTTGGCGATGGAAACAGAAGGCTTTTTATCACAGGACAAGAAATCAGCCCTCGACAACTTAACCGGCGGAATTTTTTTTTTTTGAAAAAATCCCTAAGCCCCGGGGTCACAATTTCAGGAAAAATCTGACTTTTGGCAATTCACTCAAAAATGGTGCCAAACGCTTGAAAATGCTCCCCTGAAAGGTTTGGCGATGGAAACAGAAGGCTTTTTATCACAGGACAAGAAATCAGCCCTCGACAACTTAACCGGCGGAAAATTTTTTTTTTGAAAAAATCCCTAAGCCCCGGGGTCACAATTTCAGGAAAAAACTGACTTTTGGCAATTCACTCAAAAATGGTGCCAAACGCTTGAAAATGCTCCCCTGAAAGGTTTGGCGATGGAAACAGAAGGCTTTTTATCACAGGACAAGAAATCAGCCCTCGACAACTTAACCGGCGGAAAAAGATTTTTTTGAAAAAATCCCTAAGCCCCGGGGTCACAATTTCAGCAAAAATCTGACTTTTGGCAATTCACTCAAAAATGGTGCCAAACGCTTCCAAATGCTCCCCTGAAAGGTTTGGCGATGGAAACAGAAGGCTTTTTATCACAGGACAAGAAATCAGCCCTCGACAACTTAACCGGCGGAAATTTTTTTTTTTGAAAAAATCCCTAAGCCCCGGGGTCACAATTTCAGCAAAAATCTGACTTTTGGCAATTCACTCAAAAATGGTGCCAAACGCTTTAAAATGCTCCCCTGAAAGGTTTGGCGATGGAAACAGAAGGCTTTTTATCACAGGACAAGAAATCAGCCCTCGACAACTTAACCGGCGGAATTTTTTTTTTTTGAAAAAAATCCCAAAGCCCCGGGGTCACAATTTTAGCAAAAATCTGACTTTTGGCAATTCACTCAAAAATGGTGCCAAACGCTTGTAAATGCGCCCCTGAAAGGTTTGGCGATGGAAACAGAAGGCTTTTTATCACAGGAGAAGAAATCAGCCCTCGACAACTTAACCGGCGGAATTTTTTTTTTTTGAAAAAATCCCAAAGCCCCGGGGTCACAATTTCAGCAAAAATCTGACTTTTCGCAATTCACTCAAAAATGGTGCCAAACGCTTGAAAATGCTCCCCTGAAAGGTTTGGCAATGGAAACAGAAGGCTTTTTATCACAGGACAAGAAATCAGCCCTCGACAACTTAACCGGCAGAATTTTTTTTTTTGAAAAAATCCCTAAGCCCCGGGGTCAGAATTTTAGCAAAAATCTGACTTTTGGCAATTCACTCAAAAATGGTGCCAAACGCTTGAAAATGCTCCCCTGAAAGCTTTGGCGATGGAAACAGAAGGCTTTTTATCACAGGACAAGAAATCAGCCCTCGACAACTTAACCGGCGGAATTTTTTTTTTAAAAAAAAAATCCCTAAGCCCCGGGGTCACAATTTCAGCAAAAATCTGACTTTTGGCAATTCACTCAAAAATGGTGCCAAACGCTTGAAAATGCTCCCCTGAAAGGTTTGGCGATGGAAACAGAAGGCTTTTTTTCACAGGACAAGAAATCAGCCCTTGAAAACTTAACCGGCGGAAAAAGATTTTTTTGAAAAAATCCCTAAGCCCCGGGGTCACAATTTCAGCAAAAATCTGACTTTTGGCAATTCACTCAAAAATGGTGCCAAACGACTGAAAATGCTCCCCTGAAAGGTTTGGCGATGGAAACAGAAGGCTTTTTATCACAGGACAAGAAATCAGCCCTTGACAACTTAACCGGCGGAAAAAGATTTTTTTGAAAAAATCCCAAAGCCCCGGGGTCACAATTTCAGCAAAAATCTGACTTTTGGCAATTCACTCAAAAATGGTGCCAAACGCTTGAAAATGCTCCCCTGAAAGGTTTGGCAATGGAAACAGAAGGCTTTTTATCACAGGACAAGAAATCAGCCCTCGACAACTTAAGCGGCAGAATTTTTTTTTTTGAAAAAATCCCTAAGCAAAAATCTGACTTTTGGCAATTCACTCAAAAATGGTGCCAAACGCTTGAAAATGCTCCCCTGAAAGCTTTGGCGATGGAAACAGAAGGCTTTTTATCACAGGACAAGAAATCAGCCCTCGACAACTTAACCGGCGGAAATTTTTTTTTTTTAAAAAAATCCCTAAGCCCCGGGGTCACAATTTCAGCAAAAATCTGACTTTTGGCAATTCACTCAAAAATGGTGCCAAACGCTTGAAAATGCTCCCCTGAAAGGTTTGGCGATGGAAACAGAAGGCTTTTTATCACAGGACAAGAAATCAGCCCTCGACAACTTAACCGGCGGAAATTTTTTTTTTTGAAAAAATCCCTAAGCCCCGGGGTCACAATTTCAGGAAAAATCTGACTTTTGGCAATTCACTCAAAAATGGTGCCAAACGCTTGAAAATGCTCCCCTGAAAGGTTTGGCGATGGAAACAGAAGGCTTTTTATCACAGGACAAGAAATCAGCCCTCGACAACTTAACCGGCGGAAATTTTTTTTTTTTGAAAAAATCCCTAAGCCCCGGGGTCACAATTTCAGGAAAAAACTGACTTTTGGCAATTCACTCAAAAATGGTGCCAAACGCTTGTAAATGCTCCCCTGAAAGGTTTGGCGATGGAAACAGAAGGCTTTTTATCACAGGACAAGAAATCAGCCCTCGACAACTTAACCGGCGGAAAAAGATTTTTTTGAAAAAATCCCTAAGCCCCGGGGTCACAATTTCAGCAAAAATCTGACTTTTGGCAATTCACTCAAAAATGGTGCCAAACGCTTCCAAATGCTCCCCTGAAAGATTTGGCAATGGAAACAGAAGGCTTTTTATCACAGGACAAGAAATCAGCCCTCGACAACTTAACCGGCGGAAATTTTTTTTTTTGAAAAAATCCCTAAGCCCCGGGGTCACAATTTTAGCAAAAATCTGACTTTTGGCAATTCACTCAAAAATGGTGCCAAACGCTTGTAAATGCGCCCCTGAAAGGTTTGGCGATGGAAACAGAAGGCTTTTTATCACAGGAGAAGAAATCAGCCCTCGACAACTTAACCGGCAGAATTTTTTTTTTTTGAAAAAATCCCTAAGCCCCGGGGTCACAATTTCAGCAAAAATCTGACTTTTGGCAATTCACTCAAAAATGGTGCCAAACGATTGAAAATGCTCCCCTGAAAGGTTTGGCGATGAAAACAGAAGGCTTTTTATCACAGGAGAAGAAATCAGCCCTTGACAACTTAACCGGCGGAAAAAGATTTTTTTGAAAAAATCCCTAAGCCCCGGAGTCACAATTTCAGCAAAAATCTGACTTTTGGCAATTCACTCAAAAATGGTGCCAAACGATTGAAAATGCTCCCCTGAAAGGTTTGGCGATGGAAACAGAAGGCTTTTTATCACAGGACAAGAAATCAGCCCTTGACAACTTAACCGGCGGAAAAAGATTTTTTTGAAAAAATCCCTAAGGCCCGGGGTCACAATTTCAGCAAAAAACTGACTTTTGGCAATTCACTCAAAAATGGTGCCAAACGCTTGTAAATGCCCCCCCCCCCGAAAGGTTTGGCGATGGAAACAGAAGGCTTTTTATCACAGGACAAGAAATCAGCCCTCGACAACTTAACCGGCGGAAAAAGATTTTTTTTGAAAAAATCCCTAAGCCCCGGGGTCACAATTTCAGCAAAAATCTGACTTTTGGCAATTCACTCAAAAATGGTGCCAAACGCTTGAAAATGCTCCCCTGAAAGGTTTGGCGATGGAAACAGAAGGCTTTTTATCACAGGACAAGAAACCAGCCCTCGACAACTTAACCGGTAGAAAAAGATTTTTTTGAAAAAATCCCAAAGCCCCGGGGTCACAATTTCAGCAAAAATCTGACTTTTGGCAATTCACTCAAAAATGGTGCCAAACGCTTTAAAATGCTCCCCTGAAAGGTTTGGCGATGGAAACAGAAGGCTTTTTATCACAGGACAAGAAATCAGCCCTCGACAACTTAACCGGCGGAAATTTTTTTTTTAAAAAAAATCCCTAAGCCCCGGGGTCACAATTTCAGCAAAAATCTGACTTTTGGCAATTCACTCAAAAATGGTGCCAAACGATTGAAAATGCTCCCCTGAAAGGTTTGGCGATGAAAACAGAAGGCTTTTTATCACAGGAGAAGAAATCAGCCCTTGACAACTTAACCGGCGGAAAAAGATTTTTTTGAAAAAATCCCAAAGCCCCGGGGTCACAATTTCAGCAAAAATCTGACTTTTGGCAATTCACTCAAAAATGGTGCCAAACGATTGAAAATGCGCCCCTGAAAGGTTTGGCGATGGAAACAGAAGGCTTTTTATCACAGGAGAAGAAATCAGCCCTTGACAACTTAACCGGCGGAAAAAGATTTTTTTGAAAAAATCCCTAAGGCCCGGGGTCACAATTTCAGCAAAAAACTGACTTTTGGCAATTCACTCAAAAATGGTGCCAAACGCTTGTAAATGCCCCCCCCCGAAAGGTTTGGCGATGGAAACAGAAGGCTTTTTATCACAGGACAAGAAATCAGCCCTCGACAACTTAACCGGCGGAAAAAGATTTTTTTTGAAAAAATCCCTAAGCCCCGGGGTCACAATTTCAGCAAAAATCTGACTTTTGGCAATTCACTCAAAAATGGTGCCAAACGCTTGAAAATGCTCCCCTGAAAGGTTTTGCGATGGAAACAGAAGGCTTTTTATCACAGGACAAGAAACCAGCCCTCGACAACTTAACCGGCGGAAAAAGATTTTTTTGAAAAAATCCCTAAGCCCCGGGGTCACAATTTCAGCAAAAATCTGACTTTTGGCATTTCACTGAAAAATGGTGCCAAACGACTGAAAATGCTCCCCTGAAAGGTTTGGCGATGGAAACAGAAGGCTTTTTATCACAGGACAAGAAATCAGCCCTTGACAACTTAACCGGCGGAAAAAGATTTTTTTGAAAAAATCCCAAAGCCCCGGGGTCACAATTTCAGCAAAAATCTGACTTTTGGCAATTCACTCAAAAATGGTGCCAAACGCTTGAAAATGGTCCCCTGAAAGGTTTGGCAATGGAAACAGAAGGCTTTTTATCACAGGACAAGAAATCAGCCCTCGACAACTTAACCGGCAGAATTTTTTTTTTTGAAAAAATCCCTAAGCCCCGGGGTCACAATTTCAGCAAAAATCTGACTTTTGGCAATTCACTCAAAAATGGTGCCAAACGCTTGAAAATGCTCCCCTGAAAGGTTTGGCGATGGAAACAGAAGGCTTTTTTTCACAGGACAAGAAATCAGCCCTTGACAACTTAACCGGCGGTATTGAACTTTATTACGGCCACTGGCCCATCACACAACAGTTTCCCATACCAACATAATGTACTTAAAACTCCAATTTTAAAACCGCCAAAACTTACAAAAAACAGACAAGAACCAAAGCAAAACAAAAACAAAGACCAACATCATACATTACACTAAATTTGTAACATAAACATCGCCCTCTACTCATAAATTAGTAGAAGACATCAATGGTGATATCACCTAATTACATCCTAAAACATAGATCCTAGTTTAGAGGGATTATCCGAGCCGCACAGGAGTCCGTTTCTCTTCTTTAGGGATAGAACGCTGATCAAGAATCTGGCAACCATGAGTGATCTTAAGGGGTCATCATCATTTAATAGATATCTCAGTTTGGCTTCATTTGTATCATCGGCAATTCCCTTTAGATATTGAGCAAGAAACTTGCTCCTGGCCGATGAATGAAATGCACAATCAAAAATTATGTGATGCAACGATTCCGGTGCCCCACAATTACAATCACATAAGAGCGATATCTGTCCATTGGAGAATCTATTTCTCAGCACGTTCGATGGGAAGGTGTTGAATCTTGCCTTTACAAAAGCATATCTATGAGCCGAAGAAGTTAAGGAATTCAAATAGTTTGGGAGCCTTAAGAGGGGTAATAAACCAAGGTTTAGAGGTGAGCAGGTACCATTGCCCAAGACCATTTTCTGCTGCAAGTCCATCTCCTCTAGTTTACAGGCTACTGTTCTTTTAGCTGGAACTATATCCTGCTCTAGTAATTTGGATGGGGAGATTCCCATTGCCGTAATTTTCAGTTGTAAATTTTTTACCCATGGGCTCTGGAAATCATCTCTCCACATGCATTGTATCAAGTACAAGTTTGGGAGATTGTGCCATAGAGATAACCAGTGACAAAGTATGTGCTTCCACAGAGCGTTTTCCAGGGATACAATATTAAGTTCCATGCGTAGCGCTGTATTACTTACACAGTTGGGCAGTTTCAATATCCCTCTTAAAAACTGATTTTGAATAACCTCTAGGTGGGATAAGTTGACAAAAGTCCCCCAAATTGAGATGGCATAAGCAATTGTTGGGATCACCTTGGCCTTGAAGACTTTCAACGCCGATGGGATATGAAGGGCCCCATCGGTGAAGAAAAATCGCAAGATCGCCAAGGAGATAGCTTTGGCTCTATTTGTAACATAGGCTACATGGGCCTTCCATCTAAGGTTATGTTGTAACCAAACTCCCAAGTATTGGAATCTATAGACTTGTTCGATGACTCTCCCATCAATTCTCCAATTATGGAGTTTCCGGCTCTTTGAGAAAATTAGAATTTTAGATTTCTCATAATTGATTGTAAGGGAATTTGCATTACAATATGATCCAAAAATTTTTAAGGCCCTCATAAGACCTACTCTAGAAAAAGAAAGGATGACAGCGTCATCCGCATATAGTAACAAAGGGCAGCGATAAAGTGCTAGGCGGGGTGCATGAATCCTTTCTTGAGCCTCTATTAGGGGAGTCCTCATGTCGCTTATGAACAAATTAAACAGGAATGGAGCCAATATACAACCCTGTCGGACACCTCTGTTAATGGGAATTGAATTGGTGAGATCGCCCTCAGGGGTGAGTCTCACTCTAGCCGCTGAGTTCTCATGGAGTTTGATTATTAGCCAGAGAAGCCTTCTGTCGATGCCCCAGCGGGTGAGTTTTTCCCAGAGGATGCTCCTGGAGATACTATCGAATGCTGCCTTTAGGTCAATGAATGCCACACAGAGTTGGCCACCCTTTGGGGTGGAATATTTCCAGGCAAGATGCTGTAAAATTAGAATATGATTTATTGCTGACTGTTTTGGGCGGAATCCAGCTTGTTCGGGACTTAACCGGCGGAAAAAGATTTTTTTGAAAAAATCCCTAAGCCCCGGGGTCACAATTTCAGCAAAAATCTGACTTTTGGCAATTCACTCAAAAATGGTGCCAAACGACTGAAAATGCTCCCCTGAAAGGTTTGGCGATGGAAACAGAAGGCTTTTTATCACAGGACAAGAAATCAGCCCTCGACAACTTAACCGGCAGAATTTTTTTTTTAAAAAAAATCCCTAAGCCCCGGGGTCAGAATTTTAGCAAAAATCTGACTTTTGGCAATTCACTCAAAAATGGTGCCAAACGCTTGAAAATGCTCCCCTGAAAGCTTTGGCGATGGAAACAGAAGGCTTTTTATCACAGGACAAGAAATCAGCCCTCGACAACTTAACCGGCGGAAATTTTTTTTTTTTGAAAAAATCCCTAAGCCCCGGGGTCACAATTTCAGCAAAAATCTGACTTTTGGCAATTCACTCAAAAATGGTGCCAAACGCTTGAAAATGCGCCCCTGAAAGGTTTGGCGATGGAAACAGAAGGCTTTTTATCACAGGACAAGAAATCAGCCCTCGACAACTTAACCGGCGGAATTTTTTTTTTTTGAAAAAATCCCTAAGCCCCGGGGTCACAATTTCAGGAAAAATCTGACTTTTGGCAATTCACTCAAAAATGGTGCCAAACGCTTGAAAATGCTCCCCTGAAAGGTTTGGCGATGGAAACAGAAGGCTTTTTATCACAGGACAAGAAATCAGCCCTCGACAACTTAACCGGCGGAAAATTTTTTTTTTGAAAAAATCCCTAAGCCCCGGGGTCACAATTTCAGGAAAAAACTGACTTTTGGCAATTCACTCAAAAATGGTGCCAAACGCTTGAAAATGCTCCCCTGAAAGGTTTGGCGATGGAAACAGAAGGCTTTTTATCACAGGACAAGAAATCAGCCCTCGACAACTTAACCGGCGGAAAAAGATTTTTTTGAAAAAATCCCTAAGCCCCGGGGTCACAATTTCAGCAAAAATCTGACTTTTGGCAATTCACTCAAAAATGGTGCCAAACGCTTCCAAATGCTCCCCTGAAAGGTTTGGCGATGGAAACAGAAGGCTTTTTATCACAGGACAAGAAATCAGCCCTCGACAACTTAACCGGCGGAAATTTTTTTTTTTGAAAAAATCCCTAAGCCCCGGGGTCACAATTTCAGCAAAAATCTGACTTTTGGCAATTCACTCAAAAATGGTGCCAAACGCTTTAAAATGCTCCCCTGAAAGGTTTGGCGATGGAAACAGAAGGCTTTTTATCACAGGACAAGAAATCAGCCCTCGACAACTTAACCGGCGGAATTTTTTTTTTTTGAAAAAAATCCCAAAGCCCCGGGGTCACAATTTTAGCAAAAATCTGACTTTTGGCAATTCACTCAAAAATGGTGCCAAACGCTTGTAAATGCGCCCCTGAAAGGTTTGGCGATGGAAACAGAAGGCTTTTTATCACAGGAGAAGAAATCAGCCCTCGACAACTTAACCGGCGGAATTTTTTTTTTTTGAAAAAATCCCAAAGCCCCGGGGTCACAATTTCAGCAAAAATCTGACTTTTGGCAATTCACTCAAAAATGGTGCCAAACGCTTGAAAATGCTCCCCTGAAAGGTTTGGCAATGGAAACAGAAGGCTTTTTATCACAGGACAAGAAATCAGCCCTCGACAACTTAACCGGCAGAATTTTTTTTTTTGAAAAAATCCCTAAGCCCCGGGGTCAGAATTTTAGCAAAAATCTGACTTTTGGCAATTCACTCAAAAATGGTGCCAAACGCTTGAAAATGCTCCCCTGAAAGCTTTGGCGATGGAAACAGAAGGCTTTTTATCACAGGACAAGAAATCAGCCCTCGACAACTTAACCGGCGGAAATTTTTTTTTAAAAAAAAAATCCCTAAGCCCCGGGGTCACAATTTCAGCAAAAATCTGACTTTTGGCAATTCACTCAAAAATGGTGCCAAACGCTTGAAAATGCTCCCCTGAAAGGTTTGGCGATGGAAACAGAAGGCTTTTTTTCACAGGACAAGAAATCAGCCCTTGAAAACTTAACCGGCGGAAAAAGATTTTTTTGAAAAAATCCCTAAGCCCCGGGGTCACAATTTCAGCAAAAATCTGACTTTTGGCAATTCACTCAAAAATGGTGCCAAACGACTGAAAATGCTCCCCTGAAAGGTTTGGCGATGGAAACAGAAGGCTTTTTATCACAGGACAAGAAATCAGCCCTTGACAACTTAACCGGCGGAAAAAGATTTTTTTGAAAAAATCCCAAAGCCCCGGGGTCACAATTTCAGCAAAAATCTGACTTTTGGCAATTCACTCAAAAATGGTGCCAAACGCTTGAAAATGCTCCCCTGAAAGGTTTGGCAATGGAAACAGAAGGCTTTTTATCACAGGACAAGAAATCAGCCCTCGACAACTTAAGCGGCAGAATTTTTTTTTTTGAAAAAATCCCTAAGCAAAAATCTGACTTTTGGCAATTCACTCAAAAATGGTGCCAAACGCTTGAAAATGCTCCCCTGAAAGCTTTGGCGATGGAAACAGAAGGCTTTTTATCACAGGACAAGAAATCAGCCCTCGACAACTTAACCGGCGGAAATTTTTTTTTTTTAAAAAAATCCCTAAGCCCCGGGGTCACAATTTCAGCAAAAATCTGACTTTTGGCAATTCACTCAAAAATGGTGCCAAACGCTTGAAAATGCTCCCCTGAAAGGTTTGGCGATGGAAACAGAAGGCTTTTTATCACAGGACAAGAAATCAGCCCTCGACAACTTAACCGGCGGAAATTTTTTTTTTTGAAAAAATCCCTAAGCCCCGGGGTCACAATTTCAGGAAAAATCTGACTTTTGGCAATTCACTCAAAAATGGTGCCAAACGCTTGAAAATGCTCCCCTGAAAGGTTTGGCGATGGAAACAGAAGGCTTTTTATCACAGGACAAGAAATCAGCCCTCGACAACTTAACCGGCGGAAATTTTTTTTTTTTGAAAAAATCCCTAAGCCCCGGGGTCACAATTTCAGGAAAAAACTGACTTTTGGCAATTCACTCAAAAATGGTGCCAAACGCTTGTAAATGCTCCCCTGAAAGGTTTGGCGATGGAAACAGAAGGCTTTTTATCACAGGACAAGAAATCAGCCCTCGACAACTTAACCGGCGGAAAAAGATTTTTTTGAAAAAATCCCTAAGCCCCGGGGTCACAATTTCAGCAAAAATCTGACTTTTGGCAATTCACTCAAAAATGGTGCCAAACGCTTCCAAATGCTCCCCTGAAAGATTTGGCAATGGAAACAGAAGGCTTTTTATCACAGGACAAGAAATCAGCCCTCGACAACTTAACCGGCGGAAATTTTTTTTTTTGAAAAAATCCCTAAGCCCCGGGGTCACAATTTCAGCAAAAATCTGACTTTTGGCAATTCACTCAAAAATGGTGCCAAACGCTTGTAAATGCGCCCCTGAAAGGTTTGGCGATGGAAACAGAAGGCTTTTTATCACAGGAGAAGAAATCAGCCCTCGACAACTTAACCGGCAGAATTTTTTTTTTTTGAAAAAATCCCTAAGCCCCGGGGTCACAATTTCAGCAAAAATCTGACTTTTGGCAATTCACTCAAAAATGGTGCCAAACGATTGAAAATGCTCCCCTGAAAGGTTTGGCGATGAAAACAGAAGGCTTTTTATCACAGGAGAAGAAATCAGCCCTTGACAACTTAACCGGCGGAAAAAGATTTTTTTGAAAAAATCCCTAAGCCCCGGAGTCACAATTTCAGCAAAAATCTGACTTTTGGCAATTCACTCAAAAATGGTGCCAAACGATTGAAAATGCTCCCCTGAAAGGTTTGGCGATGGAAACAGAAGGCTTTTTATCACAGGACAAGAAATCAGCCCTTGACAACTTAACCGGCGGAAAAAGATTTTTTCTGAAAAAATCCCTTAGGCCCGGGGTCACAATTTCAGCAAAAAACTGACTTTTGGCAATTCACTCAAAAATGGTGCCAAACGCTTGTAAATGCCCCCCCCCGAAAGGTTTGGCGATGGAAACAGAAGGCTTTTTATCACAGGACAAGAAATCAGCCCTCGACAACTTAACCGGCGGAAATTTTTTTTTTTGAAAAAATCCCTAAGCCCCGGGGTCACAATTTCAGGAAAAATCTGACTTTTGGCAATTCACTCAAAAATGGTGCCAAACGCTTGAAAATGCTCCCCTGAAAGGTTTGGCGATGGAAACAGAAGGCTTTTTATCACAGGACAAGAAATCAGCCCTCGACAACTTAACCGGCGGAAAATTTTTTTTTTGAAAAAATCCCTAAGCCCCGGGGTCACAATTTCAGGAAAAAACTGACTTTTGGCAATTCACTCAAAAATGGTGCCAAACGCTTGAAAATGCTCCCCTGAAAGGTTTGGCGATGGAAACAGAAGGCTTTTTATCACAGGACAAGAAATCAGCCCTCGACAACTTAACCGGCGGAAAAAGATTTTTTTGAAAAAATCCCTAAGCCCCGGGGTCACAATTTCAGCAAAAATCTGACTTTTGGCAATTCACTCAAAAATGGTGCCAAACGCTTCCAAATGCTCCCCTGAAAGGTTTGGCAATGGAAACAGAAGGCTTTTTATCACAGGAGAAGAAATCAGCCCTCGACAACTTAACCGGCGGAATTTTTTTTTTTTGAAAAAATCCCTAAGCCCCGGGGTCACAATTTCAGCAAAAATCTGACTTTTGGCAATTCACTCAAAAATGGTGCCAAACGATTGAAAATGCTCCCCTGAAAGGTTTGGCGATGAAAACAGAAGGCTTTTTATCACAGGAGAAGAAATCAGCCCTTGACAACTTAACCGGCGGAAAAAGATTTTTTTGAAAAAATCGCTAAGCCCCGGGGTCACAATTTCAGCAAAAATCTGACTTTTGGCAATTCACTCAAAAATGGTGCCAAACGATTGAAAATGCTGCCCTGAAAGGTCTGGCGATGGAAACAGAAGGCTTTTTATCACAGGACAAGAAATCAGCCCTTGACAACTTAACCGGCGGAAAAAGATTTTTTCTGAAAAAATCCCTTAGGCCCGGGGTCACAATTTCAGCAAAAAACTGACTTTTGGCAATTCACTCAAAAATGGTGCCAAACGCTTGTAAATGCCCCCCCCCGAAAGGTTTGGCGATGGAAACAGAAGGCTTTTTATCACAGGACAAGAAATCAGCCCTCGACAACTTAACCGGCGGAATTTTTTTTTTTTGAAAAAATCCCTAAGCCCCGGGGTCACAATTTCAGCAAAAATCTGACTTTTGGCAATTCACTCAAAAATGGTGCCAAACGCTTTAAAATGCTCCCCTGAAAGGTTTGGCGATGGAAACAGAAGGCTTTTTATCACAGGACAAGAAATCAGCCCTCGACAACTTAACCGGCGGAATTTTTTTTTTTTGAAAAAAATCCCAAAGCCCCGGGGTCACAATTTTAGCAAAAATCTGACTTTTGGCAATTCACTCAAAAATGGTGCCAAACGCTTGTAAATGCGCCCCTGAAAGGTTTGGCGATGGAAACAGAAGGCTTTTTATCACAGGAGAAGAAATCAGCCCTCGACAACTTAACCGGCGGAATTTTTTTTTTTTGAAAAAATCCCTAAGCCCCGGGGTCACAATTTCAGCAAAAATCTGACTTTTGGCAATTCACTCAAAAATGGTGCCAAACGATTGAAAATGCTCCCCTGAAAGGTTTGGCGATGGAAACAGAAGGCTTTTTATCACAGGACAAGAAATCAGCCCTCGACAACTTAACCGGCGGAAAAAGATTTTTTTTGAAAAAATCCCTAAGCCCCGGGGTCACAATTTCAGCAAAAATCTGACTTTTGGCAATTCACTCAAAAATGGTGCCAAACGCTTGAAAATGCTCCCCTGAAAGGTTTGGCGATGGAAACAGAAGGCTTTTTATCACAGGACAAGAAATCAGCCCTCGACAACTTAACCGGCGGAAATTTTTTTTTTTGAAAAAATCCCTAAGCCCCGGGGTCACAATTTCAGGAAAAATCTGACTTTTGGCAATTCACTCAAAAATGGTGCCAAACGCTTGAAAATGCTCCCCTGAAAGGTTTGGCGATGGAAACAGAAGGCTTTTTATCACAGGACAAGAAATCAGCCCTCGACAACTTAACCGGCGGAAAATTTTTTTTTTGAAAAAATCCCTAAGCCCCGGGGTCACAATTTCAGGAAAAAACTGACTTTTGGCAATTCACTCAAAAATGGTGCCAAACGCTTGAAAATGCTCCCCTGAAAGGTTTGGCGATGGAAACAGAAGGCTTTTTATCACAGGACAAGAAATCAGCCCTCGACAACTTAACCGGCGGAAAAAGATTTTTTTGAAAAAATCCCTAAGCCCCGGGGTCACAATTTCAGCAAAAATCTGACTTTTGGCAATTCACTCAAAAATGGTTGCAAACGCTTTAAAATGCTCCCCTGAAAGGTTTGGCGATGGAAACAGAAGGCTTTTTATCACAGGACAAGAAATCAGCCCTCGACAACTTAACCGGCGGAATTTTTTTTTTTTGAAAAAAATCCCAAAGCCCCGGGGTCACAATTTTAGCAAAAATCTGACTTTTGGCAATTCACTCAAAAATGGTGCCAAACGCTTGTAAATGCGCCCCTGAAAGGTTTGGCGATGGAAACAGAAGGCTTTTTATCACAGGAGAAGAAATCAGCCCTCGACAACTTAACCGGCGGAATTTTTTTTTTTTGAAAAAATCCCTAAGCCCCGGGGTCACAATTTCAGCAAAAATCTGACTTTTGGCAATTCACTCAAAAATGGTGCCAAACGATTGAAAATGCTCCCCTGAAAGGTTTGGCGATGAAAACAGAAGGCTTTTTATCACAGGAGAAGAAATCAGCCCTTGACAACTTAACCGGCGGAAAAAGATTTTTTCTGAAAAAATCCCTTAGGCCCGGGGTCACAATTTCAGCAAAAAACTGACTTTTGGCAATTCACTCAAAAATGGTGCCAAACGCTTGTAAATGCCCCCCCCCCGAAAGGTTTGGCGATGGAAACAGAAGGCTTTTTATCACAGGACAAGAAATCAGCCCTCGACAACTTAACCGGCGGAAAAAGATTTTTTTTGAAAAAATCCCTAAGCCCCGGGGTCACAATTTCAGCAAAAATCTGACTTTTGGCAATTCACTCAAAAATGGTGCCAAACGCTTGAAAATGCTCCCCTGAAAGGTTTTGCGATGGAAACAGAAGGCTTTTTATCACAGGACAAGAAACCAGCCCTCGACAACTTAACCGGTAGAAAAAGATTTTTTTGAAAAAATCCCAAAGCCCCGGGGTCACAATTTCAGCAAAAATCTGACTTTTGGCAATTCACTCAAAAATGGTGCCAAACGCTTTAAAATGCTCCCCTGAAAGGTTTGGCGATGGAAACAGAAGGCTTTTTATCACAGGACAAGAAATCAGCCCTCGACAACTTAACCGGCGGAAAATTTTTTTTAAAAAAAAATCCCTAAGCCCCGGGGTCACAATTTCAGCAAAAATCTGACTTTTGGCAATTCACTCAAAAATGGTGCCAAACGCTTGAAAATGCTCCCCTGAAAGGTTTGGCGATGGAAACAGAAGGCTTTTTTTCACAGGACAAGAAATCAGCCCTTGACAACTTAACCGGCGGAAAAAGATTTTTTTGAAAAAATCCCTAAGCCCCGGGGTCACAATTTCAGGAAAAATCTGACTTTTGGCAATTCACTCAAAAATGGTGCCAAACGCTTGAAAATGCTCCCCTGAAAGGTTTGGCGATGGAAACAGAAGGCTTTTTATCACAGGACAAGAAATCAGCCCTCGACAACTTAAGCGGCAGAATTTTTTTTTTTGAAAAAATCCCTAAGCCCCGGGGTCACAATTTCAGCAAAAATCTGACTTTTGGCAATTCACTCAAAAATGGTGCCAAACGCTTCCAAATGCTCCCCTGAAAGGTTTGGCAATGGAAACAGAAGGCTTTTTATCACAGGACAAGAAATCAGCCCTCGACAACTTAACCGGCGGAAATTTTTTTTTTTGAAAAAATCCCTAAGCCCTGGGGTCACAATTTCAGCAAAAATCTGACTTTTGGCAATTCACTCAAAAATGGTGCCAAACGCTTTAAAATGCTCCCCTGAAAGGTTTGGCGATGGAAACAGAAGGCTTTTTATCACAGGACAAGAAATCAGCCCTCGACAACTTAACCGGCGGAATTTTTTTTTTTTGAAAAAAATCCCAAAGCCCCGGGGTCACAATTTTAGCAAAAATCTGACTTTTGGCAATTCACTCAAAAATGGTGCCAAACGCTTGTAAATGCGCCCCTGAAAGGTTTGGCGATGGAAACAGAAGGCTTTTTATCACAGGAGAAGAAATCAGCCCTCGACAACTTAACCGGCGGAAATTTTTTTTTTTGAAAAAATCCCTAAGCCCCGGGGTCACAATTTCAGCAAAAATCTGACTTTTGGCAATTCACTCAAAAATGGTGCCAAACGATTGAAAATGCTGCCCTGAAAGGTCTGGCGATGGAAACAGAAGGCTTTTTATCACAGGACAAGAAATCAGCCCTTGACAACTTAACCGGCGGAAAAAGATTTTTTCTGAAAAAATCCCTTAGGCCCGGGGTCACAATTTCAGCAAAAAACTGACTTTTGGCAATTCACTCAAAAATGGTGCCAAACGCTTGTAAATGCCCCCCCCCCCGAAAGGTTTGGCGATGGAAACAGAAGGCTTTTTATCACAGGACAAGAAATCAGCCCTCGACAACTTAACCGGCGGAATTTTTTTTTTTTGAAAAAATCCCTAAGCCCCGGGGTCACAATTTCAGCAAAAATCTGACTTTTGGCAATTCACTCAAAAATGGTGCCAAACGCTTTAAAATGCTCCCCTGAAAGGTTTGGCGATGGAAACAGAAGGCTTTTTATCACAGGACAAGAAATCAGCCCTCGACAACTTAACCGGCGGAATTTTTTTTTTTTGAAAAAAATCCCAAAGCCCCGGGGTCACAATTTTAGCAAAAATCTGACTTTTGGCAATTCACTCAAAAATGGTGCCAAACGCTTGTAAATGCGCCCCTGAAAGGTTTGGCGATGGAAACAGAAGGCTTTTTATCACAGGAGAAGAAATCAGCCCTCGACAACTTAACCGGCGGAATTTTTTTTTTTTGAAAAAATCCCTAAGCCCCGGGGTCACAATTTCAGCAAAAATCTGACTTTTGGCAATTCACTCAAAAATGGTGCCAAACGATTGAAAATGCTCCCCTGAAAGGTTTGGCGATGGAAACAGAAGGCTTTTTATCACAGGACAAGAAATCAGCCCTCGACAACTTAACCGGCGGAAAAAGATTTTTTTTGAAAAAATCCCTAAGCCCCGGGGTCACAATTTCAGCAAAAATCTGACTTTTGGCAATTCACTCAAAAATGGTGCCAAACGCTTGAAAATGCTCCCCTGAAAGGTTTGGCGATGGAAACAGAAGGCTTTTTATCACAGGACAAGAAATCAGCCCTCGACAACTTAACCGGCGGAAATTTTTTTTTTTGAAAAAATCCCTAAGCCCCGGGGTCACAATTTCAGGAAAAATCTGACTTTTGGCAATTCACTCAAAAATGGTGCCAAACGCTTGAAAATGCTCCCCTGAAAGGTTTGGCGATGGAAACAGAAGGCTTTTTATCACAGGACAAGAAATCAGCCCTCAACAACTTAACCGGCGGAAAATTTTTTTTTTGAAAAAATCCCAAAGCCCCGGGGTCACAATTTCAGGAAAAAACTGACTTTTGGCAATTCACTCAAAAATGGTGCCAAACGCTTGAAAATGCTCCCCTGAAAGGTTTGGCGATGGAAACAGAAGGCTTTTTATCACAGGACAAGAAATCAGCCCTCGACAACTTAACCGGCGGAAAAAGATTTTTTTGAAAAAATCCCTAAGCCCCGGGGTCACAATTTCAGCAAAAATCTGACTTTTGGCAATTCACTCAAAAATGGTGCCAAACGCTTTAAAATGCTCCCCTGAAAGGTTTGGCGATGGAAACAGAAGGCTTTTTATCACAGGACAAGAAATCAGCCCTCGACAACTTAACCGGCGGAATTTTTTTTTTTTGAAAAAAATCCCAAAGCCCCGGGGTCACAATTTTAGCAAAAATCTGACTTTTGGCAATTCACTCAAAAATGGTGCCAAACGCTTGTAAATGCGCCCCTGAAAGGTTTGGCGATGGAAACAGAAGGCTTTTTATCACAGGAGAAGAAATCAGCCCTCGACAACTTAACCGGCGGAATTTTTTTTTTTTGAAAAAATCCCTAAGCCCCGGGGTCACAATTTCAGCAAAAATCTGACTTTTGGCAATTCACTCAAAAATGGTGCCAAACGCTTTAAAATGCTCCCCTGAAAGGTTTGGCGATGGAAACAGAAGGCTTTTTATCACAGGACAATAAATCAGCCCTCCACAACTTAACCGGCGGAATTTTTTTTTTTTGAAAAAATCCCTAAGCCCCGGGGTCACAATTTCAGCAAAAATCTGACTTTTGGCAATTCACTCAAAAATGGTGCCAAACGATTGAAAATGCTCCCCTGAAAGGTTTGGCGATGGAAACAGAAGGCTTTTTATCACAGGACAAGAAATCAGCCCTCGACAACTTAACCGGCGGAAAAAGATTTTTTTTGAAAAAATCCCTAAGCCCCGGGGTCACAATTTCAGCAAAAATCTGACTTTTGGCAATTCACTCAAAAATGGTGCCAAACGCTTGAAAATGCTCCCCTGAAAGGTTTGGCGATGGAAACAGAAGGCTTTTTATCACAGGACAAGAAATCAGCCCTCGACAACTTAACCGGCGGAAATTTTTTTTTTTGAAAAAATCCCTAAGCCCCGGGGTCACAATTTCAGGAAAAATCTGACTTTTGGCAATTCACTCAAAAATGGTGCCAAACGCTTGAAAATGCTCCCCTGAAAGGTTTGGCGATGGAAACAGAAGGCTTTTTATCACAGGACAAGAAATCAGCCCTCAACAACTTAACCGGCGGAAAATTTTTTTTTTGAAAAAATCCCTAAGCCCCGGGGTCACAATTTCAGGAAAAAACTGACTTTTGGCAATTCACTCAAAAATGGTGCCAAACGCTTGAAAATGCTCCCCTGAAAGGTTTGGCGATGGAAACAGAAGGCTTTTTATCACAGGACAAGAAATCAGCCCTCGACAACTTAACCGGCGGAAAAAGATTTTTTTGAAAAAATCCCTAAGCCCCGGGGTCACAATTTCAGCAAAAATCTGACTTTTGGCAATTCACTCAAAAATGGTGCCAAACGCTTTAAAATGCTCCCCTGAAAGGTTTGGCGATGGAAACAGAAGGCTTTTTATCACAGGACAAGAAATCAGCCCTCGACAACTTAACCGGCGGAATTTTTTTTTTTTGAAAAAAATCCCAAAGCCCCGGGGTCACAATTTTAGCAAAAATCTGACTTTTGGCAATTCACTCAAAAATGGTGCCAAACGCTTGTAAATGCGCCCCTGAAAGGTTTGGCGATGGAAACAGAAGGCTTTTTATCACAGGAGAAGAAATCAGCCCTCGACAACTTAACCGGCGGAATTTTTTTTTTTTGAAAAAATCCCTAAGCCCCGGGGTCACAATTTCAGCAAAAATCTGACTTTTGGCAATTCACTCAAAAATGGTGCCAAACGCTTTAAAATGCTCCCCTGAAAGGTTTGGCGATGGAAACAGAAGGCTTTTTATCACAGGACAATAAATCAGCCCTCCACAACTTAACCGGCGGAATTTTTTTTTTTAAAAAAAATCCCTAAGCCCCGGGGTCACAATTTCAGCAAAAATCTGACTTTTGGCAATTCACTCAAAAATGGTGCCAAACGACTGAAAATGCTCCCCTGAAAGGTTTGGCGATGGAAACAGAAGGCTTTTTATCACAGGACAAGAAACCAGCCCTTGACAACTTAACCGGCGGAAAAAGATTTTTTTGAAAAAATCCCAAAGCCCCGGGGTCACAATTTCAGCAAAAATCTGACTTTTGGCAATTCACTCAAAAATGGTGCCAAACGCTTGAAAATGCTCCCCTGAAAGGTTTGGCGATGGAAACAGAAGGCTTTTTATCACAGGACAAGAAATCAGCCCTTGACAACTTAACCGGCGGAAAAAGATTTTTTTGAAAAAATCCCTAAGGCCCGGGGTCACAATTTCAGCAAAAAACTGACTTTTGGCAATTCACTCAAAAATGGTGCCAAACGCTTGTAAATGCCCCCCCCCCCGAAAGGTTTGGCGATGGAAACAGAAGGCTTTTTATCACAGGACAAGAAATCAGCCCTCGACAACTTAACCGGCGGAAAAAGATTTTTTTTGAAAAAATCCCTAAGCCCCGGGGTCACAATTTCAGCAAAAATCTGACTTTTGGCAATTCACTCAAAAATGGTGCCAAACGCTTGAAAATGCTCCCCTGAAAGGTTTTGCGATGGAAACAGAAGGCTTTTTATCACAGGACAAGAAACCAGCCCTCGACAACTTAACCGGTAGAAAAAGATTTTTTTGAAAAAATCCCAAAGCCCCGGGGTCACAATTTCAGCAAAAATCTGACTTTTGGCAATTCACTCAAAAATGGTGCCAAACGCTTTAAAATGCTCCCCTGAAAGGTTTGGCGATGGAAACAGAAGGCTTTTTATCACAGGACAAGAAATCAGCCCTCGACAACTTAACCGGCGGAAATTTTTTTTTCAAAAAAAATCCCTAAGCCCCGGGGTCACAATTTCAGCAAAAATCTGACTTTTGGCAATTCACTCAAAAATGGTGCCAAACGATTGAAAATGCTCCCCTGAAAGGTTTGGCGATGAAAACAGAAGGCTTTTTATCACAGGAGAAGAAATCAGCCCTTGACAACTTAACCGGCGGAAAAAGATTTTTTTGAAAAAATCCCAAAGCCCCGGGGTCACAATTTCAGCAAAAATCTGACTTTTGGCAATTCACTCAAAAATGGTGCCAAACGATTGAAAATGCGCCCCTGAAAGGTTTGGCGATGGAAACAGAAGGCTTTTTATCACAGGAGAAGAAATCAGCCCTTGACAACTTAACCGGCGGAAAAAGATTTTTTTGAAAAAATCCCTAAGGCCCGGGGTCACAATTTCAGCAAAAAACTGACTTTTGGCAATTCACTCAAAAATGGTGCCAAACGCTTGTAAATGCCCCCCCCCCGAAAGGTTTGGCGATGGAAACAGAAGGCTTTTTATCACAGGACAAGAAATCAGCCCTCGACAACTTAACCGGCGGAAAAAGATTTTTTTTGAAAAAATCCCTAAGCCCCGGGGTCACAATTTCAGCAAAAATCTGACTTTTGGCAATTCACTCAAAAATGGTGCCAAACGCTTGAAAATGCTCCCCTGAAAGGTTTTGCGATGGAAACAGAAGGCTTTTTATCACAGGACAAGAAACCAGCCCTCGACAACTTAACCGGTAGAAAAAGATTTTTTTGAAAAAATCCCAAAGCCCCGGGGTCACAATTTCAGCAAAAATCTGACTTTTGGCAATTCACTCAATAATGGTGCCAAACGCTTTAAAATGCTCCCCTGAAAGGTTTGGCGATGGAAACAGAAGGCTTTTTATCACAGGACAAGAAATCAGCCCTCGACAACTTAACCGGCGGAAAATTTTTTTTTAAAAAAAATCCCTAAGCCCCGGGGTCACAATTTCAGCAAAAATCTGACTTTTGGCAATTCACTCAAAAATGGTGCCAAACGCTTGAAAATGCTCCCCTGAAAGGTTTGGCGATGGAAACAGAAGGCTTTTTTTCACAGGACAAGAAATCAGCCCTTGACAACTTAACCGGCGGAAAAAGATTTTTTTGAAAAAATCCCTAAGCCCCGGGGTCACAATTTCAGCAAAAATCTGACTTTTGGCATTTCACTCAAAAATGGTGCCAAACGACTGAAAATGCTCCCCTGAAAGGTTTGGCGATGGAAACAGAAGGCTTTTTATCACAGGACAAGAAATCAGCCCTTGACAACTTAACCGGCGGAAAAAGATTTTTTTGAAAAAATCCCAAAGCCCCGGGGTCACAATTTCAGCAAAAATCTGACTTTTGGCAATTCACTCAAAAATGGTGCCAAACGCTTGAAAATGCTCCCCTGAAAGGTTTGGCAATGGAAACAGAAGGCTTTTTATCACAGGACAAGAAATCAGCCCTCGACAACTTAACCGGCAGAATTTTTTTTTTTGAAAAAATCCCTAAGCCCCGGGGTCACAATTTCAGCAAAAATCTGACTTTTGGCAATTCACTCAAAAATGGTGCCAAACGCTTGAAAATGCTCCCCTGAAAGGTTTGGCGATGGAAACAGAAGGCTTTTTTTCACAGGACAAGAAATCAGCCCTTGACAACTTAACCGGCGGTATTGAACTTTATTACGGCCACTGGCCCATCACACAACAGTTTCCCATACCAACATAATGTACTTAAAACTCCAATTTTAAAACCGCCAAAACTTACAAAAAACAGACAAGAACCAAAGCAAAACAAAAACAAAGACCAACATCATACATTACACTAAATTTGTAACATAAACATCGCCCTCTACTCATAAATTAGTAGAAGACATCAATGGTGATATCACCTAATTACATCCTAAAACATAGATCCTAGTTTAGAGGGATTATCCGAGCCGCACAGGAGTCCGTTTCTCTTCTTTAGGGATAGAACGCTGATCAAGAATCTGGCAACCATGAGTGATCTTAAGGGGTCATCATCATTTAATAGATATCTCAGTTTGGCTTCATTTGTATCATCGGCAATTCCCTTTAGATATTGAGCAAGAAACTTGCTCCTGGCCGATGAATGAAATGCACAATCAAAAATTATGTGATGCAACGATTCCGGTGCCCCACAATTACAATCACATAAGAGCGATATCTGTCCATTGGAGAATCTATTTCTCAGCACGTTCGATGGGAAGGTGTTGAATCTTGCCTTTACAAAAGCATATCTATGAGCCGAAGAAGTTAAGGAATTCAAATAGTTTGGGAGCCTTAAGAGGGGTAATAAACCAAGGTTTAGAGGTGAGCAGGTACCATTGCCCAAGACCATTTTCTGCTGCAAGTCCATCTCCTCTAGTTTACAGGCTACTGTTCTTTTAGCTGGAACTATATCCTGCTCTAGTAATTTGGATGGGGAGATTCCCATTGCCGTAATTTTCAGTTGTAAATTTTTTACCCATGGGCTCTGGAAATCATCTCTCCACATGCATTGTATCAAGTACAAGTTTGGGAGATTGTGCCATAGAGATAACCAGTGACAAAGTATGTGCTTCCACAGAGCGTTTTCCAGGGATACAATATTAAGTTCCATGCGTAGCGCTGTATTACTTACACAGTTGGGCAGTTTCAATATCCCTCTTAAAAACTGATTTTGAATAACCTCTAGGTGGGATAAGTTGACAAAAGTCCCCCAAATTGAGATGGCATAAGCAATTGTTGGGATCACCTTGGCCTTGAAGACTTTCAACGCCGATGGGATATGAAGGGCCCCATCGGTGAAGAAAAATCGCAAGATCGCCAAGGAGATAGCTTTGGCTCTATTTGTAACATAGGCTACATGGGCCTTCCATCTAAGGTTATGTTGTAACCAAACTCCCAAGTATTGGAATCTATAGACTTGTTCGATGACTCTCCCATCAATTCTCCAATTATGGAGTTTCCGGCTCTTTGAGAAAATTAGAATTTTAGATTTCTCATAATTGATTGTAAGGGAATTTGCATTACAATATGATCCAAAAATTTTTAAGGCCCTCATAAGACCTACTCTAGAAAAAGAAAGGATGACAGCGTCATCCGCATATAGTAACAAAGGGCAGCGATAAAGTGCTAGGCGGGGTGCATGAATCCTTTCTTGAGCCTCTATTAGGGGAGTCCTCATGTCGCTTATGAACAAATTAAACAGGAATGGAGCCAATATACAACCCTGTCGGACACCTCTGTTAATGGGAATTGAATTGGTGAGATCGCCCTCAGGGGTGAGTCTCACTCTAGCCGCTGAGTTCTCATGGAGTTTGATTATTAGCCAGAGAAGCCTTCTGTCGATGCCCCAGCGGGTGAGTTTTTCCCAGAGGATGCTCCTGGAGATACTATCGAATGCTGCCTTTAGGTCAATGAATGCCACACAGAGTTGGCCACCCTTTGGGGTGGAATATTTCCAGGCAAGATGCTGTAAAATTAGAATATGATTTATTGCTGACTGTTTTGGGCGGAATCCAGCTTGTTCGGGACTTAACCGGCGGAAAAAGATTTTTTTGAAAAAATCCCTAAGCCCCGGGGTCACAATTTCAGCAAAAATCTGACTTTTGGCAATTCACTCAAAAATGGTGCCAAACGACTGAAAATGCTCCCCTGAAAGGTTTGGCGATGGAAACAGAAGGCTTTTTATCACAGGACAAGAAATCAGCCCTCGACAACTTAACCGGCAGAATTTTTTTTTTAAAAAAAATCCCTAAGCCCCGGGGTCAGAATTTTAGCAAAAATCTGACTTTTGGCAATTCACTCAAAAATGGTGCCAAACGCTTGAAAATGCTCCCCTGAAAGCTTTGGCGATGGAAACAGAAGGCTTTTTATCACAGGACAAGAAATCAGCCCTCGACAACTTAACCGGCGGAAATTTTTTTTTTTTGAAAAAATCCCTAAGCCCCGGGGTCACAATTTCAGCAAAAATCTGACTTTTGGCAATTCACTCAAAAATGGTGCCAAACGCTTGAAAATGCGCCCCTGAAAGGTTTGGCGATGGAAACAGAAGGCTTTTTATCACAGGACAAGAAATCAGCCCTCGACAACTTAACCGGCGGAATTTTTTTTTTTTGAAAAAATCCCTAAGCCCCGGGGTCACAATTTCAGGAAAAATCTGACTTTTGGCAATTCACTCAAAAATGGTGCCAAACGCTTGAAAATGCTCCCCTGAAAGGTTTGGCGATGGAAACAGAAGGCTTTTTATCACAGGACAAGAAATCAGCCCTCGACAACTTAACCGGCGGAAAATTTTTTTTTTGAAAAAATCCCTAAGCCCCGGGGTCACAATTTCAGGAAAAAACTGACTTTTGGCAATTCACTCAAAAATGGTGCCAAACGCTTGAAAATGCTCCCCTGAAAGGTTTGGCGATGGAAACAGAAGGCTTTTTATCACAGGACAAGAAATCAGCCCTCGACAACTTAACCGGCGGAAAAAGATTTTTTTGAAAAAATCCCTAAGCCCCGGGGTCACAATTTCAGCAAAAATCTGACTTTTGGCAATTCACTCAAAAATGGTGCCAAACGCTTCCAAATGCTCCCCTGAAAGGTTTGGCGATGGAAACAGAAGGCTTTTTATCACAGGACAAGAAATCAGCCCTCGACAACTTAACCGGCGGAAATTTTTTTTTTTGAAAAAATCCCTAAGCCCCGGGGTCACAATTTCAGCAAAAATCTGACTTTTGGCAATTCACTCAAAAATGGTGCCAAACGCTTTAAAATGCTCCCCTGAAAGGTTTGGCGATGGAAACAGAAGGCTTTTTATCACAGGACAAGAAATCAGCCCTCGACAACTTAACCGGCGGAATTTTTTTTTTTTGAAAAAAATCCCAAAGCCCCGGGGTCACAATTTTAGCAAAAATCTGACTTTTGGCAATTCACTCAAAAATGGTGCCAAACGCTTGTAAATGCGCCCCTGAAAGGTTTGGCGATGGAAACAGAAGGCTTTTTATCACAGGAGAAGAAATCAGCCCTCGACAACTTAACCGGCGGAATTTTTTTTTTTTGAAAAAATCCCAAAGCCCCGGGGTCACAATTTCAGCAAAAATCTGACTTTTGGCAATTCACTCAAAAATGGTGCCAAACGCTTGAAAATGCTCCCCTGAAAGGTTTGGCAATGGAAACAGAAGGCTTTTTATCACAGGACAAGAAATCAGCCCTCGACAACTTAACCGGCAGAATTTTTTTTTTTGAAAAAATCCCTAAGCCCCGGGGTCAGAATTTTAGCAAAAATCTGACTTTTGGCAATTCACTCAAAAATGGTGCCAAACGCTTGAAAATGCTCCCCTGAAAGCTTTGGCGATGGAAACAGAAGGCTTTTTATCACAGGACAAGAAATCAGCCCTCGACAACTTAACCGGCGGAAATTTTTTTTAAAAAAAAAAATCCCTAAGCCCCGGGGTCACAATTTCAGCAAAAATCTGACTTTTGGCAATTCACTCAAAAATGGTGCCAAACGCTTGAAAATGCTCCCCTGAAAGGTTTGGCGATGGAAACAGAAGGCTTTTTTTCACAGGACAAGAAATCAGCCCTTGAAAACTTAACCGGCGGAAAAAGATTTTTTTGAAAAAATCCCTAAGCCCCGGGGTCACAATTTCAGCAAAAATCTGACTTTTGGCAATTCACTCAAAAATGGTGCCAAACGACTGAAAATGCTCCCCTGAAAGGTTTGGCGATGGAAACAGAAGGCTTTTTATCACAGGACAAGAAATCAGCCCTTGACAACTTAACCGGCGGAAAAAGATTTTTTTGAAAAAATCCCAAAGCCCCGGGGTCACAATTTCAGCAAAAATCTGACTTTTGGCAATTCACTCAAAAATGGTGCCAAACGCTTGAAAATGCTCCCCTGAAAGGTTTGGCAATGGAAACAGAAGGCTTTTTATCACAGGACAAGAAATCAGCCCTCGACAACTTAAGCGGCAGAATTTTTTTTTTTGAAAAAATCCCTAAGCAAAAATCTGACTTTTGGCAATTCACTCAAAAATGGTGCCAAACGCTTGAAAATGCTCCCCTGAAAGCTTTGGCGATGGAAACAGAAGGCTTTTTATCACAGGACAAGAAATCAGCCCTCGACAACTTAACCGGCGGAAATTTTTTTTTTTTAAAAAAATCCCTAAGCCCCGGGGTCACAATTTCAGCAAAAATCTGACTTTTGGCAATTCACTCAAAAATGGTGCCAAACGCTTGAAAATGCTCCCCTGAAAGGTTTGGCGATGGAAACAGAAGGCTTTTTATCACAGGACAAGAAATCAGCCCTCGACAACTTAACCGGCGGAAATTTTTTTTTTTGAAAAAATCCCTAAGCCCCGGGGTCACAATTTCAGGAAAAATCTGACTTTTGGCAATTCACTCAAAAATGGTGCCAAACGCTTGAAAATGCTCCCCTGAAAGGTTTGGCGATGGAAACAGAAGGCTTTTTATCACAGGACAAGAAATCAGCCCTCGACAACTTAACCGGCGGAAATTTTTTTTTTTTGAAAAAATCCCTAAGCCCCGGGGTCACAATTTCAGGAAAAAACTGACTTTTGGCAATTCACTCAAAAATGGTGCCAAACGCTTGTAAATGCTCCCCTGAAAGGTTTGGCGATGGAAACAGAAGGCTTTTTATCACAGGACAAGAAATCAGCCCTCGACAACTTAACCGGCGGAAAAAGATTTTTTTGAAAAAATCCCTAAGCCCCGGGGTCACAATTTCAGCAAAAATCTGACTTTTGGCAATTCACTCAAAAATGGTGCCAAACGCTTCCAAATGCTCCCCTGAAAGATTTGGCAATGGAAACAGAAGGCTTTTTATCACAGGACAAGAAATCAGCCCTCGACAACTTAACCGGCGGAAATTTTTTTTTTTGAAAAAATCCCTAAGCCCCGGGGTCACAATTTTAGCAAAAATCTGACTTTTGGCAATTCACTCAAAAATGGTGCCAAACGCTTGTAAATGCGCCCCTGAAAGGTTTGGCGATGGAAACAGAAGGCTTTTTATCACAGGAGAAGAAATCAGCCCTCGACAACTTAACCGGCAGAATTTTTTTTTTTTGAAAAAATCCCTAAGCCCCGGGGTCACAATTTCAGCAAAAATCTGACTTTTGGCAATTCACTCAAAAATGGTGCCAAACGATTGAAAATGCTCCCCTGAAAGGTTTGGCGATGAAAACAGAAGGCTTTTTATCACAGGAGAAGAAATCAGCCCTTGACAACTTAACCGGCGGAAAAAGATTTTTTTGAAAAAATCCCTAAGCCCCGGAGTCACAATTTCAGCAAAAATCTGACTTTTGGCAATTCACTCAAAAATGGTGCCAAACGATTGAAAATGCTCCCCTGAAAGGTTTGGCGATGGAAACAGAAGGCTTTTTATCACAGGAGAAGAAATCAGCCCTCGACTACTTAACCAGCGGAAATTTTTTTTTTTGAAAAAATCCCTAAGCCCCGGGGTCACAATTTCAGCAAAAATCTGACTTTTGGCAATTCACTCAAAAATGGTGCCAAACGCTTGAAAATGCTCCCCTGAAAGGTTTGGCGATGGAAACAGAAGGCTTTTTATCACAGGAAAAGAAATCAGCCCTCGACAACTTAACCGGCGGAAATTTTTTTTTTTGAAAAAATCCCTAAGCCCCGGGGTCACAATTTCAGGAAAAATCTGACTTTTGGCAATTCACTCAAAAATGGTGCCAAACGCTTGAAAATGCTCCCCTGAAAGGTTTGGCGATGGAAACAGAAGGCTTTTTATCACAGGACAAGAAATCAGCCCTCGACAACTTAACCGGCGGAAAATTTTTTTTTTGAAAAAATCCCTAAGCCCCGGGGTCACAATTTCAGGAAAAAACTGACTTTTGGCAATTCACTCAAAAATGGTGCCAAACGCTTGTAAATGCTCCCCTGAAAGGTTTGGCGATGGAAACAGAAGGCTTTTTATCACAGGACAAGAAATCAGCCCTCGACAACTTAACCGGCGGAAAAAGATTTTTTTGAAAAAATCCCTAAGCCCCGAGGTCACAATTTCAGCAAAAATCTGACTTTTGGCAATTCACTCAAAAATGGTGCCAAACGCTTGAAAATGCTCCCCTGAAAGGTTTGGCGATGGAAACAGAAGGCTTTTTATCACAGGACAAGAAATCAGCCCTCGACAACTTAACCGGCGGAAATTTTTTTTTTTTGAAAAAAATCCCAAAGCCCCGGGGTCACAATTTCAGCAAAAATCTGACTTTTGGCAATTCACTCAAAAATGGTGCCAAACGCTTGTAAATGCGCCCCTGAAAGGTTTGGCGATGGAAACAGAAGGCTTTTTATCACAGGAGAAGAAATCAACCCTCGATAACTTAAGCGGCAGAATTTATTTTTTTTGAAAAAATCCCTAAGCCCCGGGGTCACAATTTCAGCAAAAATCTGACTTTTGGCAATTCACTCAAAAATGGTGCCAAACGCTTGAAAATGCTCCCCTGAAAGGTTTGGCGATGGAAACAGAAGGCTTTTTATCACAGGAGAAGAAATCAGCCCTCGACTACTTAACCGGCGGAATTTTTTTTTTTTGAAAAAATCCCTAAGCCCCGGGGTCACAATTTCAGCAAAAATCTGACTTTTGGCAATTCACTCAAAAATGGTGCCAAACGCTTGAAAATGCTCCCCTGAAAGGTTTGGCGATGGAAACAGAAGGCTTTTTATCACAGGAAAAGAAATCAGCCCTCGACAACTTAACCGGCGGAAATTTTTTTTTTTGAAAAAATCCCAAAGCCCCGGGGTCACAATTTCAGCAAAAATCTGACTTTTGGCAATTCACTCAAAAATGGTGCCAAACGCTTGTAAATGCTCCCCTGAAAGGTTTGGCGATGGAAACAGAAGGCTTTTTATCACAGGACAAGAAATCAGCCCTCGACAACTTAACCGGCGGAAAAAGATTTTTTTGAAAAAATCCCTCAGCCCCGAGGTCACAATTTCAGCAAAAATCTGACTTTTGGCAATTCACTCAAAAATGGTGCCAAACGCTTGAAAATGCTCCCCTGAAAGGTTTGGCGATAGAAACAGAAGGCTTTTTATCACAGGACAAGAAATCAGCCCTCGACAACTTAACCGGCGGAAATTTTTTTTTTTTTGAAAAAAATCCCATAGCCCCGGGGTCACAATTTCAGCAAAAATCTGACTTTTGGCAATTCACTCAAAAATGGTGCCAAACGCTTGTAAATGCGCCCCTGAAAGGTTTGGCGATGGAAACAGAAGGCTTTTTATCACAGGAGAAGAAATCAGCCCTCGATAACTTAAGCGGCAGAATTTTTTTTTTTTGAAAAAATCCCTAAGCCCCGGGGTCACAATTTCAGCAAAAATCTGACTTTTGGCAATTCACTCAAAAATGGTGCCAAACGCTTGAAAATGCTCCCCTGAAAGGTTTGGCGATGGAAACAGAAGGCTTTTTATCACAGGAGAAGAAATCAGCCCTCGACTACTTAACCGGCGGAATTTTTTTTTTTTGAAAAAATCCCTAAGCCCCGGGGTCACAATTTCAGCAAAAATCTGACTTTTGGCAATTCACTCAAAAATGGTGCCAAACGCTTGAAAATGCTCCCCTGAAAGCTTTGGCGATGGAAACAGAAGGCTTTTTTTCACAGGACAAGAAATCAGCCCTTGACAACTTAACCGGCGGAAAAAGATTTTTTTGAAAAAATCCCTAAGCCCCGGGGTCACAATTTCAGCAAAAATCTGACTTTTGGCAATTCACTCAAAAATGGTGCCAAACGACTGAAAATGCTCCCCTGAAAGGTTTGGCGATGGAAACAGAAGGCTTTTTATCACAGGACAAGAAATCAGCCCTTGACAACTTAACCGGCGGAAAAAGATTTTTTTGAAAAAATCCCAAAGCCCCGGGGTCACAATTTCAGCAAAAATCTGACTTTTGGCAATTCACTCAAAAATGGTGCCAAACGCTTGAAAATGCTCCCCTGAAAGGTTTGGCAATGGAAACAGAAGGCTTTTTATCACAGGACAAGAAATCAGCCCTCGACAACTTAAGCGGCAGAATTTTTTTTTTTGAAAAAATCCCTAAGCCCCGGGGTCAGAATTTTAGCAAAAATCTGACTTTTGGCAATTCACTCAAAAATGGTGCCAAACGCTTGAAAATGCGCCCCTGAAAGGTTTGGCGATGGAAACAGAAGGCTTTTTTTCACAGGACAAGAAATCAGCCCTTGACAACTTAACCGGCGGAAAAAGATTTTTTTGAAAAAATCCCTAAGCCCCGGGGTCACAATTTCAGCAAAAATCTGACTTTTGGCAATTCACTCAAAAATGGTGCCAAACGATTGAAAATGCTCCCCTGAAAGGTTTGGCGATGGAAACAGAAGGCTTTTTATCACAGGACAAGAAATCAGCCCTTGACAACTTAACCGGCGGAAAAAGATTTTTTCTGAAAAAATCCCTTAGGCCCGGGGTCACAATTTCAGCAAAAAACTGACTTTTGGCAATTCACTCAAAAATGGTGCCAAACGCTTGTAAATGCCCCCCCCCCGAAAGGTTTGGCGATGGAAACAGAAGGCTTTTTATCACAGGACAAGAAATCAGCCCTCGACAACTTAACCGGCGGAAAAAGATTTTTTTTGAAAAAATCCCTAAGCCCCGGGGTCACAATTTCAGCAAAAATCTGACTTTTGGCAATTCACTCAAAAATGGTGCCAAACGCTTGAAAATGCTCCCCTGAAAGGTTTGGCGATGGAAACAGAAGGCTTTTTATCACAGGACAAGAAATCAGCCCTCGACAACTTAACCGGTAGAAAAAGATTTTTTTGAAAAAATCCCAAAGCCCCGGGGTCACAATTTCAGCAAAAATCTGACTTTTGGCAATTCACTCAAAAATGGTGCCAAACGACTGAAAATGCTCCCCTGAAAGGTTTGGCGATGGAAACAGAAGGCTTTTTATCACAGGACAAGAAATCAGCCCTTGACAACTTAACCGGCGGAAAAAGATTTTTTTGAAAAAATCCCAAAGCCCCGGGGTCACAATTTCAGCAAAAATCTGACTTTTGGCAATTCACTCAAAAATGGTGCCAAACGCTTGAAAATGCTCCCCTGAAAGGTTTGGCGATGGAAACAGAAGGCTTTTTATCACAGGACAAGATATCAGCCCTCGACAACTTAACCGGCGGAATTTTTTTTTTTTGAAAAACTCCCTAAGCCCCGACAATTTCAGCAAAAATCTGACTTTTGGCAATTCACTCAAAAATGGTGCCAAACGCTTGTAAATGCGCCCCTGAAAGGTTTGGCGATGGAAACAGAAGGCTTTTTATCACAGGAGAAGAAATCAGCCCTCGACAACTTAACCGGCAGAATTTTTTTTTTTTGAAAAAATCCCTAAGGCCCGGGGTCACAATTTCAGCAAAAATCTGACTTTTGGCAATTCACTCAAAAATGGTGCCAAACGCTTGTAAATGCGCCCCTGAAAGGTTTGGCGATGGAAACAGAAGGCTTTTTATCACAGGAGAAGAAATCAGCTCTCGACAACTTAACCGGCGGAAATTTTTTTTTTTGAAAAAATCCCTAAGCCCCGGGGTCAGAATTTTAGCAAAAATCTGACTTTTGGCAATTCACTCAAAAATGGTGCCAAACGCTTGAAAATGCTCCCCTGAAAGGTTTGGCGATGGAAACAGACGGCTTTTTATCACAGGACAAGAAATCAGCCCTCGACAACTTAACCGGCGGAAAATTTTTTTTTTGAAAAAATCCCTAAGCCCCGGGGTCAGAATTTTAGCAAAAATCTGACTTTTGGCAATTCACTCAAAAATGGTGCCAAACGCTTGAAAATGCTCCCCTGAAAGGTTTGGCGATGGAAACAGAAGGCTTTTTATCACAGGACAAGAAATCAGCCCTCGACAACTTAACCGGCGGAAAATTTTTTTTTGGAAAAAATCCCAAAGCCCCGGGGTCACAATTTCAGCAAAAATCTGACTTTTGGCAATTCACTCAAAAATGGTGCCAAACGACTGAAAATGCTCCCCTGAAAGGTTTGGCGATGGAAACAGAAGGCTTTTTATCACAGGACAAGAAATCAGCCCTTGACAACTTAACCGGCGGAAAAAGATTTTTTTGAAAAAATCCCAAAGCCCCGGGGTCACAATTTCAATAAAAATCTGACTTTTGGCAATTCACTCAAAAATGGTGCCAAACGCTTGAAAATGCTCCCCTGAAAGGTTTGGCGATGGAAACAGAAGGCTTTTTATCACAGGACAAGAAATCAGCCCTCGAAAACTTAACCGGCGGAATTTTTTTTTTTTGAAAAAATCCCTAAGGCCCGGGGTCAAAATTTCAGCAAAAATCTGACTTTTGGCAATTCACTCAAAAATGGTGCCAAACGCTTGTAAATGCGCCCCTGAAAGGTTTGGCGATGGAAACAGAAGGCTTTTTATCACAGGAAAAGAAATCAGCCCTCGACAACTTAACCGGCGGAAATTTTTTTTTTGGAAAAAATCCCTAAGCCCCGGGGTCACAATTTCAGCAAAAATCTGACTTTTGGCAATTCACTCAAAAATGGTGCCAAACGCTTGAAAATGCTCCCCTGAAAGGTTTGGCGATGGAAACAGAAGGCTTTTTATCACAGGACAAGAAATCAGCCCTCGACAACTTAACTGGCGGAAATTTTTTTTTTTTTTAAAAATCCCAAAGCCCCGGGGTCACAATTTCAGCAAAAATCTGACTTTTGGCAATTCACTCAAAAATGGAGCCAAACGCTTGAAAATGCTCCCCTGAAAGGTTTGGCGATGGAAACAGAAGGCTTTTTTTCAGAGGAGAAGAAATCAGCCCTCGACAACTTAACCGGCGGAACAAGATTTTTTTGAAAAAATCCCTAAGCCCCGGGGTCACAATTTCAGCAAAAATCTGACTTTTGGCAATTCACTCAAAAACGGTGCCAAACGATTGAAAATGCTCCCCTGAAAGGTTTGGCGATGGAAACAGAAGGCTTTTTTTTAGAGGACAAGAAATCAGCCCTCGACAACTTAACCGGCGGAAATTTTTTTTTTTTGAAAAAATCCCTAAGCCCCGGGGTCACAATTTCAGCAAAAATCTGACTTTTGGCAATTCACTCAAAAATGGTGCCAAACGCTTGAAAATGCTCCCCTGAAAGGTTTGGCGATGGAAACAGAAGGCTTTTTATCACAGGAGAAGAAATCAGCCCTCGACAACTTAACCGGCGGAAAAAGATTTTTTTGAAAAAATCCCTAAGCCCCGGGGTCACAATTTCAGCAAAAATCTGACTTTTGGCAATTCACTCAAAAATGGTGCCAAACGATTGAAAATGCTCCCCTGAAAGGTTTGGCGATGGAAACAGAAGGCTTTTTATCACAGGACAAGAAATCAGCCCTTGACAACTTAACTGGCGGAAAAAGATTTTTTTGAAAAAATCCCTAAGGCCCGGGGTCACAATTTCAGCAAAAAACTGACTTTTGGCGATTCACTCAAAAATGGTGCCAAACGCTTGAAAATGCTCCCCTGAAAGGTTTGGCGATGGAAACAGAAGGCTTTTTATCACAGGACAAGAAATCAGCCCTCGACAACTTAACCGGCGGAAATTTTTTTTTTTTAAAAAAATCCCAAAGCCCCGGGGTCACAATTTCAGCAAAAATCTGACTTTTGGCAATTCACTCAAAAATGGTGCCAAACGCTTGTAAATGCGCCCCTGAAAGGTTTGGCGATGGAAACAGAAGGCTTTTTATCACAGGAGAAGAAATCAGCCCTCGACAACTTAACCGGCGGAAATTTTTTTTTTTAAAAAAATCCCTAAGCCCCGGGGTCACAATTTCAGCAAAAATCTGACTTTTGGCAATTCACTCAAAAATGGTGCCAAACGCTTGAAAATGCTCCCCTGAAAGGTTTGGCGATGGAAAGAGAAGGCTTTTTATCACAGGAGAAGAAATCAGCCCTCGACTACTTAACCGGCGGAAATTTTTTTTTTTGAAAAAATCCCTAAGCCCCGGGGTCACAATTTCAGCAAAAATCTGACTTTTGGCAATTCACTCAAAAATGGTGCCAAACGCTTGAAAATGCTCCCCTGAAAGGTTTGGCGATGGAAACAGAAGGCTTTTTATCACAGGAAAAGAAATCAGCCCTCGACAACTTAACCGGCGGAAATTTTTTTTTTTGAAAAAATCCCTAAGCCCCGGGGTCACAATTTCAGGAAAAATCTGACTTTTGGCAATTCACTCAAAAATGGTGCCAAACGCTTGAAAATGCTCCCCTGAAAGGTTTGGCGATGGAAACAGAAGGCTTTTTATCACAGGACAAGAAATCAGCCCTCGACAACTTAACCGGCGGACAATTTTTTTTTTGAAAAAATCCCTAAGCCCCGGGGTCACAATTTCAGGAAAAAACTGACTTTTGGCAATTCACTCAAAAATGGTGCCAAACGCTTGTAAATGCTCCCCTGAAAGGTTTGGCGATGGAAACAGAAGGCTTTTTATCACAGGACAAGAAATCAGCCCTCGACAACTTAACCGGCGGAAAAAGATTTTTTTGAAAAAATCCCTAAGCCCCGAGGTCACAATTTCAGCAAAAATCTGACTTTTGGCAATTCACTCAAAAATGGTGCCAAACGCTTGAAAATGCTCCCCTGAAAGGTTTGGCGATGGAAACAGAAGGCTTTTTATCACAGGACAAGAAATCAGCCCTCGACAACTTAACCGGCGGAAATTTTTTTTTTTTGAAAAAAATCCCAAAGCCCCGGGGTCACAATTTCAGCAAAAATCTGACTTTTGGCAATTCACTCAAAAATGGTGCCAAACGCTTGTAAATGCGCCCCTGAAAGGTTTGGCGATGGAAACAGAAGGCTTTTTATCACAGGAGAAGAAATCAGCCCTCGATAACTTAAGCGGCAGAATTTATTTTTTTTGAAAAAATCCCTAAGCCCCGGGGTCACAATTTCAGCAAAAATCTGACTTTTGGCAATTCACTCAAAAATGGTGCCAAACGCTTGAAAATGCTCCCCTGAAAGGTTTGGCGATGGAAACAGAAGGCTTTTTATCACAGGAGAAGAAATCAGCCCTCGACTACTTAACCGGCGGAATTTTTTTTTTTTGAAAAAATCCCTAAGCCCCGGGGTCACAATTTCAGCAAAAATCTGACTTTTGGCAATTCACTCAAAAATGGTGCCAAACGCTTGAAAATGCTCCCCTGAAAGGTTTGGCGATGGAAACAGAAGGCTTTTTATCACAGGAAAAGAAATCAGCCCTCGACAACTTAACCGGCGGAAATTTTTTTTTTTGAAAAAATCCCTAAGCCCCGGGGTCACAATTTCAGCAAAAATCTGACTTTTGGCAATTCACTCAAAAATGGTGCCAAACGCTTGAAAATGCTCCCCTGAAAGGTTTGGCGATGGAAACAGAAGGCTTTTTATCACAGGACAAGAAATCAGCCCTCGACAACTTAACTGGCGGAAAAAGATTTTTTTGAAAAAATCCCTAAGCCCCGAGGTCACAATTTCAGCAAAAATCTGACTTTTGGCAATTCACTCAAAAATGGTGCCAAACGCTTGAAAATGCTCCCCTGAAAGGTTTGGCGATGGAAACAGAAGGCTTTTTATCACAGGACAAGAAATCAGCCCTCGACAACTTAACCGGCGGAAATTTTTTTTTTGAAAAAATCCCAAAGCCCCGGGGTCACAATTTCAGCAAAAATCTGACTTTTGGCAATTCACTCAAAAATGGTGCCAAACGCTTGTAAATGCTCCCCTGAAAGGTTTGGCGATGGAAACAGAAGGCTTTTTATCACAGGACAAGAAATCAGCCCTCGACAACTTAACCGGCGGAAAAAGATTTTTTTGAAAAAATCCCTAAGCCCCGAGGTCACAATTTCAGCAAAAATCTGACTTTTGGCAATTCACTCAAAAATGGTGCCAAACGCTTGAAAATGCTCCCCTGAAAGGTTTGGTGATGGAAACAGAAGGCTTTTTATCACAGGACAAGAAATCAGCCCTCGACAACTTAACCGGCGGAAATTTTTTTTTTTTTGAAAAAAATCCCAAAGCCCCGGGGTCACAATTTCAGCAAAAATCTGACTTTTGGCAATTCACTCAAAAATGGTGCCAAACGCTTGTAAATGCGCCCCTGAAAGGTTTGGCGATGGAAACAGAAGGCTTTTTATCACAGGAGAAGAAATCAGCCCTCGATAACTTAAGCGGCAGAATTTTTTTTTTTTGAAAAAATCCCTAAGCCCCGGGGTCACAATTTCAGCAAAAATCTGACTTTTGGCAATTCACTCAAAAATGGTGCCAAACGCTTGAAAATGCTCCCCTGAAAGGTTTGGCGATGGAAACAGAAGGCTTTTTATCACAGGAGAAGAAATCAGCCCTCGACTACTTAACCGGCGGAAATTTTTTTTTTTGAAAAAATCCCTAAGCCCCGGGGTCACAATTTCAGCAAAAATCTGACTTTTGGCAATTCACTCAAAAATGGTGCCAAACGCTTGAAAATGCTCCCCTGAAAGGTTTGGCGATGGAAACAGAAGGCTTTTTATCACAGGAAAAGAAATCAGCCCTCGACAACTTAACCGGCGGAAATTTTTTTTTTTGAAAAAATCCCTAAGCCCCGGGGTCACAATTTCAGCAAAAATCTGACTTTTGGCAATTCACTCAAAAATGGTGCCAAACGCTTGAAAATGCTCCCCTGAAAGGTTTGGCGATGGAAACAGAAGGCTTTTTATCACAGGACAAGAAATCAGCCCTCGACAACTTAACCGGCGGAAAATTTTTTTTTTGAAAAAATCCCTAAGCCCCGGGGTCACAATTTCATTAAAAAACTGACTTTTGGCAATTCACTCAAAAATGGTGCCAAACGCTTGTAAATGCTCCCCTGAAAGGTTTGGCGATGGAAACAGAAGGCTTTTTATCACAGGACAAGAAATCAGCCCTCGACAACTTAACTGGCGGAAAAAGATTTTTTTGAAAAAATCCCTAAGCCCCGAGGTCACAGTTTCAGCAAAAATCTGACTTTTGGCAATTCACTCAAAAATGGTGCCAAACGCTTGAAAATGCTCCCCTGAAAGGTTTGGCGATGGAAACAGAAGGCTTTTTATCACAGGAAAAGAAATCAGCCCTCGACAACTTAACCGGCGGAAATTTTTTTTTTTGAAAAAATCCCTAAGCCCCGGGGTCTCAATTTCAGGAAAAATCTGACTTTTGGCAATTCACTCAAAAATGGTGCGAAACGCTTGTAAATGCTCCCCTGAATGGTTTGGCGATGGAAACAGAAGGCTTTTTATCACAGGACAAGAAATCAGCCCTCGACAACTTAACCGGCGGAAAAATTTTTTTTTGAAAAAATCCCTAAGCCCCGGGGTCACAATTTCATTAAAAAACTGACTTTTGGCAATTCACTCAAAAATGGTGCCAAACGCTTGAAAATGCTCCCCTGAAAGGTTTGGCGATGGAAACAGAAGTCTTTTTATCACAGGACAAGAAATCAGCCCTCGACAACTTAACCGGCGGAAAAATTTTTTTTTTGAAAAAATCCCTAAGCCCTGGGGTCACAATTTCAGGAAAAAACTGACTTTTGGAAATTCACTCTAAAATGGTGCCAAACGCTTGAAAATGCTCCCCTGAAAGGTTTGGCGATGGAAACAGAAGGCTTTTTATCACAGGACAAGAAATCAGCCCTCGACAACTTAACCGGCGGAAAAAGATTTTTTTGAAAAAATCCCTAAGCCCCGAGGTCACAATTTCAGCAAAAATCTGACTTTTGGCAATTCACTCAAAAATGGTGCCAAACGCTTGAAAATGCTCCCCTGAAAGGTTTGGCGATGGAAACAGAAGGCTTTTTATCACAGGACAAGAAATCAGCCCTCGACAACTTAACCGGCCAAAATTTTTTTTTTTGAAAAAAATCCCAAAGCCCCGGGGTCACAATTTCAGCAAAAATCTGACTTTTGGCAATTCACTCAAAAATGGTGCCAAACGCTTGTAAATGCGCCCCTGAAAGGTTTGGCGATGGAAACAGAAGGCTTTTTATCACAGGAGAAGAAATCAGCCCTCGACAACTTAACCGGCAGAATTTTTTTTTTTTGAAAAAATCCCTAAGCCCCGGGGTCACAATTTCAGCAAAAATCTGACTTTTGGCAATTCACTCAAAAATGGTGCCAAACGCTTGAAAATGCTCCCCTGAAAGGTTTGGCGATGGAAACAGAAGGCTTTTTATCACAGGAGAAGAAATCAGCCCTCGACTACTTAACCGGCGGAAATTTTTTTTTTTGAAAAAATCCCTAAGCCCCGGGGTCACAATTTCAGCAAAAATCTGACTTTTGGCAGTTCACTCAAAAATGGTGCCAAACGCTTGAAAATGCTCCCCTGAAAGGTTTGGCGATGAAAACAGAAGGCTTTTTATCACAGGAAAAGAAATCAGCCCTCGACAACTTAACCGGCGGAAATTTTTTTTTTTGAAAAAATCCCTAAGCCCCGGGGTCAGAATTTCAGCAAAAATCTGACTTTTGGCAATTCACTCAAAAATGGTGCCAAACGCTTGAAAATGCTCCCCTGAAAGGTTTGGCGATGGAAACAGAAGGCTTTTTATCACAGGACAAGAAATCAGCCCTCGACAACTTAACCGGCGGAAAATTTTTTTTTTGAAAAAATCCCTAAGCCCCGGGGTCACAATTTCAGGAAAAAACTGACTTTTGGCAATTCACTCAAAAATGGAGCCAAATGCTTGTAAATGCTCCCCTGAAAGGTTTGGCGATGGAAACAGAAGGCTTTTTATCACAGGACAAGAAATCAGCCCTCGACAACTTAACCGGCGGAAAAAGATTTTTTTGAAAAAATCCCTAAGCCCCGAGGTCACAATTTCAGCAAAAATCTGACTTTTGGCAATTCACTCAAAAATGGTGCCAAACGCTTGAAAATGCTCCCCTGAAAGGTTTGGCGATGGAAACAGAAGGCTTTTTATCACAGGACAAGAAATCAGCCCTCGACAACTTAACCGGCGGAAATTTTTTTTTTTTGAAAAAAATCCCAAAGCCCCGGGGTCACAATTTCAGCAAAAATCAGACTTTTGGCAATTCACTCAAAAATGGTGCCAAACGCTTGTAAATGCGCCCCTGAAAGGTTTGGCGATGGAAACAGAAGGCTTTTTATCACAGGAGAAGAAATCAGCCCTCGACAACTTAACCGGCAGAATTTTTTTTTTTTGAAAAAATCCCTAAGCCCCGGGGTCACAATTTAATTAAAAATCTGACTTTCGGCAATTCACTCAAAAATGGTGCCAAACGATTGAAAATGCTCCCCTGAAAGGTTTGGCGATGAAAACAGAAGGCTTTTTATCACAGGACAAGAAATCAGCCCTCGACAACTTAACCGGCGGAAAAAGATTTTTTTGAAAAAATCCCTGAGCCCCGGGGTCACAATTTCAGCAAAAATCTGACTTTTGGCAATTAACTCAAAAATGGTGCCAAACGCTTGAAAATGCTCCCCTGAAAGGTTTGGCGATGGAAACAGAAGGCTTTTTATCACAGGAGAAGAAATCAGCCCTCGACTACTTAACCGGCGGAAATTTTTTTTTTTGAAAAAATCCCTAAGCCCCGGGGTCACAATTTCAGCAAAAATCTGACTTTTGGCAATTCACTCAAAAATGGTGCCAAACGCTTGAAAATGCTCCCCTGAAAGGTTTGGCGATGGAAACAGAAGGCTTTTTATCACAGGAAAAGAAATCAGCCCTCGACAACTTAACCGGCGGAAATTTTTTTTTTGGAAAAAATCCCTAAGCCCCGGGGTCACAATTTCAGCAAAAATCTGACTTTTGGCAATTCACTCAAAAATGGTGCCAAACGCTTGAAAATGCTCCCCTGAAAGGTTTGGCGATGGAAACAGAAGGCTTTTTATCACAGGACAAGAAATCAGCCCTCGACAACTTAACCGGCGGAAAATTTTTTTTTGGAAAAAATCCCTAAGCCCCGGGGTCACAATTTCATTAAAAAACTGACTTTTGGCAATTCACTCAAAAATGGTGCCAAACGCTTGTAAATGCTCCCCTGAAAGGTTTGGCGATGGAAACAGAAGGCTTTTTATCACAGGACAAGAAATCAGCCCTCGACAACTTAACTGGCGGAAAAAGATTTTTTTGAAAAAATCCCTAAGCCCCGAGGTCACAGTTTCAGCAAAAATCTGACTTTTGGCAATTCACTCAAAAATGGTGCCAAACGCTTGAAAATGCTCCCCTGAAAGGTTTGGCGATGGAAACAGAAGGCTTTTTATCACAGGACAAGAAATCAGCCCTCGACAACTTAACCGGCGGAAATTTTTTTTTTTGAAAAAATCCCTAAGCCCCGGGGTCTCAATTTCAGGAAAAATCTGACTTTTGGCAATTCACTCAAAAATGGTGCCAAACGCTTGTAAATGCTCCCCTGAAAGGTTTGGCGATGGAAACAGAAGGCTTTTTATCACAGGACAAGAAATCAGCCCTCGACAACTTAACCGGCGGAAAATTTTTTTTTTGAAAAAATCCCTAAGCCCCGGGGTCACAATTTCATTAAAAAACTGACTTTTGGCAATTCACTCAAAAATGGTGCCAAACGCTTGAAAATGCTCCCCTGAAAGGTTTGGCGATGGAAACAGAAGTCTTTTTATCACAGGACAAGAAATCAGCCCTCGACAACTTAATCGGCGGAAAAATTTTTTTTTGAAAAAATCCCTAAGCCCCGGGGTCACAATTTCAGGAAAAAACTGACTTTTGGCAATTCACTCAAAAATGGTGCCAAACGCTTGAAAATGCTCCCCTGAAAGGTTTGGCGATGGAAACAGAAGGCTTTTTATCACAGGACAAGAAATCAGCCCTCGACAACTTAACCGGCGGAAAAAGATTTTTTTGAAAAAATCCCTAAGCCCCGAGGTCACAATTTCAGCAAAAATCTGACTTTTGGCAATTCACTCAAAAATGGTGCCAAACGCTTGAAAATGCTCCCCTGAAAGGTTTGGCGATGGAAACAGAAGGCTTTTTATCACAGGACAAGAAATCAGCCCTCGACAACTCAACCGGCCAAAATTTTTTTTTTTAAAAAAAAATCCCAAAGCCCCGGGGTCACAATTTCAGCAAAAATCTGACTTTTGGCAATTCACTCAAAAATGGTGCCAAACGCTTGTAAATGCGCCCCTGAAAGGTTTGGCGATGGAAACAGAAGGCTTTTTATCACAGGACAAGAAATCAGCCCTCGACAACTCAACCGGCCAAAATTTTTTTTTTTTTAAAAAAATCCCAAAGCCCCGGGGTCACAATTTCAGCAAAAATCTGACTTTTGGCAATTCACTCAAAAATGGTGCCAAACGCTTGTAAATGCGCCCCTGAAAGGTTTGGCGATGGAAACAGAAGGCTTTTTATCACAGGACAAGAAATCAGCCCTCGACAACTTAACCGGCAGAATTTTTTTTTTTTGAAAAAATCCCTAAGCCCCGGGGTCACAATTTCAGCAAAAATCTGACTTTTGGCAATTCACTCAAAAATGGTGCCAAACGCTTGAAAATGCTCCCCTGAAAGGTTTGGCGATGGAAACAGAAGGCTTTTTATCACAGGAGAAGAAATCAGCCCTCGACTACTTAACCGGCGGAAATTTTTTTTTTTGAAAAAATCCCTAAGCCCCGGGGTCACAATTTCAGCAAAAATCTGACTTTTGGCAATTCACTCAAAAATGGTGCCAAACGCTTGAAAATGCTCCCCTGAAAGGTTTGGCGATGAAAACAGAAGGCTTTTTATCACAGGAAAAGAAATCAGCCCTCGACAACTTAACCGGCGGAAATTTTTTTTTTTGAAAAAATCCCTAAGCCCCGGGGTCAGAATTTCAGCAAAAATCTGACTTTTGGCAATTCACTCAAAAATGGTGCCAAACGCTTGAAAATGCTCCCCTGAAAGGTTTGGCGATGGAAACAGAAGGCTTTTTATCACAGGACAAGAAATCAGCCCTCGACAACTTAACCGGCGGAAAATTTTTTTTTTGAAAAAATCCCTAAGCCCCGGGGTCACAATTTCAGGAAAAAACTGACTTTTGGCAATTCACTCAAAAATGGTGCCAAATGCTTGTAAATGCTCCCCTGAAAGGTTTGGCGATGGAAACAGAAGGCTTTTTATCACAGGACAAGAAATCAGCCCTCGACAACTTAACCGGCGGAAAAAGATTTTTTTGAAAAAATCCCTAAGCCCCGAGATCACAATTTCAGCAAAAATCTGACTTTTGGCAATTCACTCAAAAATGGTGCCAAACGCTTGAAAATGCTCCCCTGAAAGGTTTGGCGATGGAAACAGAAGGCTTTTTATCACAGGACAAGAAATCAGCCCTCGACATCTTAACCGTCGGAAATTTTTTTTTTTTGAAAAAAATCCCAGAGCCCCGGGGTCACAATTTCAGCAAAAATCAGACTTTTGGCAATTCACTCAAAAATGGTGCCAAACGCTTGTAAATGCGCCCCTGAAAGGTTTGGCGATGGAAACAGAAGGCTTTTTATCACAGGAGAAGAAATCAGCCCTCGACAACTTAACCGGCAGAATTTTTTTTTTTTGAAAAAATCCCTAAGCCCCGGGGTCACAATTTCAGCAAAAATCTGACTTTCGGCAATTCACTCAAAAATGGTGCCAAACGATTGAAAATGCTCCCCTGAAAGGTTTGGCGATGAAAACAGAAGGCTTTTTATCACAGGACAAGAAATCAGCCCTCGACAACTTAACCGGCGGAAAAAGATTTTTTTGAAAAAATCCCTAAGCCCCGGGGTCACAATTTCAGCAAAAATCTGACTTTTGGCAATTCACTCAAAAATGGTGCCAAACGCTTGAAAATGCTCCCCTGAAAGGTTTGGCGATGGAAACAGAAGGCTTTTTATCACAGGACAAGAAATCAGCCCTCGACAACCTAACCGGCGCAAATTATTTTTTTTGAAAAAATCCCTAAGCCCCGGGGTCACAATTTCAGCAAAAATCTGACTTTTGGCAATTCACTCAAAAATGGTGCCAAACGCTTGAAAATGCTCCCCTGAAAGGTTTGGCGATGGAAACAGAAGGCTTTTTATCACAGGACAAGAAATCAGCCCTTGACAACTTAACCGGCGGAAAAAGATTTTTTTGAAAAAATCCCAAAGCCCCAGGGTCACAATTTCAGCAAAAATCTGACTTTTAGCAAGTCACTCAAAAATGGTGCCAAACGCTTCCAAATGCTCCCCTGAAAGGTTTGGCGATGGAAACAGAAGGCTTTTTATCACAGGACAAGAAATCAGCCCTCGACAACTTAACCGGCGGAAAATTTTTTTTTGGAAAAAATCCCTAAGCCCCGGGGTCACAATTTCAGTAAAAATCTGACTTTTGGCAATTCACTCAAAAATGGTGCCAAACACTTGTAAATGCGCCCCTGAAAGGTTTGGCGATGGAAACAGAAGGCTTTTTATCACAGGAGAAGAAATCAGCCCTCGACAACTTAACCGGCGGAAATTTTTTTTTTTTGAAAAAAATCCCAAAGCCCCGGGGTCACAATTTCAGCAAAAATCAGACTTTTGGCAATTCACTCAAAAATGGTGCCAAACGCTTGTAAATGCGCCCCTGAAAGGTTTGGCGATGGAAACAGAAGGCTTTTTATCACAGGAGAAGAAATCAGCCCTCGACAACTTAACCGGCAGAATTTTTTTTTTTTGAAAAAATCCCTAAGCCCCGGGGTCACAATTTCAGCAAAAATCTGACTTTCGGCAATTCACTCAAAAATGGTGCCAAACGATTGAAAATGCTCCCCTGAAAGGTTTGGCGATGAAAACAGAAGGCTTTTTATCACAGGACAAGAAATCAGCCCTCGACAACTTAACCGGCGGAAAAAGATTTTTTTGAAAAAATCCCTAAGCCCCGGGGTCACAATTTCAGGAAAAATCTGACTTTTGGCAATTCACTCAAAAATGGTGCCAAACGCTTGAAAATGCTCCCCTGAAAGGTTTGGCGATGGAAACAGAAGGCTTTTTATCACAGGAAAAGAAATCAGCCCTCGACAACTTAACCGGCGGAAATTTTTTTTTTTGAAAAAATCCCTAAGCCCCGGAGTCACAATTTCAGCAAAAATCTGACTTTTGGCAATTCACTCAAAAATGGTGCCAAACGCTTGAAAATGCTCCCCTGAAAGGTTTGGCGATGGAAACAGAAGGCTTTTTATCACAAGATAAGAAATCAGCCCTCGACAACTTAACCGGCGGAAAATTTTTTTTTTGAAAAAATCCCTAAGCCCCGGGGTCACAATTTCATTAAAAAACTGACTTTTGGCAATTCACTCAAAAATTGTGCCAAACGCTTGTAAATGCTCCCCTGAAAGGTTTGGCGATGGAAACAGAAGGCTTTTTATCACAGGACAAGAAATCAGCCCTCGACAACTTAACTGGCGGAAAAAGATTTTTTTGAAAAAATCCCTAAGCCCCGAGGTCACAGTTTCAGCAAAAATCTGACTTTTGGCAATTCACTCAAAAATGGTGCCAAACGCTTGAAAATGCTCCCCTGAAAGGTTTGGCGATGGAAACAGAAGGCTTTTTATCACAGGACAAGAAATCAGCCCTCGACAACTTAACCGGCGGAAATTTTTTTTTTTGAAAAAATCCCTAAGCCCCGGGGTCTCAATTTCAGGAAAAATCTGACTTTTGGCAATTCACTCAAAAATGGTGCCAAACGCTTGTAAATGCTCCCCTGAAAGGTTTGGCGATGGAAACAGAAGGCTTTTTATCACAGGACAAGAAATCAGCCCTCGACAACTTAACCGGCGGAAAATTTTTTTTTTGAAAAAATCCCTAAGCCCCGGGGTCACAATTTCATTAAAAAACTGACTTTTGGCAATTCACTCAAAAATGGTGCCAAACGCTTGAAAATGCTCCCCTGAAAGGTTTGGCGATGGAAACAGAAGTCTTTTTATCACAGGACAAGAAATCAGCCCTCGACAACTTAACCGGCGGAAAATTTTTTTTTTGAAAAAATCCCTAAGCCCCGGGGTCACAATTTCAGGAAAAAACTGACTTTTGGCAATTCACTCTAAAATGGTGCCAAACGCTTGAAAATGCTCCCCTGAAAGGTTTGGCGATGGAAACAGAAGGCTTTTTATCACAGGACAAGAAATCAGCCCTCGACAACTTAACCGGCGGAAAAAGATTTTTTTGAAAAAATCCATAAGCCCCGAGGTCACAATTTCAGCAAAAATCTGACTTTTGGCAATTCACTCAAAAATGGTGCCAAACGCTTGAAAATGCTCCCCTGAAAGGTTTGGCGATGGAAACAGAAGGCTTTTTATCACAGGACAAGAAATCAGCCCTCGACAACTCAACCGGCCAAAATTTTTTTTTTTTTAAAAAAATCCCAAAGCCCCGGGGTCACAATTTCAGCAAAAATCTGACTTTTGGCAATTCACTCAAAAATGGTGCCAAACGCTTGTAAATGCGCCCCTGAAAGGTTTGGCGATGGAAACAGAAGGCTTTTTATCACAGGAGAAGAAATCAGCCCTCGACAACTTAACCGGCAGAATTTTTTTTTTTTGAAAAAATCCCTAAGCCCCGGGGTCACAATTTCAGCAAAAATCTGACTTTTGGCAATTCACTCAAAAATGGTGCCAAACGCTTGAAAATGCTCCCCTGAAAGGTTTGGCGATGGAAACAGAAGGCTTTTTATCACAGGAGAAGAAATCAGCCCTCGACTACTTAACCGGCGGAAATTTTTTTTTTTGAAAAAATCCCTAAGCCCCGGGGTCACAATTTCAGCAAAAATCTGACTTTTGGCAATTCACTCAAAAATGGTGCCAAACGCTTGAAAATGCTCCCCTGAAAGGTTTGGCGATGAAAACAGAAGGCTTTTTATCACAGGAAAAGAAATCAGCCCTCGACAACTTAACCGGCGGAAAATTTTTTTTTTGAAAAAATCCCTAAGCCCCGGGGTCACAATTTCAGGAAAAAACTGACTTTTGGCAATTCACTCTAAAATGGTGCGAAACGCTTGAAAACGCTCCCCTGAAAGGTTTGGCGATGGAAACAGAAGGCTTTTTATCACAGGACAAGAAATCAGCCCTCGACAACTTAACCGGCGGAAAAAGATTTTTTTGAAAAAAATCCCTAAGCCCCGGGGTCACAATTTCAGCAAAAATCTGACTTTTGGCAATTCACTCAAAAATGGTGCCAAACGCTTGAAAATGCTCCCCTGAAAGGTTTGGCGATGAAAACAGAAGGCTTTTTATCACAGGAAAAGAAATCAGCCCTCGACAACTTAACCGGCGGAAATTTTTTTTTTTGAAAAAATCCCTAAGCCCCGGGGTCAGAATTTCAGCAAAAATCTGACTTTTGGCAATTCACTCAAAAATGGTGCCAAACGCTTGAAAATGCTCCCCTGAAAGGTTTGGCGATGGAAACAGAAGGCTTTTTATCACAGGACAAGAAATCAGCCCTCGACAACTTAACCGGCGGAAAATTTTTTTTTTGAAAAAATCCCTAAGCCCCGGGGTCACAATTTCAGGAAAAAACTGACTTTTGGCAATTCACTCAAAAATGGTGCCAAATGCTTGTAAATGCTCCCCTGAAAGGTTTGGCGATGGAAACAGAAGGCTTTTTATCACAGGACAAGAAATCAGCCCTCGACAACTTAACCGGCGGAAAAAGATTTTTTTGAAAAAATCCCTAAGCCCCGAGGTCACAATTTCAGCAAAAATCTGACTTTTGGCAATTCACTCAAAAATGGTGCCAAACGCTTGAAAATGCTCCCCTGAAAGGTTTGGCGATGGAAACAGAAGGCTTTTTATCACAGGACAAGAAATCAGCCCTCGATAACTTAACCGGCGGAAATTTTTTTTTTTTGAAAAAAATCCCAAAGCCCCGGGGTCACAATTTCAGCAAAAATCAGACTTTTGGCAATTCACTCAAAAATGGTGCCAAACGCTTGTAAATGCGCCCCTGAAAGGTTTGGCGATGGAAACAGAAGGCTTTTTATCACAGGAGAAGAAATCAGCCCTCGACAACTTAACCGGCAGAATTTTTTTTTTTTGAAAAAATCCCTAAGCCCCGGGGTCACAATTTCAGCAAAAATCTGACTTTCGGCAATTCACTCAAAAATGGTGCCAAACGATTGAAAATGCTCCCCTGAAAGGTTTGGCGATGAAAACAGAAGGCTTTTTATCACAGGACAAGAAATCAGCCCTCGACAACTTAACCGGCGGAAAAAGATTTTTTTGAAAAAATCCCTGAGCCCCGGGGTCACAATTTCAGCAAAAATCTGACTTTTGGCAATTCACTCAAAAATGGTGCCAAACGCTTGAAAATGCTCCCCTGAAAGGTTTGGCGATGGAAACAGAAGGCTTTTTATCACAGGAGAAGAAATCAGCCCTCGACTACTTAACCGGCGGAAATTTTTTTTTTTGAAAAAATCCCTAAGCCCCGGGGTCACAATTTCAGCAAAAATCTGACTTTTGGCAATTCACTCAAAAATGGTGCCAAACGCTTGAAAATGCTCCCCTGAAAGGTTTGGCGATGGAAACAGAAGGCTTTTTATCACAGGAAAAGAAATCAGCCCTCGACAACTTAACCGGCGGAAATTTTTTTTTTTGAAAAAATCCCTAAGCCCCGGGGTCACAATTTCAGCAAAAATCTGACTTTTGGCAATTCACTCAAAAATGGTGCCAAACGCTTGAAAATGCTCCCCTGAAAGGTTTGGCGATGGAAACAGAAGGCTTTTTATCACAGGAGAAGAAATCAGCCCTCGACAACTTAACCGGCAGAATTTTTTTTTTTTGAAAAAAATCCCAAAGCCCCGGGGTCACAATTTCAGCAAAAATCAGACTTTTGGCAATTCACTCAAAAATGGTGCCAAACGCTTGTAAATGCGCCCCTGAAAGGTTTGGCGATGGAAACAGAAGGCTTTTTATCACAGGAGAAGAAATCAGCCCTCGACAACTTAACCGGCAGAATTTTTTTTTTTTGAAAAAATCCCTAAGCCCCGGGGTCACAATTTCAGCAAAAATCTGACTTTCGGCAATTCACTCAAAAATGGTGCCAAACGATTGAAAATGCTCCCCTGAAAGGTTTGGCGATGAAAACAGAAGGCTTTTTATCACAGGACAAGAAATCAGCCCTCGACAACTTAACCGGCGGAAAAAGATTTTTTTGAAAAAATCCCTAAGCCCCGGGGTCACAATTTCAGCAAAAATCTGACTTTTGGCAATTCACTCAAAAATGGTGCCAAACGCTTGAAAATGCTCCCCTGAAAGGTTTGGCGATGGAAACAGAAGGCTTTTTATCACAGGACAAGAAATCAGCCCTCGACAACCTAACCGGCGGAAATTATTTTTTTTGAAAAAATCCCTAAGCCCCGGGGTCACAATTTCAGCAAAAATCTGACTTTTGGCAATTCACTCAAAAATGGTGCCAAACGCTTGAAAATGCTCCCCTGAAAGGTTTGGCGATGGAAACAGAAGGCTTTTTATCACAGGACAAGAAATCAGCCCTTGACAACTTAACCGGCGGAAAAAGATTTTTTTGAAAAAATCCCAAAGCCCCAGGGTCACAATTTCAGCAAAAATCTGACTTTTAGCAAGTCACTCAAAAATGGTGCCAAACGCTTCCAAATGCTCCCCTGAAAGGTTTGGCGATGGAAACAGAAGGCTTTTTATCACAGGACAAGAAATCAGCCCTCGACAACTTAACCGGCGGAAAATTTTTTTTTGGAAAACATCCCTAAGCCCCGGGGTCACAATTTCAGTAAAAATCTGACTTTTGGCAATTCACTCAAAAATGGTGCCAAACACTTGTAAATGCGCCCCTGAAAGGTTTGGCGATGGAAACAGAAGGCTTTTTATCACAGGAGAAGAAATCAGCCCTCGACAACTTAACCGGCGGAAAATTTTTTTTTTGAAAAAATCCCTAAGCCCCGGGGTCACAATTTCAGCAAAAATCTGACTTTTGGCAATTCACTCAAAAATGGTGCCAAACGCTTGAAAATGCTCCCCTGAAAGGTTTGGCGATGGAAACAGAAGGCTTTTTATCACAGGACAAGAAATCAGCCCTCGACAACTTAACCGGCGGAAAATTTTTTTTTTGAAAAAATCCCTAAGCCCCGGGGTCACAATTTCAGTAAAAATCTGACTTTTGGCAATTAACTCAAAAATGGTGCCAAACGCTTGTAAATGCGCCCCTGAAAGGTTTGGCGATGGAAACAGAAGGCTTTTTATCACAGGAGAAGAAATCAGCCCTCGACAACTTAACCGGCAGAATTTTTTTTTTTTGAAAAAATCCCTAAGCGCCGGGGTCAGAATTTCAGCAAAAATCTGACTTTTGGCAATTCACTCAAAAATGGTGCCAAACGCTTGAAAATGCTCCCCTGAAAGCTTTGGCGATGGAAACAGAAGGCTTTTTATCACAGGAGAAGAAATCAGCCCTCGACAACTTAACCGGCGGAAAATTTTTTTTTTGAAAAAATCCCTAAGCCCCGGGGTCACAATTTCAGCAAAAATCTGACTTTTGGCAATTCACTCAAAAATGGTGCCAAACGCTTGTAAATGCGCCCCTGAAAGGTTTGGCGATGGAAACAGAAGGCTTTTTATCACAGGAGAAGAAATCAGCCCTCGATAACTTAAGCGGCAGAATTTTTTTTTTTTGAAAAAATCCCTAAGCCCCGGGGTCACAATTTCAGGAAAAAACTGACTTTTGGCAATTCACTCAAAAATGGTGCCAAATGCTTGTAAATGCTCCCCTGAAAGGTTTGGCGATGGAAACAGAAGGCTTTTTATCACAGGACAAGAAATCAGCCCTCGACAACTTAACCGGCGGAAAAAGATTTTTTTGAAAAAATCCCTAAGCCCCGAGGTCACAATTTCAGCAAAAATCTGACTTTTGGCAATTCACTCAAAAATGGTGCCAAACGCTTGAAAATGCTCCCCTGAAAGGTTTGGCGATGGAAACAGAAGGCTTTTTATCACAGGACAAGAAATCAGCCCTCGACAACTTAACCGGCGGAATTTTTTTTTTTTTGAAAAAAATCCCAAAGCCCCGGGGTCACAATTTCAGCAAAAATCAGACTTTTGGCAATTCACTCAAAAATGGTGCCAAACGCTTGTAAATGCGCCCCTGAAAGGTTTGGCGATGGAAACAGAAGGCTTTTTATCACAGGAGAAGAAATCAGCCCTCGACAACTTAACCGGCAGAATTTTTTTTTTTTTGAAAAAATCCCTAAGCCCCGGGGTCACAATTTCAGCAAAAATCTGACTTTCGGCAATTCACTCAAAAATGGTGCCAAACGATTGAAAATGCTCCCCTGAAAGGTTTGGCGATGAAAACAGAAGGCTTTTTATCACAGGACAAGAAATCAGCCCTCGACAACTTAACCGGCGGAAAAAGATTTTTTTGAAAAAATCCCTAAGCCCCGGGGTCACAATTTCAGCAAAAATCTGACTTTTGGCAATTCACTCAAAAATGGTGCCAAACGCTTGAAAATGCTCCCCTGAAAGGTTTGGCGATGGAAACAGAAGGCTTTTTATCACAGGACAAGAAATCAGCCCTCGACAACCTAACCGGCGGAAATTATTTTTTTTGAAAAAATCCCTAAGCCCCGGGGTCACAATTTCAGCAAAAATCTGACTTTTGGCAATTCACTCAAAAATGGTGCCAAACGCTTGAAAATGCTCCCCTGAAAGGTTTGGCGATGGAAACAGAAGGCTTTTTATCACAGGACAAGAAATCAGCCCTTGACAACTTAACCGGCGGAAAAAGATTTTTTTGAAAAAATCCCAAAGCCCCAGGGTCACAATTTCAGCAAAAATCTGACTTTTAGCAAGTCACTCAAAAATGGTGCCAAACGCTTCCAAATGCTCCACTGAAAGGTTTGGAGATGGAAACAGAAGGCTTTTTATCACAGGACAAGAAATCAGCCCTCGACAACTTAACCGGCGGAAAATTTTTTTTTGGAAAAAATCCCTAAGCCCCGGGGTCACAATTTCAGTAAAAATCTGACTTTTGGCAATTCACTCAAAAATGGTGCCAAACACTTGTAAATGCGCCCCTGAAAGGTTTGGCGATGGAAACAGAAGGCTTTTTATCACAGGAGAAGAAATCAGCCCTCGACAACTTAACCGGCAGAATTTTTTTTTTTTGAAAAAATCCCTAAGCCCCGGGGTCAGAATTTCAGCAAAAATCTGACTTTTGGCAATTCACTCAAAAATGGTGCCAAACGCTTGAAAATGCTCCCCTGAAAGGTTTGGCGATGGAAACAGAAGGCTTTTTATCACAGGACAAGAAATCAGCCCTCGACAACTTAACCGGCGGAAATTTTTTTTTTTTGAAAAAAATCCCAAAGCCCCGGGGTCACAATTTCAGCAAAAATCAGACTTTTGGCAATTCACTCAAAAATGGTGCCAAACGCTTGTAAATGCGCCCCTGAAAGGTTTGGCGATGGAAACAGAAGGCTTTTTATCACAGGAGAAGAAATCAGCCCTCGACAACTTAACCGGCAGAATTTTTTTTTTTTGAAAAAATCCCTAAGCCCCGGGGTCACAATTTCAGCAAAAATCTGACTTTCGGCAATTCACTCAAAAATGGTGCCAAACGATTGAAAATGCTCCCCTGAAAGGTTTGGCGATGAAAACAGAAGGCTTTTTATCACAGGACAAGAAATCAGCCCTCGACAACTTAACCGGCGGAAAAAGATTTTTTTGAAAAAATCCCTAAGCCCCGGGGTCACAATTTCAGCAAAAATCTGACTTTTGGCAATTCACTCAAAAATGGTGCCAAACGCTTGAAAATGCTCCCCTGAAAGGTTTGGCGATGGAAACAGAAGGCTTTTTATCACAGGACAAGAAATCAGCCCTCGACAACCTAACCGGCGGAAATTATTTTTTTTGAAAAAATCCCTAAGCCCCGGGGTCACAATTTCAGCAAAAATCTGACTTTTGGCAATTCACTTAAAAATGGTGCCAAACGCTTGAAAATGCTCCCCTGAAAGGTTTGGCGATGGAAACAGAAGGCTTTTTATCACAGGACAAGAAATCAGCCCTTGACAACTTAACCGGCGGAAAAAGATTTTTTTGAAAAAATCCCTAAGCCCCAGGGTCACAATTTCAGCAAAAATCTGACTTTTAGCAAGTCACTCAAAAATGGTGCCAAACGCTTCCAAATGCTCCCCTGAAAGGTTTGGCGATGGAAACAGAAGGCTTTTTATCACAGGACAAGAAATCAGCCCTCGACAACTTAACCGGCGGAAAATTTTTTTTTGGAAAAAATCCCTAAGCCCCGGGGTCACAATTTCAGTAAAAATCTGACTTTTGGCAATTCACTCAAAAATGGTGCCAAACACTTGTAAATGCGCCCCTGAAAGGTTTGGCGATGGAAACAGAAGGCTTTTTATCACAGGAGAAGAAATCAGCCCTCGACAACTTAACCGGCAGAATTTTTTTTTTTTGAAAAAATCCCTAAGCCCCGGGGTCAGAATTTCAGCAAAAATCTGACTTTTGGCAATTCACTCAAAAATGGTGCCAAACGCTTGAAAATGCTCCCCTGAAAGGTTTGGCGATGGAAACAGAAGGCTTTTTATCACAGGAGAAGAAATCAGCCCTCGACAACTTAACCGGCGGAAATTTTTTTTTTTGAAAAAATCCCTAAGCCCCGGAGTCACAATTTCAGCAAAAATCTGACTTTTGGCAATTCACTCAAAAATGGTGCCAAACGCTTGAAAATGCTCCCCTGAAAGGTTTGGCGATGGAAACAGAAGGCTTTTTATCACAGGACAAGAAATCAGCCCTCGACAACTTAACCGGCGGAAAAAGATTTTTTTGAAAAAATCCCAAAGCCCCGGGGTCACAATTTCAGCAAAAATCTGACTTTTAGCAAGTCACTCAAAAATGGTGCCAAACGCTTCCAAATGCTCCCCTGAAAGGTTTGGCGATGGAAACAGAAGGCTTTTTATCACAGGACAAGAAATCAGCCCTCGACAACTTAACCGGCGGAAAATTTTTTTTTTGAAAAAATCCCTATGCCCCGGGGTCACAATTTCAGTAAAAATCTGACTTTTGGCAATTAACTCAAAAATGGTGCCAAACGCTTGTAAATGCGCCCCTGAAAGGTTTGGCGATGGAAACAGAAGGCTTTTTATCACAGGAGAAGAAATCAGCCCGCGACAACTTAACCGGCAGAATTTTTTTTTTTTGAAAAAATCCCTAAGCGCCGGGGTCAGAATTTCAGCAAAAATCTGACTTTTGGCAATTCACTCAAAAATGGTGCCAAACGCTTGAAAATGCTCCCCTGAAAGCTTTGGCGATGGAAACAGAAGGCTTTTTATCACAGGAGAAGAAATCAGCCCTCGACAACTTAACCGGCGGAAAATTTTTTTTTTGAAAAAATCCCTAAGCCCCGGGGTCACAATTTTAGCAAAAATCTGACTTTTGGCAATTCACTCAAAAATGGTGTCAAACGCTTGTAAATGCGCCCCTGAAAGGTTTGGCGATGGAAACAGAAGGCTTTTTATCACAGGAGAAGAAATCAGCCCTCGATAACTTAAGCGGCAGAATTTTTTTTTTTTGAAAAAATCCCTAAGCCCCGGGGTCACAATTTCAGCAAAAATCTGACTTTTGGCAATTCACTCAAAAATGGTGCCAAACGCTTGAAAATGCTCCCCTGAAAGGTTTGGCGATGGAAACAGAAGGCTTTTTATCACAGGAGAAGAAATCAGCCCTCGACTACTTAACCGGCGGAAATTTTTTTTTTTTGAAAAAATCCCTAAGCCCCGGGGTCACAATTTCAGCAAAAATCTGACTTTTGGCAATTCACTCAAAAATGGTGCCAAACGACTTGAAAATGCTCCCCTGAAAGGTTTGGCGATGGAAACAGAAGGCTTTTTATCACAGGAAAAGAAATCAGCCCTCGACAACTTAACCGGCGGAAATTTTTTTTTTTGAAAAAATCCCTAAGCCCCGGGGTCACAATTTCAGCAAAAATCTGACTTTTGGCAATTCACTCAAAAATGGTGCCAAACGCTTGAAAATGCTCCCCTGAAAGGTTTGGCGATGGAAACAGAAGGCTTTTTATCACAGGACAAGAAATCAGCCCTCGACAACTTAACCGGCGGAAATTTTTTTTTTTGAAAAAATCCCTAAGCCCCGGGGTCACAATTTCATTAAAAAACTGACTTTTGGCAATTCACTCAAAAATGGTGCCAAACGCTTGTAAATGCTCCCCTGAAAGGTTTGGCGATGGAAACAGAAGGCTTTTTATCACAGGACAAGAAATCATCCCTCGACAACTTAACTGGCGGAAAAAGATTTTTTTGAAAAAATCCCTAAGCCCCGAGGTCACAATTTCAGCAAAAATCTGACTTTTGGCAATTCACTCAAAAATGGTGCCAAACGCTTGAAAATGCTCCCCTGAAAGGTTTGGCGATGGAAACAGAAGGCTTTTTATCACAGGACAAGAAATCAGCCCTCGACAACTTAACCGGCGGAAATTTTTTTTTTTTGAAAAAATCTCTAAGCCCCGGGGTCTCAATTTCAGGAAAAATCTGACTTTTGGCAATTCACTCAAAAATGGTGCCAAACGCTTGAAAATGCTCCCCTGAAAGGTTTGGCGATGGAAACAGAAGGCTTTTTATCACAGGACAAGAAATCAGCCCTCGATAACTTAACCGGCGGAAAATTTTTTTTTTGAAAAAATCCCTAAGCCCCGGGGTCACAATTTCAGGAAAAAACTGACTTTTGGCAATTCACTCTAAAATGGTGCCAAACGCTTGAAAATGCTCCCCTGAAAGGTTTGGCGATGGAAACAGAAGGCTTTTTATCACAGGACAAGAAATCAGCCCTCGACAACTTAACCGGCGGAAAAAGATTTTTTTGAAAAAATCCGTAAGCCCCGAGGTCACAATTTCAGCAAAAATCTGACTTTTGGCAATTCACTCAAAAATGGTGCCAAACGCTTGAAAATGCTCCCCTGAAAGGTTTGGCGATGGAAACAGAAGGCTTTTTATCACAGGAGAAGAAATCAGCCCTCGACTACTTAACCGGCGGAAATTTTTTTTTTTTGAAAAAATCCCTAAGCCCCGGGGTCACAATTTCAGCAAAAATCTGACTTTTGGCAATTCACTCAAAAATGGTGCCAAACGACTTGAAAATGCTCCCCTGAAAGGTTTGGCGATGGAAACAGAAGGCTTTTTATCACAGGAAAAGAAATCAGCCCTCGACAACTTAACCGGCGGAAATTTTTTTTTTGAAAAAATCCCTAAGCCCCGGGGTCACAATTTCAGCAAAAATCTGACTTTTGGCAATTCACTCAAAAATGGTGCCAAACGCTTGAAAATGCTCCCCTGAAAGGTTTGGCGATGGAAACAGAAGGCTTTTTATCACAGGACAAGAAATCAGCCCTCGACAACTTAACCGGCGGAAATTTTTTTTTTTGAAAAAATCCCTAAGCCCCGGGGTCACAATTTCATTAAAAAACTGACTTTTGGCAATTCACTCAAAAATGGTGCCAAACGCTTGTAAATGCTCCCCTGAAAGGTTTGGCGATGGAAACAGAAGGCTTTTTATCACAGGACAAGAAATCATCCCTCGACAACTTAACTGGCGGAAAAAGATTTTTTTGAAAAAATCCCTAAGCCCCGAGGTCACAATTTCAGCAAAAATCTGACTTTTGGCAATTCACTCAAAAATGGTGCCAAACGCTTGAAAATGCTCCCCTGAAAGGTTTGGCGATGGAAACAGAAGGCTTTTTATCACAGGACAAGAAATCAGCCCTCGACAACTTAACCGGCGGAAATTTTTTTTTTTTGAAAAAATCCCTAAGCCCCGGGGTCTCAATTTCAGGAAAAATCTGACTTTTGGCAATTCACTCAAAAATGGTGCCAAACGCTTGAAAATGCTCCCCTGAAAGGTTTGGCGATGGAAACAGAAGGCTTTTTATCACAGGACAAGAAATCAGCCCTCGACAACTTAACCGGCGGAAAATTTTTTTTTTGAAAAAATCCCTAAGCCCCGGGGTCACAATTTCAGGAAAAAACTGACTTTTGGCAATTCACTCTAAAATGGTGCCAAACGCTTGAAAATGCTCCCCTGAAAGGTTTGGCGATGGAAACAGAAGGCTTTTTATCACAGGACAAGAAATCAGCCCTCGACAACTTAACCGGCGGAAAAAGATTTTTTTGAAAAAATCCCTAAGCCCCGAGGTCACAATTTCAGCAAAAATCTGACTTTTGGCAATTCACTCAAAAATGGTGCCAAACGCTTGAAAATGCTCCCCTGAAAGGTTTGGCGATGGAAACAGAAGGCTTTTTATCACAGGACAAGAAATCAGCCCTCGACAACTTAACCGGCCAAAATTTTTTTTTTTTGAAAAAAATCCCAAAACCCCGGGGTCACAATTTCAGCAAAAATCTGACTTTTGGCAATTCACTCAAAAATGGTGCCAAACGCTTGTAAATGCGCCCCTGAAAGGTTTGGCGATGGAAACAGAAGGCTTTTTATCACAGGAGAAGAAATCAGCCCTCGACAACTTAACCGGCAGAATTTATTTTTTTGAAAAAATCCCTAAGCCCCGGGGTCACAATTTCAGCAAAAATCTGACTTTTGGCAATTCACTCAAAAATGGTGCCAAACGCTTGAAAATGCTCCCCTGAAAGGTTTGGCGATGGAAACAGAAGGCTTTTTATCACAGGAGAAGCAATCAGCCCTCGACTACTTAACCGGCGGAAATTTTTTTTTTTGAAAAAATCCCTAAGCCCCGGGGTCACAATTTCAGCAAAAATCTGACTTTTGGCAATTCACTCAAAAATGGTGCCAAACGCTTGAAAATGCTCCCCTGAAAGGTTTGGCGATGGAAACAGAAGGCTTTTTATCACAGGACAAGAAATCAGCCCTCGACAACTTAACCGGCGGAAAATTTTTTTTTTGAAAAAATCCCTAAGCCCCGGGGTCACAATTTCAGGAAAAAACTGACTTTTGGCAATTCACTCAAAAATGGTGCCAAATGCTTGTAAATGCTCCCCTGAAAGGTTTGGCGATGGAAACAGAAGGCTTTTTATCACAGGACAAGAAATCAGCCCTCGACAACTTAACCGGCGGAAAAAGATTTTTTTGAAAAAATCCCTAAGCCCCGGGGTCACAATTTCAGCAAAAATCTGACTTTTGGCAATTCACTCAAAAATGGTGCCAAACGCTTGAAAATGCTCCCCTGAAAGGTTTGGCGATGGAAACAGAAGGCTTTTTATCACAGGACAAGAAATCAGCCCTCGACAACCTAACCGGCGGAAATTATTTTTTTTGAAAAAATCCCTAAGCCCCGGGGTCACAATTTCAGCAAAAATCTGACTTTTGGCAATTCACTCAAAAATGGTGCCAAACGCTTGAAAATGCTCCCCTGAAAGGTTTGGCGATGGAAACAGAAGGCTTTTTATCACAGGACAAGAAATCAGCCCTTGACAACTTAACCGGCGGAAAAAGATTTTTTTGAAAAAATCCCAAAGCCCCAGGGTCACAATTTCAGCAAAAATCTGACTTTTAGCAAGTCACTCAAAAATGGTGCCAAACGCTTCCAAATGCTCCCCTGAAAGGTTTGGCGATGGAAACAGAAGGCTTTTTATCACAGGACAAGAAATCAGCCCTCGACAACTTAACCGGCGGAAAAAGATTTTTTTGAAAAAATCCCAAAGCCCCGGGGTCACAATTTCAGCAAAAATCTGACTTTTAGCAAGTCACTCAAAAATGGTGCCAAACGCTTCCAAATGCTCCCCTGAAAGGTTTGGCGATGGAAACAGAAGGCTTTTTATCACAGGACAAGAAATCAGCCCTCGACAACTTAACCGGCGGAAAATTTTTTTTTTGAAAAAATCCCTATGCCCCGGGGTCACAATTTCAGTAAAAATCTGACTTTTGGCAATTAACTCAAAAATGGTGCCAAATGCTTGTAAATGCGCCCCTGAAAGGTTTGGCGATGGAAACAGAAGGCTTTTTATCACAGGAGAAGAAATCAGCCCTCGACAACTTAACCGGCAGAATTTTTTTTTTTTGAAAAAATCCCTAAGCGCCGGGGTCAGAATTTCAGCAAAAATCTGACTTTTGGCAATTCACTCAAAAATGGTGCCAAACGCTTGAAAATGCTCCCCTGAAAGCTTTGGCGATGGAAACAGAAGGCTTTTTATCACAGGAGAAGAAATCAGCCCTCGACAACTTAACCGGCGGAAAATTTTTTTTTTGAAAAAATCCCTAAGCCCCGGGGTCACAATTTCAGCAAAAATCTGACTTTTGGCAATTCACTCAAAAATGGTGCCAAACGCTTGTAAATGCGCCCCTGAAAGGTTTGGCGATGGAAACAGAAGGCTTTTTATCACAGGAGAAGAAATCAGCCCTCGATAACTTAAGCGGCAGAATTTTTTTTTTTTGAAAAAATCCCTAAGCCCCGGGGTCACAATTTCAGCAAAAATCTGACTTTTGGCAATTCACTCAAAAATGGTGCCAAACGCTTGAAAATGCTCCCCTGAAAGGTTTGGCGATGGAAACAGAAGGCTTTTTATCACAGGAGAAGAAATCAGCCCTCGACTACTTAACCGGCGGAAATTTTTTTTTTTTGAAAAAATCCCTAAGCCCCGGGGTCACAATTTCAGCAAAAATCTGACTTTTGGCAATTCACTCAAAAATGGTGCCAAACGACTTGAAAATGCTCCCCTGAAAGGTTTGGCGATGGAAACAGAAGGCTTTTTATCACAGGAAAAGAAATCAGCCCTCGACAACTTAACCGGCGGAAATTTTTTTTTTTGAAAAAATCCCTAAGCCCCGGGGTCACAATTTCAGCAAAAATCTGACTTTTGGCAATTCACTCAAAAATGGTGCCAAACGCTTGAAAATGCTCCCCTGAAAGGTTTGGCGATGGAAACAGAAGGCTTTTTATCACAGGACAAGAAATCAGCCCTCGACAACTTAACCGGCGGAAATTTTTTTTTTTGAAAAAATCCCTAAGCCCCGGGGTCACAATTTCATTAAAAAACTGACTTTTGGCAATTCACTCAAAAATGGTGCCAAACGCTTGTAAATGCTCCCCTGAAAGGTTTGGCGATGGAAACAGAAGGCTTTTTATCACAGGACAAGAAATCATCCCTCGACAACTTAACTGGCGGAAAAAATTTTTTTTCAAAAAATCCCTAAGCCCCGAGGTCACAATTTCAGCAAAAATCTGACTTTTGGCAATTCACTCAAAAATGGTGCCAAACGCTTGAAAATGCTCCCCTGAAAGGTTTGGCGATGGAAACAGAAGGCTTTTTATCACAGGACAAGAAATCAGCCCTCGACAACTTAACCGGCGGAAATTTTTTTTTTTTGAAAAAATCTCTAAGCCCCGGGGTCTCAATTTCAGGAAAAATCTGACTTTTGGCAATTCACTCAAAAATGGTGCCAAACGCTTGAAAATGCTCCCCTGAAAGGTTTGGCGATGGAAACAGAAGGCTTTTTATCACAGGACAAGAAATCAGCCCTCGACAACTTAACCGGCGGAAAATTTTTTTTTTGAAAAAATCCCTAAGCCCCGGGGTCACAATTTCAGGAAAAAACTGACTTTTGGCAATTCACTCTAAAATGGTGCCAAACGCTTGAAAATGCTCCCCTGAAAGGTTTGGCGATGGAAACAGAAGGCTTTTTATCACAGGACAAGAAATCAGCCCTCGACAACTTAACCGGCGGAAAAAGATTTTTTTGAAAAAATCCCTAAGCCCCGAGTTCACAATTTCAGCAAAAATCTGACTTTTGGCAATTCACTCAAAAATGGTGCCAAACGCTTGAAAATGCTCCCCTGAAAGGTTTGGCGATGGAAACAGAAGGCTTTTTATCACAGGACAAGAAATCAGCCCTCGACAACTTAACCGGCCAAAATTTTTTTTTTTTGAAAAAAATCCCTAAGCCCCGGGGTCACAATTTCAGCAAAAATCTGACTTTTGGCAATTCACTCAAAAATGGTGCCAAACGCTTGAAAATGCTCCCCTGAAAGGTTTGGCGATGGAAACAGAAGGCTTTTTATCACAGGAGAAGAAATCAGCCCTCGACTACTTAACCGGCGGAAATTTTTTTTTTTTGAAAAAATCCCTAAGCCCCGGGGTCACAATTTCAGCAAAAATCTGACTTTTGGCAATTCACTCAAAAATGGTGCCAAACGACTTGAAAATGCTCCCCTGAAAGGTTTGGCGATGGAAACAGAAGGCTTTTTATCACAGGACAAGAAATCAGCCCTTGACAACTTAACCGGCGGAAAAAGATTTTTTTGAAAAAATCCCAAAGCCCCAGGGTCACAATTTCAGCAAAAATCTGACTTTTAGCAAGTCACTCAAAAATGGTGCCAAACGCTTCCAAATGCTCCCCTGAAAGGTTTGGCGATGGAAACAGAAGGCTTTTTATCACAGGACAAGAAATCAGCCCTCGACAACTTAACCGGCGGAAAAAGATTTTTTTGAAAAAATCCCAAAGCCCCGGGGTCACAATTTCAGCAAAAATCTGACTTTTAGCAAGTCACTCAAAAATGGTGCCAAACGCTTCCAAATGCTCCCCTGAAAGGTTTGGCGATGGAAACAGAAGGCTTTTTATCACAGGACAAGAAATCAGCCCTCGACAACTTAACCGGCGGAAAATTTTTTTTTTGAAAAAATCCCTATGCCCCGGGGTCACAATTTCAGTAAAAATCTGACTTTTGGCAATTAACTCAAAAATGGTGCCAAATGCTTGTAAATGCGCCCCTGAAAGGTTTGGCGATGGAAACAGAAGGCTTTTTATCACAGGAGAAGAAATCAGCCCTCGACAACTTAACCGGCAGAATTTATTTTTTTTGAAAAAATCCCTAAGCGCCGGGGTCAGAATTTCAGCAAAAATCTGACTTTTGGCAATTCACTCAAAAATGGTGCCAAACGCTTGAAAATGCTCCCCTGAAAGCTTTGGCGATGGAAACAGAAGGCTTTTTATCACAGGAGAAGAAATCAGCCCTCGACAACTTAACCGGCGGAAAATTTTTTTTTTGAAAAAATCCCTAAGCCCCGGGGTCACAATTTCAGCAAAAATCTGACTTTTGGCAATTCACTCAAAAATGGTGCCAAACGCTTGTAAATGCGCCCCTGAAAGGTTTGGCGATGGAAACAGAAGGCTTTTTATCACAGGAGAAGAAATCAGCCCTCGATAACTTAAGCGGCAGAATTTTTTTTTTTTGAAAAAATCCCTAAGCCCCGGGGTCACAATTTCAGCAAAAATCTGACTTTTGGCAATTCACTCAAAAATGGTGCCAAACGCTTGAAAATGCTCCCCTGAAAGGTTTGGCGATGGAAACAGAAGGCTTTTTATCACAGGAGAAGAAATCAGCCCTCGACTACTTAACCGGCGGAAATTTTTTTTTTTTGAAAAAATCCCTAAGCCCCGGGGTCACAATTTCAGCAAAAATCTGACTTTTGGCAATTCACTCAAAAATGGTGCCAAACGACTTGAAAATGCTCCCCTGAAAGGTTTGGCGATGGAAACAGAAGGCTTTTTATCACAGGAAAAGAAATCAGCCCTCGACAACTTAACCGGCGGAAATTTTTTTTTTTGAAAAAATCCCTAAGCCCCGGGGTCACAATTTCAGCAAAAATCTGACTTTTGGCAATTCACTCAAAAATGGTGCCAAACGCTTGAAAATGCTCCCCTGAAAGGTTTGGCGATGGAAACAGAAGGCTTTTTATCACAGGACAAGAAATCAGCCCTCGACAACTTAACCGGCGGAAATTTTTTTTTTTGAAAAAATCCCTAAGCCCCGGGGTCACAATTTCATTAAAAAACTGACTTTTGGCAATTCACTCAAAAATGGTGCCAAACGCTTGTAAATGCTCCCCTGAAAGGTTTGGCGATGGAAACAGAAGGCTTTTTATCACAGGACAAGAAATCATCCCTCGACAACTTAACTGGCGGAAAAAGATTTTTTTGAAAAAATCCCTAAGCCCCGAGTTCACAATTTCAGCAAAAATCTGACTTTTGGCAATTCACTCAAAAATGGTGCCAAACGCTTGAAAATGCTCCCCTGAAAGGTTTGGCGATGGAAACAGAAGGCTTTTTATCACAGGACAAGAAATCAGCCCTCGACAACTTAACCGGCGGAAATTTTTTTTTTTTGAAAAAATCTCTAAGCCCCGGGGTCTCAATTTCAGGAAAAATCTGACTTTTGGCAATTCACTCAAAAATGGTGCCAAACGCTTGAAAATGCTCCCCTGAAAGGTTTGGCGATGGAAACAGAAGGCTTTTTATCACAGGACAAGAAATCAGCCCTCGACAACTTAACCGGCGGAAAATTTTTTTTTTGAAAAAATCCCTAAGCCCCGGGGTCACAATTTCAGGAAAAAACTGACTTTTGGCAATTCACTCTAAAATGGTGCCAAACGCTTGAAAATGCTCCCCTGAAAGGTTTGGCGATGGAAACAGAAGGCTTTTTATCACAGGACAAGAAATCAGCCCTCGACAACTTAACCGGCGGAAAAAGATTTTTTTGAAAAAATCCCTAAGCCCCGAGTTCACAATTTCAGCAAAAATCTGACTTTTGGCAATTCACTCAAAAATGGTGCCAAACGCTTGAAAATGCTCCCCTGAAAGGTTTGGCGATGGAAACAGAAGGCTTTTTATCACAGGACAAGAAATCAGCCCTCGACAACTTAACCGGCGGAAATTTTTTTTTTTGAAAAAATCCCTAAGCCCCGGGGTCACAATTTCAGCAAAAATCTGACTTTTGGCAATTCACTCAAAAATGGTGCCAAACGCTTGAAAATGCTCCCCTGAAAGGTTTGGCGATGGAAACAGAAGGCTTTTTATCACAGGACAAGAAATCAGCCCTCGACAACTTAACCGGCGGAAATTTTTTTTTTTGAAAAAATCCCTAAGCCCCGGGGTCACAATTTCATTAAAAAACTGACTTTTGGCAATTCACTCAAAAATGGTGCCAAACGCTTGTAAATGCTCCCCTGAAAGGTTTGGCGATGGAAACAGAAGGCTTTTTATCACAGGACAAGAAATCATCCCTCGACAACTTAACTGGCGGAAAAAGATTTTTTTGAAAAAATCCCTAAGCCCCGAGGTCACAATTTCAGCAAAAATCTGACTTTTGGCAATTCACTCAAAAATGGTGCCAAACGCTTGAAAATGCTCCCCTGAAAGGTTTGGCGATGGAAACAGAAGGCTTTTTATCACAGGACAAGAAATCAGCCCTCGACAACTTAACCGGCGGAAATTTTTTTTTTTTGAAAAAATCCCTAAGCCCCGGGGTCTCAATTTCAGGAAAAATCTGACTTTTGGCAATTCACTCAAAAATGGTGCCAAACGCTTGAAAATGCTCCCCTGAAAGGTTTGGCGATGGAAACAGAAGGCTTTTTATCACAGGACAAGAAATCAGCCCTCGACAACTTAACCGGCGGAAAATTTTTTTTTTGAAAAAATCCCTAAGCCCCGGGGTCACAATTTCAGGAAAAAACTGACTTTTGGCAATTCACTCTAAAATGGTGCCAAACGCTTGAAAATGCTCCCCTGAAAGGTTTGGCGATGGAAACAGAAGGCTTTTTATCACAGGACAAGAAATCAGCCCTCGACAACTTAACCGGCGGAAAAAGATTTTTTTGAAAAAATCCCTAAGCCCCGAGGTCACAATTTCAGCAAAAATCTGACTTTTGGCAATTCACTCAAAAATGGTGCCAAACGCTTGAAAATGCTCCCCTGAAAGGTTTGGCGATGGAAACAGAAGGCTTTTTATCACAGGACAAGAAATCAGCCCTCGACAACTTAACCGGCCAAAATTTTTTTTTTTTGAAAAAAATCCCAAAGCCCCGGGGTCACAATTTCAGCAAAAATCTGACTTTTGGCAATTCACTCAAAAATGGTGCCAAACGCTTGTAAATGCGCCCCTGAAAGGTTTGGCGATGGAAACAGAAGGCTTTTTATCACAGGAGAAGAAATCAGCCCTCGACAACTTAACCGGCAGAATTTATTTTTTTGAAAAAATCCCTAAGCCCCGGGGTCACAATTTCAGCAAAAATCTGACTTTTGGCAATTCACTCAAAAATGGTGCCAAACGCTTGAAAATGCTCCCCTGAAAGGTTTGGCGATGGAAACAGAAGGCTTTTTATCACAGGAGAAGCAATCAGCCCTCGACTACTTAACCGGCGGAAATTTTTTTTTTTGAAAAAATCCCTAAGCCCCGGGGTCACAATTTCAGTAAAAATCTGACTTTTGGCAATTAACTCAAAAATGGTGCCAAACGCTTGTAAATGCGCCCCTGAAAGGTTTGGCGATGGAAACAGAAGGCTTTTTATCACAGGAGAAGAAATCAGCCCTCGACAACTTAACCGGCAGAATTTTTTTTTTTTGAAAAAATCCCTAAGCGCCGGGGTCAGAATTTCAGCAAAAATCTGACTTTTGGCAATTCACTCAAAAATGGTGCCAAACGCTTGAAAATGCTCCCCTGAAAGCTTTGGCGATGGAAACAGAAGGCTTTTTATCACAGGAGAAGAAATCAGCCCTCGACAACTTAACCGGCGGAAAATTTTTTTTTTGAAAAAATCCCTAAGCCCCGGGGTCACAATTTCAGCAAAAATCTGACTTTTGGCAATTCACTCAAAAATGGTGCCAAACGCTTGTAAATGCGCCCCTGAAAGGTTTGGCGATGGAAACAGAAGGCTTTTTATCACAGGAGAAGAAATCAGCCCTCGATAACTTAAGCGGCAGAATTTTTTTTTTTTGAAAAAATCCCTAAGCCCCGGGGTCACAATTTCAGGAAAAAACTGACTTTTGGCAATTCACTCAAAAATGGTGCCAAATGCTTGTAAATGCTCCCCTGAAAGGTTTGGCGATGGAAACAGAAGGCTTTTTATCACAGGACAAGAAATCAGCCCTCGACAACTTAACCGGCGGAAAAAGATTTTTTTGAAAAAATCCCTAAGCCCCGAGGTCACAATTTCAGCAAAAATCTGACTTTTGGCAATTCACTCAAAAATGGTGCCAAACGCTTGAAAATGCTCCCCTGAAAGGTTTGGCGATGGAAACAGAAGGCTTTTTATCACAGGACAAGAAATCAGCCCTCGACAACTTAACCGGCGGAATTTTTTTTTTTTTGAAAAAAATCCCAAAGCCCCGGGGTCACAATTTCAGCAAAAATCAGACTTTTGGCAATTCACTCAAAAATGGTGCCAAACGCTTGTAAATGCGCCCCTGAAAGGTTTGGCGATGGAAACAGAAGGCTTTTTATCACAGGAGAAGAAATCAGCCCTCGACAACTTAACCGGCAGAATTTTTTTTTTTTTGAAAAAATCCCTAAGCCCCGGGGTCACAATTTCAGCAAAAATCTGACTTTCGGCAATTCACTCAAAAATGGTGCCAAACGATTGAAAATGCTCCCCTGAAAGGTTTGGCGATGAAAACAGAAGGCTTTTTATCACAGGACAAGAAATCAGCCCTCGACAACTTAACCGGCGGAAAAAGATTTTTTTGAAAAAATCCCTAAGCCCCGGGGTCACAATTTCAGCAAAAATCTGACTTTTGGCAATTCACTCAAAAATGGTGCCAAACGCTTGAAAATGCTCCCCTGAAAGGTTTGGCGATGGAAACAGAAGGCTTTTTATCACAGGACAAGAAATCAGCCCTCGACAACCTAACCGGCGGAAATTATTTTTTTTGAAAAAATCCCTAAGCCCCGGGGTCACAATTTCAGCAAAAATCTGACTTTTGGCAATTCACTCAAAAATGGTGCCAAACGCTTGAAAATGCTCCCCTGAAAGGTTTGGCGATGGAAACAGAAGGCTTTTTATCACAGGACAAGAAATCAGCCCTTGACAACTTAACCGGCGGAAAAAGATTTTTTTGAAAAAATCCCAAAGCCCCAGGGTCACAATTTCAGCAAAAATCTGACTTTTAGCAAGTCACTCAAAAATGGTGCCAAACGCTTCCAAATGCTCCACTGAAAGGTTTGGAGATGGAAACAGAAGGCTTTTTATCACAGGACAAGAAATCAGCCCTCGACAACTTAACCGGCGGAAAATTTTTTTTTGGAAAAAATCCCTAAGCCCCGGGGTCACAATTTCAGTAAAAATCTGACTTTTGGCAATTCACTCAAAAATGGTGCCAAACACTTGTAAATGCGCCCCTGAAAGGTTTGGCGATGGAAACAGAAGGCTTTTTATCACAGGAGAAGAAATCAGCCCTCGACAACTTAACCGGCAGAATTTTTTTTTTTTGAAAAAATCCCTAAGCCCCGGGGTCAGAATTTCAGCAAAAATCTGACTTTTGGCAATTCACTCAAAAATGGTGCCAAACGCTTGAAAATGCTCCCCTGAAAGGTTTGGCGATGGAAACAGAAGGCTTTTTATCACAGGACAAGAAATCAGCCCTCGACAACTTAACCGGCGGAAATTTTTTTTTTTTGAAAAAAATCCCAAAGCCCCGGGGTCACAATTTCAGCAAAAATCAGACTTTTGGCAATTCACTCAAAAATGGTGCCAAACGCTTGTAAATGCGCCCCTGAAAGGTTTGGCGATGGAAACAGAAGGCTTTTTATCACAGGAGAAGAAATCAGCCCTCGACAACTTAACCGGCAGAATTTTTTTTTTTTGAAAAAATCCCTAAGCCCCGGGGTCACAATTTCAGCAAAAATCTGACTTTCGGCAATTCACTCAAAAATGGTGCCAAACGATTGAAAATGCTCCCCTGAAAGGTTTGGCGATGAAAACAGAAGGCTTTTTATCACAGGACAAGAAATCAGCCCTCGACAACTTAACCGGCGGAAAAAGATTTTTTTGAAAAAATCCCTAAGCCCCGGGGTCACAATTTCAGCAAAAATCTGACTTTTGGCAATTCACTCAAAAATGGTGCCAAACGCTTGAAAATGCTCCCCTGAAAGGTTTGGCGATGGAAACAGAAGGCTTTTTATCACAGGACAAGAAATCAGCCCTCGACAACCTAACCGGCGGAAATTATTTTTTTTGAAAAAATCCCTAAGCCCCGGGGTCACAATTTCAGCAAAAATCTGACTTTTGGCAATTCACTTAAAAATGGTGCCAAACGCTTGAAAATGCTCCCCTGAAAGGTTTGGCGATGGAAACAGAAGGCTTTTTATCACAGGACAAGAAATCAGCCCTTGACAACTTAACCGGCGGAAAAAGATTTTTTTGAAAAAATCCCTAAGCCCCAGGGTCACAATTTCAGCAAAAATCTGACTTTTAGCAAGTCACTCAAAAATGGTGCCAAACGCTTCCAAATGCTCCCCTGAAAGGTTTGGCGATGGAAACAGAAGGCTTTTTATCACAGGACAAGAAATCAGCCCTCGACAACTTAACCGGCGGAAAATTTTTTTTTGGAAAAAATCCCTAAGCCCCGGGGTCACAATTTCAGTAAAAATCTGACTTTTGGCAATTCACTCAAAAATGGTGCCAAACACTTGTAAATGCGCCCCTGAAAGGTTTGGCGATGGAAACAGAAGGCTTTTTATCACAGGAGAAGAAATCAGCCCTCGACAACTTAACCGGCAGAATTTTTTTTTTTTGAAAAAATCCCTAAGCCCCGGGGTCACAATTTCAGCAAAAATCTGACTTTCGGCAATTCACTCAAAAATGGTGCCAAACGATTGAAAATGCTCCCCTGAAAGGTTTGGCGATGAAAACAGAAGGCTTTTTATCACAGGACAAGAAATCAGCCCTCGACAACTTAACCGGCGGAAAAAGATTTTTTTGAAAAAATCCCTAAGCCCCGGGGTCACAATTTCAGCAAAAATCTGACTTTTGGCAATTCACTCAAAAATGGTGCCAAACGCTTGAAAATGCTCCCCTGAAAGGTTTGGCGATGGAAACAGAAGGCTTTTTATCACAGGACAAGAAATCAGCCCTCGACAACCTAACCGGCGGAAATTATTTTTTTTGAAAAAATCCCTAAGCCCCGGGGTCACAATTTCAGCAAAAATCTGACTTTTGGCAATTCACTTAAAAATGGTGCCAAACGCTTGAAAATGCTCCCCTGAAAGGTTTGGCGATGGAAACAGAAGGCTTTTTATCACAGGACAAGAAATCAGCCCTTGACAACTTAACCGGCGGAAAAAGATTTTTTTGAAAAAATCCCTAAGCCCCAGGGTCACAATTTCAGCAAAAATCTGACTTTTAGCAAGTCACTCAAAAATGGTGCCAAACGCTTCCAAATGCTCCCCTGAAAGGTTTGGCGATGGAAACAGAAGGCTTTTTATCACAGGACAAGAAATCAGCCCTCGACAACTTAACCGGCGGAAAATTTTTTTTTGGAAAAAATCCCTAAGCCCCGGGGTCACAATTTCAGTAAAAATCTGACTTTTGGCAATTCACTCAAAAATGGTGCCAAACACTTGTAAATGCGCCCCTGAAAGGTTTGGCGATGGAAACAGAAGGCTTTTTATCACAGGAGAAGAAATCAGCCCTCGACAACTTAACCGGCAGAATTTTTTTTTTTTGAAAAAATCCCTAAGCCCCGGGGTCAGAATTTCAGCAAAAATCTGACTTTTGGCAATTCACTCAAAAATGGTGCCAAACGCTTGAAAATGCTCCCCTGAAAGGTTTGGCGATGGAAACAGAAGGCTTTTTATCACAGGAGAAGAAATCAGCCCTCGACAACTTAACCGGCGGAAATTTTTTTTTTTGAAAAAATCCCTAAGCCCCGGAGTCACAATTTCAGCAAAAATCTGACTTTTGGCAATTCACTCAAAAATGGTGCCAAACGCTTGAAAATGCTCCCCTGAAAGGTTTGGCGATGGAAACAGAAGGCTTTTTATCACAGGACAAGAAATCAGCCCTCGACAACTTAACCGGCGGAAAAAGATTTTTTTGAAAAAATCCCAAAGCCCCGGGGTCACAATTTCAGCAAAAATCTGACTTTTAGCAAGTCACTCAAAAATGGTGCCAAACGCTTCCAAATGCTCCCCTGAAAGGTTTGGCGATGGAAACAGAAGGCTTTTTATCACAGGACAAGAAATCAGCCCTCGACAACTTAACCGGCGGAAAATTTTTTTTTTGAAAAAATCCCTATGCCCCGGGGTCACAATTTCAGTAAAAATCTGACTTTTGGCAATTAACTCAAAAATGGTGCCAAACGCTTGTAAATGCGCCCCTGAAAGGTTTGGCGATGGAAACAGAAGGCTTTTTATCACAGGAGAAGAAATCAGCCCGCGACAACTTAACCGGCAGAATTTTTTTTTTTTGAAAAAATCCCTAAGCGCCGGGGTCAGAATTTCAGCAAAAATCTGACTTTTGGCAATTCACTCAAAAATGGTGCCAAACGCTTGAAAATGCTCCCCTGAAAGCTTTGGCGATGGAAACAGAAGGCTTTTTATCACAGGAGAAGAAATCAGCCCTCGACAACTTAACCGGCGGAAAATTTTTTTTTTGAAAAAATCCCTAAGCCCCGGGGTCACAATTTTAGCAAAAATCTGACTTTTGGCAATTCACTCAAAAATGGTGTCAAACGCTTGTAAATGCGCCCCTGAAAGGTTTGGCGATGGAAACAGAAGGCTTTTTATCACAGGAGAAGAAATCAGCCCTCGATAACTTAAGCGGCAGAATTTTTTTTTTTTGAAAAAATCCCTAAGCCCCGGGGTCACAATTTCAGCAAAAATCTGACTTTTGGCAATTCACTCAAAAATGGTGCCAAACGCTTGAAAATGCTCCCCTGAAAGGTTTGGCGATGGAAACAGAAGGCTTTTTATCACAGGAGAAGAAATCAGCCCTCGACTACTTAACCGGCGGAAATTTTTTTTTTTTGAAAAAATCCCTAAGCCCCGGGGTCACAATTTCAGCAAAAATCTGACTTTTGGCAATTCACTCAAAAATGGTGCCAAACGACTTGAAAATGCTCCCCTGAAAGGTTTGGCGATGGAAACAGAAGGCTTTTTATCACAGGAAAAGAAATCAGCCCTCGACAACTTAACCGGCGGAAATTTTTTTTTTTGAAAAAATCCCTAAGCCCCGGGGTCACAATTTCAGCAAAAATCTGACTTTTGGCAATTCACTCAAAAATGGTGCCAAACGCTTGAAAATGCTCCCCTGAAAGGTTTGGCGATGGAAACAGAAGGCTTTTTATCACAGGACAAGAAATCAGCCCTCGACAACTTAACCGGCGGAAATTTTTTTTTTTGAAAAAATCCCTAAGCCCCGGGGTCACAATTTCATTAAAAAACTGACTTTTGGCAATTCACTCAAAAATGGTGCCAAACGCTTGTAAATGCTCCCCTGAAAGGTTTGGCGATGGAAACAGAAGGCTTTTTATCACAGGACAAGAAATCATCCCTCGACAACTTAACTGGCGGAAAAAGATTTTTTTGAAAAAATCCCTAAGCCCCGAGGTCACAATTTCAGCAAAAATCTGACTTTTGGCAATTCACTCAAAAATGGTGCCAAACGCTTGAAAATGCTCCCCTGAAAGGTTTGGCGATGGAAACAGAAGGCTTTTTATCACAGGACAAGAAATCAGCCCTCGACAACTTAACCGGCGGAAATTTTTTTTTTTTGAAAAAATCTCTAAGCCCCGGGGTCTCAATTTCAGGAAAAATCTGACTTTTGGCAATTCACTCAAAAATGGTGCCAAACGCTTGAAAATGCTCCCCTGAAAGGTTTGGCGATGGAAACAGAAGGCTTTTTATCACAGGACAAGAAATCAGCCCTCGATAACTTAACCGGCGGAAAATTTTTTTTTTGAAAAAATCCCTAAGCCCCGGGGTCACAATTTCAGGAAAAAACTGACTTTTGGCAATTCACTCTAAAATGGTGCCAAACGCTTGAAAATGCTCCCCTGAAAGGTTTGGCGATGGAAACAGAAGGCTTTTTATCACAGGACAAGAAATCAGCCCTCGACAACTTAACCGGCGGAAAAAGATTTTTTTGAAAAAATCCGTAAGCCCCGAGGTCACAATTTCAGCAAAAATCTGACTTTTGGCAATTCACTCAAAAATGGTGCCAAACGCTTGAAAATGCTCCCCTGAAAGGTTTGGCGATGGAAACAGAAGGCTTTTTATCACAGGAGAAGAAATCAGCCCTCGACTACTTAACCGGCGGAAATTTTTTTTTTTTGAAAAAATCCCTAAGCCCCGGGGTCACAATTTCAGCAAAAATCTGACTTTTGGCAATTCACTCAAAAATGGTGCCAAACGACTTGAAAATGCTCCCCTGAAAGGTTTGGCGATGGAAACAGAAGGCTTTTTATCACAGGAAAAGAAATCAGCCCTCGACAACTTAACCGGCGGAAATTTTTTTTTTGAAAAAATCCCTAAGCCCCGGGGTCACAATTTCAGCAAAAATCTGACTTTTGGCAATTCACTCAAAAATGGTGCCAAACGCTTGAAAATGCTCCCCTGAAAGGTTTGGCGATGGAAACAGAAGGCTTTTTATCACAGGACAAGAAATCAGCCCTCGACAACTTAACCGGCGGAAATTTTTTTTTTTGAAAAAATCCCTAAGCCCCGGGGTCACAATTTCATTAAAAAACTGACTTTTGGCAATTCACTCAAAAATGGTGCCAAACGCTTGTAAATGCTCCCCTGAAAGGTTTGGCGATGGAAACAGAAGGCTTTTTATCACAGGACAAGAAATCATCCCTCGACAACTTAACTGGCGGAAAAAGATTTTTTTGAAAAAATCCCTAAGCCCCGAGGTCACAATTTCAGCAAAAATCTGACTTTTGGCAATTCACTCAAAAATGGTGCCAAACGCTTGAAAATGCTCCCCTGAAAGGTTTGGCGATGGAAACAGAAGGCTTTTTATCACAGGACAAGAAATCAGCCCTCGACAACTTAACCGGCGGAAATTTTTTTTTTTTGAAAAAATCCCTAAGCCCCGGGGTCTCAATTTCAGGAAAAATCTGACTTTTGGCAATTCACTCAAAAATGGTGCCAAACGCTTGAAAATGCTCCCCTGAAAGGTTTGGCGATGGAAACAGAAGGCTTTTTATCACAGGACAAGAAATCAGCCCTCGACAACTTAACCGGCGGAAAATTTTTTTTTTGAAAAAATCCCTAAGCCCCGGGGTCACAATTTCAGGAAAAAACTGACTTTTGGCAATTCACTCTAAAATGGTGCCAAACGCTTGAAAATGCTCCCCTGAAAGGTTTGGCGATGGAAACAGAAGGCTTTTTATCACAGGACAAGAAATCAGCCCTCGACAACTTAACCGGCGGAAAAAGATTTTTTTGAAAAAATCCCTAAGCCCCGAGGTCACAATTTCAGCAAAAATCTGACTTTTGGCAATTCACTCAAAAATGGTGCCAAACGCTTGAAAATGCTCCCCTGAAAGGTTTGGCGATGGAAACAGAAGGCTTTTTATCACAGGACAAGAAATCAGCCCTCGACAACTTAACCGGCCAAAATTTTTTTTTTTTGAAAAAAATCCCAAAGCCCCGGGGTCACAATTTCAGCAAAAATCTGACTTTTGGCAATTCACTCAAAAATGGTGCCAAACGCTTGTAAATGCGCCCCTGAAAGGTTTGGCGATGGAAACAGAAGGCTTTTTATCACAGGAGAAGAAATCAGCCCTCGACAACTTAACCGGCAGAATTTATTTTTTTGAAAAAATCCCTAAGCCCCGGGGTCACAATTTCAGCAAAAATCTGACTTTTGGCAATTCACTCAAAAATGGTGCCAAACGCTTGAAAATGCTCCCCTGAAAGGTTTGGCGATGGAAACAGAAGGCTTTTTATCACAGGAGAAGCAATCAGCCCTCGACTACTTAACCGGCGGAAATTTTTTTTTTTGAAAAAATCCCTAAGCCCCGGGGTCACAATTTCAGCAAAAATCTGACTTTTGGCAATTCACTCAAAAATGGTGCCAAACGCTTGAAAATGCTCCCCTGAAAGGTTTGGCGATGGAAACAGAAGGCTTTTTATCACAGGACAAGAAATCAGCCCTCGACAACTTAACCGGCGGAAAATTTTTTTTTTGAAAAAATCCCTAAGCCCCGGGGTCACAATTTCAGGAAAAAACTGACTTTTGGCAATTCACTCAAAAATGGTGCCAAATGCTTGTAAATGCTCCCCTGAAAGGTTTGGCGATGGAAACAGAAGGCTTTTTATCACAGGACAAGAAATCAGCCCTCGACAACTTAACCGGCGGAAAAAGATTTTTTTGAAAAAATCCCTAAGCCCCGGGGTCACAATTTCAGCAAAAATCTGACTTTTGGCAATTCACTCAAAAATGGTGCCAAACGCTTGAAAATGCTCCCCTGAAAGGTTTGGCGATGGAAACAGAAGGCTTTTTATCACAGGACAAGAAATCAGCCCTCGACAACCTAACCGGCGGAAATTATTTTTTTTGAAAAAATCCCTAAGCCCCGGGGTCACAATTTCAGCAAAAATCTGACTTTTGGCAATTCACTCAAAAATGGTGCCAAACGCTTGAAAATGCTCCCCTGAAAGGTTTGGCGATGGAAACAGAAGGCATTTTATCACAGGACAAGAAATCAGCCCTTGACAACTTAACCGGCGGAAAAAGATTTTTTTGAAAAAATCCCAAAGCCCCAGGGTCACAATTTCAGCAAAAATCTGACTTTTAGCAAGTCACTCAAAAATGGTGCCAAACGCTTCCAAATGCTCCCCTGAAAGGTTTGGCGATGGAAACAGAAGGCTTTTTATCACAGGACAAGAAATCAGCCCTCGACAACTTAACCGGCGGAAAAAGATTTTTTTGAAAAAATCCCAAAGCCCCGGGGTCACAATTTGAGCAAAAATCTGACTTTTAGCAAGTCACTCAAAAATGGTGCCAAACGCTTCCAAATGCTCCCCTGAAAGGTTTGGCGATGGAAACAGAAGGCTTTTTATCACAGGACAAGAAATCAGCCCTCGACAACTTAACCGGCGGAAAATTTTTTTTTTGAAAAAATCCCTATGCCCCGGGGTCACAATTTCAGTAAAAATCTGACTTTTGGCAATTAACTCAAAAATGGTGCCAAATGCTTGTAAATGCGCCCCTGAAAGGTTTGGCGATGGAAACAGAAGGCTTTTTATCACAGGAGAAGAAATCAGCCCTCGACAACTTAACCGGCAGAATTTTTTTTTTTTGAAAAAATCCCTAAGCGCCGGGGTCAGAATTTCAGCAAAAATCTGACTTTTGGCAATTCACTCAAAAATGGTGCCAAACGCTTGAAAATGCTCCCCTGAAAGCTTTGGCGATGGAAACAGAAGGCTTTTTATCACAGGAGAAGAAATCAGCCCTCGACAACTTAACCGGCGGAAAATTTTTTTTTTGAAAAAATCCCTAAGCCCCGGGGTCACAATTTCAGCAAAAATCTGACTTTTGGCAATTCACTCAAAAATGGTGCCAAACGCTTGTAAATGCGCCCCTGAAAGGTTTGGCGATGGAAACAGAAGGCTTTTTATCACAGGAGAAGAAATCAGCCCTCGATAACTTAAGCGGCAGAATTTTTTTTTTTTGAAAAAATCCCTAAGCCCCGGGGTCACAATTTCAGCAAAAATCTGACTTTTGGCAATTCACTCAAAAATGGTGCCAAACGCTTGAAAATGCTCCCCTGAAAGGTTTGGCGATGGAAACAGAAGGCTTTTTATCACAGGAGAAGAAATCAGCCCTCGACTACTTAACCGGCGGAAATTTTTTTTTTTTGAAAAAATCCCTAAGCCCCGGGGTCACAATTTCAGCAAAAATCTGACTTTTGGCAATTCACTCAAAAATGGTGCCAAACGACTTGAAAATGCTCCCCTGAAAGGTTTGGCGATGGAAACAGAAGGCTTTTTATCACAGGACAAGAAATCAGCCCTCGACAACTTAACCGGCGGAAATTTTTTTTTTTGAAAAAATCCCTAAGCCCCGGGGTCACAATTTCATTAAAAAACTGACTTTTGGCAATTCACTCAAAAATGGTGCCAAACGCTTGTAAATGCTCCCCTGAAAGGTTTGGCGATGGAAACAGAAGGCTTTTTATCACAGGACAAGAAATCATCCCTCGACAACTTAACTGGCGGAAAAAATTTTTTTTCAAAAAATCCCTAAGCCCCGAGGTCACAATTTCAGCAAAAATCTGACTTTTGGCAATTCACTCAAAAATGGTGCCAAACGCTTGAAAATGCTCCCCTGAAAGGTTTGGCGATGGAAACAGAAGGCTTTTTATCACAGGACAAGAAATCAGCCCTCGACAACTTAACCGGCGGAAATTTTTTTTTTTTGAAAAAATCTCTAAGCCCCGGGGTCTCAATTTCAGGAAAAATCTGACTTTTGGCAATTCACTCAAAAATGGTGCCAAACGCTTGAAAATGCTCCCCTGAAAGGTTTGGCGATGGAAACAGAAGGCTTTTTATCACAGGACAAGAAATCAGCCCTCGACAACTTAACCGGCGGAAAATTTTTTTTTTGAAAAAATCCCTAAGCCCCGGGGTCACAATTTCAGGAAAAAACTGACTTTTGGCAATTCACTCTAAAATGGTGCCAAACGCTTGAAAATGCTCCCCTGAAAGGTTTGGCGATGGAAACAGAAGGCTTTTTATCACAGGACAAGAAATCAGCCCTCGACAACTTAACCGGCGGAAAAAGATTTTTTTGAAAAAATCCCTAAGCCCCGAGTTCACAATTTCAGCAAAAATCTGACTTTTGGCAATTCACTCAAAAATGGTGCCAAACGCTTGAAAATGCTCCCCTGAAAGGTTTGGCGATGGAAACAGAAGGCTTTTTATCACAGGACAAGAAATCAGCCCTCGACAACTTAACCGGCAAAATTTTTTTTTTTTGAAAAAAATCCCTAAGCCCCGGGGTCACAATTTCAGCAAAAATCTGACTTTTGGCAATTCACTCAAAAATGGTGCCAAACGCTTGAAAATGCTCCCCTGAAAGGTTTGGCGATGGAAACAGAAGGCTTTTTATCACAGGAGAAGAAATCAGCCCTCGACTACTTAACCGGCGGAAATTTTTTTTTTTTGAAAAAATCCCTAAGCCCCGGGGTCACAATTTCAGCAAAAATCTGACTTTTGGCAATTCACTCAAAAATGGTGCCAAACGACTTGAAAATGCTCCCCTGAAAGGTTTGGCGATGGAAACAGAAGGCTTTTTATCACAGGACAAGAAATCAGCCCTTGACAACTTAACCGGCGGAAAAAGATTTTTTTGAAAAAATCCCAAAGCCCCAGGGTCACAATTTCAGCAAAAATCTGACTTTTAGCAAGTCACTCAAAAATGGTGCCAAACGCTTCCAAATGCTCCCCTGAAAGGTTTGGCGATGGAAACAGAAGGCTTTTTATCACAGGACAAGAAATCAGCCCTCGACAACTTAACCGGCGGAAAAAGATTTTTTTGAAAAAATCCCAAAGCCCCGGGGTCACAATTTCAGCAAAAATCTGACTTTTAGCAAGTCACTCAAAAATGGTGCCAAACGCTTCCAAATGCTCCCCTGAAAGGTTTGGCGATGGAAACAGAAGGCTTTTTATCACAGGACAAGAAATCAGCCCTCGACAACTTAACCGGCGGAAAATTTTTTTTTTGAAAAAATCCCTATGCCCCGGGGTCACAATTTCAGTAAAAATCTGACTTTTGGCAATTAACTCAAAAATGGTGCCAAATGCTTGTAAATGCGCCCCTGAAAGGTTTGGCGATGGAAACAGAAGGCTTTTTATCACAGGAGAAGAAATCAGCCCTCGACAACTTAACCGGCAGAATTTATTTTTTTTGAAAAAATCCCTAAGCGCCGGGGTCAGAATTTCAGCAAAAATCTGACTTTTGGCAATTCACTCAAAAATGGTGCCAAACGCTTGAAAATGCTCCCCTGAAAGCTTTGGCGATGGAAACAGAAGGCTTTTTATCACAGGAGAAGAAATCAGCCCTCGACAACTTAACCGGCGGAAAATTTTTTTTTTGAAAAAATCCCTAAGCCCCGGGGTCACAATTTCAGCAAAAATCTGACTTTTGGCAATTCACTCAAAAATGGTGCCAAACGCTTGTAAATGCGCCCCTGAAAGGTTTGGCGATGGAAACAGAAGGCTTTTTATCACAGGAGAAGAAATCAGCCCTCGATAACTTAAGCGGCAGAATTTTTTTTTTTTGAAAAAATCCCTAAGCCCCGGGGTCACAATTTCAGCAAAAATCTGACTTTTGGCAATTCACTCAAAAATGGTGCCAAACGCTTGAAAATGCTCCCCTGAAAGGTTTGGCGATGGAAACAGAAGGCTTTTTATCACAGGAGAAGAAATCAGCCCTCGACTACTTAACCGGCGGAAATTTTTTTTTTTTGAAAAAATCCCTAAGCCCCGGGGTCACAATTTCAGCAAAAATCTGACTTTTGGCAATTCACTCAAAAATGGTGCCAAACGACTTGAAAATGCTCCCCTGAAAGGTTTGGCGATGGAAACAGAAGGCTTTTTATCACAGGAAAAGAAATCAGCCCTCGACAACTTAACCGGCGGAAATTTTTTTTTTTGAAAAAATCCCTAAGCCCCGGGGTCACAATTTCAGCAAAAATCTGACTTTTGGCAATTCACTCAAAAATGGTGCCAAACGCTTGAAAATGCTCCCCTGAAAGGTTTGGCGATGGAAACAGAAGGCTTTTTATCACAGGACAAGAAATCAGCCCTCGACAACTTAACCGGCGGAAATTTTTTTTTTTGAAAAAATCCCTAAGCCCCGGGGTCACAATTTCATTAAAAAACTGACTTTTGGCAATTCACTCAAAAATGGTGCCAAACGCTTGTAAATGCTCCCCTGAAAGGTTTGGCGATGGAAACAGAAGGCTTTTTATCACAGGACAAGAAATCATCCCTCGACAACTTAACTGGCGGAAAAAGATTTTTTTGAAAAAATCCCTAAGCCCCGAGGTCACAATTTCAGCAAAAATCTGACTTTTGGCAATTCACTCAAAAATGGTGCCAAACGCTTGAAAATGCTCCCCTGAAAGGTTTGGCGATGGAAACAGAAGGCTTTTTATCACAGGACAAGAAATCAGCCCTCGACAACTTAACCGGCGGAAATTTTTTTTTTTTGAAAAAATCTCTAAGCCCCGGGGTCTCAATTTCAGGAAAAATCTGACTTTTGGCAATTCACTCAAAAATGGTGCCAAACGCTTGAAAATGCTCCCCTGAAAGGTTTGGCGATGGAAACAGAAGGCTTTTTATCACAGGACAAGAAATCAGCCCTCGACAACTTAACCGGCGGAAAATTTTTTTTTTGAAAAAATCCCTAAGCCCCGGGGTCACAATTTCAGGAAAAAACTGACTTTTGGCAATTCACTCTAAAATGGTGCCAAACGCTTGAAAATGCTCCCCTGAAAGGTTTGGCGATGGAAACAGAAGGCTTTTTATCACAGGACAAGAAATCAGCCCTCGACAACTTAACCGGCGGAAAAAGATTTTTTTGAAAAAATCCCTAAGCCCCGAGTTCACAATTTCAGCAAAAATCTGACTTTTGGCAATTCACTCAAAAATGGTGCCAAACGCTTGAAAATGCTCCCCTGAAAGGTTTGGCGATGGAAACAGAAGGCTTTTTATCACAGGACAAGAAATCAGCCCTCGACAACTTAACCGGCCAAAATTTTTTTTTTTTGAAAAAAATCCCTAAGCCCCGGGGTCACAATTTCAGCAAAAATCTGACTTTTGGCAATTCACTCAAAAATGGTGCCAAACGCTTGAAAATGCTCCCCTGAAAGGTTTGGCGATGGAAACAGAAGGCTTTTTATCACAGGAGAAGAAATCAGCCCTCGACTACTTAACCGGCGGAAATTTTTTTTTTTTGAAAAAATCCCTAAGCCCCGGGGTCACAATTTCAGCAAAAATCTGACTTTTGGCAATTCACTCAAAAATGGTGCCAAACGACTTGAAAATGCTCCCCTGAAAGGTTTGGCGATGGAAACAGAAGGCTTTTTATCACAGGAAAAGAAATCAGCCCTCGACAACTTAACCGGCGGAAATTTTTTTTTTTGAAAAAATCCCTAAGCCCCGGGGTCACAATTTCAGCAAAAATCTGACTTTTGGCAATTCACTCAAAAATGGTGCCAAACGCTTGAAAATGCTCCCCTGAAAGGTTTGGCGATGGAAACAGAAGGCTTTTTATCACAGGACAAGAAATCAGCCCTCGACAACTTAACCGGCGGAAATTTTTTTTTTTGAAAAAATCCCTAAGCCCCGGGGTCACAATTTCATTAAAAAACTGACTTTTGGCAATTCACTCAAAAATGGTGCCAAACGCTTGTAAATGCTCCCCTGAAAGGTTTGGCGATGGAAACAGAAGGCTTTTTATCACAGGACAAGAAATCATCCCTCGACAACTTAACTGGCGGAAAAAGATTTTTTTGAAAAAATCCCTAAGCCCCGAGGTCACAATTTCAGCAAAAATCTGACTTTTGGCAATTCACTCAAAAATGGTGCCAAACGCTTGAAAATGCTCCCCTGAAAGGTTTGGCGATGGAAACAGAAGGCTTTTTATCACAGGACAAGAAATCAGCCCTCGACAACTTAACCGGCGGAAATTTTTTTTTTTTGAAAAAATCCCTAAGCCCCGGGGTCTCAATTTCAGGAAAAATCTGACTTTTGGCAATTCACTCAAAAATGGTGCCAAACGCTTGAAAATGCTCCCCTGAAAGGTTTGGCGATGGAAACAGAAGGCTTTTTATCACAGGACAAGAAATCAGCCCTCGACAACTTAACCGGCGGAAAATTTTTTTTTTGAAAAAATCCCTAAGCCCCGGGGTCACAATTTCAGGAAAAAACTGACTTTTGGCAATTCACTCTAAAATGGTGCCAAACGCTTGAAAATGCTCCCCTGAAAGGTTTGGCGATGGAAACAGAAGGCTTTTTATCACAGGACAAGAAATCAGCCCTCGACAACTTAACCGGCGGAAAAAGATTTTTTTGAAAAAATCCCTAAGCCCCGAGGTCACAATTTCAGCAAAAATCTGACTTTTGGCAATTCACTCAAAAATGGTGCCAAACGCTTGAAAATGCTCCCCTGAAAGGTTTGGCGATGGAAACAGAAGGCTTTTTATCACAGGACAAGAAATCAGCCCTCGACAACTTAACCGGCCAAAATTTTTTTTTTTTGAAAAAAATCCCAAAGCCCCGGGGTCACAATTTCAGCAAAAATCTGACTTTTGGCAATTCACTCAAAAATGGTGCCAAACGCTTGTAAATGCGCCCCTGAAAGGTTTGGCGATGGAAACAGAAGGCTTTTTATCACAGGAGAAGAAATCAGCCCTCGACAACTTAACCGGCAGAATTTATTTTTTTGAAAAAATCCCTAAGCCCCGGGGTCACAATTTCAGCAAAAATCTGACTTTTGGCAATTCACTCAAAAATGGTGCCAAACGCTTGAAAATGCTCCCCTGAAAGGTTTGGCGATGGAAACAGAAGGCTTTTTATCACAGGAGAAGCAATCAGCCCTCGACTACTTAACCGGCGGAAATTTTTTTTTTTGAAAAAATCCCTAAGCCCCGGGGTCACAATTTCAGCAAAAATCTGACTTTTGGCAATTCACTCAAAAATGGTGCCAAACGCTTGAAAATGCTCCCCTGAAAGGTTTGGCGATGGAAACAGAAGGCTTTTTATCACAGGACAAGAAATCAGCCCTCGACAACTTAACCGGCGCAAAATTTTTTTTTTGAAAAAATCCCTAAGCCCCGGGGTCACAATTTCAGGAAAAAACTGACTTTTGGCAATTCACTCAAAAATGGTGCCAAATGCTTGTAAATGCTCCCCTGAAAGGTTTGGCGATGGAAACAGAAGGCTTTTTATCACAGGACAAGAAATCAGGCCTCGACAACTTAACCGGCGGAAAAAGATTTTTTTGAAAAAATCCCTAAGCCCCGGGGTCACAATTTCAGCAAAAATCTGACTTTTGGCAATTCACTCAAAAATGGTGCCAAACGCTTGAAAATGCTACCCTGAAAGGTTTGGCGATGGAAACAGAAGGCTTTTTATCACAGGACAAGAAATCAGCCCTCGACAACCTAACCGGCGGAAATTATTTTTTTTGAAAAAATCCCTAAGCCCCGGGGTCACAATTTCAGCAAAAATCTGACTTTTGGCAATTCACTCAAAAATGGTGCCAAACGCTTGAAAATGCTCCCCTGAAAGGTTTGGCGATGGAAACAGAAGGCTTTTTATCACAGGACAAGAAATCAGCCCTTGACAACTTAACCGGCGGAAAAAGATTTTTTTGAAAAAATCCCAAAGCCCCAGGGTCACAATTTCAGCAAAAATCTGACTTTTAGCAAGTCACTCAAAAATGGTGCCAAACGCTTCCAAATGCTCCCCTGAAAGGTTTGGCGATGGAAACAGAAGGCTTTTTATCACAGGACAAGAAATCAGCCCTCGACAACTTAACCGGCGGAAAATTTTTTTTTGGAAAAAATCCCTAAGCCCCGGGGTCACAATTTCAGTAAAAATCTGACTTTTGGCAATTCACTCAAAAATGGTGCCAAACACTTGTAAATGCGCCCCTGAAAGGTTTGGCGATGGAAACAGAAGGCTTTTTATCACAGGAGAAGAAATCAGCCCTCGACAACTTAACCGGCAGAATTTTTTTTTTTTGAAAAAATCCCTTAGCCCCGGGGTCAGAATTTCAGCAAAAATCTGACTTTTGGCAATTCACTCAAAAATGGTGCCAAACGCTTGAAAATGCTCCCCTGAAAGGTTTGGCGATGGAAACAGAAGGCTTTTTATCACAGGACAAGAAATCAGCCCTCGACAACTTAACCGGCGGAAATTTTTTTTTTTTGAAAAAAATCCCAAAGCCCCGGGGTCACAATTTCAGCAAAAATCAGACTTTTGGCAATTCACTAAAAAATGGTGCCAAACGCTTGTAAATGCGCCCCTGAAAGGTTTGGCGATGGAAACAGAAGGCTTTTTATCACAGGAGAAGAAATCAGCCCTCGACAACTTAACCGGCAGAATTTTTTTTTTTTGAAAAAATCCCTAAGCCCCGGGGTCACAATTTCAGCAAAAATCTGGCTTTCGGCAATTCACTCAAAAATGGTGCCAAACGATTGAAAATGCTCCCCTGAAAGGTTTGGCGATGAAAACAGAAGGCTTTTTATCACAGGACAAGAAATCAGCCCTCGACAACTTAACCGGCGGAAAAAGATTTTTTTGAAAAAATCCCTAAGCCCCGGGGTCACAATTTCAGCAAAAATCTGACTTTTGGCAATTCACTCAAAAATGGTGCCAAACGCTTGAAAATGCTCCCCTGAAAGGTTTGGCGATGGAAACAGAAGGCTTTTTATCACAGGACAAGAAATCAGCCCTCGACAACCTAACCGGCGGAAATTATTTTTTTTGAAAAAATCCCTAAGCCCCGGGGTCACAATTTCAGCAAAAATCTGACTTTTGGCAATTCACTCAAAAATGGTGCCAAACGCTTGAAAATGCTCCCCTGAAATGTTTGGCGATGGAAACAGAAGGCTTTTTATCACAGGACAAGAAATCAGCCCTTGACAACTTAACCGGCGGAAAAAGATTTTTTTGAAAAAATCCCAAAGCCCCAGGGTCACAATTTCAGCAAAAATCTGACTTTTAGCAAGTCACTCAAAAATGGTGCCAAACGCTTCCAAATGCTCCCTTGAAAGGTTTGGCGATGGAAACAGAAGGCTTTTTATCACAGGACAAGAAATCAGCCCTCGACAACTTAACCGGCGGAAATTTTTTTTTTGGAAAAAATCCCTAAGCCCCGGGGTCACAATTTCAGTAAAAATCTGACTTTTGGCAATTCACTCAAAAATGGTGCCAAACACTTGTAAATGCGCCCCTGAAAGGTTTGGCGATGGAAACAGAAGGCTTTTTATCACAGGAGAAGAAATCAGCCCTCGACAACTTAACCGGCAGAATTTTTTTTTTTTGAAAAAATCCCTAAGCCCCGGGGTCCGAATTTCAGCAAAAATCTGACTTTTGGCAATTCACTCAAAAATGGTGCCAAACGCTTGAAAATGCTCCCCTGAAAGGTTTGGCGATGGAAACAGAAGGCTTTTTATCACAGGAGAAGAAATCAGCCCTCGACAACTTAACCGGCGGAAATTTTTTTTTTTGAAAAAATCCCTAAGCCCCGGGGTCACAATTTCAGCAAAAATCTGACTTTTGGCAATTCACTCAAAAATGGTGCCAAACGCTTGAAAATGCTCCCCTGAAAGGTTTGGCGATGGAAACAGAAGGCTTTTTATCACAGGACAAGAAATCAGCCCTCGACAACTTAACCGGCGGAAAAAGATTTTTTTGAAAAAATCCCAAAGCCCCGGGGTCACAATTTCAGCAAAAATCTGACTTTTAGCAAGTCACTCAAAAATGGTGCCAAACGCTTCCAAATGCTCCCCTGAAAGGTTTGGCGATGGAAACAGAAGGCTTTTTATCACAGGACAAGAAATCAGCCCTCGACAACTTAACCGGCGGAAAATTTTTTTTTTGAAAAAATCCCTATGCCCCGGGGTCACAATTTCAGCAAAAATCTGACTTTTGGCAATTAACTCAAAAATGGTGCCAAACGCTTGTAAATGCGCCCCTGAAAGGTTTGGCGATGGAAACAGAAGGCTTTTTATCACAGGAGAAGAAATCAGCCCTCGATAACTTAAGCGGCAGAATTTTTTTTTTTTGAAAAAATCCCTAAGCCCCGGGGTCACAATTTCAGCAAAAATCTGACTTTTGGCAATTCACTCAAAAATGGTGCCAAACGCTTGAAAATGCTCCCCTGAAAGGTTTGGCGATGGAAACAGAAGGCTTTTTATCACAGGAGAAGAAATCAGCCCTCGACTACTTAACCGGCGGAAATTTTTTTTTTTTGAAAAAATCCCTAAGCCCCGGGGTCACAATTTCAGCAAAAATCTGACTTTTGGCAATTCACTCAAAAATGGTGCCAAACGACTTGAAAATGCTCCCCTGAAAGGTTTGGCGATGGAAACAGAAGGCTTTTTATCACAGGAAAAGAAATCAGCCCTCGACAACTTAACCGGCGGAAATTTTTTTTTTTGAAAAAATCCCTAAGCCCCGGGGTCACAATTTCAGCAAAAATCTGACTTTTGGCAATTCACTCAAAAATGGTGCCAAACGCTTGAAAATGCTCCCCTGAAAGGTTTGGCGATGGAAACAGAAGGCTTTTTATCACAGGACAAGAAATCAGCCCTCGACTACTTAACCGGCGGAAATTTTTTTTTTTGAAAAAATCCCTAAGCCCCGGGGTCACAATTTCATTAAAAAACTGACTTTTGGCAATTCACTCAAAAATGGTGCCAAACGCTTGTAAATGCTCCCCTGAAAGGTTTGGCGATGGAAACAGAAGGCTTTTTATCACAGGACAAGAAATCATCCCTCGACAACTTAACTGGCGGAAAAAGATTTTTTTGAAAAAATCCCTAAGCCCCGAGGTCACAATTTCAGCAAAAATCTGACTTTTGGCAATTCACTCAAAAATGGTGCCAAACGCTTGAAAATGCTCCCCTGAAAGGTTTGGCGATGGAAACAGAAGGCTTTTTATCACAGGACAAGAAATCAGCCCTCGACAACTTAACCGGCGGAAATTTTTTTTTTTTGAAAAAATCCCTAAGCCCCGGGGTCTCAATTTCAGGAAAAATCTGACTTTTGGCAATTCACTCAAAAATGGTGCCAAACGCTTGAAAATGCTCCCCTGAAAGGTTTGGCGATGGAAACAGAAGGCTTTTTATCACAGGACAAGAAATCAGCCCTCGACAACTTAACCGGCGGAAAATTTTTTTTTTTAAAAAATCCCTAAGCCCCGGGGTCACAATTTCAGGAAAAAACTGACTTTTGGCAATTCACTCTAAAATGGTGCCAAACGCTTGAAAATGCTCCCCTGAAAGGTTTGGCGATGGAAACAGAAGGCTTTTTATCACAGGACAAGAAATCAGCCCTCGACAACTTAACCGGCGGAAAAAGATTTTTTTGAAAAAATCCCTAAGCCCCGAGGTCACAATTTCAGCAAAAATCTGACTTTTGGCAATTCACTCAAAAATGGTGCCAAACGCTTGAAAATGCTCCCCTGAAAGGTTTGGCGATGGAAACAGAAGGCTTTTTATCACAGGACAAGAAATCAGCCCTCGACAACTTAACCGGCCAAAATTTTTTTTTTTTGAAAAAAATCCCAAAGCCCCGGGGTCACAATTTCAGCAAAAATCTGACTTTTGGCAATTCACTCAAAAATGGTGCCAAACGCTTGTAAATGCGCCCCTGAAAGGTTTGGCGATGGAAACAGAAGGCTTTTTATCACAGGAGAAGCAATCAGCCCTCGACTACTTAACCGGCGGAAATTTTTTTTTTTGAAAAAATCCCTAAGCCCCGGGGTCACAATTTCAGCAAAAATCTGACTTTTGGCAATTCACTCAAAAATGGTGCCAAACGCTTGAAAATGCTCCCCTGAAAGGTTTGGCGATGGAAACAGAAGGCTTTTTATCACAGGACAAGAAATCAGCCCTCGACAACTTAACCGGCGGAAAATTTTTTTTTGGAAAAAATCCCTAAGCCCCGGGGTCACAATTTCAGGAAAAAACTGACTTTTGGCAATTCACTCAAAAATGGTGCCAAATGCTTGTAAATGCTCCCCTGAAAGGTTTGGCGATGGAAACAGAAGGCTTTTTATCACAGGACAAGAAATCAGCCCTCGACAACTTAACCGGCGGAAAAAGATTTTTTTGAAAAAATCCCTAAGCCCCGAGGTCACAATTTCAGCAAAAATCTGACTTTTGGCAATTCACTCAAAAATGGTGCCAAACGCTTGAAAATGCTCCCCTGAAAGGTTTGGCGATGGAAACAGAAGGCTTTTTATCACAGGAGAAGAAATCAGCCCTCGACAACTTAACCGGCGGAAATTTCTTTTTTTTGAAAAAAATCCCAAAGCCCCGGGGTCACAATTTCAGCAAAAATCTGACTTTTGGCAATTCACTCAAAAATGGTGCCAAACGCTTGTAAATGCGCCCCTGAAAGGTTTGGCGATGGAAACAGAAGGCTTTTTATCACAGGAGAAGAAATCAGCCCTCGACAACTTAACCGGCAGAATTTTTTTTTTTTGAAAAAATCCCTAAGCCCCGGGGTCACAATTTCAGCAAAAATCTGACTTTTGGCAATTCACTCAAAAATGGTGCCAAACGATTGAAAATGCTCCCCTGAAAGGTTTGGCGATGAAAACAGAAGGCTTTTTATCACAGGACAAGAAATCAGCCCTCGACAACTTAACCGGCGGAAAAAGATTTTTTTGAAAAAATCCCTAAGCCCCGGGGTCACAATTTCAGCAAAAATCTGACTTTTGGCAATTCACTCAAAAATGGTGCCAAACGCTTGAAAATGCTCCCCTGAAAGGTTTGGCGATGGAAACAGAAGGCTTTTTATCACAGGACAAGAAATCAGCCCTCGACAACCTAACCGGCGGAAATTATTTTTTTTGAAAAAATCCCTAAGCCCCGGGGTCACAATTTCAGCAAAAATCTGACTTTTGGCAATTCACTCAAAAATGGTGCCAAACGCTTGAAAATGCTCCCCTGAAAGCTTTGGCGATGGAAACAGAAGGCTTTTTATCACAGGACAAGAAATCAGCCCTTGACAACTTAACCGGCGGAAAAAGATTTTTTTGAAAAAATCCCAAAGCCCCAGGGTCACAATTTCAGCAAAAATCTGACTTTTATCAAGTCACTCAAAAATGGTGCCAAACGCTTCCAAATGCTCCCCTGAAAGGTTTGGCGATGGAAACAGAAGGCTTTTTATCACAGGACAAGAAATCAGCCCTCGACAACTTAACCGGCGGAAAATTTTTTTTTTGAAAAAATCCCTAAGCCCCGGGGTCACAATTTCAGTAAAAATCTGACTTTTGGCAATTCACTCAAAAATGGTGCCAAACGCTTGTAAATGCGCCCCTGAAAGGTTTGGCGATGGAAACAGAAGGCTTTTTATCACAGGAGAAGAAATCAGCCCTCGACAACTTAACCGGCAGAATTTTTTTTTTTTGAAAAAATCCCTAAGCCCCGGGGTCCGAATTTCAGCAAAAATCTGACTTTTGGCAATTCACTCAAAAATGGTGCCAAACGCTTGAAAATGCTCCCCTGAAAGGTTTGGCGATGGAAACAGAAGGCTTTTTATCACAGGAGAAGAAATCAGCCCTCGACAACTTAACCGGCGGAAATTTTTTTTTTTGAAAAAATCCCTAAGCCCCGGGGTCACAATTTCAGCAAAAATCTGACTTTTGGCAATTCACTCAAAAATGGTGCCAAACGCTTGAAAATGCTCCCCTGAAAGGTTTGGCGATGGAAACAGAAGGCTTTTTATCACAGGACAAGAAATCAGCCCTTGACAACTTAACCGGCGGAAAAAGATTTTTTTGAAAAAATCCCAAAGCCCCGGGGTCACAATTTCAGCAAAAATCTGACTTTTAGCAAGTCACTCAAAAATGGTGCCAAACGCTTCCAAATGCTCCCCTGAAAGGTTTGGCGATGGAAACAGAAGGCTTTTTATCACAGGACAAGAAATCAGCCCTCGACAACTTAACCGGCAGAATTTTTTTTTTTTGAAAAAATCCCTAAGCCCCGGGGTCCGAATTTCAGCAAAAATCTGACTTTTGGCAATTCACTCAAAAATGGTGCCAAACGCTTGAAAATGCTCCCCTGAAAGCTTTGGCGATGGAAACAGAAGGCTTTTTATCACAGGAGAAGAAATCAGCCCTCGACAACTTAACCGGCGGAAAATTTTTTTTTTAAAAAAATCCCTAAGCCCCGGGGTCACAATTTCAGCAAAAATCTGACTTTTGGCAATTCACTCAAAAATGGTGCCAAACGCTTGAAAATGCTCCCCTGAAAGCTTTGGCGATGGAAACAGAAGGCTTTTTATCACAGGACAAGAAATCAGCCCTCGACAACTTAACCGGCGGAAAAAGATTTTTTTGAAAAAATCCCTAAGCCCCGAGGTCACAATTTCAGCAAAAATCTGACTTTTGGCAATTCACTCAAAAATGGTGCCAAACGCTTGAAAATGCTCCCCTGAAAGGTTTGGCGATGGAAACAGAAGGCTTTTTATCACAGGACAAGAAATCAGCCCTCGACAACTTAACCGGCCAAAATTTTTTTTTTTTGAAAAAAATCCCAAAGCCCCGGGGTCACAATTTCAGCAAAAATCTGACTTTTGGCAATTCACTCAAAAATGGTGCCAAACGCTTGTAAATGCGCCCCTGAAAGGTTTGGCGATGGAAACAGAAGGCTTTTTATCACAGGAGAAGCAATCAGCCCTCGACTACTTAACCGGCGGAAATTTTTTTTTTTGAAAAAATCCCTAAGCCCCGGGGTCACAATTTCAGCAAAAATCTGACTTTTGGCAATTCACTCAAAAATGGTGCCAAACGCTTGAAAATGCTCCCCTGAAAGGTTTGGCGATGGAAACAGAAGGCTTTTTATCACAGGACAAGAAATCAGCCCTCGACAACTTAACCGGCGGAAAATTTTTTTTTGGAAAAAATCCCTAAGCCCCGGGGTCACAATTTCAGGAAAAAACTGACTTTTGGCAATTCACTCAAAAATGGTGCCAAATGCTTGTAAATGCTCCCCTGAAAGGTTTGGCGATGGAAACAGAAGGCTTTTTATCACAGGACAAGAAATCAGCCCTCGACAACTTAACCGGCGGAAAAAGATTTTTTTGAAAAAATCCCTAAGCCCCGAGGTCACAATTTCAGCAAAAATCTGACTTTTGGCAATTCACTCAAAAATGGTGCCAAACGCTTGAAAATGCTCCCCTGAAAGGTTTGGCGATGGAAACAGAAGGCTTTTTATCACAGGAGAAGAAATCAGCCCTCGACAACTTAACCGGCGGAAATTTCTTTTTTTTGAAAAAAATCCCAAAGCCCCGGGGTCACAATTTCAGCAAAAATCTGACTTTTGGCAATTCACTCAAAAATGGTGCCAAACGCTTGTAAATGCGCCCCTGAAAGGTTTGGCGATGGAAACAGAAGGCTTTTTATCACAGGAGAAGAAATCAGCCCTCGACAACTTAACCGGCAGAATTTTTTTTTTTTGAAAAAATCCCTAAGCCCCGGGGTCACAATTTCAGCAAAAATCTGACTTTTGGCAATTCACTCAAAAATGGTGCCAAACGATTGAAAATGCTCCCCTGAAAGGTTTGGCGATGAAAACAGAAGGCTTTTTATCACAGGACAAGAAATCAGCCCTCGACAACTTAACCGGCGGAAAAAGATTTTTTTGAAAAAATCCCTAAGCCCCGGGGTCACAATTTCAGCAAAAATCTGACTTTTGGCAATTCACTCAAAAATGGTGCCAAACGCTTGAAAATGCTCCCCTGAAAGGTTTGGCGATGGAAACAGAAGGCTTTTTATCACAGGACAAGAAATCAGCCCTCGACAACCTAACCGGCGGAAATTATTTTTTTTGAAAAAATCCCTAAGCCCCGGGGTCACAATTTCAGCAAAAATCTGACTTTTGGCAATTCACTCAAAAATGGTGCCAAACGCTTGAAAATGCTCCCCTGAAAGCTTTGGCGATGGAAACAGAAGGCTTTTTATCACAGGACAAGAAATCAGCCCTTGACAACTTAACCGGCGGAAAAAGATTTTTTTGAAAAAATCCCAAAGCCCCAGGGTCACAATTTCAGCAAAAATCTGACTTTTATCAAGTCACTCAAAAATGGTGCCAAACGCTTCCAAATGCTCCCCTGAAAGGTTTGGCGATGGAAACAGAAGGCTTTTTATCACAGGACAAGAAATCAGCCCTCGACAACTTAACCGGCGGAAAATTTTTTTTTTGAAAAAATCCCTAAGCCCCGGGGTCACAATTTCAGTAAAAATCTGACTTTTGGCAATTCACTCAAAAATGGTGCCAAACGCTTGTAAATGCGCCCCTGAAAGGTTTGGCGATGGAAACAGAAGGCTTTTTATCACAGGAGAAGAAATCAGCCCTCGACAACTTAACCGGCAGAATTTTTTTTTTTTGAAAAAATCCCTAAGCCCCGGGGTCCGAATTTCAGCAAAAATCTGACTTTTGGCAATTCACTCAAAAATGGTGCCAAACGCTTGAAAATGCTCCCCTGAAAGGTTTGGCGATGGAAACAGAAGGCTTTTTATCACAGGAGAAGAAATCAGCCCTCGACAACTTAACCGGCGGAAATTTTTTTTTTTGAAAAAATCCCTAAGCCCCGGGGTCACAATTTCAGCAAAAATCTGACTTTTGGCAATTCACTCAAAAATGGTGCCAAACGCTTGAAAATGCTCCCCTGAAAGGTTTGGCGATGGAAACAGAAGGCTTTTTATCACAGGACAAGAAATCAGCCCTTGACAACTTAACCGGCGGAAAAAGATTTTTTTGAAAAAATCCCAAAGCCCCGGGGTCACAATTTCAGCAAAAATCTGACTTTTAGCAAGTCACTCAAAAATGGTGCCAAACGCTTCCAAATGCTCCCCTGAAAGGTTTGGCGATGGAAACAGAAGGCTTTTTATCACAGGACAAGAAATCAGCCCTCGACAACTTAACCGGCAGAATTTTTTTTTTTTGAAAAAATCCCTAAGCCCCGGGGTCCGAATTTCAGCAAAAATCTGACTTTTGGCAATTCACTCAAAAATGGTGCCAAACGCTTGAAAATGCTCCCCTGAAAGCTTTGGCGATGGAAACAGAAGGCTTTTTATCACAGGAGAAGAAATCAGCCCTCGACAACTTAACCGGCGGAAAATTTTTTTTTTAAAAAAATCCCTAAGCCCCGGGGTCACAATTTCAGCAAAAATCTGACTTTTGGCAATTCACTCAAAAATGGTGCCAAACGCTTGAAAATGCTCCCCTGAAAGCTTTGGCGATGGAAACAGAAGGCTTTTTATCACAGGACAAGAAATCAGCCCTCGACAACTTAACCGGCGGAAAAAATTTTTTTTTGAAAAAATCCCTAAGCCCCGGGGTCAGAATTTCAGCAAAAATCTGACTTTTGGCAATTCACTCAAAAATGGTGCCAAACGCTTGAAAATGCTCCCCTGAAAGGTTTGGCGATGGAAACAGAAGGCTTTTTATCACAGGACAAGAAATCAGCCCTTGACAACTTAACCGGCGGAAAAAGATTTTTTTGAAAAAATCCCAAAGCCCCGGGGTCACAATTTCAGCAAAAATCTGACTTTTAGCAAGTCACTCAAAAATGGTGCCAAACGCTTCCAAATGCTCCCCTGAAAGGTTTGGCGATGGAAACAGAAGGCTTTTTATCACAGGACAAGAAATCAGCCCTCGACAACTTAACCGGCGGAAAATTTTTTTTAAAAAAAAATCCCTAAGCCCCGGGGTCACAATTTCAGTAAAAATCTGACTTTTGGCAATTCACTCAAAAATGGTGCCAAACGCTTGTAAATGCGCCCCTGAAAGGTTTGGCGATGGAAACAGAAGGCTTTTTATCACAGGACAAGAAATCAGCCCTCGACAACTTAACCGGTGGAAAAAGATTTTTTTGAAAAAATCCCTAAGCCCCGGGGTCACAATTTCAGCAAAAATCTGACTTTTGGCAATTCACTCAAAAATGGTGCCAAACGCTTGAAAATGCTCCCCTGAAAGGTTTGGCGATGGAAACAGAAGGCTTTTTATCACAGGACAAGAAATCAGCCCTCGACAACCTAACCGGCGGAAATTATTTTTTTTGAAAAAATCCCTAAGCCCCGGGGTCACAATTTCAGCAAAAATCTGACTTTTGGCAATTCACTCAAAAATGGTGCCAAACGCTTGAAAATGCTCCCCTGAAAGCTTTGGCGATGGAAACAGAAGGCTTTTTATCACAGGACAAGAAATCAGCCCTTGACAACTTAACCGGCGGAAAAAGATTTTTTTGAAAAAATCCCAAAGCCCCAGGGTCACAATTTCAGCAAAAATCTGACTTTTAGCAAGTCACTCAAAAATGGTGCCAAACGCTTCCAAATGCTCCCCTGAAAGGTTTGGCGATGGAAACAGAAGGCTTTTTATCACAGGACAAGAAATCAGCCCTCGACAACTTAACCGGCGGAAAATTTTTTTTTTGAAAAAATCCCTAAGCCCCGGGGTCACAATTTCAGTAAAAATCTGACTTTTGGCAATTCACTCAAAAATGGTGCCAAACGCTTGTAAATGCGCCCCTGAAAGGTTTGGCGATGGAAACAGAAGGCTTTTTATCACAGGAGAAGAAATCAGCCCTCGACAACTTAACCGGCAGAATTTTTTTTTTTTGAAAAAATCCCTAAGCCCCGGGGTCCGAATTTCAGCAAAAATCTGACTTTTGGCAATTCACTCAAAAATGGTGCCAAACGCTTGAAAATGCTCCCCTGAAAGGTTTGGCGATGGAAACAGAAGGCTTTTTATCACAGGAGAAGAAATCAGCCCTCGACAACTTAACCGGCGGAAATTTTTTTTTTTGAAAAAATCCCTAAGCCCCGGGGTCACAATTTCAGCAAAAATCTGACTTTTGGCAATTCACTCAAAAATGGTGCCAAACGCTTGAAAATGCTCCCCTGAAAGGTTTGGCGATGGAAACAGAAGGCTTTTTATCACAGGACAAGAAATCAGCCCTTGACAACTTAACCGGCGGAAAAAGATTTTTTTGAAAAAATCCCAAAGCCCCGGGGTCACAATTTCAGCAAAAATCTGACTTTTAGCAAGTCACTCAAAAATGGTGCCAAACGCTTCCAAATGCTCCCCTGAAAGGTTTGGCGATGGAAACAGAAGGCTTTTTATCACAGGACAAGAAATCAGCCCTCGACAACTTAACCGGCAGAATTTTTTTTTTTTGAAAAAATCCCTAAGCCCCGGGGTCCGAATTTCAGCAAAAATCTGACTTTTGGCAATTCACTCAAAAATGGTGCCAAACGCTTGAAAATGCTCCCCTGAAAGCTTTGGCGATGGAAACAGAAGGCTTTTTATCACAGGAGAAGAAATCAGCCCTCGACAACTTAACCGGCGGAAAATTTTTTTTTTTTAAAAAATCCCTAAGCCCCGGGGTCACAATTTCAGCAAAAATCTGACTTTTGGCAATTCACTCAAAAATGGTGCCAAACGCTTGAAAATGCTCCCCTGAAAGCTTTGGCGATGGAAACAGAAGGCTTTTTATCACAGGACAAGAAATCAGCCCTCGACAACTTAACCGGCGGAAAAAATTTTTTTTTGAAAAAATCCCTAAGCCCCGGGGTCAGAATTTCAGCAAAAATCTGACTTTTGGCAATTCACTCAAAAATGGTGCCAAACGCTTGAAAATGCTCCCCTGAAAGGTTTGGCGATGGAAACAGAAGGCTTTTTATCACAGGACAAGAAATCAGCCCTTGACAACTTAACCGGCGGAAAAAGATTTTTTTGAAAAAATCCCAAAGCCCCGGGGTCACAATTTCAGCAAAAATCTGACTTTTAGCAAGTCACTCAAAAATGGTGCCAAACGCTTCCAAATGCTCCCCTGAAAGGTTTGGCGATGGAAACAGAAGGCTTTTTATCACAGGACAAGAAATCAGCCCTCGACAACTTAACCGGCGGAAAATTTTTTTTTAAAAAAAATCCCTAAGCCCCGGGGTCACAATTTCAGTAAAAATCTGACTTTTGGCAATTCACTCAAAAATGGTGCCAAACGCTTGTAAATGCGCCCCTGAAAGGTTTGGCGATGGAAACAGAAGGCTTTTTATCACAGGAGAAGAAATCAGCCCTCGACAACTTAACCGGCAGAATTTTTTTTTTTTTTGAAAAAATCCCTAAGCCCCGGGGTCAGAATTTCAGCAAAAATCTGACTTTTGGCAATTCACTCAAAAATGGTGCCAAACGCTTGAAAATGCTCCCCTGAAAGGTTTGGCGATGGAAACAGAAGGCTTTTTATCACAGGACAAGAAATCAGCCCTCGACAACTTAACCGGCGGAAAAAGATTTTTTTGAAAAAATCCCAAAGCCCCGGGGTCACAATTTCAGCAAAAATCTGAATTTTGGCAATTCACTCAAAAATTGTGCCAAACGCTTGAAAATGCTCCCCTGAAAGCTTTGGCGATGGAAACAGAAGGCTTTTTATCACAGGACAAGAAATCAGCCCTCGACAACTTAAAAGGCGGAAAAAGATTTTTTTGAAAAAATCCCAAAGCCCCGGGGTCACAATTTCAGCAAAAATCTGACTTTTGGCAATTCGCTCTAAAATGGTGCCAAACGCTTGAAAATGCTCCCCTGAAAGGTTTGGCGATGGAAACAGAAGGCTTTTTATCACAGGACAAGAAATCAGCCCTTGACAACTTAAAAGGCGGAAAAAGATTTTTTTGAAAAAATCCCTAAGCCCCGGGGTCACAATTTCAGTAAAAATCTGACTTTTGGCAATTCACTCAAAAATGGTGCCAAACGCTTGTAAATGCGCCCCTGAAAGGTTTGGCGATGGAAACAGAAGGCTTTTTATCACAGGAGAAGAAATCAGCCCTCAACAACTTAACCGGCAGAATTTTTTTTTTTTGAAAAAATCCCTAAGCCCCGGGGTCCGAATTTCAGCAAAAATCTGACTTTTGGCAATTCACTCAAAAATGGTGCCAAACGCTTGAAAATGCTCCCCTGAAAGCTTTGGCGATGGAAACAGAAGGCTTTTTATCACAGGAGAAGAAATCAGCCCTCGACAACTTAACCGGCGGAATTTTTTTTTTTTGAAAAAATCCCTAAGCCCCGGGGTCACAATTTCAGCAAAAATCTGACTTTTGGCAATTCACTCAAAAATGGTGCCAAACGCTTGAAAATGCTCACCTGAAAGCTTTGGCGATGGAAACAGAAGGCTTTTTATCACAGGACAAGAAATCAGCCCTCGACAACTTAACCGGCGGAAAAATTTTTTTTTTGAAAAAATCCCTAAGCCCCGGGGTCACAATTTCAGCAAAAATCTGACTTTTGGCAATTCACTCAAAAATGGTGCCAAACGCTTGAAAATGCTCCCCTGAAAGGTTTGGCGATGGAAACAGAAGGCTTTTTATCACAGGACAAGAAATCAGCCCTCGACAACTTAACCGGCGGAAAACTTTTTTTTTGAAAAAATCCCTAAGCCCCGGGGTCACAATTTCAGTAAAAATCTGACTTTTGGCAATTCACTCAAAAATGGTGCCAAACGCTTGTAAGTGCGCCCCTGAAAGGTTTGGCGATGGAAACAGAAGGCTTTTTATCACAGGAGAAGAAATCAGCCCTCGACAACTTAACCGGCAGAATTTTTTTTTTTTTGAAAAAATCCCTAAGCCCCGGGCTCACAATTTCAGCAAAAATCTGACTTTTGGCAATTCACTCAAAAATGGTGCCAAACGCTTGAAAATGCTCCCCTGAAAGGTTTGGCGATGGAAACAGAAGGCTTTTTATCACAGGACAAGAAATCAGCCCTCGACAACTTAACCGGCGGAAAAAGATTTTTTTGAAAAAATCCCAAAGCCCCGGGGTCACAATTTCAGCAAAAATCTGAATTTTGGCAATTCACTCAAAAATTGTGCCAAACGCTTGAAAATGCTCCCCTGAAAGGTTTGGCGATGGAAACAGAAGGCTTTTTATCACAGGACAAGAAATCAGCCCTCGACAACTTAAAAGGCGGAAAAAGATTTTTTTGAAAAAATCCCAAAGCCCCGGGGTCACAATTTCAGCAAAAATCTGACTTTTGGCAATTCGCTCTAAAATGGTGCCAAACGCTTGAAAATGCTCCCCTGAAAGGTTTGGCGATGGAAACAGAAGGCTTTTTATCACAGGACAAGAAATCAGCCCTTGACAACTTAACCGGCGGAAAAAGATATTTTTGAAAAAATCCCTTAGGCCCGGGGTCACAATTTCAGCAAAAAACTGACTTTTGGCAATTCACTCAAAAATGGTGCCAAACGCTTGTAAATGCCCCCCTGAAAGGTTTGGCGATGGAAACAGAAGGCTTTTTATCACAGGACAAGAAATCAGCCCTCGACAACTTAACCGGCGGAAATTTTTTTTTTTGAAAAAATCCCTAAGCCCCGGGGTCACAATTTCAGCAAAAATCTGACTTTTGGCAATTCACTCAAAAATGGTGCCAAACGCTTGAAAATGCTCCCCTGAAAGCTTTGGCGATGGAAACAGAAGGCTTTTTATCACAGGACAAGAAATCAGCCCTTGACAACTTAACCGGCGGAAAAATTTTTTTTTTGAAAAAATCCCTAAGCCCCGGGGTCACAATTTCAGGAAAAATCTGACTTTTGGCAATTCACTCAAAAATGGTGCCAAACGCTTGAAAATGCTCCCCTGAAAGCTTTGGCGATGGAAACAGAAGGCTTTTTATCACAGGACAAGAAATCAGCCCTCGACAACTTAACCGGCGGAAAAAGATTTTTTTGAAAAAATCCCAAAGCCCCGGGGTCACAATTTCAGCAAAAATCTGACTTTTGGCAATTCACTCAAAAATGGTGCCAAACGCTTGAAAATGCTCCCCTGAAAGGTTTGGTGATGGAAACAGAAGGCTTTTTATCACAGGACAAGAAATCAGCCCTCGACAACTTAACCGGCGGAAAAAGATTTTTTTGAAAAAATCCCTAAGCCCCGGGGTCACAATTTCAGCAAAAATCTGACTTTTGGCAATTCACTCAAAAATGGTGCCAAACGCTTGAAAATGCTCCCCTGAAAGGTTTGGCGATGGAAACAGAAGGCTTTTTATCACAGGACAAGAAATCAGCCCTTGACAACTTAACCGGCGGAAAATTTTTTTTTGGAAAAAATCCCTAAGCCCCGGGGTCACAATTTCAGCAAAAATCTGACTTTTGGCAATTCACTCAAAAATGGTGCCAAACGCTTGAAAATGCTCCCCTGAAAGGTTTGGCGATGGAAACAGAAGGCTTTTTATCACAGGAGAAGAAATCAGCCCTCGACAACTTAACCGGCGGAAAATTTTTTTTTTGAAAAAATCCCTAAGCCCCGGGCTCACAATTTCAGCAAAAATCTGACTTTTGGCAATTCACTCAAAAATGGTGCCAAACGCTTGAAAATGCTCCCCTGAAAGGTTTGGCGATGGAAACAGAAGGCTTTTTATCACAGGACAAGAAATCAGCCCTCGACAACTTAACCGGCGGAAAATTTTTTTTTTGAAAAAATCCCTAAGCCCCGGGGTCACAATTTCAGCAAAAACCTGACTTTTGGCAATTCACTCAAAAATGGTGCCAAACGCTTGAAAATGCTCCCCTGAAAGGTTTAGCGATGGAAACAGAAGGCTTTTTATCACAGGACAAGAAATCAGCCCTCGACAACTTAACCGGCGGAAAAAGATTTTTTTGAAAAAATCCCAAAGCCCCGGGGTCACAATTTCAGCAAAAATCTGAATTTTGGCAATTCACTCAAAAATGGTGCCAAACGCTTGTAAATGCTCCCCTGAAAGCTTTGGCGATGGAAACAGAAGGCTTTTTATCACAGGACAAGAAATCAGCCCTCGACAACTTAACCGGCGGAAAAAGATTTTTTTGAAAAAATCCCAAAGCCCCGGGGTCACAATTTCAGCAAAAAACTGACTTTTGGCAATTCGCTCTAAAATGGTGCCAAACGCTTGTAAATGCCCCCCTGAAAGGTTTGGCGATGGAAACAGAAGGCTTTTTATCACAGGACAAGAAATCAGCCCTCGACAACTTAACCGGCGGAAATTTTTTTTTTTGAAAAAATCCCTAAGCCCCGGGGTCACAATTTCAGCAAAAATCTGACTTTTGGCAATTCACTCAAAAATGGTGCCAAACGCTTGAAAATGCTCCCCTGAAAGCTTTGGCGATGGAAACAGAAGGCTTTTTATCACAGGACAAGAAATCAGCCCTTGACAACTTAACCGGCGGAAAAATTTTTTTTTTGAAAAAATCCCTAAGCCCCGGGGTCACAATTTCAGGAAAAATCTGACTTTTGGCAATTCACTCAAAAATGGTGCCAAACGCTTGAAAATGCTCCCCTGAAAGTTTTGGCGATGGAAACAGAAGGCTTTTTATCACAGGACAAGAAATCAGCCCTCGACAACTTAACCGGCGGAAAAAGATTTTTTTGAAAAAATCCCAAAGCCCCGGGGTCACAATTTCAGCAAAAATCTGACTTTTGGCAATTCACTCAAAAATGGTGCCAAACGCTTGAAAATGCTCCCCTGAAAGGTTTGGCGATGGAAACAGAAGGCTTTTTATCACAGGACAAGAAATCAGCCCTCGACAACCTAACCGGCGGAAATTTTTTTTTTTTGAAAAAATCCCTAAGCCCCGGGGTCACAATTTCAGCAAAAATCTGACTTTTGGCAATACACTCAAAAATGGTGCCAAACGCTTGAAAATGCTCCCCTGAAAGGTTTGGCGATGGAAACAGAAGGCTTTTTATCACAGGACAAGAAATCAGCCCTTGACAACTTAACCGGCGGAAAAAGATTTTTTTGAAAAAATCCCAAAGCCCCGGGGTCACAATTTCAGGAAAAATCTGACTTTTAGCAAGTCACTCAAAAATGGTGCCAAACGCTTCCAAATGCTCCCCTGAAAGGTTTGGCGATGGAAACAGAAGGCTTTTTATCACAGGACAAGAAATCAGCCCTCGACAACCTAACCGGCGGAAATTTTTTTTTTTGAAAAAATCCCTAAGCCCCGGGGTCACAATTTCAGCAAAAATCTGACTTTTGGCAATTCACTCAAAAATGGTGCCAAACGCTTGAAAATGCTCCCCTGAAAGGTTTGGCGATGGAAACAGAAGGCTTTTTATCACAGGACAAGAAATCAGCCCTCGACAACTTAACCGGCGGAAAATTTTTTTTTGGAAAAAATCCCTAAGCCCCGGGGTCACAATTTCAGGAAAAAACTGACTTTTGGCAATTCACTCAAAAATGGTGCCAAATGCTTGTAAATGCTCCCCTTAAAGGTTTGGCGATGGAAACAGAAGGCTTTTTATCACAGGACAAGAAATCAGCCCTCGACAACTTAACCGGCGGAAAAAGATTTTTTTGAAAAAATCCCTAAGCCCCGAGGTCACAATTTCAGCAAAAATCTGACTTTTGGCAATTCACTCAAAAATGGTGCCAAACGCTTGAAAATGCTCCCCTGAAAGGTTTGGCGATGGAAACAGAAGGCTTTTTATCACAGGAGAAGAAATCAGCCCTCGACAACTTAACCGGCGGAAATTTTTTTTTTTTGAAAAAAATCCCAAAGCCCCGGGGTCACAATTTCAGCAAAAATCTGACTTTTGGCAATTCACTCAAAAATGGTGCCAAACGCTTGTAAATGCGCCCCTGAAAGGTTTGGCGATGGAAACAGAAGGCTTTTTATCACAGGAGAAGAAATCAGCCCTCGACAACTTAACCGGCAGAATTTTTTTTTTTTGAAAAAATCCCTAAGCTCCGGGGTCACAATTTCAGCAAAAATCTGACTTTTGGCAATTCACTCAAAAATGGTGCCAAACGATTGAAAATGCTCCCCTGAAAGGTTTGGCGATGAAAACAGAAGGCTTTTTATCACAGGACAAGAAATCAGCCCTCGACAACTTAACCGGCGGAAAAAGATTTTTTTGAAAAAATCCCTAAGCCCCGGGGTCACAATTTCAGCAAAAATCTGACTTTTGGCAATTCACTCAAAAATGGTGCCAAACGCTTGAAAATGCTCCCCTGAAAGGTTTGGCGATGGAAACAGAAGGCTTTTTATCACAGGACAAGAAATCAGCCCTCGACAACCTAACCGGCGGAAATTATTTTTTTTGAAAAAATCCCTAAGCCCCGGGGTCACAATTTCAGCAAAAATCTGACTTTTGGCAATTCACTCAAAAATGGTGCCAAACGCTTGAAAATGCTCCCCTGAAAGCTTTGGCGATGGAAACAGAAGGCTTTTTATCACAGGACAAGAAATCAGCCCTTGACAACTTAACCGGCGGAAAAAGATTTTTTTGAAAAAATCCCAAAGCCCCAGGGTCACAATTTCAGCAAAAATCTGACTTTTAGCAAGTCACTCAAAAATGGTGCCAAACGCTTCCAAATGCTCCCCTGAAAGGTTTGGCGATGGAAACAGAAGGCTTTTTATCACAGGACAAGAAATCAGCCCTCGACAACTTAACCGGCGGAAAATTTTTTTTTTGAAAAAATCCCTAAGCCCCGGGGTCACAATTTCAGTAAAAATCTGACTTTTGGCAATTCACTCAAAAATGGTGCCAAACGCTTGTAAATGCGCCCCTGAAAGGTTTGGCGATGGAAACAGAAGGCTTTTTATCACAGGAGAAGAAATCAGCCCTCGACAACTTAACCGGCAGAATTTTTTTTTTTTGAAAAAATCCCTAAGCCCCGGGGTCAGAATTTCAGCAAAAATCTGACTTTTGGCAATTCACTCAAAAATGGTGCCAAACGCTTGAAAATGCTCCCCTGAAAGGTTTGGCGATGGAAACAGAAGGCTTTTTATCACAGGAGAAGAAATCAGCCCTCGACAACTTAACCGGCGGAAATTTTTTTTTTTGAAAAAATCCCTAAGCCCCGGGGTCACAATTTCAGCAAAAATCTGACTTTTGGCAATTCACTCAAAAATGGTGCCAAACGCTTGATAATGCTCCCCTGAAAGGTTTGGCGATGGAAACAGAAGGCTTTTTATCACAGGACAAGAAATCAGCCCTTGACAACTTAACCGGCGGAAAAAGATTTTTTTGAAAAAATCCCAAAGCCCCGGGGTCACAATTTCAGCAAAAATCTGACTTTTAGCAAGTCACTCAAAAATGGTGCCAAACGCTTCCAAATGCTCCCCTGAAAGGTTTGGCGATGGAAACAGAAGGCTTTTTATCACAGGACAAGAAATCAGCCCTCGACAACTTAACCGGCAGAATTTTTTTTTTTGAAAAAATCCCTAAGCCCCGGGGTCCGAATTTCAGCAAAAATCTGACTTTTGGCAATTCACTCAAAAATGGTGCCAAACGCTTGAAAATGCTCCCCTGAAAGCTTTGGCGATGGAAACAGAAGGCTTTTTATCACAGGAGAAGAAATCAGCCCTCGACAACTTAACCGGCGGAAATTTTTTTTTTTGAAAAAATCCCTAAGCCCCGGGGTCACAATTTCAGCAAAAATCTGACTTTTGGCAATTCACTCAAAAATGGTGCCAAACGCTTGAAAATGCTCCCCTGAAAGCTTTGGCGATGGAAACAGAAGGCTTTTTATCACAGGACAAGAAATCAGCCCTCGACAACTTAACCGGCGGAAAAAATTTTTTTTTGAAAAAATCCCTAAGCCCCGGGGTCACAATTTCAGCAAAAATCTGACTTTTGGCAATTCACTCAAAAATGGTGCCAAACGCTTGAAAATGCTCCCCTGAAAGGTTTGGCGATGGAAACAGAAGGCTTTTTATCACAGGACAAGAAATCAGCCCTTGACAACTTAACCGGCGGAAAAAGATTTTTTTGAAAAAATCCCAAAGCCCCGGGGTCACAATTTCAGCAAAAATCTGACTTTTAGCAAGTCACTCAAAAATGGTGCCAAACGCTTCCAAATGCTCCCCTGAAAGGTTTGGCGATGGAAACAGAAGGCTTTTTATCACAGGACAAGAAATCAGCCCTCGACAACTTAACCGGCGGAAAATTTTTTTTTAAAAAAAATCCCTAAGCCCCGGGGTCACAATTTCAGTAAAAATCTGACTTTTGGCAATTCACTCAAAAATGGTGCCAAACGCTTGTAAATGCGCCCCTGAAAGGTTTGGCGATGGAAACAGAAGGCTTTTTATCACAGGAGAAGAAATCAGCCCTCGACAACTTAACCGGCAGAATTTTTTTTTTTTTTGAAAAAATCCCTAAGCCCCGGGGTCAGAATTTCAGCAAAAATCTGACTTTTGGCAATTCACTCAAAAATGGTGCCAAACGCTTGAAAATGCTCCCCTGAAAGGTTTGGCGATGGAAACAGAAGGCTTTTTATCACAGGACAAGAAATCAGCCCTCGACAACTTAACCGGCGGAAAAAGATTTTTTTGAAAAAATCCCAAAGCCCCGGGGTCACAATTTCAGCAAAAATCTGAATTTTGGCAATTCACTCAAAAATTGTGCCAAACGCTTGAAAATGCTCCCCTGAAAGCTTTGGCGATGGAAACAGAAGGCTTTTTATCACAGGACAAGAAATCAGCCCTCGACAACTTAAAAGGCGGAAAAAGATTTTTTTGAAAAAATCCCAAAGCCCCGGGGTCACAATTTCAGCAAAAATCTGACTTTTGGCAATTCGCTCTAAAATGGTGCCAAACGCTTGAAAATGCTCCCCTGAAAGGTTTGGCGATGGAAACAGAAGGCTTTTTATCACAGGACAAGAAATCAGCCCTTGACAACTTAAAAGGCGGAAAAAGATTTTTTTGAAAAAATCCCTAAGCCCCGGGGTCACAATTTCAGTAAAAATCTGACTTTTGGCAATTCACTCAAAAATGGTGCCAAACGCTTGTAAATGCGCCCCTGAAAGGTTTGGCGATGGAAACAGAAGGCTTTTTATCACAGGAGAAGAAATCAGCCCTCGACAACTTAACCGGCAGAATTTTTTTTTTTTGAAAAAATCCCTAAGCCCCGGGGTCCGAATTTCAGCAAAAATCTGACTTTTGGCAATTCACTCAAAAATGGTGCCAAACGCTTGAAAATGCTCCCCTGAAAGCTTTGGCGATGGAAACAGAAGGCTTTTTATCACAGGAGAAGAAATCAGCCCTCGACAACTTAACCGGCGGAAATTTTTTTTTTTGAAAAAATCCCTAAGCCCCGGGGTCACAATTTCAGCAAAAATCTGACTTTTGGCAATTCACTCAAAAATGGTGCCAAACGCTTGAAAATGCTCACCTGAAAGGTTTGGCGATGGAAACAGAAGGCTTTTTATCACAGGACAAGAAATCAGCCCTTGACGGACTTCCGGGTTGGCGCCATCGCCGAATGGCGGACTCCCTCCGAGCTCCGGAGGGAGCCGGCTCGGCAGGGGCTGGGTTTTACCGCACCGGCGATGCGGGGACCCTTAGAAACCACGGCCACGGGGGCCGTGGACTTGGAGACTCGGCTAGCACCGCTAGCGCCCTCCCGACTCGTGAAGGAGCCTTTTTAAAGGCTACGGATCGGGTGCCGGGGAGAAGCGTGGTGCTTTGAGTCCTCTGCCACCCCTGCCGAGCGAAGCCGCATGCCATCCGGCGGAGAGCGCTGACTTCTTCCATTGAGAATTTGGACTTTTAACAACAACCCGTGAGTAAATTGGAAATCGGGTTTAAAAGAAGAAAAATTTTTTGGATTTGAGACGAGCGGGGGGGGATCTAAAAAGGAAGTCAGTCCCCCTCCCTATTGTAGACATTTTAAAACAAGGATTGGGAAGCCAAGGCCCAAAAAGAACGGTATCTTTGCTAAAATCAAGAATTCCATGATGGGAAAGTACAAGAATTGTGCTGGAGGAAGAATTGAAGGAGAAGGAAAATGCACCCCCCTCCCTGGGAACCGGGGCGATTGAGGAGTGAGCCTGGTGAAAAGAGCCGGTGATTTTGACAGCTGTCAAAGTAGCTGTCAAAGTCGGAATTTTAAAGAGGATTTTATTACAAGGACCTTGCTGGTCAAATTTGTTACAACTTGATATAATTTGTTAAGACTTGAATACAAAATGGCGAAAATACGGAGAACAATCGGATTTTTGGAAACAAAGTTACAACAACCCCCCTAGAGGAGCTTCGGGACATTACAAAGATGGGCGTAAGCCGGGAAAAATACAACACTTCGGAATTTCACAGAACTGGTTATCTCCTGGGAAAGCTGCAAAACTGAAACTGAATCTCGTCTACAGGGTGTTTAGACTAAAAGGAGACAACAGAATACTTTACTGAAGAAGGAAGGGACTGAACGCAAGTTTTTGTTCCTGAATAACAACAACCCATGTAGAGTTACTAAACTTCTGAATAAGAAAGTTTTAGCAGCGGAACAAGAGGAAGCTGGACTATAACCTTGAAAGAACAATGGGGGGAATTTTATAATTTGACATTTTTAAAGATTTAGGAATTAATTTTTAAAAAGTAATCCTAAAAATGGGAAATAATTCTGCAAGGAGTTGGGGGAAAAATGGGATTGATGGACTTAAGACTTCCAGGCTGGAAACATAGATTGGAGGATAAGGGAAATTAAACCGGGGAAGGGGAGGGAGAATTAGAATCCAAAGGCTTGCAACTATTTTCTGAATTGGTTTTCTTTTTTCTAATATATTTCTTATTTTTTTTATACTTTTATTCTGTGTGCTTTTACTTTAATGGGAAAAAAGGGGGACATTGTGGAAAGAAAAGGGGGCGGGCTATGGGGAGAGATCTTTTGCTTTTTTTTTATCAAGGGTGTTGCATAAGGTTTGTATAAATTTAAATTTGAACAATGGGGTATATAAATTGTGCTTTAAATCAGAAACAGAACTTGTGGAAACAACAATATGAAAGGGGAATACGGTAGGGGTGGGGGAAGGGGGGAGTCCCAGAAAGTGGATGTTTGAAAATAAGGTTATGAATGTATCTTCATAATTTCTTTTCTTCTCTTTCTGTATTTTGGAAACTTCAATAAATATTATTTAAAAAAAAAAAAAAAAAGAAATCAGCCCTTGACAACTTAACCGGCGGAAAAAGATTTTTTTGAAAAAATCCCAAAGCCCCGGGGTCACAATTTCAGCAAAAATCTGACTTTTAGCAAGTCACTCAAAAATGGTGCCAAACGCTTCCAAATGCTCCCCTGAAAGGTTTGGCGATGGAAACAGAAGGCTTTTTATCACAGGACAAGAAATCAGCCCTCGACAACTTAACCGGCGGAAAATTTTTTTTTTGAAAAAATCCCTAAGCCCCGGGGTCACAATTTCAGTAAAAATCTGACTTTTGGCAATTCACTCAAAAATGGTGCCAAACGCTTGTAAGTGCGCCCCTGAAAGGTTTGGCGATGGAAACAGAAGGCTTTTTATCACAGGAGAAGAAATCAGCCCTCGACAACTTAACCGGCAGAATTTTTTTTTTTTTGAAAAAATCCCTAAGCCCCGGGCTCACAATTTCAGCAAAAATCTGACTTTTGGCAATTCACTCAAAAATGGTGCCAAACGCTTGAAAATGCTCCCCTGAAAGGTTTGGCGATGGAAACAGAAGGCTTTTTATCACAGGACAAGAAATCAGCCCTCGACAACTTAACCGGCGGAAAAAGATTTTTTTGAAAAAATCCCAAAGCCCCGGGGTCACAATTTCAGCAAAAATCTGAATTTTGGCAATTCACTCAAAAATTGTGCCAAACGCTTGAAAATGCTCCCCTGAAAGCTTTGGCGATGGAAACAGAAGGCTTTTTATCACAGGACAAGAAATCAGCCCTCGACAACTTAAAAGGCGGAAAAAGATTTTTTTGAAAAAATCCCAAAGCCCCGGGGTCACAATTTCAGCAAAAATCTGACTTTTGGCAATTCGCTCTAAAATGGTGCCAAACGCTTGAAAATGCTCCCCTGAAAGGTTTGGCGATGGAAACAGAAGGCTTTTTATCACAGGACAAGAAATCAGCCCTTGACAACTTAACCGGCGGAAAAAGATATTTTTGAAAAAATCCCTTAGGCCCGGGGTCACAATTTCAGCAAAAAACTGACTTTTGGCAATTCACTCAAAAATGGTGCCAAACGCTTGTAAATGCCCCCCTGAAAGGTTTGGCGATGGAAACAGAAGGCTTTTTATCACAGGACAAGAAATCAGCCCTCGACAACTTAACCGGCGGAAAATTTTTTTTAAAAAAAAATCCCTAAGCCCCGGGGTCACAATTTCAGCAAAAATCTGACTTTTGGCAATTCACTCAAAAATGGTGCCAAACGCTTGAAAATGCTCCCCTGAAAGCTTTGGCGATGGAAACAGAAGGCTTTTTATCACAGGACAAGAAATCAGCCCTTGACAACTTAACCGGCGGAAAAATTTTTTTTTTGAAAAAATCCCTAAGCCCCGGGGTCACAATTTCAGCAAAAATCTGACTTTTGGCAATTCACTCAAAAATGGTGCCAAACGCTTGAAAATGCTCCCCTGAAAGGTTTGGCGATGGAAACAGAAGGCTTTTTATCACAGGACAAGAAATCAGCCCTCGACAACTTAACCGGCGGAAAAAGATTTTTTTGAAAAAATCCCAAAGCCCCGGGGTCACAATTTCAGCAAAAATCTGACTTTTGGCAATTCACTCAAAAATGGTGCCAAACGCTTGAAAATGCTCCCCTGAAAGGTTTGGCGATGGAAACAGAAGGCTTTTTATCACAGGACAAGAAATCAGCCCTCGACAACTTAACCGGCGGAAAAAATTTTTTTTTGAAAAAATCCCTAAGCCCCGGGGTCACAATTTCAGGAAAAATCTGACTTTTGGCAATTCACTCAAAAATGGTGCCAAACGCTTGAAAATGCTCCCCTGAAAGGTTTGGCGATGGAAACAGAAGGCTTTTTATCACAGGACAAGAAATCAGCCCTCGACAACTTAACCGGCGGAAAAAGATTTTTTTGAAAAAATCCCAAAGCCCCGGGGTCACAATTTCAGCAAAAATCTGACTTTTGGCAATTCACTCAAAAATGGTGCCAAACGCTTGAAAATGCTCCCCTGAAAGGTTTGGTGATGGAAACAGAAGGCTTTTTATCACAGGACAAGAAATCAGCCCTCGACAACTTAACCGGCGGAAAAAGATTTTTTTGAAAAAATCCCAAAGCCCCGGGGTCACAATTTCAGCAAAAATCTGAATTTTGGCAATTCACTCAAAAATGGTGCCAAACGCTTGTAAATGCTCCCCTGAAAGCTTTGGCGATGGAAACAGAAGGCTTTTTATCACAGGACAAGAAATCAGCCCTCGACAACTTAACCGGCGGAAAAAGATTTTTTTGAAAAAATCCCAAAGCCCCGGGGTCACAATTTCAGCAAAAAACTGACTTTTGGCAATTCGCTCTAAAATGGTGCCAAACGCTTGTAAATGCCCCCCTGAAAGGTTTGGCGATGGAAACAGAAGGCTTTTTATCACAGGACAAGAAATCAGCCCTCGACAACTTAACCGGCGGAAATTTTTTTTTTTGAAAAAATCCCTAAGCCCCGGGGTCACAATTTCAGCAAAAATCTGACTTTTGGCAATTCACTCAAAAATGGTGCCAAACGCTTGAAAATGCTCCCCTGAAAGCTTTGGCGATGGAAACAGAAGGCTTTTTATCACAGGACAAGAAATCAGCCCTTGACAACTTAACCGGCGGAAAAATTTTTTTTTTGAAAAAATCCCTAAGCCCCGGGGTCAGAATTTCAGCAAAAATCTGACTTTTGGCAATTCACTCAAAAATGGTGCCAAACGCTTGAAAATGCTCCCCTGAAAGGTTTGGCGATGGAAACAGAAGGCTTTTTATCACAGGACAAGAAATCAGCCCTCGACAACTTAACCGGCGGAAAAAGATTTTTTTGAAAAAATCCCAAAGCCCCGGGGTCAGAATTTCAGCAAAAATCTGACTTTTGGCAATTCACTCAAAAATGGTGCCAAACGCTTGAAAATGCTCCCCTGAAAGGTTTGGCGATGGAAACAGAAGGCTTTTTATCACAGGACAAGAAATCAGCCCTCGACAACCTAACCGGCGGAAATTTTTTTTTTTGAAAAAATCCCTAAGCCCCGGGGTCACAATTTCAGCAAAAATCTGACTTTTGGCAATTCACTCAAAAATGGTGCCAAACGCTTGAAAATGCTCCCCTGAAAGGTTTGGCGATGGAAACAGAAGGCTTTTTATCACAGGACAAGAAATCAGCCCTTGACAACTTAACCGGCGGAAAAAGATTTTTTTGAAAAAATCCCAAAGCCCCGGGGTCACAATTTCAGGAAAAATCTGACTTTTAGCAAGTCACTCAAAAATGGTGCCAAACGCTTCCAAATGCTCCCCTGAAAGGTTTGGCGATGGAAACAGAAGGCTTTTTATCACAGGACAAGAAATCAGCCCTCGACAACTTAACCGGCGGAAAAAGATTTTTTTGAAAAAATCACAAAGCCCCGGGGTCACAATTTCAGCAAAAATCTGACTTTTAGCAAGTCACTCAAAAATGGTGCCAAACGCTTCCAAATGCTCCCCTGAAAGGTTTGGCGATGGAAACAGAAGGCTTTTTATCACAGGACAAGAAATCAGCCCTCGACAACTTAACCGGCGGAAAATTTTTTTTTTTTTGAAAAAATCCCTAAGCCCCGGGGTCACAATTTCAGGAAAAATCTGACTTCTGGCAATTCACTCAAAAATGGTGCCAAACGCTTGAAAATGCTCCCCTGAAAGGTTTGGCGATGGAAACAGAAGGCTTTTTATCACAGGAGAAGAAATCAGCCCTCGACAACTTAACCGGCGGAAAAAGATTTTTTTGAAAAAATCCCAAAGCCCCGGGGTCACAATTTCAGCAAAAATCTGACTTTTGGCAATTCACTCAAAAATGGTGCCAAACGATTGAAAATGCTCCCCTGAAAGGTTTGGCGATGGAAACAGAAGGCTTTTTATCACAGGACAAGAAATCAGCCCTTGACAACTTAACCGGCGGAAAAAGATTTTTTTGAAAAAATCCCTTAGGCCCGGGGTCACAATTTCAGCAAAAAACTGACTTTTGGCAATTCACTCAAAAATGGTGCCAAACGATTGTAAATGCCCCCCCCCGAAAGGTTTGGCGATGGAAACAGAAGGCTTTTTATCACAGGACAAGAAATCAGCCCTCGACAACTTAACCGGCGGAAAAATTTTTTTTTTGAAAAAATCCCTAAGCCCCGGGGTCACAATTTCAGGAAAAATCTGACTTTTGGCAATTCACTCAAAAATGGTGCCAAACGCTTGAAAATGCTCCCCTGAAAGGTTTGGCGATGGAAACAGAAGGCTTTTTATCACAGGACAAGAAATCAGCCCTCGACAACTTAACCGGCGGAAAAAGATTTTTTTGAAAAAATCCCTAAGCCCCGGGGTCACAATTTCAGCAAAAATCTGACTTTTGGCAATTCACTCAAAAATGGTGCCAAACGCTTGAAAATGCTCCCCTGAAAGCTTTGGCGATGGAAACAGAAGGCTTTTTATCACAGGACAAGAAATCAGCCCTCGACAACTTAACCGGTGGAAAAATTTTTTTTTGAAAAAATCCCTAAGCCCCGGGGTCACAATTTCAGCAAAAATCTGACTTTTGGCAATTCACTCAAAAATGGTGCCAAACGTTGAAAATGCTCCCCTGAAAGGTTTGGCGATGGAAACAGAAGGCTTTTTATCACAGGACAAGAAATCAGCCCTCGACAACTTAACCGGCGGAAAAAGATTTTTTTGAAAAAATCCCAAAGCCCCGGGGTCACAATTTCAGCAAAAATCTGACTTTTGGCAATTCACTCAAAAATGGTGCCAAACGCTTCCAAATGCTCCCCTGAAAGGTTTGGCGATGGAAACAGAAGGCTTTTTATCACAGGACAAGAAATCAGCCCTCGACAACTTAACCGGCGGAAAAAGATTTTTTTGAAAAAATCCCTAAGCCCCGGGGTCACAATTTCAGGAAAAATCTGACTTTTGGCAATTCACTCGAAAATGGTGCCAAACGCTTGAAAATGCTCCCCTGAAAGGTTTGGCTATGGAAACAGAAGGCTTTTTATCACAGGACAAGAAATCAGCCCTCGACAACTTAACCGGCTGAAAAAGATTTTTTTTGAAAAAATCCCTAAGCCCCGGGGTCACAATTTCAGCAAAAATCTGACTTTTGGCAATTCACTCAAAAATGGTGCCAAACGCTTGAAAATGCTCCCCTGAAAGCTTTGGCGATGGAAACAGAAGGCTTTTTATCACAGGACAAGAAATCAGCCCTCGACAACTTAACCGGCGGAAAAAGATTTTTTTGAAAAAATCCCAAAGCCCCGGGGTCACAATTTCAGCAAAAATCTGACTTTTGGCAATTCACTCTAAAATGGTGCCAAACGCTTGAAAATGCTCCCCTGAAAGGTTTGGCGATGGAAACAGAAGGCTTTTTATCACAGGACAAGAAATCAGCCCTCGACAACTTAACCGGCGGAAATTTTTTTTTTTGAAAAAATCCCTAAGCCCCGGGGTCACAATTTCAGCAAAAATCTGACTTTTGGCAATTCACTCAAAAATGGTGCCAAACGCTTGAAAAGGCTCCCCTGAAAGCTTTGGCGATGGAAACAGAAGGCTTTTTATCACAGGACAAGAAATCAGCCCTCGACAACTTAACCGGCGGAAAAAGATTTTTTTGAAAAAATCCCAAAGCCCCGGGGTCACAATTTCAGCAAAAATCTGACTTTTGGCAATTCACTCTAAAATGGTGCCAAACGCTTGAAAATGCTCCCCTGAAAGGTTTGGCGATGGAAACAGAAGGCTTTTTATCACAGGACAAGAAATCAGCCCTCGACAACTTAACCGGCGGAAAAAGATTTTTTTGAAAAAATCCCTAAGCCCCGGGGTCACAATTTCAGCAAAAATCTGACTTTTGGCAATTCACTCAAAAATGGTGCCAAACGCTTGAAAATGCTCCCCTGAAAGGTTTGGCGATGGAAACAGAAGGCTTTTTATCACAGGACAAGAAATCAGCCCTCGACAACTTAACCGGCGGAAAATTTTTTTTTTTGAAAAAATCCCTAAGCCCCGGGGTCACAATTTCAGGAAAAATCTGACTTTTGGCAATTCACTCAAAAATGGTGCCAAACGCTTGAAAATGCTCCCCTGAAAGGTTTGGCGATGGAAACAGAAGGCTTTTTATCACAGGACAAGAAATCAGCCCTCGACAACTTAACCGGCGGAAAAAGATTTTTTTGAAAAAATCCCAAAGCCCCGGGGTCACAATTTCAGCAAAAATCTGACTTTTGGCAATTCACTCAAAAATGGTGCCAAACGCTTGAAAATGCTCCCCTGAAAGGTTTGGCGATGGAAACAGAAGGCTTTTTATCACAGGACAAGAAATCAGCCCTCGACAACTTAACCGGCGGAAAAAGATTTTTTTGAAAAAATCCCTAAGCCCCGGGGTCACAATTTCAGCAAAAATCTGACTTTTGGCAATTCACTCAAAAATGGTGCCAAACGCTTGAAAATGCTCCCCTGAAAGGTTTGGCGATGGAAACAGAAGGCTTTTTATCACAGGACAAGAAATCAGCCCTCGACAACTTAACCGGCGGAAAAAGATTTTTTTGAAAAAATCCCTAAGCCCCGGGGTCAGAATTTCAGCAAAAATCTGACTTTTGGCAATTCACTCAAAAATGGTGCCAAACGCTTGAAAATGCTCCCCTGAAAGGTTTGGCGATGGAAACAGAAGGCTTTTTATCACAGGACAAGAAATCAGCCCTCGACAACTTAACCGGCGGAAATTTTTTTTTTTGAAAAAATCCCCAAGCCCCGGGGTCACAATTTCAGCAAAAATCTGACTTTTGGCAATTCACTCAAAAATGGTGCCAAACGCTTGAAAATGCTCCCCTGAAAGGTTTGGCGATGGAAACAGAAGGCTTTTTATCACAGGACAAGAAATCAGCCCTCGACAACTTAACCGGCGGAAAAAGATTTTTTTGAAAAAATCCCTAAGCCCCGGGGTCAGAATTTCAGCAAAAATCTGACTTTTGGCAATTCACTCAAAAATGGTGCCAAACGCTTGAAAATGCTCCCCTGAAAGGTTTGGCGATGGAAACAGAAGGCTTTTTATCACAGGACAAGAAATCAGCCCTCGACAACCTAACCGGCGGAAATTTTTTTTTTTGAAAAAATCCCCAAGCCCCGGGGTCACAATTTCAGCAAAAATCTGACTTTTGGCAATTCACTCAAAAATGGCGCCAAACGCTTGAAAATGCTCCCCTGAAAGGTTTGGCGATGGAAACAGAAGGCTTTTTATCACAGGACAAGAAATCAGCCCTCGACAACTTAACCGGCGGAAAAAGATTTTTTTGAAAAAATCCCAAAGCCCCGGGGTCACAATTTCAGCAAAAATCTGACTTTTGGCAATTCACTCTAAAATGGTGCCAAACGCTTGAAAATGCTCCCCTGAAAGGTTTGGCGATGGAAACAGAAGGCTTTTTATCACAGGACAAGAAATCAGCCCTTGACAACTTAACCGGCGGAAAAAGATTTTTTTGAAAAAATCCCTAAGGCCCGGGGTCACAATTTCAGCAAAAAACTGACTTTTGGCAATTCACTCAAAAATGGTGCCAAACGCTTGAAAATGCTCCCCTGAAAGGTTTGGCGATGGAAACAGAAGGCTTTTTATCACAGGACAAGAAATCAGCCCTCGACAACTTAACCGGCGGAAAAAGATTTTTTTGAAAAAATCCCAAAGCCCCGGGGTCACAATTTCAGCAAAAATCTGACTTTTGGCAATTCACTCAAAAATGGTGCCAAACGCTTGAAAATGCTCCCCTGAAAGGTTTGGCGATGGAAACAGAAGGCTTTTTATCACAGGACAAGAAATCAGCCCTCGACAACTTAACCGGCGGAAAAAGATTTTTTTGAAAAAATCCCAAAGCCCCGGGGTCACAATTTCAGCAAAAATCTGACTTTTGGCAATTCACTCAAAAATGGTGCCAAACGCTTGAAAATGCTCCCCTGAAAGGTTTGGCGATGGAAACAGAAGGCTTTTTATCACAGGACAAGAAATCAGCCCTCGACAACTTAACCGGCGGAAAAAGATTTTTTTGAAAAAATCCCTAAGCCCCGGGGTCACAATTTCAGCAAAAATCTGACTTTTGGCAATTCACTCAAAAATGGCGCCAAACGCTTGAAAATGCTCCCCTGAAAGGTTTGGCGATGGAAACAGAAGGCTTTTTATCACAGGACAAGAAATCAGCCCTCGACAACTTAACCGGCGGAAAAAGATTTTTTTGAAAAAATCCCTAAGCCCCGGGGTCACAATTTCAGCAAAAATCTGACTTTTGGCAATTCACTCAAAAATGGTGCCAAACGCTTGAAAATGCTCCCCTGAAAGGTTTGGCGATGGAAACAGAAGGCTTTTTATCACAGGACAAGAAATCAGCCCTCGACAACTTAACCGGCGGAAAAAGATTTTTTTGAAAAAATCCCAAAGCCCCGGGGTCACAATTTCAGCAAAAATCTGACTTTTGGCAATTCACTCAAAAATGGTGCCAAACGCTTGAAAATGCTCCCCTGAAAGGTTTGGCGATGGAAACAGAAGGCTTTTTATCACAGGACAAGAAATCAGCCCTCGACAACTTAACCGGCGGAAAAAGATTTTTTTGAAAAAATCCCAAAGCCCCGGGGTCACAATTTCAGCAAAAATCTGACTTTTGGCAATTCACTCTAAAATGGTGCCAAACGCTTGAAAATGCTCCCCTGAAAGGTTTGGCGATGGAAACAGAAGGCTTTTTATCACAGGACAAGAAATCAGCCCTCGACAACTTAACCGGCGGAAAAAGATTTTTTTGAAAAAATCCCTAAGCCCCGGGGTCACAATTTCAGCAAAAATCTGACTTTTGGCAATTCACTCAAAAATGGCGCCAAACGCTTGAAAATGCTCCCCTGAAAGGTTTGGCGATGGAAACAGAAGGCTTTTTATCACAGGACAAGAAATCAGCCCTCGACAACTTAACCGGCGGAAAAAGATTTTTTTGAAAAAATCCCTAAGCCCCGGGGTCACAATTTCAGCAAAAATCTGACTTTTGGCAATTCACTCAAAAATGGTGCCAAACGCTTGAAAATGCTCCCCTGAAAGGTTTGGCGATGGAAACAGAAGGCTTTTTATCACAGGACAAGAAATCAGCCCTCGACAACCTAACCGGCGGAAATTTTTTTTTTTGAAAAAATCCCCAAGCCCCGGGGTCACAATTTCAGCAAAAATCTGACTTTTGGCAATTCACTCAAAAATGGTGCCAAACGCTTGAAAATGCTCCCCTGAAAGGTTTGGCGATGGAAACAGAAGGCTTTTTATCACAGGACAAGAAATCAGCCCTCGACAACTTAACCGGCGGAAAAAGATTTTTTTGAAAAAATCCCAAAGCCCCGGGGTCACAATTTCAGCAAAAATCTGACTTTTGGCAATTCACTCTAAAATGGTGCCAAACGCTTGAAAATGCTCCCCTGAAAGGTTTGGCGATGGAAACAGAAGGCTTTTTATCACAGGACAAGAAATCAGCCCTTGACAACTTAACCGGTGGAAAAAGATTTTTTTGAAAAAATCCCTAAGGCCCGGGGTCACAATTTCAGCAAAAAACTGACTTTTGGCAATTCACTCAAAAATGGTGCCAAACGCTTGAAAATGCTCCCCTGAAAGGTTTGGCGATGGAAACAGAAGGCTTTTTATCACAGGACAAGAAATCAGCCCTCGACAACTTAACTGGCGGAAAAAGATTTTTTTGAAAAAATCCCAAAGCCCCGGGGTCACAATTTCAGCAAAAATCTGACTTTTGGCAATTCACTCAAAAATGGTGCCAAACGCTTGAAAATGCTCCCCTGAAAGGTTTGGCGATGGAAACAGAAGGCTTTTTATCACAGGACAAGAAATCAGCCCTCGACAACTTAACCGGCGGAAAAAGATTTTTTTGAAAAAATCCCAAAGCCCCGGGGTCACAATTTCAGCAAAAATCTGACTTTTGGCAATTCACTCAAAAATGGTGCCAAACGCTTGAAAATGCTCCCCTGAAAGGTTTGGCGATGGAAACAGAAGGCTTTTTATCACAGGACAAGAAATCAGCCCTCGACAACTTAACCGGCGGAAAAAGATTTTTTTGAAAAAATCCCTAAGCCCCGGGGTCACAATTTCAGCAAAAATCTGACTTTTGGCAATTCACTCAAAAATGGTGCCAAACGCTTGAAAATGCTCCCCTGAAAGGTTTGGCGATGGAAACAGAAGGCTTTTTATCACAGGACAAGAAATCAGCCCTCGACAACTTAACCGGCGGAAAAAGATTTTTTTGAAAAAATCCCTAAGCCCCGGGGTCAGAATTTCAGCAAAAATCTGACTTTTGGCAATTCACTCAAAAATGGTGCCAAACGCTTGAAAATGCTCCCCTGAAAGGTTTGGCGATGGAAACAGAAGGCTTTTTATCACAGGACAAGAAATCAGCCCTCGACAACCTAACCGGCGGAAATTTTTTTTTTTGAAAAAATCCCCAAGCCCCGGGGTCACAATTTCAGCAAAAATCTGACTTTTGGCAATTCACTCAAAAATGGTGCCAAACGCTTGAAAATGCTCCCCTGAAAGGTTTGGCGATGGAAACAGAAGGCTTTTTATCACAGGACAAGAAATCAGCCCTCGACAACTTAACCGGCGGAAAAAGATTTTTTTGAAAAAATCCCAAAGCCCCGGGGTCACAATTTCAGGAAAAATCTGACTTTTAGCAAGTCACTCAAAAATGGTGCCAAACGCTTCCAAATGCTCCCCTGAAAGGTTTGGCGATAGAAACAGAAGGCTTTTTATCACAGGACAAGAAATCAGCCCTCGACAACTTAACCGGCGGAAAAAGATTTTTTTGAAAAAATCCCCAAGCCCCGGGGTCACAATTTCAGCAAAAATCTGACTTTTAGCAAGTCACTCAAAAATGGTGCCAAACGCTTACAAATGCTCCCTGAAAGGTTTGGCGATGGAAACAGAAGGCTTTTTATCACAGGACAAGAAATCAGCCCTCGACAACTTAACCGGCGGAAAAAGATTTTTTTGAAAAAATCCCAAAGCCCCGGGGTCACAATTTCAGGAAAAATCTGACTTTTGGCAATTCACTCAAAAATGGTGCCAAACGCTTGTAAATGCGCCCCTGAAAGGTTTGGCGATGGAAACAGAAGGCTTTTTATCACAGGACAAGAAATCAGCCCTCGACAACTTAACCGGCGGAAAAAGATTTTTTTGAAAAAATCCCTAAGCCCCGGGGTCACAATTTCAGCAAAAATCTGACTTTTGGCAATTCACTCAAAAATGGTGCCAAACGCTTGAAAATGCTCCCCTGAAAGCTTTGGCGATGGAAACAGAAGGCTTTTTATCACAGGAGAAGAAATCAGCCCTCGACAACTTAACTGGCGGAAAAAGATTTTTTTGAAAAAATCCCTAAGCCCCGGGGTCAGAATTTCAGCAAAAATCTGACTTTTGGCAATTCACTCAAAAATGGTGCCAAACGCTTGAAAATGCTCCCCTGAAAGCTTTGGCGATGGAAACAGAAGGCTTTTTATCACAGGACAAGAAATCAGCCCTCGACAACTTAACCGGCGGAAAAAGATTTTTTTGAAAAAATCCCAAAGCCCCGGGGTCACAATTTCAGCAAAAATCTGACTTTTGGCAATTCACTCAAAAATGGTGCCAAACGCTTGAAAAGGCTCCCCTGAAAGGTTTGGCGATGGAAACAGAAGGCTTTTTATCACAGGACAAGAAATCAGCCCTCGACAACTTAACCGGCGGAAAAAGATTTTTTTGAAAAAATCCCTAAGCCCCGGGGTCAGAATTTCAGCAAAAATCTGACTTTTGGCAATTCACTCAAAAATGGTGCCAAACGCTTGAAAATGCTCCCCTGAAAGGTTTGGCGATGGAAACAGAAGGCTTTTTATCACAGGACAAGAAATCAGCCCTCGACAACCTAACCGGCGGAAATTTTTTTTTTTGAAAAAATCCCCAAGCCCCGGGGTCACAATTTCAGCAAAAATCTGACTTTTGGCAATTCACTCAAAAATGGTGCCAAACGCTTGAAAATGCTCCCCTGAAAGGTTTGGCGATGGAAACAGAAGGCTTTTTATCACAGGACAAGAAATCAGCCCTCGACAACTTAACCGGCGGAAAAAGATTTTTTTGAAAAAATCCCAAAGCCCCGGGGTCACAATTTCAGCAAAAATCTGACTTTTGGCAATTCACTCTAAAATGGTGCCAAACGCTTGAAAATGCTCCCCTGAAAGGTTTGGCGATGGAAACAGAAGGCTTTTTATCACAGGACAATAAATCAGCCCTTGACAACTTAACCGGCGGAAAAAGATTTTTTTGAAAAAATCCCTAAGGCCCGGGGTCACAATTTCAGCAAAAAACTGACTTTTGGCAATTCACTCAAAAATGGTGCCAAACGCTTGAAAATGCTCCCCTGAAAGGTTTGGCGATGGAAACAGAAGGCTTTTTATCACAGGACAAGAAATCAGCCCTCGACAACTTAACCGGCGGAAAAAGATTTTTTTGAAAAAATCCCAAAGCCCCGGGGTCACAATTTCAGCAAAAATCTGACTTTTGGCAATTCACTCAAAAATGGTGCCAAACGCTTGAAAATGCTCCCCTGAAAGGTTTGGCGATGGAAACAGAAGGCTTTTTATCACAGGACAAGAAATCAGCCCTCGACAACTTAACCGGCGGAAAAAGATTTTTTTGAAAAAATCCCAAAGCCCCGGGGTCACAATTTCAGCAAAAATCTGACTTTTGGCAATTCACTCAAAAATGGTGCCAAACGCTTGAAAATGCTCCCCTGAAAGGTTTGGCGATGGAAACAGAAGGCTTTTTATCACAGGACAAGAAATCAGCCCTCGACAACTTAACCGGCGGAAAAAGATTTTTTTGAAAAAATCCCTAAGCCCCGGGGTCACAATTTCAGCAAAAATCTGACTTTTGGCAATTCACTCAAAAATGGCGCCAAACGCTTGAAAATGCTCCCCTGAAAGGTTTGGCGATGGAAACAGAAGGCTTTTTATCACAGGACAAGAAATCAGCCCTCGACAACTTAACCGGCGGAAAAAGATTTTTTTGAAAAAATCCCTAAGCCCCGGGGTCACAATTTCAGCAAAAATCTGACTTTTGGCAATTCACTCAAAAATGGTGCCAAACGCTTGAAAATGCTCCCCTGAAAGGTTTGGCGATGGAAACAGAAGGCTTTTTATCACAGGACAAGAAATCAGCCCTCGACAACTTAACCGGCGGAAAAAGATTTTTTTGAAAAAATCCCAAAGCCCCGGGGTCACAATTTCAGCAAAAATCTGACTTTTGGCAATTCACTCAAAAATGGTGCCAAACGCTTGAAAATGCTCCCCTGAAAGGTTTGGCGATGGAAACAGAAGGCTTTTTATCACAGGACAAGAAATCAGCCCTCGACAACTTAACCGGCGGAAAAAGATTTTTTTGAAAAAATCCCAAAGCCCCGGGGTCACAATTTCAGCAAAAATCTGACTTTTGGCAATTCACTCTAAAATGGTGCCAAACGCTTGAAAATGCTCCCCTGAAAGGTTTGGCGATGGAAACAGAAGGCTTTTTATCACAGGACAAGAAATCAGCCCTCGACAACTTAACCGGCGGAAAAAGATTTTTTTGAAAAAATCCCTAAGCCCCGGGGTCACAATTTCAGCAAAAATCTGACTTTTGGCAATTGACTCAAAAATGGCGCCAAACGCTTGAAAATGCTCCCCTGAAAGGTTTGGCGATGGAAACAGAAGGCTTTTTATCACAGGACAAGAAATCAGCCCTCGACAACTTAACCGGCGGAAAAAGATTTTTTTGAAAAAATCCCTAAGCCCCGGGGTCACAATTTCAGCAAAAATCTGACTTTTGGCAATTCACTCAAAAATGGTGCCAAACGCTTGAAAATGCTCCCCTGAAAGGTTTGGCGATGGAAACAGAAGGCTTTTTATCACAGGACAAGAAATCAGCCCTCGACAACCTAACCGGCGGAAATTTTTTTTTTTGAAAAAATCCCCAAGCCCCGGGGTCACAATTTCAGCAAAAATCTGACTTTTGGCAATTCACTCAAAAATGGTGCCAAACGCTTGAAAATGCTCCCCTGAAAGGTTTGGCGATGGAAACAGAAGGCTTTTTATCACAGGACAAGAAATCAGCCCTCGACAACTTAACCGGCGGAAAAAGATTTTTTTGAAAAAATCCCAAAGCCCCGGGGTCACAATTTCAGCAAAAATCTGACTTTTGGCAATTCACTCTAAAATGGTGCCAAACGCTTGAAAATGCTCCCCTGAAAGGTTTGGCGATGGAAACAGAAGGCTTTTTATCACAGGACAAGAAATCAGCCCTTGACAACTTAACCGGCGGAAAAAGATTTTTTTGAAAAAATCCCTAAGGCCCGGGGTCACAATTTCAGCAAAAAACTGACTTTTGGCAATTCACTCAAAAATGGTGCCAAACGCTTGAAAATGCTCCCCTGAAAGGTTTGGCGATGGAAACAGAAGGCTTTTTATCACAGGACAAGAAATCAGCCCTCGACAACTTAACTGGCGGAAAAAGATTTTTTTGAAAAAATCCCAAAGCCCCGGGGTCACAATTTCAGCAAAAATCTGACTTTTGGCAATTCACTCAAAAATGGTGCCAAACGCTTGAAAATGCTCCCCTGAAAGGTTTGGCGATGGAAACAGAAGGCTTTTTATCACAGGACAAGAAATCAGCCCTCGACAACTTAACCGGCGGAAAAAGATTTTTTTGAAAAAATCCCAAAGCCCCGGGGTCACAATTTCAGCAAAAATCTGACTTTTGGCAATTCACTCAAAAATGGTGCCAAACGCTTGAAAATGCTCCCCTGAAAGGTTTGGCGATGGAAACAGAAGGCTTTTTATCACAGGACAAGAAATCAGCCCTCGACAACTTAACCGGCGGAAAATGATTTTTTTGAAAAAATCCCTAAGCCCCGGGGTCACAATTTCAGCAAAAATCTGACTTTTGGCAATTCACTCAAAAATGGTGCCAAACGCTTGAAAATGCTCCCCTGAAAGGTTTGGCGATGGAAACAGAAGGCTTTTTATCACAGGACAAGAAATCAGCCCTCGACAACCTAACCGGCGGAAATTTTTTTTTTTGAAAAAATCCCCAAGCCCCGGGGTCACAATTTCAGCAAAAATCTGACTTTTGGCAATTCACTCAAAAATGGTGCCAAACGCTTGAAAATGCTCCCCTGAAAGGTTTGGCGATGGAAACAGAAGGCTTTTTATCACAGGACAAGAAATCAGCCCTCGACAACTTAACCGGCGGAAAAAGATTTTTTTGAAAAAATCCCAAAGCCCCGGGGTCACAATTTCAGGAAAAATCTGACTTTTAGCAAGTCACTCAAAAATGGTGCCAAACGCTTCCAAATGCTCCCCTGAAAGGTTTGGCGATGGAAACAGAAGGCTTTTTATCACAGGACAAGAAATCAGCCCTCGACAACTTAACCGGCGGAAAAAGATTTTTTTGAAAAAATCCCCAAGCCCCGGGGTCACAATTTCAGCAAAAATCTGACTTTTAGCAAGTCACTCAAAAATGGTGCCAAACGCTTCCAAATGCTCCCTGAAAGGTTTGGCGATGGAAACAGAAGGCTTTTTATCACAGGACAAGAAATCAGCCCTCGACAACTTAACTGGCGGAAAAAGATTTTTTTGAAAAAATCCCTAAGCCCCGGGGTCAGAATTTCAGCAAAAATCTGACTTTTGGCAATTCACTCAAAAATGGTGCCAAACGCTTGAAAATGCTCCCCTGAAAGCTTTGGCGATGGAAACAGAAGGCTTTTTATCACAGGACAAGAAATCAGCCCTCGACAACTTAACCGGCGGAAAAAGATTTTTTTGAAAAAATCCCAAAGCCCCGGGGTCACAATTTCAGCAAAAATCTGACTTTTGGCAATTCACTCAAAAATGGTGCCAAACGCTTGAAAATGCTCCCCTGAAAGGTTTGGCGATGGAAACAGAAGGCTTTTTATCACAGGACAAGAAATCAGCCCTCGACAACCTAACCGGCGGAAATTTTTTTTTTTGAAAAAATCGCCAAGCCCCGGGGTCACAATTTCAGCAAAAATCTGACTTTTGGCAATTCACTCAAAAATGGTGCCAAACGCTTGAAAATGCTCCCCTGAAAGGTTTGGCGATGGAAACAGAAGGCTTTTTATCACAGGACAAGAAATCAGCCCTCGACAACTTAACCGGCGGAAAAAGATTTTTTTGAAAAAATCCCAAAGCCCCGGGGTCACAATTTCAGGAAAAATCTGACTTTTAGCAAGTCACTCAAAAATGGTGCCAAACGCTTCCAAATGCTCCCCTGAAAGGTTTGGCGATGGAAACAGAAGGCTTTTTATCACAGGACAAGAAATCAGCCCTCGACAACTTAACCGGCGGAAAAAGATTTTTTTGAAAAAATCCCCAAGCCCCGGGGTCACAATTTCAGCAAAAATCTGACTTTTAGCAAGTCACTCAAAAATGGTGCCAAACGCTTCCAAATGCTCCCTGAAAGGTTTGGCGATGGAAACAGAAGGCTTTTTATCACAGGAGAAGAAATCAGCCCTCGACAACTTAACTGGCGGAAAAAGATTTTTTTGAAAAAATCCCTAAGCCCCGGGGTCAGAATTTCAGCAAAAATCTGACTTTTGGCAATTCACTCAAAAATGGTGCCAAACGCTTGAAAATGCTCCCCTGAAAGCTTTGGCGATGGAAACAGAAGGCTTTTTATCACAGGACAAGAAATCAGCCCTCGACAACTTAACCGGCGGAAAAAGATTTTTTTGAAAAAATCCCAAAGCCCCGGGGTCACAATTTCAGCAAAAATCTGACTTTTGGCAATTCACTCAAAAATGGTGCCAAACGCTTGAAAATGCTCCCCTGAAAGGTTTGGCGATGGAAACAGAAGGCTTTTTATCACAGGACAAGAAATCAGCCCTCGACAACTTAACCGGCGGAAAAAGATTTTTTTGAAAAAATCCCTAAGCCCCGGGGTCACAATTTCAGCAAAAATCTGACTTTTGGCAATTCACTCAAAAATGGTGCCAAACGCTTGAAAATGCTCCCCTGAAAGGTTTGGCGATGGAAACAGAAGGCTTTTTATCACAGGACAAGAAATCAGCCCTCGACAACCTAACCGGCGGAAATTTTTTTTTTGAAAAAATCCCCAAGCCCCGGGGTCACAATTTCAGCAAAAATCTGACTTTTGGCAATTCACTCAAAAATGGTGCCAAACGCTTGAAAATGCTCCCCTGAAAGGTTTGGCGATGGAAACAGAAGGCTTTTTATCACAGGACAAGAAATCAGCCCTCGACAACTTAACCGGCGGAAAAAGATTTTTTTGAAAAAATCCCAAAGCCCCGGGGTCACAATTTCAGCAAAAATCTGACTTTTGGCAATTCACTCAAAAATGGTGCCAAACGCTTGAAAATGCTCCCCTGAAAGGTTTGGCGATGGAAACAGAAGGCTTTTTATCACAGGACAAGAAATCAGCCCTCGACAACTTAACCGGCGGAAAAAGATTTTTTTGAAAAAATCCCTAAGCCCCGGGGTCACAATTTCAGCAAAAATCTGACTTTTGGCAATTCACTCAAAAATGGCGCCAAACGCTTGAAAATGCTCCCCTGAAAGGTTTGGCGATGGAAACAGAAGGCTTTTTATCACAGGACAAGAAATCAGCCCTCGACAACTTAACCGGCGGAAAAAGATTTTTTTGAAAAAATCCCTAAGCCCCGGGGTCACAATTTCAGCAAAAATCTGACTTTTGGCAATTCACTCAAAAATGGTGCCAAACGCTTGAAAATGCTCCCCTGAAAGGTTTGGCGATGGAAACAGAAGGCTTTTTATCACAGGACAAGAAATCAGCCCTCGACAACCTAACCGGCGGAAATTTTTTTTTTTGAAAAAATCCCCAAGCCCCGGGGTCACAATTTCAGCAAAAATCTGACTTTTGGCAATTCACTCAAAAATGGTGCCAAACGCTTGAAAATGCTCCCCTGAAAGGTTTGGCGATGGAAACAGAAGGCTTTTTATCACAGGACAAGAAATCAGCCCTCGACAACTTAACCGGCGGAAAAAGATTTTTTTGAAAAAATCCCTAAGCCCCGGGGTCACAATTTCAGCAAAAATCTGACTTTTGGCAATTCACTCAAAAATGGTGCCAAATGCTTGAAAATGCTCCCCTGAAAGGTTTGGCGATGGAAACAGAAGGCTTTTTATCACAGGACAAGAAATCAGCCCTCGACAACTTAACCGGCGGAAAAAGATTTTTTTGAAAAAATCCCTAAGCCCCGGGGTCACAATTTCAGCAAAAATCTGACTTTTGGCAATTCACTCAAAAATGGTGCCAAACGCTTGAAAATGCTCCCCTGAAAGGTTTGGCGATGGAAACAGAAGGCTTTTTATCACAGGACAAGAAATCAGCCCTCGACAACCTAACCGGCGGAAATTTTTTTTTTTGAAAAAATCCCCAAGCCCCGGGGTCACAATTTCAGCAAAAATCTGACTTTTGGCAATTCACTCAAAAATGGTGCCAAACGCTTGAAAATGCTCCCCTGAAAGGTTTGGCGATGGAAACAGAAGGCTTTTTATCACAGGACAAGAAATCAGCCCTCGACAACTTAACCGGCGGAAAAAGATTTTTTTGAAAAAATCCCAAAGCCCCGGGGTCACAATTTCAGGAAAAATCTGACTTTTAGCAAGTCACTCAAAAATGGTTCCAAACGCTTCCAAATGCTCCCCTGAAAGGTTTGGCGATGGAAACAGAAGGCTTTTTATCACAGGACAAGAAATCAGCCCTCGACAACTTAACCGGCGGAAAAAGATTTTTTTGAAAAAATCCCCAAGCCCCGGGGTCACAATTTCAGCAAAAATCTGACTTTTAGCAAGTCACTCAAAAATGGTGCCAAACGCTTCCAAATGCTCCCTGAAAGGTTTGGCGATGGAAACAGAAGGCTTTTTATCACAGGACAAGAAATCAGCCCTCGACAACTTAACCGGCGGAAAAAGATTTTTTTGAAAAAATCCCAAAGCCCCGGGGTCACAATTTCAGGAAAAATCTGACTTTTGGCAATTCACTCAAAAATGGTGCCAAACGCTTGTAAATGCGCCCCTGAAAGGTTTGGCGATGGAAACAGAAGGCTTTTTATCACAGGACAAGAAATCAGCCCTCGACAACTTAACCGGCGGAAAAAGATTTTTTTGAAAAAATCCCTAAGCCCCGGGGTCAGAATTTCAGCAAAAATCTGACTTTTGGCAATTCACTCAAAAATGGTGCCAAACGCTTGAAAATGCTCCCCTGAAAGCTTTGGCGATGGAAACAGAAGGCTTTTTATCACAGGAGAAGAAATCAGCCCTCGACAACTTAACTGGCGGAAAAAGATTTTTTTGAAAAAATCCCTAAGCCCCGGGGTCAGAATTTCAGCAAAAATCTGACTTTTGGCAATTCACTCAAAAATGGTGCCAAACGCTTGAAAATGCTCCCCTGAAAGCTTTGGCGATGGAAACAGAAGGCTTTTTATCACAGGACAAGAAATCAGCCCTCGACAACTTAACCGGCGGAAAAAGATTTTTTTGAAAAAATCCCAAAGCCCCGGGGTCACAATTTCAGCAAAAATCTGACTTTTGGCAATTCACTCTAAAATGGTGCCAAACGCTTGAAAATGCTCCCCTGAAAGGTTTGGCGATGGAAACAGAAGGCTTTTTATCACAGGACAAGAAATCAGCCCTCGACAACCTAACCGGCGGAAATTTTTTTTTTTGAAAAAATCCCCAAGCCCCGGGGTCACAATTTCAGCAAAAATCTGACTTTTGGCAATTCACTCAAAAATGGTGCCAAACGCTTGAAAATGCTCCCCTGAAAGGTTTGGCGATGGAAACAGAAGGCTTTTTATCACAGGACAAGAAATCAGCCCTCGACAACTTAACCGGCGGAAAAAGATTTTTTTGAAAAAATCCCTAAGCCCCGGGGTCACAATTTCAGCAAAAATCTGACTTTTGGCAATTCACTCAAAAATGGTGCCAAACGCTTGAAAATGCTCCCCTGAAAGGTTTGGCGATGGAAACAGAAGGCTTTTTATCACAGGACAAGAAATCAGCCCTCGACAACTTAACCGGCGGAAAAAGATTTTTTTGAAAAAATCCCAAAGCCCCGGGGTCACAATTTCAGCAAAAATCTGACTTTTGGCAATTCACTCAAAAATGGTGCCAAACGCTTGAAAATGCTCCCCTGAAAGGTTTGGCGATGGAAACAGAAGGCTTTTTATCACAGGACAAGAAATCAGCCCTCGACAACTTAACCGGCGGAAAAAGATTTTTTTGAAAAAATCCCTAAGCCCCGGGGTCACAATTTCAGCAAAAATCTGACTTTTGGCAATTCACTCAAAAATGGCGCCAAACGCTTGAAAATGCTCCCCTGAAAGCTTTGGCGATGGAAACAGAAGGCTTTTTATCACAGGACAAGAAATCAGCCCTCGACAACTTAACCGGCGGAAAAAGATTTTTTTGAAAAAATCCCTAAGCCCCGGGGTCACAATTTCAGCAAAAATCTGACTTTTGGCAATTCACTCAAAAATGGTGCCAAACGCTTGAAAATGCTCCCCTGAAAGGTTTGGCGATGGAAACAGAAGGCTTTTTATCACAGGACAAGAAATCAGCCCTCGACAACCTAACCGGCGGAAATTTTTTTTTTTGAAAAAATCCCCAAGCCCCGGGGTCACAATTTCAGCAAAAATCTGACTTTTGGCAATTCACTCAAAAATGGTGCCAAACGCTTGAAAATGCTCCCCTGAAAGGTTTGGCGATGGAAACAGAAGGCTTTTTATCACAGGACAAGAAATCAGCCCTCGACAACTTAACCGGCGGAAAAAGATTTTTTTGAAAAAATCCCTAAGCCCCGGGGTCACAATTTCAGCAAAAATCTGACTTTTGGCAATTCACTCAAAAATGGTGCCAAACGCTTGAAAATGCTCCCCTGAAAGGTTTGGCGATGGAAACAGAAGGCTTTTTATCACAGGACAAGAAATCAGCCCTCGACAACTTAACCGGCGGAAAAAGATTTTTTTGAAAAAATCCCTAAGCCCCGGGGTCAGAATTTCAGCAAAAATCTGACTTTTGGCAATTCACTCAAAAATGGTGCCAAACGCTTGAAAATGCTCCCCTGAAAGCTTTGGCGATGGAAACAGAAGGCTTTTTATCACAGGACAAGAAATCAGCCCTCGACAACCTAACCGGCGGAAATTTTTTTTTTTGAAAAAATCCCAAAGCCCCGGGGTCACAATTTCAGGAAAAATCTGACTTTTAGCAAGTCACTCAAAAATGGTGCCAAACGCTTGAAAATGCTCCCCTGAAAGCTTTGGCGATGGAAACAGAAGGCTTTTTATCACAGGACAAGAAATCAGCCCTCGACAACTTAACCGGCGGAAAAAGATTTTTTTGAAAAAATCCCAAAGCCCCGGGGTCACAATTTCAGGAAAAATCTGACTTTTAGCAAGTCACTCAAAAATGGTGCCAAACGCTTCCAAATGCTCCCCTGAAAGGTTTGGCGATGGAAACAGAAGGCTTTTTATCACAGGACAAGAAATCAGCCCTCGACAACTTAACCGGCGGAAAAAGATTTTTTTGAAAAAATCCCCAAGCCCCGGGGTCACAATTTCAGCAAAAATCTGACTTTTAGCAAGTCACTCAAAAATGGTGCCAAACGCTTCCAAATGCTCCCTGAAAGGTTTGGCGATGGAAACAGAAGGCTTTTTATCACAGGACAAGAAATCAGCCCTCGACAACTTAACCGGCGGAAAAAGATTTTTTTGAAAAAATCCCAAAGCCCCGGGGTCACAATTTCAGGAAAAATCTGACTTTTGGCAATTCACTCAAAAATGGTGCCAAACGCTTGTAAATGCGCCCCTGAAAGGTTTGGCGATGGAAACAGAAGGCTTTTTATCACAGGACAAGAAATCAGCCCTCGACAACTTAACCGGCGGAAAAAGATTTTTTTGAAAAAATCCCTAAGCCCCGGGGTCAGAATTTCAGCAAAAATCTGACTTTTGGCAATTCACTCAAAAATGGTGCCAAACGCTTGAAAATGCTCCCCTGAAAGCTTTGGCGATGGAAACAGAAGGCTTTTTATCACAGGAGAAGAAATCAGCCCTCGACAACTTAACTGGCGGGAAAAGATTTTTTTGAAAAAATCCCTAAGCCCCGGGGTCAGAATTTCAGCAAAAATCTGACTTTTGGCAATTCACTCAAAAATGGTGCCAAACGCTTGAAAATGCTCCCCTGAAAGCTTTGGCGATGGAAACAGAAGGCTTTTTATCACAGGACAAGAAATCAGCCCTCGACAACTTAACCGGCGGAAAAAGATTTTTTTGAAAAAATCCCAAAGCCCCGGGGTCACAATTTCAGCAAAAATCTGACTTTTGGCAATTCACTCTAAAATGGTGCCAAACGCTTGAAAATGCTCCCCTGAAAGGTTTGGCGATGGAAACAGAAGGCTTTTTATCACAGGACAAGAAATCAGCCCTCGACAACTTAACCGGCGGAAATTTTTTTTTTTGAAAAAATCCCTAAGCCCCGGGGTCACAATTTCAGCAAAAATCTGACTTTTGGCAATTCACTCAAAAATGGTGCCAAACGCTTGAAAAGGCTCCCCTGAAAGGTTTGGCGATGGAAACAGAAGGCTTTTTATCACAGGACAAGAAATCAGCCCTCGACAACTTAACCGGCGGAAAAAGATTTTTTTGAAAAAATCCCTAAGCCCCGGGGTCAGAATTTCAGCAAAAATCTGACTTTTGGCAATTCACTCAAAAATGGTGCCAAACGCTTGAAAATGCTCCCCTGAAAGGTTTGGCGATGGAAACAGAAGGCTTTTTATCACAGGACAAGAAATCAGCCCTCGACAACCTAACCGGCGGAAATTTTTTTTTTTGAAAAAATCCCCAAGCCCCGGGGTCACAATTTCAGCAAAAATCTGACTTTTGGCAATTCACTCAAAAATGGTGCCAAACGCTTGAAAATGCTCCCCTGAAAGGTTTGGCGATGGAAACAGAAGGCTTTTTATCACAGGACAAGAAATCAGCCCTCGACAACTTAACCGGCGGAAAAAGATTTTTTTGAAAAAATCCCAAAGCCCCGGGGTCACAATTTCAGCAAAAATCTGACTTTTGGCAATTCACTCAAAAATGGTGCCAAACGCTTGAAAATGCTCCCCTGAAAGGTTTGGCGATGGAAACAGAAGGCTTTTTATCACAGGACAAGAAATCAGCCCTCGACAACTTAACCGGCGGAAAAAGATTTTTTTGAAAAAATCCCAAAGCCCCGGGGTCACAATTTCAGCAAAAATCTGACTTTTGGCAATTCACTCAAAAATGGTGCCAAACGCTTGAAAATGCTCCCCTGAAAGGTTTGGCGATGGAAACAGAAGGCTTTTTATCACAGGACAAGAAATCAGCCCTCGACAACTTAACCGGCGGAAAAAGATTTTTTTGAAAAAATCCCTAAGCCCCGGGGTCACAATTTCAGCAAAAATCTGACTTTTGGCAATTCACTCAAAAATGGCGCCAAACGCTTGAAAATGCTCCCCTGAAAGGTTTGGCGATGGAAACAGAAGGCTTTTTATCACAGGACAAGAAATCAGCCCTCGACAACTTAACCGGCGGAAAAAGATTTTTTTGAAAAAATCCCTAAGCCCCGGGGTCACAATTTCAGCAAAAATCTGACTTTTGGCAATTCACTCAAAAATGGTGCCAAACGCTTGAAAATGCTCGCCTGAAAGGTTTGGCGATGGAAACAGAAGGCTTTTTATCACAGGACAAGAAATCAGCCCTCGACAACCTAACCGGCGGAAATTTTTTTTTTTGAAAAAATCCCCAAGCCCCGGGGTCACAATTTCAGCAAAAATCTGACTTTTGGCAATTCACTCAAAAATGGTGCCAAACGCTTGAAAATGCTCCCCTGAAAGGTTTGGCGATGGAAACAGAAGGCTTTTTATCACAGGACAAGAAATCAGCCCTCGACAACTTAACCGGCGGAAAAAGATTTTTTTGAAAAAATCCCTAAGCCCCGGGGTCACAATTTCAGCAAAAATCTGACTTTTGGCAATTCACTCAAAAATGGTGCCAAACGCTTGAAAATGCTCCCCTGAAAGGTTTGGCGATGGAAACAGAAGGCTTTTTATCACAGGACAAGAAATCAGCCCTCGACAACTTAACCGGCGGAAAAAGATTTTTTTGAAAAAATCCCTAAGCCCCGGGGTCAGAATTTCAGCAAAAATCTGACTTTTGGCAATTCACTCAAAAATGGTGCCAAACGCTTGAAAATGCTCCCCTGAAAGGTTTGGCGATGGAAACAGAAGGCTTTTTATCACAGGACAAGAAATCAGCCCTCGACAACCTAACCGGCGGAAATTTTTTTTTTTGAAAAAAATCCCCAAGCCCCGGGGTCACAATTTCAGCAAAAATCTGACTTTTGGCAATTCACTCAAAAATGGTGCCAAACGCTTGAAAATGCTCCCCTGAAAGGTTTGGCGATGGAAACAGAAGGCTTTTTATCACAGGACAAGAAATCAGCCCTCGACAACTTAACCGGCGGAAAAAGATTTTTTTGAAAAAATCCCAAAGCCCCGGGGTCACAATTTCAGGAAAAATCTGACTTTTAGCAAGTCACTCAAAAATGGTGCCAAACGCTTCCAAATGCTCCCCTGAAAGGTTTGGCGATGGAAACAGAAGGCTTTTTATCACAGGACAAGAAATCAGCCCTCGACAACTTAACCGGCGGAAAAAGATTTTTTTGAAAAAATCCCCAAGCCCCGGGGTCACAATTTCAGCAAAAATCTGACTTTTAGCAAGTCACTCAAAAATGGTGCCAAACGCTTCCAAATGCTCCCTGAAAGGTTTGGCGATGGAAACAGAAGGCTTTTTATCACAGGACAAGAAATCAGCCCTCGACAACTTAACCGGCGGAAAAAGATTTTTTTGAAAAAATCCCAAAGCCCCGGGGTCACAATTTCAGGAAAAATCTGACTTTTGGCAATTCACTCAAAAATGGTGCCAAACGCTTGTAAATGCGCCCCTGAAAGGTTTGGCGATGGAAACAGAAGGCTTTTTATCACAGGACAAGAAATCAGCCCTCGACAACTTAACCGGCGGAAAAAGATTTTTTTGAAAAAATCCCTAAGCCCCGGGGTCAGAATTTCAGCAAAAATCTGACTTTTGGCAATTCACTCAAAAATGGTGCCAAACGCTTGAAAATGCTCCCCTGAAAGCTTTGGCGATGGAAACAGAAGGCTTTTTATCACAGGAGAAGAAATCAGCCCTCGACAACTTAACTGGCGGAAAAAGATTTTTTTGAAAAAATCCCTAAGCCCCGGGGTCAGAATTTCAGCAAAAATCTGACTTTTGGCAATTCACTCAAAAATGGTGCCAAACGCTTGAAAATGCTCCCCTGAAAGCTTTGGCGATGGAAACAGAAGGCTTTTTATCACAGGACAAGAAATCAGCCCTCGACAACTTAACCGGCGGAAAAAGATTTTTTTGAAAAAATCCCAAAGCCCCGGGGTCACAATTTCAGCAAAAATCTGACTTTTGGCAATTCACTCTAAAATGGTGCCAAACGCTTGAAAATGCTCCCCTGAAAGGTTTGGCGATGGAAACAGAAGGCTTTTTATCACAGGACAAGAAATCAGCCCTCGACAACTTAACCGGCGGAAATTTTTTTTTTTGAAAAAATCCCTAAGCCCCGGGGTCACAATTTCAGCAAAAATCTGACTTTTGGCAATTCACTCAAAAATGGTGCCAAACGCTTGAAAAGGCTCCCCTGAAAGGTTTGGCGATGGAAACAGAAGGCTTTTTATCACAGGACAAGAAATCAGCCCTCGACAACTTAACCGGCGGAAAAAGATTTTTTTGAAAAAATCCCTAAGCCCCGGGGTCAGAATTTCAGCAAAAATCTGACTTTTGGCAATTCACTCAAAAATGGTGCCAAACGCTTGAAAATGCTCCCCTGAAAGGTTTGGCGATGGAAACAGAAGGCTTTTTATCACAGGACAAGAAATCAGCCCTCGACAACCTAACCGGCGGAAATTTTTTTTTTTGAAAAAATCCCCAAGCCCCGGGGTCACAATTTCAGCAAAAATCTGACTTTTGGCAATTCACTCAAAAATGGTGCCAAACGCTTGAAAATGCTCCCCTGAAAGGTTTGGCGATGGAAACAGAAGGCTTTTTATCACAGGACAAGAAATCAGCCCTCGACAACTTAACCGGCGGAAAAAGATTTTTTTGAAAAAATCCCTAAGCCCCGGGGTCACAATTTCAGCAAAAATCTGACTTTTGGCAATTCACTCAAAAATGGTGCCAAACGCTTGAAAATGCTCCCCTGAAAGGTTTGGCGATGGAAACAGAAGGCTTTTTATCACAGGACAAGAAATCAGCCCTCGACAACTTAACCGGCGGAAAAAGATTTTTTTGAAAAAATCCCTAAGCCCCGGGGTCAGAATTTCAGCAAAAATCTGACTTTTGGCAATTCACTCAAAAATGGTGCCAAACGCTTGAAAATGCTCCCCTGAAAGGTTTGGCGATGGAAACAGAAGGCTTTTTATCACAGGACAAGAAATCAGCCCTCGACAACCTAACCGGCGGAAATTTTTTTTTTTGAAAAAATCCCCAAGCCCCGGGGTCACAATTTCAGCAAAAATCTGACTTTTGGCAATTCACTCAAAAATGGTGCCAAACGCTTGAAAATGCTCCCCTGAAAGGTTTGGCGATGGAAACAGAAGGCTTTTTATCACAGGACAAGAAATCAGCCCTCGACAACTTAACCGGCGGAAAAAGATTTTTTTGAAAAAATCCCAAAGCCCCGGGGTCACAATTTCAGGAAAAATCTGACTTTTAGCAAGTCACTCAAAAATGGTGCCAAACGCTTCCAAATGCTCCCCTGAAAGGTTTGGCGATGGAAACAGAAGGCTTTTTATCACAGGACAAGAAATCAGCCCTCGACAACTTAACCGGCGGAAAAAGATTTTTTTGAAAAAATCCCCAAGCCCCGGGGTCACAATTTCAGCAAAAATCTGACTTTTAGCAAGTCACTCAAAAATGGTGCCAAACGCTTCCAAATGCTCCCTGAAAGGTTTGGCGATGGAAACAGAAGGCTTTTTATCACAGGACAAGAAATCAGCCCTCGACAACTTAACCGGCGGAAAAAGATTTTTTTGAAAAAATCCCAAAGCCCCGGGGTCACAATTTCAGGAAAAATCTGACTTTTGGCAATTCACTCAAAAATGGTGCCAAACGCTTGTAAATGCGCCCCTGAAAGGTTTGGCGATGGAAACAGAAGGCTTTTTATCACAGGACAAGAAATCAGCCCTCGACAACTTAACCGGCGGAAAAAGATTTTTTTGAAAAAATCCCTAAGCCCCGGGGTCAGAATTTCAGCAAAAATCTGACTTTTGGCAATTCACTCAAAAATGGTGCCAAACGCTTGAAAATGCTCCCCTGAAAGCTTTGGCGATGGAAACAGAAGGCTTTTTATCACAGGAGAAGAAATCAGCCCTCGACAACTTAACTGGCGGAAAAAGATTTTTTTGAAAAAATCCCAAAGCCCCGGGGTCACAATTTCAGCAAAAATCTGACTTTTGGCAATTCACTCTAAAATGGTGCCAAACGCTTGAAAATGCTCCCCTGAAAGGTTTGGCGATGGAAACAGAAGGCTTTTTATCACAGGACAAGAAATCAGCCCTCGACAACTTAACCGGCGGAAATTTTTTTTTTTGAAAAAATCCCTAAGCCCCGGGGTCACAATTTCAGCAAAAATCTGACTTTTGGCAATTCACTCAAAAATGGTGCCAAACGCTTGAAAAGGCTCCCCTGAAAGGTTTGGCGATGGAAACAGAAGGCTTTTTATCACAGGACAAGAAATCAGCCCTCGACAACTTAACCGGCGGAAAAAGATTTTTTTGAAAAAATCCCTAAGCCCCGGGGTCAGAATTTCAGCAAAAATCTGACTTTTGGCAATTCACTCAAAAATGGTGCCAAACGCTTGAAAATGCTCCCCTGAAAGGTTTGGCGATGGAAACAGAAGGCTTTTTATCACAGGACAAGAAATCAGCCCTCGACAACCTAACCGGCGGAAATTTTTTTTTTTGAAAAAATCCCCAAGCCCCGGGGTCACAATTTCAGCAAAAATCTGACTTTTGGCAATTCACTCAAAAATGGTGCCAAACGCTTGAAAATGCTCCCCTGAAAGGTTTGGCGATGGAAACAGAAGGCTTTTTATCACAGGACAAGAAATCAGCCCTCGACAACTTAACCGGCGGAAAAAGATTTTTTTGAAAAAATCCCAAAGCCCCGGGGTCACAATTTCAGCAAAAATCTGACTTTTGGCAATTCACTCAAAAATGGTGCCAAACGCTTGAAAATGCTCCCCTGAAAGGTTTGGCGATGGAAACAGAAGGCTTTTTATCACAGGACAAGAAATCAGCCCTCGACAACTTAACCGGCGGAAAAAGATTTTTTTGAAAAAATCCCAAAGCCCCGGGGTCACAATTTCAGCAAAAATCTGACTTTTGGCAATTCACTCAAAAATGGTGCCAAACGCTTGAAAATGCTCCCCTGAAAGGTTTGGCGATGGAAACAGAAGGCTTTTTATCACAGGACAAGAAATCAGCCCTCGACAACTTAACCGGCGGAAAAAGATTTTTTTGAAAAAATCCCTAAGCCCCGGGGTCACAATTTCAGCAAAAATCTGACTTTTGGCAATTCACTCAAAAATGGCGCCAAACGCTTGAAAATGCTCCCCTGAAAGGTTTGGCGATGGAAACAGAAGGCTTTTTATCACAGGACAAGAAATCAGCCCTCGACAACTTAACCGGCGGAAAAAGATTTTTTTGAAAAAATCCCTAAGCCCCGGGGTCACAATTTCAGCAAAAATCTGACTTTTGGCAATTCACTCAAAAATGGTGCCAAACGCTTGAAAATGCTCCCCTGAAAGGTTTGGCGATGGAAACAGAAGGCTTTTTATCACAGGACAAGAAATCAGCCCTCGACAACCTAACCGGCGGAAATTTTTTTTTTTGAAAAAATCCCCAAGCCCCGGGGTCACAATTTCAGCAAAAATCTGACTTTTGGCAATTCACTCAAAAATGGTGCCAAACGCTTGAAAATGCTCCCCTGAAAGGTTTGGCGATGGAAACAGAAGGCTTTTTATCACAGGACAAGAAATCAGCCCTCGACAACTTAACCGGCGGAAAAAGATTTTTTTGAAAAAATCCCTAAGCCCCGGGGTCACAATTTCAGCAAAAATCTGACTTTTGGCAATTCACTCAAAAATGGTGCCAAACGCTTGAAAATGCTCCCCTGAAAGGTTTGGCGATGGAAACAGAAGGCTTTTTATCACAGGACAAGAAATCAGCCCTCGACAACTTAACCGGCGGAAAAAGATTTTTTTGAAAAAATCCCCAAGCCCCGGGGTCACAATTTCAGCAAAAATCTGACTTTTAGCAAGTCACTCAAAAATGGTGCCAAACGCTTCCAAATGCTCCCTGAAAGGTTTGGCGATGGAAACAGAAGGCTTTTTATCACAGGACAAGAAATCAGCCCTCGACAACTTAACCGGCGGAAAAAGATTTTTTTGAAAAAATCCCAAAGCCCCGGGGTCACAATTTCAGCAAAAATCTGACTTTTGGCAATTCACTCAAAAATGGTGCCAAACGCTTGAAAATGCTCCCCTGAAAGCTTTGGCGATGGAAACAGAAGGCTTTTTATCACAGGAGAAGAAATCAGCCCTCGACAACTTAACCGGCGGAAAAAGATTTTTTTGAAAAAATCCCAAAGCCCCGGGGTCACAATTTCAGCAAAAATCTGACTTTTGGCAATTCACTCTAAAATGGTGCCAAACGCTTGAAAATGCTCCCCTGAAAGGTTTGGCGATGGAAACAGAAGGCTTTTTATCACAGGACAAGAAATCAGCCCTCGACAACTTAACCGGCGGAAATTTTTTTTTTTTAAAAAAATCCCTAAGCCCCGGGGTCACAATTTCAGCAAAAATCTGACTTTTGGCAATTCACTCAAAAATGGTGCCAAACGCTTGAAAAGGCTCCCCTGAAAGGTTTGGCGATGGAAACAGAAGGCTTTTTATCACAGGACAAGAAATCAGCCCTCGACAACTTAACCGGCGGAAAAAGATTTTTTTGAAAAAATCCCTAAGCCCCGGGGTCACAATTTCAGCAAAAATCTGAATTTTGGCAATTCACTCAAAAATGGTGCCAAACGCTTGAAAATGCTCCCCTGAAAGCTTTGGCGATGGAAACAGAAGGCTTTTTATCACAGGACAAGAAATCAGCCCTCGACAACTTAACCGGCAGAAAAAGATTTTTTTGAAAAAATCCCTAAGCCCCGGGGTCACAATTTCAGCAAAAATCTGACTTTTGGCAATTCACTCAAAAATGGTGCCAAACGCTTGAAAAGGCTCCCTTGAAAGCTTTGGCGATGGAAACAGAAGGCTTTTTATCACAGGACAAGAAATCAGCCCTCGACAACTTAACCGGCGGAAAAAGATTTTTTTGAAAAAATCCCTAAGCCCCGGGGTCACAATTTCAGCAAAAATCTGACTTTTGGCAATTCACTCAAAAATGGTGCCAAACGCTTGAAAATGCTCCCCTGAAAGCTTTGGCGATGGAAACAGAAGGCTTTTTATCACAGGACAAGAAATCAGCCCTCGACAACTTAACCGGCGGAAAAAGATTTTTTTGAAAAAATCCCTAAGCCCCGGGGTCACAATTTCAGCAAAAATCTGACTTTTGGCAATTCACTCAAAAATGGTGCCAAACGCTTGAAAAGGCTCCCCTGAAAGCTTTGGCGATGGAAACAGAAGGCTTTTTATCACAGGACAAGAAATCAGCCCTCGACAACTTAACCGGCGGAAAAAGATTTTTTTGAAAAAATCCCAAAGCCCCGGGGTCACAATTTCAGCAAAAATCTGACTTTTGGCAATTCACTCTAAAATGGTGCCAAACGCTTGAAAATGCTCCCCTGAAAGCTTTGGCGATGGAAACAGAAGGCTTTTTATCACAGGACAAGAAATCAGCCCTCGACAACTTAACCGGCGGAAAAAGATTTTTTTGAAAAAATCCCTAAGCCCCGGGGTCACAATTTCAGCAAAAATCTGACTTTTGGCAATTCACTCAAAAATGGTGCCAAACGCTTGAAAATGCTCCCCTGAAAGCTTTGGCGATGGAAACAGAAGGCTTTTTATCACAGGACAAGAAATCAGCCCTCGACAACTTAACCGGTGGAAATTTTTTTTTTTGAAAAAATCCCTAAGCCCCGGGGTCACAATTTCAGCAAAAATCTGACTTTTGGCAATTCACTCAAAAATGGTGCCAAACGTTGAAAATGCTCCCCTGAAAGGTTTGGCGATGGAAACAGAAGGCTTTTTATCACAGGACAAGAAATCAGCCCTCGACAACTTAACCGGCGGAAAAAGATTTTTTTGAAAAAATCCCAAAGCCCCGGGGTCACAATTTCAGCAAAAATCTGACTTTTGGCAATTCACTCAAAAATGGTGCCAAACGCTTGAAAATGCTCCCCTGAAAGGTTTGGCGATGGAAACAGAAGGCTTTTTATCACAGGACAAGAAATCAGCCCTCGACAACTTAACCGGCGGAAAAAGATTTTTTTGAAAAAATCCCAAAGCCCCGGGGTCACAATTTCAGCAAAAATCTGACTTTTGGCAATTCACTCTAAAATGGTGCCAAACGCTTGAAAATGCTCCCCTGAAAGCTTTGGCGATGGAAACAGAAGGCTTTTTATCACAGGACAAGAAATCAGCCCTCGACAACTTAACCGGCGGAAAAAGATTTTTTTGAAAAAATCCCTAAGCCCCGGGGTCACAATTTCAGCAAAAATCTGACTTTTGGCAATTCACTCAAAAATGGTGCCAAACGCTTGAAAATGCTCCCCTGAAAGCTTTGGCGATGGAAACAGAAGGCTTTTTATCACAGGACAAGAAATCAGCCCTCGACAACTTAACCGGCAGAAATTTTTTTTTTTTGAAAAAATCCCTAAGCCCCGGGGTCACAATTTCAGCAAAAATCTGACTTTTGGCAATTCACTCAAAAATGGTGCCAAACGCTTGAAAATGCTCCCCTGAAAGGTTTTGCGATGGAAACAGAAGGCTTTTTATCACAGGACAAGAAACCAGCCCTCGACAACTTAACCGGTAGAAAAAGATTTTTTTGAAAAAATCCCTAAGCCCCGGGGTCACAATTTCAGCAAAAATCTGACTTTTGGCAATTCATTCAAAAATGGTGCCAAACGCTTGAAAATGCTCCCCTGAAAGGTTTGGCGATGGAAACAGAAGGCTTTTTATCACAGGACAAGAAATCAGCCCTCGACAACTTAACCGGCGGAAAAAGATTTTTTTGAAAAAATCCCAAAGCCCCGGGGTCACAATTTCAGGAAAAATCTGACTTTTGGCAATTCACTCAAAAATGGTGCCAAACGCTTGTAAATGCACCCCTGAAAGGTTTGGCGATAGAAACAGAAGGCTTTTTATCACAGGAGAAGAAATCAGCCCTCGACAACTTAACCGGCGGAAAAAGATTTTTTTGAAAAAATCCCTAAGCCCCGGGGTCACAATTTCAGGAAAAATCTGACTTTTGGCAATTCACTCTAAAATGGTGCCAAACGCTTGAAAATGCTCCCCTGAAAGATTTGGCGATGGAAACAGAAGGCTTTTTATCACAGGACAAGAAATCAGCCCTCGACAACTTAACCGGCGGAAAAAGATTTTTTTGAAAAAATCCCTAAGCCCCGGGGTCACAATTTCAGCAAAAATCTGACTTTTGGCAATTCACTCAAAAATGGTGCCAAACGCTTGAAAATGCTCCCCTGAAAGCTTTGGCGATGGAAACAGAAGGCTTTTTATCACAGGACAAGAAATCAGCCCTCGACAACTTAACCGGTGGAAAATTTTTTTTTTGAAAAAATCCCTAAGCCCCGGGGTCACAATTTCAGCAAAAATCTGACTTTTGGCAATTCACTCAAAAATGGTGCCAAACGTTGAAAATGCTCCCCTGAAAGGTTTGGCGATGGAAACAGAAGGCTTTTTATCACAGGACAAGAAATCAGCCCTCGACAACTTAACCGGCGGAAAAAGATTTTTTTGAAAAAATCCCAAAGCCCCGGGGTCACAATTTCAGCAAAAATCTGACTTTTGGCAATTCACTCAAAAATGGTGCCAAACGCTTCCAAATGCTCCCCTGAAAGGTTTGGCGATGGAAACAGAAGGCTTTTTATCACAGGACAAGAAATCAGCCCTCGACAACTTAACCGGCGGAAAATTTTTTTTTTTGAAAAAATCCCTAAGCCCCGGGGTCACAATTTCAGCAAAAATCTGACTTTTGGCAATTCATTCAAAAATGGTGCCAAACGCTTGAAAATGCTCCCCTGAAAGGTTTGGCGATGGAAACAGAAGGCTTTTTATCACAGGACAAGAAATCAGCCCTCGACAACTTAACCGGCGGAAAAAGATTTTTTTGAAAAAATCCCAAAGCCCCGGGGTCACAATTTCAGGAAAAATCTGACTTTTGGCAATTCACTCAAAAATGGTGCCAAACGCTTGTAAATGCGCCCCTGAAAGGTTTGGCGATGGAAACAGAAGGCTTTTTATCACAGGAGAAGAAATCAGCCCTCGACAACTTAACCGGCGGAAAAAGATTTTTTTGAAAAAATCCCTAAGCCCCGGGGTCACAATTTCAGGAAAAATCTGACTTTTGGCAATTCACTCGAAAATGGTGCCAAACGCTTGAAAATGCTCCCCTGAAAGGTTTGGCTATGGAAACAGAAGGCTTTTTATCACAGGACAAGAAATCAGCCCTCGACAACTTAACCGGCGGAAAAAGATTTTTTTGAAAAAATCCCTAAGCCCCGGGGTCACAATTTCAGCAAAAATCTGACTTTTGGCAATTCACTCAAAAATGGTGCCAAACGCTTGTAAATGCTCCCCTGAAAGGTTTGGCGATGGAAACAGAAGGCTTTTTATCACAGGACAAGAAATCAGCCCTCGACAACTTAACCGGCGGAAAAAGATTTTTTTGAAAAAATCCCTAAGCCCCGGGGTCACAATTTCAGCAAAAATCTGAATTTTGGCAATTCACTCAAAAATGGTGCCAAACGCTTGAAAATGCTCCCCTGAAAGCTTTGGCGATGGAAACAGAAGGCTTTTTATCACAGGACAAGAAATCAGCCCTCGACAACTTAACCGGCGGAAAAAGATTTTTTTGAAAAAATCCCTAAGCCCCGGGGTCACAATTTCAGCAAAAATCTGACTTTTGGCAATTCACTCAAAAATGGTGCCAAACGCTTGAAAATGCTCCCCTGAAAGCTTTGGCGATGGAAACAGAAGGCTTTTTATCACAGGACAAGAAATCAGCCCTCGACAACTTAACCGGCGGAAAAAGATTTTTTTGAAAAAATCCCAAAGCCCCGGGGTCACAATTTCAGCAAAAATCTGACTTTTGGCAATTCACTCAAAAATGGTGCTAAACGCTTGAAAATGCTCCCCTGAAAGGTTTGGCGATGGAAACAGAAGGCTTTTTATCACAGGACAAGAAATCAGCCCTTGACAACTTAACCGGCGGAAAAATTTTTTTTGGAAAAAATCCCAAAGCCCCGGGGTCACAATTTCAGCTAAAATCTGATTTTTGGCAATTCACTCAAAAATGGTGCCAAACGTTGAAAATGCTCCCCTGAAAGGTTTGGCGATGGAAACAGAAGGCTTTTTATCACAGGACAAGAAATCAGCCCTCGACAACTTAACCGGCGGAAAAAGATTTTTTTGAAAAAATCCCAAAGCCCCGGGGTCACAATTTCAGCAAAAATCTGACTTTTGGCAATTCACTCAAAAATGGTGCCAAACGCTTGAAAATGCTCCCCTGAAAGGTTTTGCGATGGAAACAGAAGGCTTTTTATCACAGGACAAGAAACCAGCCCTCGACAACTTAACCGGTAGAAAAAGATTTTTTTGAAAAAATCCCTAAGCCCCGGGGTCACAATTTCAGCAAAAATCTGACTTTTGGCAATTCATTCAAAAATGGTGCCAAACGCTTGAAAATGCTCCCCTGAAAGGTTTGGCGATGGAAACAGAAGGCTTTTTATCACAGGACAAGAAATCAGCCCTCGACAACTTAACCGGCGGAAAAAGATTTTTTTGAAAAAATCCCTAAGCCCCGGGGTCACAATTTCAGCAAAAATCTGACTTTTGGCAATTCACTCAAAAATGGTGCCAACCGCTTGCAAATGCTCCCCTGAAAGGTTTGGCGATGGAAACAGAAGGCTTTTTATCACAGGACAAGAAATCAGCCCTCGACAACTTAACCGGCGGAAAATTTTTTTTTTGAAAAAATCCCTAAGCCCCGGCGTCACAATTTCAGCAAAAATCTGACTTTTGGCAATTCACTCAAAAATGGTGCCAAACGCTTGTAAATGCTCCCCTGAAAGGTTTGGCGATGGAAACAGAAGGCTTTTTATCACAGGACAAGAAATCAGCCCTCGACAACTTAACCGGCGGAAATTTTTTTTTTTGAAAAAATCCCTAAGCCCAGGGGACACAATTTCAGCAAAAATCTGACTTTTGGCAATTCACTCAAAAATGGTGCCAAACGCTTGAAAATGCTCCCCTGAAAGGTTTGGCGATGGAAACAGAAGGCTTTTTATCACAGGACAAGAAATCAGCCCTCGACAACTTAACCGGCGGAAAAAATTTTTTTTTGAAAAAATCCCTAAGCCCCGGGGTCACAATTTCAGCAAAAATCTGACTTTTGGCAATTCACTCAAAAATGGTGCCAAACGCTTGTAAATGCTCCCCTGAAAGGTTTGGCGATGGAAACAGAAGGCTTTTTATCACAGGACAAGAAATCAGCCCTCGACAACTTAACCGGCGGAAAAAGATTTTTTTGAAAAAATCCCTAAGCCCCGGGGTCACAATTTCAGCAAAAATCTGACTTTTGGCAATTCACTCAAAAATGGTGCCAAACGCTTGAAAATGCTCCCCTGAAAGGTTTGGCGATGGAAACAGAAGGCTTTTTATCACAGGACAAGAAATCAGCCCTCGACAACTTAACCGGCGGAAAAAGATTTTTTTGAAAAAATCCCTAAGCCCCGGGGTCACAATTTCAGCAAAAATCTGACTTTTGGCAATTCACTCAAAAATGGTGCCAAACGCTTGAAAATGCTCCCCTGAAAGGTTTGGCGATGGAAACAGAAGGCTTTTTATCACAGGACAAGAAATCAGCCCTCGACAACTTAACTGGCGGAAATTTTTTTTTTGAAAAAATCCCTAAGCCCCGGGGTCACAATTTCAGCAAAAATCTGACTTTTGGCAATTCACTCTAAAATGGTGCCAAACGCTTGAAAATGCTCCCCTGAAAGCTTTGGCGATGGAAACAGAAGGCTTTTTATCACAGGACAAGAAATCAGCCCTCGACAACTTAACCGGCGGAAAATTTTTTTTTTTGAAAAAATCCCTAAGCCCCGGGGTCACAATTTCAGCTAAAATCTGATTTTTGGCAATTCACTCAAAAATGGTGCCAAACGTTGAAAATGCTCCCCTGAAAGGTTTGGCGATGGAAACAGAAGGCTTTTTATCACAGGACAAGAAATCAGCCCTCGACAACTTAACCGGCGGAAAAAGATTTTTTTGAAAAAATCCCAAAGCCCCGGGGTCACAATTTCAGCAAAAATCTGACTTTTGGCAATTCACTCAAAAATGGTGCCAAACGCTTGAAAATGCTCCCCTGAAAGGTTTTGCGATGGAAACAGAAGGCTTTTTATCACAGGACAAGAAACCAGCCCTCGACAACTTAACCGGTAGAAAAAGATTTTTTTGAAAAAATCCCTAAGCCCCGGGGTCACAATTTCAGCAAAAATCTGACTTTTGGCAATTCATTCAAAAATGGTGCCAAACGCTTGAAAATGCTCCCCTGAAAGGTTTGGCGATGGAAACAGAAGGCTTTTTATCACAGGACAAGAAATCAGCCCTCGACAACTTAACCGGCGGAAAAAGATTTTTTTGAAAAAATCCCTAAGCCCCGGGGTCACAATTTCAGCAAAAATCTGACTTTTGGCAATTCACTCAAAAATGGTGCCAACCGCTTGCAAATGCTCCCCTGAAAGGTTTGGCGATGGAAACAGAAGGCTTTTTATCACAGGACAAGAAATCAGCCCTCGACAACTTAACCGGCGGAAAAAGATTTTTTTGAAAAAATCCCTAAGCCCCGGGGTCACAATTTCAGCAAAAATCTGACTTTTGGCAATTCACTCAAAAATGGTGCCAAACGCTTGAAAATGCTCCCCTGAAAGCTTTGGCAATGGAAACAGAAGGCTTTTTATCACAGGACAAGAAATCAGCCCTCGACAACTTAACCGGCGGAAAATTTTTTTTTTGAAAAAATCCCTAAGCCCCGGCGTCACAATTTCAGCAAAAATCTGACTTTTGGCAATTCACTCAAAAATGGTGCCAAACGCTTGTAAATGCTCCCCTGAAAGGTTTGGCGATGGAAACAGAAGGCTTTTTATCACAGGACAAGAAATCAGCCCTCGACAACTTAACCGGCGGAAATTTTTTTTTTTGAAAAAATCCCTAAGCCCCGGGGTCACAATTTCAGCAAAAATCTGACTTTTGGCAATTCACTCAAAAATGGTGCCAAACGCTTGTAAATGCTCCCCTGAAAGGTTTGGCGATGGAAACAGAAGGCTTTTTATCACAGGACAAGAAATCAGCCCTCGACAACTTAACCGGCGGAAAAATTTTTTTTTTGAAAAAATCCCTAAGCCCCGGGGTCACAATTTCAGCAAAAATCTGACTTTTGGCAATTCACTCAAAAATGGTGCCAAACGCTTGTAAATGCTCCCCTGAAAGGTTTGGCGATGGAAACAGAAGGCTTTTTATCACAGGACAAGAAATCAGCCCTCGACAACTTAACCGGCGGAAAAAGATTTTTTTGAAAAAATCCCTAAGCCCCGGGGTCACAATTTCAGCAAAAATCTGACTTTTGGCAATTCACTCAAAAATGGTGCCAAACGCTTGAAAATGCTCCCCTGAAAGGTTTGGCGATGGAAACAGAAGGCTTTTTATCACAGGACAAGAAATCAGCCCTCGACAACTTAACCGGCGGAAAAAGATTTTTTTGAAAAAATCCCTAAGCCCCGGGGTCACAATTTCAGCAAAAATCTGACTTTTGGCAATTCACTCAAAAATGGTGCCAAACGCTTGAAAATGCTCCCCTGAAAGGTTTGGCGATGGAAACAGAAGGCTTTTTATCACAGGACAAGAAATCAGCCCTCGACAACTTAACTGGCGGAAATTTTTTTTTTGAAAAAATCCCTAAGCCCCGGGGTCACAATTTCAGGAAAAAACTGACTTTTGGCAATTCACTCAAAAATGGTGCCAAACGCTTGAAAATGCTCCCCTGAAAGCTTTGGCGATGGAAACAGAAGGCTTTTTATCACAGGACAAGAAATCAGCCCTCGACAACTTAACCGGCGGAAAAAGATTTTTTTGAAAAAATCCCTAAGCCCCGGGGTCACAATTTCAGCAATAATCTGACTTTTGGCAATTCACTCAAAAATGGTGCCAAACGCTTGAAAATGCTCCCCTGAAAGCTTTGGCGATGGAAACAGAAGGCTTTTTATCACAGGACAAGAAATCAGCCCTCGACAACTTAACCGGCGGAAAAAGATTTTTTTGAAAAAATCCCAAAGCCCCGGGGTCACAATTTCAGCAAAAATCTGACTTTTGGCAATTCACTCAAAAATGGTGCCAAACGCTTCCAAATGCTCCCCTGAAAGGTTTGGCGATGGAAACAGAAGGCTTTTTATCACAGGACAAGAAATCAGCCCTCGACAACTTAACTGGCGGAAATTTTTTTTTTGAAAAAATCCCTAAGCCCCGGGGTCACAATTTCAGGAAAAAACTGACTTTTGGCAATTCACTCAAAAATGGTGCCAAACGCTTGAAAATGCTCCCCTGAAAGCTTTGGCGATGGAAACAGAAGGCTTTTTATCACAGGACAAGAAATCAGCCCTCGACAACTTAACCGGCGGAAAAAGATTTTTTTGAAAAAATCCCTAAGCCCCGGGGTCACAATTTCAGCAATAATCTGACTTTTGGCAATTCACTCAAAAATGGTGCCAAACGCTTGAAAATGCTCCCCTGAAAGCTTTGGCGATGGAAACAGAAGGCTTTTTATCACAGGACAAGAAATCAGCCCTCGACAACTTAACCGGCGGAAAAAGATTTTTTTGAAAAAATCCCTAAGCCCCGGGGTCACAATTTCAGCAAAAATCTGACTTTTGGCAATTCACTCAAAAATGGTGCCAAACGCTTCCAAATGCTCCCCTGAAAGGTTTGGCGATGGAAACAGAAGGCTTTTTATCACAGGACAAGAAATCAGCCCTCAACAACTTAACCGGCGGAAAAAGATTTTTTTGAAAAAATCCCAAAGCCCCGGGGTCACAATTTCAGGAAAAATCTGACTTTTGGCAATTCACTCAAAAATGGTGCCAAACGCTTCCAAATGCTCCCCTGAAAGGTTTGGCGATGGAAACAGAAGGCTTTTTATCACAGGACAAGAAATCAGCCCTCAACAACTTAACCGGCGGAAAAAGATTTTTTTGAAAAAATCCCAAAGCCCCGGGGTCACAATTTCAGGAAAAATCTGACTTTTGGCAATTCACTCAAAAATGGTGCCAAACGCTTCCAAATGCTCCCCTGAAAGGTTTGGCGATGGAAACAGAAGGCTTTTTATCACAGGACAAGAAATCAGCCCTCGACAACTTAACCGGCGGAAAAAGATTTTTTTGAAAAAATCCCTAAGCCCCGGGGTCACAATTTCAGCAAAAATCTGACTTTTGGCAATTCACTCAAAAATGGTGCCAAACGCTTCCAAATGCTCCCCTGAAAGGTTTGGAGATGGAAACAGAAGGCTTTTTATCACAGGAGAAGAAATCAGCCCTCGACAACTTAACCGGCGGAAATTTTTTTTTTGAAAAAATCCCTAAGCCCCGGGGTCACAATTTCAGCAAAAATCTGACTTTTGGCAATTCACTCAAAAATGGTGCCAAACGCTTGAAAATGCTCCCCTGAAAGGTTTGGCGATGGAAACAGAAGGCTTTTTATCACAGGACAAGAAATCAGCCCTCGACAACTTAACCGGCGGAAAAAGATTTTTTTGAAAAAATCCCTAAGCCCCGGGGTCACAATTTCAGCAAAAATCTGACTTTTGGCAATTCACTCAAAAATGGTGCCAAACGCTTGAAAATGCTCCCCTGAAAGGTTTGGCGATGGAAACAGAAGGCTTTTTATCACAGGACAAGAAATCAGCCCTCGACAACTTAACCGGCGGAAAAAGATTTTTTTGAAAAAATCCCTAAGCCCCGGGGTCACAATTTCAGCAAAAATCTGAATTTTGGCAATTCACTCAAAAATGGTGCCAAACGCTTGAAAATGCTCCCCTGAAAGCTTTGGCGATGGAAACAGAAGGCTTTTTATCACAGGACAAGAAATCAGCCCTCGACAACTTAACCGGCGGAAAAAGATTTTTTTGAAAAAATCCCTAAGCCCCGGGGTCACAATTTCAGCAAAAATCTGACTTTTGGCAATTCACTCAAAAATGGTGCCAAACACTTGAAAATGCTCCCCTGAAAGCTTTGGCGATGGAAACAGAAGGCTTTTTATCACAGGACAAGAAATCAGCCCTCGACAACTTAACCGGCGGAAAAAGATTTTTTTGAAAAAATCCCAAAGCCCCGGGGTCACAATTTCAGCAAAAATCTGACTTTTGGCAATTCACTCAAAAATGGTGCTAAACGCTTGAAAATGCTCCCCTGAAAGGTTTGGCGATGGAAACAGAAGGCTTTTTATCACAGGACAAGAAATCAGCCCTTGACAACTTAACCGGCGGAAAAATTTTTTTTGGAAAAAATCCCAAAGCCCCGGGGTCACAATTTCAGCAAAAATCTGACTTTTGGCAATTCACTCAAAAATGGTGCCAAACGCTTGAAAATGCTCCCCTGAAAGCTTTGGCGATGGAAACAGAAGGCTTTTTATCACAGGACAAGAAATCAGCCCTCGACAACTTAACCGGCGGAAAAAGATTTTTTTGAAAAAATCCCAAAGCCCCGGTGTCACAATTTCAGCAAAAATCTGACTTTTGGCAATTCACTCTAAAATGGTGCCAAACGCTTGAAAATGCTCCCCTGAAAGCTTTGGCGATGGAAACAGAAGGCTTTTTATCACAGGACAAGAAATCAGCCCTCGACAACTTAACCGGCGGAAAAAGATTTTTTTGAAAAAATCCCTAAGCCCCGGGGTCACAATTTCAGCAAAAATCTGACTTTTGGCAATTCACTCAAAAATGGTGCCAAACGCTTGAAAATGCTCCCCTGAAAGCTTTGGCGATGGAAACAGAAGGCTTTTTATCACAGGACAAGAAATCAGCCCTCGACAACTTAACCGGCGGAAATTTTTTTTTTTTGAAAAAATCCCTAAGCCCCGGGGTCACAATTTCAGCTAAAATCTGATTTTTGGCAATTCACTCAAAAATGGTGCCAAACGCTTGAAAATGCTCCCCTGAAAGGTTTGGCGATGGAAACAGAAGGCTTTTTATCACAGGAGAAGAAATCAGCCCTCGACAACTTAACCGGCGGAAAATTTTTTTTTTTGAAAAAATCCCTAAGCCCCGGGGTCACAATTTCAGCTAAAATCTGACTTTTGGCAATTCACTCAAAAATGGTGCCAAACGCTTGAAAATGCTCCCCTGAAAGGTTTGGCGATGGAAACAGAAGGCTTTTTATCACAGGAGAAGAAATCAGCCCTCGACAACTTAACCGGCGGAAAATTTTTTTTTTTGAAAAAATCCCTAAGCCCCGGGGTCAGAATTTCAGCAAAAATCTGACTTTTGGCAATTCACTCAAAAATGGTGCCAAACGCTTGAAAATGCTCCCCTGAAAGGTTTGGCGATGGAAACAGAAGGCTTTTTATCACAGGACAAGAAATCAGCCCTCGACAACTTAACCGGCGGAAAATTTTTTTTTTTGAAAAAATCCCTAAGCCCCGGGGTCACAATTTCAGGAAAAATCTGACTTTTGGCAATTCACTCAAAAATGGTGCCAAACGCTTGAAAATGCTCCCCTGAAAGGTTTGGCGATGGAAACAGAAGGCTTTTTATCACAGGAGAAGAAATCAGCCCTCGACAACTTAACCGGCGGAAAAAGATTTTTTTGAAAAAATCCCAAAGCCCCGGGGTCACAATTTCAGCAAAAATCTGACTTTTGGCAATTCACTCAAAAATGGTGCCAAACGATTGAAAATGCTCCCCTGAAAGGTTTGGCGATGGAAACAGAAGGCTTTTTATCACAGGACAAGAAATCAGCCCTTGACAACTTAACCGGCGGAAAAATTTTTTTTTTGAAAAAATCCCTAAGCCCCGGGGTCACAATTTCAGCAAAAATCTGACTTTTGGCAATTCACTCAAAAATGGTGCCAAACGATTGTAAATGCCCCCCCCCCGAAAGGTTTGGCGATGGAAACAGAAGGCTTTTTATCACAGGACAAGAAATCAGCCCTCGACAACTTAACCGGCGGAAAAATTTTTTTTTTGAAAAAATCCCTAAGCCCCGGGGTCACAATTTCAGGAAAAATCTGACTTTTGGCAATTCACTCAAAAATGGTGCCAAACGCTTGAAAATGCTCCCCTGAAAGGTTTGGCGATGGAAACAGAAGGCTTTTTATCACAGGACAAGAAATCAGCCCTCGACAACTTAACCGGCGGAAAAAGATTTTTTTGAAAAAATCCCAAAGCCCCGGGGTCACAATTTCAGCAAAAATCTGACTTTTGGCAATTCACTCTAAAATGGTGCCAAACGCTTGAAAATGCTCCCCTGAAAGCTTTGGCGATGGAAACAGAAGGCTTTTTATCACAGGACAAGAAATCAGCCCTCGACAACTTAACCGGCGGAAAATTTTTTTTTTTGAAAAAATCCCTAAGCCCCGGGGTCACAATTTCAGCTAAAATCTGATTTTTGGCAATTCACTCAAAAATGGTGCCAAACGTTGAAAATGCTCCCCTGAAAGGTTTGGCGATGGAAACAGAAGGCTTTTTATCACAGGACAAGAAATCAGCCCTCGACAACTTAACCGGCGGAAAAAGATTTTTTTGAAAAAATCCCAAAGCCCCGGGGTCACAATTTCAGCAAAAATCTGACTTTTGGCAATTCACTCAAAAATGGTGCCAAACGCTTGAAAATGCTCCCCTGAAAGGTTTTGCGATGGAAACAGAAGGCTTTTTATCACAGGACAAGAAACCAGCCCTCGACAACTTAACCGGTAGAAAAAGATTTTTTTGAAAAAATCCCTAAGCCCCGGGGTCACAATTTCAGCAAAAATCTGACTTTTGGCAATTCATTCAAAAATGGTGCCAAACGCTTGAAAATGCTCCCCTGAAAGGTTTGGCGATGGAAACAGAAGGCTTTTTATCACAGGACAAGAAATCAGCCCTCGACAACTTAACCGGCGGAAAAAGATTTTTTTGAAAAAATCCCTAAGCCCCGGGGTCACAATTTCAGCAAAAATCTGACTTTTGGCAATTCACTCAAAAATGGTGCCAACCGCTTGCAAATGCTCCCCTGAAAGCTTTGGCGATGGAAACAGAAGGCTTTTTATCACAGGACAAGAAATCAGCCCTCGACAACTTAACCGGCGGAAAATTTTTTTTTTGAAAAAATCCCTAAGCCCCGGCGTCACAATTTCAGCAAAAATCTGACTTTTGGCAATTCACTCAAAAATGGTGCCAAACGCTTGTAAATGCTCCCCTGAAAGGTTTGGCGATGGAAACAGAAGGCTTTTTATCACAGGACAAGAAATCAGCCCTCGACAACTTAACCGGCGGAAATTTTTTTTTTTGAAAAAATCCCTAAGCCCAGGGGACACAATTTCAGCAAAAATCTGACTTTTGGCAATTCACTCAAAAATGGTGCCAAACGCTTGAAAATGCTCCCCTGAAAGGTTTGGCGATGGAAACAGAAGGCTTTTTATCACAGGACAAGAAATCAGCCCTCGACAACTTAACCGGCGGAAAAATTTTTTTTTTGAAAAAATCCCTAAGCCCCGGGGTCACAATTTCAGCAAAAATCTGACTTTTGGCAATTCACTCAAAAATGGTGCCAAACGCTTGTAAATGCTCCCCTGAAAGGTTTGGCGATGGAAACAGAAGGCTTTTTATCACAGGACAAGAAATCAGCCCTCGACAACTTAACCGGCGGAAAATTTTTTTTTTTGAAAAAATCCCTAAACCCCGGGGTCACAATTTCAGCAAAAATCTGACTTTTGGCAATTCACTCAAAAATGGTGCCAAACGCTTGAAAATGCTCCCCTGAAAGGTTTGGCGATGGAAACAGAAGGCTTTTTATCACAGGACAAGAAATCAGCCCTCGACAACTTAACCGGCGGAAAAAGATTTTTTTGAAAAAATCCCTAAGCCCCGGGGTCACAATTTCAGCAAAAATCTGACTTTTGGCAATTCACTCAAAAATGGTGCCAAACGCTTGAAAATGCTCCCCTGAAAGGTTTGGCGATGGAAACAGAAGGCTTTTTATCACAGGACAAGAAATCAGCCCTCGACAACTTAACTGGCGGAAATTTTTTTTTTGAAAAAATCCCTAAGCCCCGGGGTCACAATTTCAGCAAAAATCTGACTTTTGGCAATTCACTCTAAAATGGTGCCAAACGCTTGAAAATGCTCCCCTGAAAGCTTTGGCGATGGAAACAGAAGGCTTTTTATCACAGGACAAGAAATCAGCCCTCGACAACTTAACCGGCGGAAAATTTTTTTTTTTGAAAAAATCCCTAAGCCCCGGGGTCACAATTTCAGCTAAAATCTGATTTTTGGCAATTCACTCAAAAATGGTGCCAAACGTTGAAAATGCTCCCCTGAAAGGTTTGGCGATGGAAACAGAAGGCTTTTTATCACAGGACAAGAAATCAGCCCTCGACAACTTAACCGGCGGAAAAAGATTTTTTTGAAAAAATCCCAAAGCCCCGGGGTCACAATTTCAGCAAAAATCTGACTTTTGGCAATTCACTCAAAAATGGTGCCAAACGCTTGAAAATGCTCCCCTGAAAGGTTTTGCGATGGAAACAGAAGGCTTTTTATCACAGGACAAGAAACCAGCCCTCGACAACTTAACCGGTAGAAAAAGATTTTTTTGAAAAAATCCCTAAGCCCCGGGGTCACAATTTCAGCAAAAATCTGACTTTTGGCAATTCATTCAAAAATGGTGCCAAACGCTTGAAAATGCTCCCCTGAAAGGTTTGGCGATGGAAACAGAAGGCTTTTTATCACAGGACAAGAAATCAGCCCTCGACAACTTAACCGGCGGAAAAAGATTTTTTTGAAAAAATCCCTAAGCCCCGGGGTCACAATTTCAGCAAAAATCTGACTTTTGGCAATTCACTCAAAAATGGTGCCAACCGCTTGCAAATGCTCCCCTGAAAGGTTTGGCGATGGAAACAGAAGGCTTTTTATCACAGGACAAGAAATCAGCCCTCGACAACTTAACCGGCGGAAAAAGATTTTTTTGAAAAAATCCCTAAGCCCCGGGGTCACAATTTCAGCAAAAATCTGACTTTTGGCAATTCACTCAAAAATGGTGCCAAACGCTTGAAAATGCTCCCCTGAAAGCTTTGGCAATGGAAACAGAAGGCTTTTTATCACAGGACAAGAAATCAGCCCTCGACAACTTAACCGGCGGAAAATTTTTTTTTTGAAAAAATCCCTAAGCCCCGGCGTCACAATTTCAGCAAAAATCTGACTTTTGGCAATTCACTCAAAAATGGTGCCAAACGCTTGTAAATGCTCCCCTGAAAGGTTTGGCGATGGAAACAGAAGGCTTTTTATCACAGGACAAGAAATCAGCCCTCGACAACTTAACCGGCGGAAATTTTTTTTTTTGAAAAAATCCCTAAGCCCAGGGGACACAATTTCAGCAAAAATCTGACTTTTGGCAATTCACTCAAAAATGGTGCCAAACGCTTGTAAATGCTCCCCTGAAAGGTTTGGCGATGGAAACAGAAGGCTTTTTATCACAGGACAAGAAATCAGCCCTCGACAACTTAACCGGCGGAAAAATTTTTTTTTGAAAAAATCCCAAACCCCGGGGTCACAATTTCAGCAAAAATCTGACTTTTGGCAATTCACTCAAAAATGGTGCCAAACGCTTGTAAATGCTCCCCTGAAAGGTTTGGCGATGGAAACAGAAGGCTTTTTATCACAGGACAAGAAATCAGCCCTCGACAACTTAACCGGCGGAAAAAGATTTTTTTGAAAAAATCCCTAAGCCCCGGGGTCACAATTTCAGCAAAAATCTGACTTTTGGCAATTCACTCAAAAATGGTGCCAAACGCTTGAAAATGCTCCCCTGAAAGGTTTGGCGATGGAAACAGAAGGCTTTTTATCACAGGACAAGAAATCAGCCCTCGACAACTTAACCGGCGGAAAAAGATTTTTTTGAAAAAATCCCTAAGCCCCGGGGTCACAATTTCAGCAAAAATCTGACTTTTGGCAATTCACTCAAAAATGGTGCCAAACGCTTGAAAATGCTCCCCTGAAAGGTTTGGCGATGGAAACAGAAGGCTTTTTATCACAGGACAAGAAATCAGCCCTCGACAACTTAACTGGCGGAAATTTTTTTTTTGAAAAAATCCCTAAGCCCCGGGGTCACAATTTCAGGAAAAAACTGACTTTTGGCAATTCACTCAAAAATGGTGCCAAACGCTTGAAAATGCTCCCCTGAAAGCTTTGGCGATGGAAACAGAAGGCTTTTTATCACAGGACAAGAAATCAGCCCTCGACAACTTAACCGGCGGAAAAAGATTTTTTTGAAAAAATCCCTAAGCCCCGGGGTCACAATTTCAGCAATAATCTGACTTTTGGCAATTCACTCAAAAATGGTGCCAAACGCTTGAAAATGCTCCCCTGAAAGCTTTGGCGATGGAAACAGAAGGCTTTTTATCACAGGACAAGAAATCAGCCCTCGACAACTTAACCGGCGGAAAAAGATTTTTTTGAAAAAATCCCAAAGCCCCGGGGTCACAATTTCAGCAAAAATCTGACTTTTGGCAATTCACTCAAAAATGGTGCCAAACGCTTCCAAATGCTCCCCTGAAATGTTTGGCGATGGAAACAGAAGGCTTTTTATCACAGGACAAGAAATCAGCCCTCGACAACTTAACTGGCGGAAATTTTTTTTTTTGAAAAAATCCCTAAGCCCCGGGGTCACAATTTCAGGAAAAAACTGACTTTTGGCAATTCACTCCAAAATGGTGCCAAACGCTTGAAAATGCTCCCCTGAAAGGTTTGGCGATGGAAACAGAAGGCTTTTTATCACAGGACAAGAAATCAGCCCTCGACAACTTAACCGGTGGAAAAAGATTTTTTTGAAAAAATCCCTAAGCCCCGGGGTCACAATTTCAGCAAAAATCTGACTTTTGGCAATTCACTCAAAAATGGTGCCAAACGCTTGAAAATGCTCCCCTGAAAGCTTTGGCAATGGAAACAGAAGGCTTTTTATCACAGGACAAGAAATCAGCCCTCGACAACTTAACCGGCGGAAAATTTTTTTTTTGAAAAAATCCCTAAGCCCCGGCGTCACAATTTCAGCAAAAATCTGACTTTTGGCAATTCACTCAAAAATGGTGCCAAACGCTTGTAAATGCTCCCCTGAAAGGTTTGGCGATGGAAACAGAAGGCTTTTTATCACAGGACAAGAAATCAGCCCTCGACAACTTAACCGGCGGAAATTTTTTTTTTTGAAAAAATCCCTAAGCCCAGGGGACACAATTTCAGCAAAAATCTGACTTTTGGCAATTCACTCAAAAATGGTGCCAAACGCTTGAAAATGCTCCCCTGAAAGGTTTGGCGATGGAAACAGAAGGCTTTTTATCACAGGACAAGAAATCAGCCCTCGACAACTTAACCGGCGGAAAATTTTTTTTTTGAAAAAATCCCTAAGCCCCGGGGTCACAATTTCAGCAAAAATCTGACTTTTGGCAATTCACTCAAAAATGGTGCCAAACGCTTGTAAATGCTCCCCTGAAAGGTTTGGCGATGGAAACAGAAGGCTTTTTATCACAGGACAAGAAATCAGCCCTCGACAACTTAACCGGCGGAAAAAGATTTTTTTGAAAAAATCCCTAAGCCCCGGGGTCACAATTTCAGCAAAAATCTGACTTTTGGCAATTCACTCAAAAATGGTGCCAAACGCTTGAAAATGCTCCCCTGAAAGGTTTGGCGATGGAAACAGAAGGCTTTTTATCACAGGACAAGAAATCAGCCCTCGACAACTTAACCGGCGGAAAAAGATTTTTTTGAAAAAATCCCTAAGCCCCGGGGTCACAATTTCAGCAAAAATCTGACTTTTGGCAATTCACTCAAAAATGGTGCCAAACGCTTGAAAATGCTCCCCTGAAAGGTTTGGCGATGGAAACAGAAGGCTTTTTATCACAGGACAAGAAATCAGCCCTCGACAACTTAACTGGCGGAAATTTTTTTTTTGAAAAAATCCCTAAGCCCCGGGGTCACAATTTCAGGAAAAAACTGACTTTTGGCAATTCACTCAAAAATGGTGCCAAACGCTTGAAAATGCTCCCCTGAAAGCTTTGGCGATGGAAACAGAAGGCTTTTTATCACAGGACAAGAAATCAGCCCTCGACAACTTAACCGGCGGAAAAAGATTTTTTTGAAAAAATCCCTAAGCCCCGGGGTCACAATTTCAGCAATAATCTGACTTTTGGCAATTCACTCAAAAATGGTGCCAAACGCTTGAAAATGCTCCCCTGAAAGCTTTGGCGATGGAAACAGAAGGCTTTTTATCACAGGACAAGAAATCAGCCCTCGACAACTTAACCGGCGGAAAAAGATTTTTTTGAAAAAATCCCTAAGCCCCGGGGTCACAATTTCAGCAAAAATCTGACTTTTGGCAATTCACTCAAAAATGGTGCCAACCGCTTGCAAATGCTCCCCTGAAAGGTTTGGCGATGGAAACAGAAGGCTTTTTATCACAGGACAAGAAATCAGCCCTCGACAACTTAACCGGCGGAAAAAGATTTTTTTGAAAAAATCCCTAAGCCCCGGGGTCACAATTTCAGCAAAAATCTGACTTTTGGCAATTCACTCAAAAATGGTGCCAACCGCTTGCAAATGCTCCCCTGAAAGGTTTGGCGATGGAAACAGAAGGCTTTTTATCACAGGACAAGAAATCAGCCCTCGACAACTTAACCGGTGGAAAAAGATTTTTTTGAAAAAATCCCTAAGCCCCGGGGTCACAATTTCAGCAAAAATCTGACTTTTGGCAATTCACTCAAAAATGGTGCCAAACGCTTGAAAATGCTCCCCTGAAAGCTTTGGCAATGGAAACAGAAGGCTTTTTATCACAGGACAAGAAATCAGCCCTCGACAACTTAACCGGCGGAAAATTTTTTTTTTGAAAAAATCCCTAAGCCCCGGCGTCACAATTTCAGCAAAAATCTGACTTTTGGCAATTCACTCAAAAATGGTGCCAAACGCTTGTAAATGCTCCCCTGAAAGGTTTGGCGATGGAAACAGAAGGCTTTTTATCACAGGACAAGAAATCAGCCCTCGACAACTTAACCGGCGGAAATTTTTTTTTTTGAAAAAATCCCTAAGCCCAGGGGACACAATTTCAGCAAAAATCTGACTTTTGGCAATTCACTCAAAAATGGTGCCAAACGCTTGAAAATGCTCCCCTGAAAGGTTTGGCGATGGAAACAGAAGGCTTTTTATCACAGGACAAGAAATCAGCCCTCGACAACTTAACCGGCGGAAAATTTTTTTTTTGAAAAAATCCCTAAGCCCCGGGGTCACAATTTCAGCAAAAATCTGACTTTTGGCAATTCACTCAAAAATGGTGCCAAACGCTTGTAAATGCTCCCCTGAAAGGTTTGGCGATGGAAACAGAAGGCTTTTTATCACAGGACAAGAAATCAGCCCTCGACAACTTAACCGGCGGAAAAAGATTTTTTTGAAAAAATCCCTAAGCCCCGGGGTCACAATTTCAGCAAAAATCTGACTTTTGGCAATTCACTCAAAAATGGTGCCAAACGCTTGAAAATGCTCCCCTGAAAGGTTTGGCGATGGAAACAGAAGGCTTTTTATCACAGGACAAGAAATCAGCCCTCGACAACTTAACCGGCGGAAATTTTTTTTTTTGAAAAAATCCCTAAGCCCAGGGGACACAATTTCAGCAAAAATCTGACTTTTGGCAATTCACTCAAAAATGGTGCCAAACGCTTGTAAATGCTCCCCTGAAAGGTTTGGCGATGGAAACAGAAGGCTTTTTATCACAGGACAAGAAATCAGCCCTCGACAACTTAACCGGCGGAAAAATTTTTTTTTTGAAAAAATCCCAAACCCCGGGGTCACAATTTCAGCAAAAATCTGACTTTTGGCAATTCACTCAAAAATGGTGCCAAACGCTTGTAAATGCTCCCCTGAAAGGTTTGGCGATGGAAACAGAAGGCTTTTTATCACAGGACAAGAAATCAGCCCTCGACAACTTAACCGGCGGAAAAAGATTTTTTTGAAAAAATCCCTAAGCCCCGGGGTCACAATTTCAGCAAAAATCTGACTTTTGGCAATTCACTCAAAAATGGTGCCAAACGCTTGAAAATGCTCCCCTGAAAGGTTTGGCGATGGAAACAGAAGGCTTTTTATCACAGGACAAGAAATCAGCCCTCGACAACTTAACCGGCGGAAAAAGATTTTTTTGAAAAAATCCCTAAGCCCCGGGGTCACAATTTCAGCAAAAATCTGACTTTTGGCAATTCACTCAAAAATGGTGCCAAACGCTTGAAAATGCTCCCCTGAAAGGTTTGGCGATGGAAACAGAAGGCTTTTTATCACAGGACAAGAAATCAGCCCTCGACAACTTAACTGGCGGAAATTTTTTTTTTGAAAAAATCCCTAAGCCCCGGGGTCACAATTTCAGGAAAAAACTGACTTTTGGCAATTCACTCAAAAATGGTGCCAAACGCTTGAAAATGCTCCCTTGAAAGCTTTGGCGATGGAAACAGAAGGCTTTTTATCACAGGACAAGAAATCAGCCCTCGACAACTTAACCGGCGGAAAAAGATTTTTTTGAAAAAATCCCTAAGCCCCGGGGTCACAATTTCAGCAATAATCTGACTTTTGGCAATTCACTCAAAAATGGTGCCAAACGCTTGAAAATGCTCCCCTGAAAGCTTTGGCGATGGAAACAGAAGGCTTTTTATCACAGGACAAGAAATCAGCCCTCGACAACTTAACCGGCGGAAAAAGATTTTTTTGAAAAAATCCCTAAGCCCCGGGGTCACAATTTCAGCAATAATCTGACTTTTGGCAATTCACTCAAAAATGGTGCCAAACGCTTGAAAATGCTCCCCTGAAAGCTTTGGCGATGGAAACAGAAGGCTTTTTATCACAGGACAAGAAATCAGCCCTCGACAACTTAACCGGCGGAAAAAGATTTTTTTGAAAAAATCCCTAAGCCCCGGGGTCACAATTTCAGCAAAAATCTGACTTTTGGCAATTCACTCAAAAATGGTGCCAAACGCTTGAAAATGCTCCCCTGAAAGGTTTGGCGATGGAAACAGAAGGCTTTTTATCACAGGACAAGAAATCAGCCCTCGACAACTTAACCGGCGGAAAAAGATTTTTTTGAAAAAATCCCTAAGCCCCGGGGTCACAATTTCAGCAAAAATCTGACTTTTGGCAATTCACTCAAAAATGGTGCCAACCGCTTGCAAATGCTCCCCTGAAAGGTTTGGCGATGGAAACAGAAGGCTTTTTATCACAGGACAAGAAATCAGCCCTCGACAACTTAACCGGTGGAAAAAGATTTTTTTGAAAAAATCCCTAAGCCCCGGGGTCACAATTTCAGCAAAAATCTGACTTTTGGCAATTCACTCAAAAATGGTGCCAAACGCTTGAAAATGCTCCCCTGAAAGCTTTGGCAATGGAAACAGAAGGCTTTTTATCACAGGACAAGAAATCAGCCCTCGACAACTTAACCGGCGGAAAATTTTTTTTTTGAAAAAATCCCTAAGCCCCGGCGTCACAATTTCAGCAAAAATCTGACTTTTGGCAATTCACTCAAAAATGGTGCCAAACGCTTGTAAATGCTCCCCTGAAAGGTTTGGCGATGGAAACAGAAGGCTTTTTATCACAGGACAAGAAATCAGCCCTCGACAACTTAACCGGCGGAAATTTTTTTTTTTGAAAAAATCCCTAAGCCCAGGGGACACAATTTCAGCAAAAATCTGACTTTTGGCAATTCACTCAAAAATGGTGCCAAACGCTTGAAAATGCTCCCCTGAAAGGTTTGGCGATGGAAACAGAAGGCTTTTTATCACAGGACAAGAAATCAGCCCTCGACAACTTAACCGGCGGAAAATTTTTTTTTTGAAAAAATCCCTAAGCCCCGGGGTCACAATTTCAGCAAAAATCTGACTTTTGGCAATTCACTCAAAAATGGTGCCAAACGCTTGTAAATGCTCCCCTGAAAGGTTTGGCGATGGAAACAGAAGGCTTTTTATCACAGGACAAGAAATCAGCCCTCGACAACTTAACCGGCGGAAAAAGATTTTTTTGAAAAAATCCCTAAGCCCCGGGGTCACAATTTCAGCAAAAATCTGACTTTTGGCAATTCACTCAAAAATGGTGCCAAACGCTTGAAAATGCTCCCCTGAAAGGTTTGGCGATGGAAACAGAAGGCTTTTTATCACAGGACAAGAAATCAGCCCTCGACAACTTAACCGGCGGAAAATTTTTTTTTTGAAAAAATCCCTAAGCCCCGGCGTCACAATTTCAGCAAAAATCTGACTTTTGGCAATTCACTCAAAAATGGTGCCAAACGCTTGTAAATGCTCCCCTGAAAGGTTTGGCGATGGAAACAGAAGGCTTTTTATCACAGGACAAGAAATCAGCCCTCGACAACTTAACCGGCGGAAATTTTTTTTTTTGAAAAAATCCCTAAGCCCAGGGGACACAATTTCAGCAAAAATCTGACTTTTGGCAATTCACTCAAAAATGGTGCCAAACGCTTGTAAATGCTCCCCTGAAAGGTTTGGCGATGGAAACAGAAGGCTTTTTATCACAGGACAAGAAATCAGCCCTCGAATACTTAACCGGCGGAAAAATTTTTTTTTTGAAAAAATCCCAAACCCCGGGGTCACAATTTCAGCAAAAATCTGACTTTTGGCAATTCACTCAAAAATGGTGCCAAACGCTTGTAAATGCTCCCCTGAAAGGTTTGGCGATGGAAACAGAAGGCTTTTTATCACAGGACAAGAAATCAGCCCTTGACAACTTAACCGGCGGAAAAAGATTTTTTTGAAAAAATCCCTAAGCCCCGGGGTCACAATTTCAGCAAAAATCTGACTTTTGGCAATTCACTCAAAAATGGTGCCAAACGCTTGAAAATGCTCCCCTGAAAGGTTTGGCGATGGAAACAGAAGGCTTTTTATCACAGGACAAGAAATCAGCCCTCGACAACTTAACCGGCGGAAAAAGATTTTTTTGAAAAAATCCCTAAGCCCCGGGGTCACAATTTCAGCAAAAATCTGACTTTTGGCAATTCACTCAAAAATGGTGCCAAACGCTTGTAAATGCTCCCCTGAAAGGTTTGGCGATGGAAACAGAAGGCTTTTTATCACAGGACAAGAAATCAGCCCTTGACAACTTAACCGGCGGAAAAAGATTTTTTTGAAAAAATCCCTAAGCCCCGGGGTCACAATTTCAGCAAAAATCTGACTTTTGGCAATTCACTCAAAAATGGTGCCAAACGCTTGAAAATGCTCCCCTGAAAGGTTTGGCGATGGAAACAGAAGGCTTTTTATCACAGGACAAGAAATCAGCCCTCGACAACTTAACCGGCGGAAAAAGATTTTTTTGAAAAAATCCCTAAGCCCCGGGGTCACAATTTCAGCAAAAATCTGACTTTTGGCAATTCACTCAAAAATGGTGCCAAACGCTTGAAAATGCTCCCCTGAAAGGTTTGGCGATGGAAACAGAAGGCTTTTTATCACAGGACAAGAAATCAGCCCTCGACAACTTAACTGGCGGAAATTTTTTTTTTGAAAAAATCCCTAAGCCCCGGGGTCACAATTTCAGGAAAAAACTGACTTTTGGCAATTCACTCAAAAATGGTGCCAAACGCTTGAAAATGCTCCCCTGAAAGCTTTGGCGATGGAAACAGAAGGCTTTTTATCACAGGACAAGAAATCAGCCCTCGACAACTTAACCGGCGGAAAAAGATTTTTTTGAAAAAATCCCTAAGCCCCGGGGTCACAATTTCAGCAATAATCTGACTTTTGGCAATTCACTCAAAAATGGTGCCAAACGCTTGAAAATGCTCCCCTGAAAGCTTTGGCGATGGAAACAGAAGGCTTTTTATCACAGGACAAGAAATCAGCCCTCGACAACTTAACCGGCGGAAAAAGATTTTTTTGAAAAAATCCCAAAGCCCCGGGGTCACAATTTCAGCAAAAATCTGACTTTTGGCAATTCACTCAAAAATGGTGCCAAACGCTTCCAAATGCTCCCCTGAAAGGTTTGGCGATGGAAACAGAAGGCTTTTTATCACAGGACAAGAAATCAGCCCTCGACAACTTAACTGGCGGAAATTTTTTTTTTTGAAAAAATCCCTAAGCCCCGGGGTCACAATTTCAGGAAAAAACTGACTTTTGGCAATTCACTCAAAAATGGTGCCAAACGCTTGAAAATGCTCCCCTGAAAGGTTTGGCGATGGAAACAGAAGGCTTTTTATCACAGGACAAGAAATCAGCCCTCGACAACTTAACCGGTGGAAAAAGATTTTTTTGAAAAAATCCCTAAGCCCCGGGGTCACAATTTCAGCAAAAATCTGACTTTTGGCAATTCACTCAAAAATGGTGCCAAACGCTTGAAAATGCTCCCCTGAAAGCTTTGGCAATGGAAACAGAAGGCTTTTTATCACAGGACAAGAAATCAGCCCTCGACAACTTAACCGGCGGAAAATTTTTTTTTTGAAAAAATCCCTAAGCCCCGGCGTCACAATTTCAGCAAAAATCTGACTTTTGGCAATTCACTCAAAAATGGTGCCAAACGCTTGTAAATGCTCCCCTGAAAGGTTTGGCGATGGAAACAGAAGGCTTTTTATCACAGGACAAGAAATCAGCCCTCGACAACTTAACCGGCGGAAATTTTTTTTTTTGAAAAAATCCCTAAGCCCAGGGGACACAATTTCAGCAAAAATCTGACTTTTGGCAATTCACTCAAAAATGGTGCCAAACGCTTGAAAATGCTCCCCTGAAAGGTTTGGCGATGGAAACAGAAGGCTTTTTATCACAGGACAAGAAATCAGCCCTCGACAACTTAACCGGCGGAAAATTTTTTTTTTGAAAAAATCCCTAAGCCCCGGGGTCACAATTTCAGCAAAAATCTGACTTTTGGCAATTCACTCAAAAATGGTGCCAAACGCTTGTAAATGCTCCCCTGAAAGGTTTGGCGATGGAAACAGAAGGCTTTTTATCACAGGACAAGAAATCAGCCCTCGACAACTTAACCGGCGGAAAAAGATTTTTTTGAAAAAATCCCTAAGCCCCGGGGTCACAATTTCAGCAAAAATCTGACTTTTGGCAATTCACTCAAAAATGGTGCCAAACGCTTGAAAATGCTCCCCTGAAAGGTTTGGCGATGGAAACAGAAGGCTTTTTATCACAGGACAAGAAATCAGCCCTCGACAACTTAACCGGCGGAAAAAGATTTTTTTGAAAAAATCCCTAAGCCCCGGGGTCACAATTTCAGCAAAAATCTGACTTTTGGCAATTCACTCAAAAATGGTGCCAAACGCTTGAAAATGCTCCCCTGAAAGGTTTGGCGATGGAAACAGAAGGCTTTTTATCACAGGACAAGAAATCAGCCCTCGACAACTTAACTGGCGGAAATTTTTTTTTTGAAAAAATCCCTAAGCCCCGGGGTCACAATTTCAGGAAAAAACTGACTTTTGGCAATTCACTCAAAAATGGTGCCAAACGCTTGAAAATGCTCCCCTGAAAGCTTTGGCGATGGAAACAGAAGGCTTTTTATCACAGGACAAGAAATCAGCCCTCGACAACTTAACCGGCGGAAAAAGATTTTTTTGAAAAAATCCCTAAGCCCCGGGGTCACAATTTCAGCAATAATCTGACTTTTGACAATTCACTCAAAAATGGTGCCAAACGCTTGAAAATGCTCCCCTGAAAGCTTTGGCGATGGAAACAGAAGGCTTTTTATCACAGGACAAGAAATCAGCCCTCGACAACTTAACCGGCGGAAAAAGATTTTTTTGAAAAAATCCCTAAGCCCCGGGGTCACAATTTCAGCAAAAATCTGACTTTTGGCAATTCACTCAAAAATGGTGCCAACCGCTTGCAAATGCTCCCCTGAAAGGTTTGGCGATGGAAACAGAAGGCTTTTTATCACAGGACAAGAAATCAGCCCTCGACAACTTAACCGGCGGAAAAAGATTTTTTTGAAAAAATCCCTAAGCCCCGGGGTCACAATTTCAGCAAAAATCTGACTTTTGGCAATTCACTCAAAAATGGTGCCAACCGCTTGCAAATGCTCCCCTGAAAGGTTTGGCGATGGAAACAGAAGGCTTTTTATCACAGGACAAGAAATCAGCCCTCGACAACTTAACCGGTGGAAAAAGATTTTTTTGAAAAAATCCCTAAGCCCCGGGGTCACAATTTCAGCAAAAATCTGACTTTTGGCAATTCACTCAAAAATGGTGCCAAACGCTTGAAAATGCTCCCCTGAAAGCTTTGGCAATGGAAACAGAAGGCTTTTTATCACAGGACAAGAAATCAGCCCTCGACAACTTAACCGGCGGAAAATTTTTTTTTTGAAAAAATCCCTAAGCCCCGGCGTCACAATTTCAGCAAAAATCTGACTTTTGGCAATTCACTCAAAAATGGTGCCAAACGCTTGTAAATGCTCCCCTGAAAGGTTTGGCGATGGAAACAGAAGGCTTTTTATCACAGGACAAGAAATCAGCCCTCGACAACTTAACCGGCGGAAATTTTTTTTTTTGAAAAAATCCCTAAGCCCAGGGGACACAATTTCAGCAAAAATCTGACTTTTGGCAATTCACTCAAAAATGGTGCCAAACGCTTGAAAATGCTCCCCTGAAAGGTTTGGCGATGGAAACAGAAGGCTTTTTATCACAGGACAAGAAATCAGCCCTCGACAACTTAACCGGCGGAAAATTTTTTTTTTGAAAAAATCCCTAAGCCCCGGGGTCACAATTTCAGCAAAAATCTGACTTTTGGCAATTCACTCAAAAATGGTGCCAAACGCTTGTAAATGCTCCCCTGAAAGGTTTGGCGATGGAAACAGAAGGCTTTTTATCACAGGACAAGAAATCAGCCCTCGACAACTTAACCGGCGGAAAAAGATTTTTTTGAAAAAATCCCTAAGCCCCGGGGTCACAATTTCAGCAAAAATCTGACTTTTGGCAATTCACTCAAAAATGGTGCCAAACGCTTGAAAATGCTCCCCTGAAAGGTTTGGCGATGGAAACAGAAGGCTTTTTATCACAGGACAAGAAATCAGCCCTCGACAACTTAACCGGCGGAAAAAGATTTTTTTGAAAAAATCCCTAAGCCCCGGGGTCACAATTTCAGCAAAAATCTGACTTTTGGCAATTCACTCAAAAATGGTGCCAAACGCTTGAAAATGCTCCCCTGAAAGGTTTGGCGATGGAAACAGAAGGCTTTTTATCACAGGACAAGAAATCAGCCCTCGACAACTTAACTGGCGGAAATTTTTTTTTTGAAAAAATCCCTAAGCCCCGGGGTCACAATTTCAGGAAAAAACTGACTTTTGGCAATTCACTCAAAAATGGTGCCAAACGCTTGAAAATGCTCCCCTGAAAGCTTTGGCGATGGAAACAGAAGGCTTTTTATCACAGGACAAGAAATCAGCCCTCGACAACTTAACCGGCGGAAAAAGATTTTTTTGAAAAAATCCCTAAGCCCCGGGGTCACAATTTCAGCAATAATCTGACTTTTGGCAATTCACTCAAAAATGGTGCCAAACGCTTGAAAATGCTCCCCTGAAAGCTTTGGCGATGGAAACAGAAGGCTTTTTATCACAGGACAAGAAATCAGCCCTCGACAACTTAACCGGCGGAAAAAGATTTTTTTGAAAAAATCCCTAAGCCCCGCGGTCACAATTTCAGCAAAAATCTGACTTTTGGCAATTCACTCAAAAATGGTGCCAAACGCTTCCAAATGCTCCCCTGAAAGGTTTGGCGATGGAAACAGAAGGCTTTTTATCACAGGACAAGAAATCAGCCCTCGACAACTTAACCGGCGGAAAAAGATTTTTTTGAAAAAATCCCAAAGCCCCGGGGTCACAATTTCAGCAAAAATCTGACTTTTGGCAATTCACTCAAAAATGGTGCCAAACGCTTGAAAATGCTCCCCTGAAAGGTTTGGCGATGGAAACAGAAGGCTTTTTATCACAGGACAAGAAATCAGCCCTCGACAACTTAACCGGCGGAAAAAGATTTTTTTGAAAAAATCCCTAAGCCCCGGGCTCACAATTTCAGCAAAAATCTGACTTTTGGCAATTCACTCAAAAATGGTGCCAAACGCTTGAAAATGCTCCCCTGAAAGGTTTGGCGATGGAAACAGAAGGCTTTTTATCACAGGACAAGAAATCAGCCCTCGACAACTTAACCGGCGGAAAAAGATTTTTTTGAAAAAATCCCTAAGCCCCGGGGTCACAATTTCAGCAAAAATCTGACTTTTGGCAATTCACTCAAAAATGGTGCCAACCGCTTGCAAATGCTCCCCTGAAAGGTTTGGCGATGGAAACAGAAGGCTTTTTATCACAGGACAAGAAATCAGCCCTCGACAACTTAACCGGCGGAAAAAGATTTTTTTGAAAAAATCCCTAAGCCCCGGGGTCACAATTTCAGCAAAAATCTGACTTTTGGCAATTCACTCAAAAATGGTGCCAACCGCTTGCAAATGCTCCCCTGAAAGGTTTGGCGATGGAAACAGAAGGCTTTTTATCACAGGACAAGAAATCAGCCCTCGACAACTTAACCGGTGGAAAAAGATTTTTTTGAAAAAATCCCTAAGCCCCGGGGTCACAATTTCAGCAAAAATCTGACTTTTGGCAATTCACTCAAAAATGGTGCCAAACGCTTGAAAATGCTCCCCTGAAAGCTTTGGCAATGGAAACAGAAGGCTTTTTATCACAGGACAAGAAATCAGCCCTCGACAACTTAACCGGCGGAAAATTTTTTTTTTGAAAAAATCCCTAAGCCCCGGCGTCACAATTTCAGCAAAAATCTGACTTTTGGCAATTCACTCAAAAATGGTGCCAAACGCTTGTAAATGCTCCCCTGAAAGGTTTGGCGATGGAAACAGAAGGCTTTTTATCACAGGACAAGAAATCAGCCCTCGACAACTTAACCGGCGGAAATTTTTTTTTTGAAAAAATCCCTAAGCCCAGGGGACACAATTTCAGCAAAAATCTGACTTTTGGCAATTCACTCAAAAATGGTGCCAAACGCTTGAAAATGCTCCCCTGAAAGGTTTGGCGATGGAAACAGAAGGCTTTTTATCACAGGACAAGAAATCAGCCCTCGACAACTTAACCGGCGGAAAATTTTTTTTTTGAAAAAATCCCTAAGCCCCGGGGTCACAATTTCAGCAAAAATCTGACTTTTGGCAATTCACTCAAAAATGGTGCCAAACGCTTGTAAATGCTCCCCTGAAAGGTTTGGCGATGGAAACAGAAGGCTTTTTATCACAGGACAAGAAATCAGCCCTCGACAACTTAACCGGCGGAAAAAGATTTTTTTGAAAAAATCCCTAAGCCCCGGGGTCACAATTTCAGCAAAAATCTGACTTTTGGCAATTCACTCAAAAATGGTGCCAAACGCTTGAAAATGCTCCCCTGAAAGGTTTGGCGATGGAAACAGAAGGCTTTTTATCACAGGACAAGAAATCAGCCCTCGACAACTTAACCGGCGGAAATTTTTTTTTTGAAAAAATCCCTAAGCCCCGGGGTCACAATTTCAGCAAAAATCTGACTTTTGGCAATTCACTCAAAAATGGTGCCAAACGCTTGAAAATGCTCCCCTGAAAGGTTTGGCGATGGAAACAGAAGGCTTTTTATCACAGGACAAGAAATCAGCCCTCGACAACTTAACTGGCGGAAATTTTTTTTTTGAAAAAATCCCTAAGCCCCGGGGTCACAATTTCAGGAAAAAACTGACTTTTGGCAATTCACTCAAAAATGGTGCCAAACGCTTGAAAATGCTCCCCTGAAAGCTTTGGCGATGGAAACAGAAGGCTTTTTATCACAGGACAAGAAATCAGCCCTCGACAACTTAACCGGCGGAAAAAGATTTTTTTGAAAAAATCCCTAAGCCCCGGGGTCACAATTTCAGCAATAATCTGACTTTTGGCAATTCACTCAAAAATGGTGCCAAACGCTTGAAAATGCTCCCCTGAAAGCTTTGGCGATGGAAACAGAAGGCTTTTTATCACAGGACAAGAAATCAGCCCTCGACAACTTAACCGGCGGAAAAAGATTTTTTTGAAAAAATCCCTAAGCCCCGGGGTCACAATTTCAGCAAAAATCTGACTTTTGGCAATTCACTCAAAAATGGTGCCAAACGCTTCCAAATGCTCCCCTGAAAGGTTTGGCGATGGAAACAGAAGGCTTTTTATCACAGGACAAGAAATCAGCCCTCGACAACTTAACCGGCGGAAAAAGATTTTTTTGAAAAAATCCCAAAGCCCCGGGGTCACAATTTCAGGAAAAATCTGACTTTTGGCAATTCACTCAAAAATGGTGCCAAACGCTTCCAAATGCTCCCCTGAAAGGTTTGGCGATGGAAACAGAAGGCTTTTTATCACAGGACAAGAAATCAGCCCTCGACAACTTAACCGGTGGAAAAAGATTTTTTTGAAAAAATCCCTAAGCCCCGGGGTCACAATTTCAGCAAAAATCTGACTTTTGGCAATTCACTCAAAAATGGTGCCAAACGCTTCCAAATGCTCCCCTGAAAGGTTTGGAGATGGAAACAGAAGGCTTTTTATCACAGGAGAAGAAATCAGCCCTCGACAACTTAACCGGCGGAAATTTTTTTTTTGAAAAAATCCCTAAGCCCCGGGGTCACAATTTCAGCAAAAATCTGACTTTTGGCAATTCACTCAAAAATGGTGCCAAACGCTTGAAAATGCTCCCCTGAAAGGTTTGGCGATGGAAACAGAAGGCTTTTTATCACAGGACAAGAAATCAGCCCTCGACAACTTAACTGGCGGAAATATTTTTTTTTTAAAAAATCCCTAAGCCCCGGGGTCACAATTTCAGGAAAAAACTGACTTTTGGCAATTCACTCAAAAATGGTGCCAAACGCTTGAAAATGCTCCCCTGAAAGCTTTGGCGATGGAAACAGAAGGCTTTTTATCACAGGACAAGAAATCAGCCCTCGACAACTTAACCGGCGGAAAAAGATTTTTTTGAAAAAATCCCTAAGCCCCGGGGTCACAATTTCAGCAAAAATCTGACTTTTGACAATTCACTCAAAAATGGTGCCAACCGCTTGCAAATGCTCCCCTGAAAGGTTTGGCGATGGAAACAGAAGGCTTTTTATCACAGGACAAGAAATCAGCCCTCGACAACTTAACCGGCGGAAAAAGATTTTTTTGAAAAAATCCCTAAGCCCCGGGGTCACAATTTCAGCAAAAATCTGACTTTTGGCAATTCACTCAAAAATGGTGCCAACCGCTTGCAAATGCTCCCCTGAAAGGTTTGGCGATGGAAACAGAAGGCTTTTTATCACAGGACAAGAAATCAGCCCTCGACAACTTAACCGGCGGAAAAAGATTTTTTTGAAAAAAATCCCTAAGCCCTGGGGTCACAATTTCAGCAAAAATCTGACTTTTGGCAATTCACTCAAAAATGGTGCCAAACGCTTGAAAATGCTCCCCTGAAAGCTTTGGCAATGGAAACAGAAGGCTTTTTATCACAGGACAAGAAATCAGCCCTCGACAACTTAACCGGCGGAAAATTTTTTTTTTGAAAAAATCCCTAAGCCCCGGCGTCACAATTTCAGCAAAAATCTGACTTTTGGCAATTCACTCAAAAATGGTGCCAAACGCTTGTAAATGCTCCCCTGAAAGGTTTGGCGATGGAAACAGAAGGCTTTTTATCACAGGACAAGAAATCAGCCCTCGACAACTTAACCGGCGGAAATTTTTTTTTTTGAAAAAATCCCTAAGCCCAGGGGACACAATTTCAGCAAAAATCTGACTTTTGGCAATTCACTCAAAAATGGTGCCAAACGATTGAAAATGCTCCCCTGAAAGGTTTGGCGATGGAAACAGAAGGCTTTTTATCACAGGACAAGAAATCAGCCCTCGACAACTTAACCGGCGGAATTTTTTTTTTTTGAAAAAATCCCAAAGCCCCGGGGTCACAATTTCAGCAAAAATCTGACTTTTGGCAATTCACTCAAAAATGGTGCCAAACGCTTGAAAATGCTCCCCTGAAAGGTTTGGCAATGGAAACAGAAGGCTTTTTATCACAGGACAAGAAATCAGCCCTCGACAACTTAACCGGCAGAAATTTTTTTTTTTGAAAAAATCCCTAAGCCCCGGGGTCACAATTTCAGCAAAAATCTGACTTTTGGCAATTCACTCAAAAATGGTGCCAAACGCTTGAAAATGCTCCCCTGAAAGCTTTGGCGATGGAAACAGAAGGCTTTTTATCACAGGACAAGAAATCAGCCCTCGACAACTTAACCGGCGGAAATTTTTTTTTTGAAAAAATCCCTAAGCCCCGGGGTCACAATTTCAGCAAAAATCTGACTTTTGGCAATTCACTCAAAAATGGTGCCAAACGCTTGAAAATGCTCCCCTGAAAGGTTTGGCGATGGAAACAGAAGGCTTTTTATCACAGGACAAGAAATCAGCCCTCGACAACTTAACTGGCGAATTTTTTTTTTTGAAAAAATCCCTAAGCCCCGGGGTCACAATTTCAGGAAAAAACTGACTTTTGGCAATTCACTCAAAAATGGTGCCAAACGCTTGAAAATGCTCCCCTGAAAGCTTTGGCGATGGAAACAGAAGGCTTTTTATCACAGGACAAGAAATCAGCCCTCGACAACTTAACCGGCGGAAAAAGATTTTTTTGAAAAAATCCCTAAGCCCCGGGGTCACAATTTCAGCAATAATCTGACTTTTGGCAATTCACTCAAAAATGGTGCCAAACGCTTGAAAATGCTCCCCTGAAAGCTTTGGCGATGGAAACAGAAGGCTTTTTATCACAGGACAAGAAATCAGCCCTCGACAACTTAACCGGCGGAAAAAGATTTTTTTGAAAAAATCCCTAAGCCCCGGGGTCACAATTTCAGCAAAAATCTGACTTTTGGCAATTCACTCAAAAATGGTGCCAAACGCTTCCAAATGCTCCCCTGAAAGGTTTGGCGATGGAAACAGAAGGCTTTTTATCACAGGACAAGAAATCAGCCCTCGACAACTTAACCGGCGGAAAAAGATTTTTTTGAAAAAATCCCAAAGCCCCGGGGTCACAATTTCAGGAAAAATCTGACTTTTGGCAATTCACTCAAAAATGGTGCCAAACGCTTCCAAATGCTCCCCTGAAAGGTTTGGCGATGGAAACAGAAGGCTTTTTATCACAGGACAAGAAATCAGCCCTCGACAACTTAACCGGCGGAAAAAGATTTTTTTGAAAAAATCCCTAAGCCCCGGGGTCACAATTTCAGCAAAAATCTGACTTTTGGCAATTCACTCAAAAATGGTGCCAAACGCTTCCAAATGCTCCCCTGAAAGGTTTGGAGATGGAAACAGAAGGCTTTTTATCACAGGAGAAGAAATCAGCCCTCGACAACTTAACCGGCGGAAATTTTTTTTTTGAAAAAATCCCTAAGCCCCGGGGTCACAATTTCAGCAAAAATCTGACTTTTGGCAATTCACTCAAAAATGGTGCCAAACGCTTGAAAATGCTCCCCTGAAAGCTTTGGCAATGGAAACAGAAGGCTTTTTATCACAGGACAAGAAATCAGCCCTCGACAACTTAACCGGCGGAAAATTTTTTTTTTGAAAAAATCCCTAAGCCCCGGCGTCACAATTTCAGCAAAAATCTGACTTTTGGCAATTCACTCAAAAATGGTGCCAAACGCTTCTAAATGCTCCCCTGAAAGGTTTGGCGATGGAAACAGAAGGCTTTTTATCACAGGACAAGAAATCAGCCCTCGACAACTTAACCGGCGGAAATTTTTTTTTTTGAAAAAATCCCTAAGCCCAGGGGACACAATTTCAGCAAAAATCTGACTTTTGGCAATTCACTCAAAAATGGTGCCAAACGATTGAAAATGCTCCCCTGAAAGCTTTGGCGATGGAAACAGAAGGCTTTTTATCACAGGACAAGAAATCAGCCCTCGACAACTTAACCGGCGGAAATTTTTTTTTTGAAAAAATCCCTAAGCCCCGGGGTCACAATTTCAGCAAAAATCTGACTTTTGGCAATTCACTCAAAAATGGTGCCAAACGCTTGAAAATGCTCCCCTGAAAGGTTTGGCGATGGAAACAGAAGGCTTTTTATCACAGGACAAGAAATCAGCCCTCGACAACTTAACTGGCGATTTTTTTTTTTTTGAAAAAATCCCTAAGCCCCGGGGTCACAATTTCAGGAAAAAACTGACTTTTGGCAATTCACTCAAAAATGGTGCCAAACGCTTGAAAATGCTCCCCTGAAAGCTTTGGCGATGGAAACAGAAGGCTTTTTATCACAGGACAAGAAATCAGCCCTCGACAACTTAACCGGCGGAAAAAGATTTTTTTGAAAAAATCCCTAAGCCCCGGGGTCACAATTTCAGCAATAATCTGACTTTTGGCAATTCACTCAAAAATGGTGCCAAACGCTTGAAAATGCTCCCCTGAAAGCTTTGGCGATGGAAACAGAAGGCTTTTTATCACAGGACAAGAAATCAGCCCTCAACAACTTAACCGGCGGAAAAAGATTTTTTTGAAAAAATCCCTAAGCCCCGGGGTCACAATTTCAGGAAAAATCTGACTTTTGGCAATTCACTCAAAAATGGTGCCAAACGCTTCCAAATGCTCCCCTGAAAGGTTTGGCGATGGAAACAGAAGGCTTTTTATCACAGGACAAGAAATCAGCCCTCGACAACTTAACCGGCGGAAAAAGATTTTTTTGAAAAAATCCCTAAGCCCCGGGGTCACAATTTCAGCAAAAATCTGACTTTTGGCAATTCACTCAAAAATGGTGCCAAACGCTTCCAAATGCTCCCCTGAAAGGTTTGGAGATGGAAACAGAAGGCTTTTTATCACAGGAGAAGAAATCAGCCCTCGACAACTTAACCGGCGGAAATTTTTTTTTTGAAAAAATCCCTAAGCCCCGGGGTCACAATTTCAGCAAAAATCTGACTTTTGGCAATTCACTCAAAAATGGTGCCAAACGCTTGAAAATGCTCCCCTGAAAGGTTTGGCGATGGAAACAGAAGGCTTTTTATCACAGGACAAGAAATCAGCCCTCGACAACTTAACCGGCGGAAAAAGATTTTTTTGAAAAAATCCCTAAGCCCCGGGGTCACAATTTCAGCAAAAATCTGACTTTTGGCAATTCACTCAAAAATGGTGCCAAACGCTTGAAAATGCTCCCCTGAAAGGTTTGGCGATGGAAACAGAAGGCTTTTTATCACAGGACAAGAAATCAGCCCTCGACAACTTAACCGGCGGAAAAAGATTTTTTTGAAAAAATCCTAAAGCCCCGGGGTCACAATTTCAGCAAAAATCTGACTTTTGGCAATTCACTCAAAAATGGTGCCAAACGCTTGAAAATGCTCCCCTGAAAGGTTTGGCGATGGAAACAGAAGGCTTTTTATCACAGGACAAGAAATCAGCCCTTGACAACTTAACCGGCGGAAAAAGATTTTTTTGAAAAAATCCCAAAGCCCCGGGGTCACAATTTCAGCAAAAATCTGACTTTTGGCAACTCACTCTAAAATGGTGCCAAACGCTTGAAAATGCTCCCCTGAAAGGTTTGGCGATGGAAACAGAAGGCTTTTTATCACAGGACAAGAAATCAGCCCTCGACAACTTAACCGGCGGAAAATTTTTTTTTTTAAAAAATCCCTAAGCCCCGGGGTCACAATTTCAGGAAAAATCTGACTTTTGGCAATTCACTCAAAAATGGTGCCAAACGCTTGAAAATGCTCCCCTGAAAGGTTTGGCGATGGAAACAGAAGGCTTTTTATCACAGGACAAGAAATCAGCCCTCGACAACTTAACCGGCGGAAATTTTTTTTTTGAAAAAATCCCTAAGCCCCGGGGTCACAATTTCAGCAAAAATCTGACTTTTGGCAATTCACTCAAAAATGGTGCCAAACGCTTGAAAATGCTCCCCTGAAAGGTTTGGCGATGGAAACAGAAGGCTTTTTATCACAGGACAAGAAATCAGCCCTCGACAACTTAACTGGCGGAAATTTTTTTTTTTGAAAAAATCCCTAAGCCCCGGGGTCACAATTTCAGGAAAAAACTGACTTTTGGCAATTCACTCAAAAATGGTGCCAAACGCTTGAAAATGCTCCCCTGAAAGGTTTGGCGATGGAAACAGAAGGCTTTTTATCACAGGACAAGAAATCAGCCCTCGACAACTTAACCGGCGGAAAAAGATTTTTTTGAAAAAATCCCTAAGCCCCGGGGTCACAATTTCAGCAAAAATCTGACTTTTGGCAATTCACTCAAAAATGGTGCCAAACGCTTGAAAATGCTCCCCTGAAAGGTTTGGCGATGGAAACAGAAGGCTTTTTATCACAGGACAAGAAATCAGCCCTCGACAACTTAACCGGCGGAAAAAGATTTTTTTGAAAAAATCCCTAAGCCCCGGGGTCACAATTTCAGCAAAAATCTGACTTTTGGCAATTCACTCAAAAATGGTGCCAAACGCTTGAAAATGCTCCCCTGAAAGGTTTGGCGATGGAAACAGAAGGCTTTTTATCACAGGACAAGAAATCAGCCCTCGACAACTTAACCGGCGGAAATTTTTTTTTTTGAAAAAATCCCTAAGCCCAGGGGACACAATTTCAGCAAAAATCTGACTTTTGGCAATTCACTCAAAAATGGTGCCAAACGATTGAAAATGCTCCCCTGAAAGGTTTGGCGATGGAAACAGAAGGCTTTTTATCACAGGACAAGAAATCAGCCCTCGACAACTTAACCGGCGGAAATTTTTTTTTTTGAAAAAATCCCAAAGCCCCGGGGTCACAATTTCAGCAAAAATCTGACTTTTGGCAATTCACTCAAAAATGGTGCCAAACGCTTGAAAATGCTCCCCTGAAAGGTTTGGCAATGGAAACAGAAGGCTTTTTTATCACAGGACAAGAAATCAGCCCTCGACAACTTAACCGGCAGAAATTTTTTTTTTTTGAAAAAATCCCTAAGCCCCGGGGTCACAATTTCAGCAAAAATCTGACTTTTGGCAATTCACTCAAAAATGGTGCCAAACGCTTGAAAATGCTCCCCTGAAAGCTTTGGCGATGGAAACAGAAGGCTTTTTATCACAGGACAAGAAATCAGCCCTCGACAACTTAACCGGCGGAAATTTTTTTTTGAAAAAATCCCTAAGCCCCGGGGTCACAATTTCAGCAAAAATCTGACTTTTGGCAATTCACTCAAAAATGGTGCCAAACGCTTGAAAATGCTCCCCTGAAAGCTTTGGCGATGGAAACAGAAGGCTTTTTATCACAGGACAAGAAATCAGCCCTCGACAACTTAACTGGCGAATTTTTTTTTTTGAAAAAATCCCTAAGCCCCGGGGTCACAATTTCAGGAAAAAACTGACTTTTGGCAATTCACTCAAAAATGGTGCCAAACGCTTGAAAATGCTCCCCTGAAAGCTTTGGCGATGGAAACAGAAGGCTTTTTATCACAGGACAAGAAATCAGCCCTCGACAACTTAACCGGCGGAAAAAGATTTTTTGAAAAAATCCCTAAGCCCCGGGGTCACAATTTCAGCAATAATCTGACTTTTGGCAATTCACTCAAAAATGGTGCCAAACGCTTGAAAATGCTCCCCTGAAAGCTTTGGCGATGGAAACAGAAGGCTTTTTATCACAGGACAAGAAATCAGCCCTCAACAACTTAACCGGCGGAAAAAGATTTTTTTGAAAAAATCCCAAAGCCCCGGGGTCACAATTTCAGGAAAAATCTGACTTTTGGCAATTCACTCAAAAATGGTGCCAAACGCTTCCCAAATGCTCCCCTGAAAGGTTTGGCGATGGAAACAGAAGGCTTTTTATCACAGGACAAGAAATCAGCCCTCGACAACTTAACCGGCGGAAAAAGATTTTTTTGAAAAAAATCCCTAAGCCCCGGGGTCACAATTTCAGCAAAAATCTGACTTTTGGCAATTCACTCAAAAATGGTGCCAAACGCTTCCAAATGCTCCCCTGAAAGGTTTGGAGATGGAAACAGAAGGCTTTTTATCACAGGAGAAGAAATCAGCCCTCGACAACTTAACCGGCGGAAATTTTTTTTTTGAAAAAATCCCTAAGCCCCGGGTCACAATTTCAGCAAAAATCTGACTTTTGGCAATTCACTCAAAAATGGTGCCAAACGCTTGAAAATGCTCCCCTGAAAGGTTTGGCGATGGAAACAGAAGGCTTTTTATCACAGGACAAGAAATCAGCCCTCGACAACTTAACCGGCGGAAAAAGATTTTTTTGAAAAAATCCCTAAGCCCCGGGGTCACAATTTCAGCAAAAATCTGACTTTTGGCAATTCACTCAAAAATGGTGCCAAACGCTTGAAAATGCTCCCCTGAAAGGTTTGGCGATGGAAACAGAAGGCTTTTTATCACAGGACAAGAAATCAGCCCTCGACAACTTAACCGGCGGAAAAAGATTTTTTTGAAAAAATCCCTAAGCCCCGGGGTCACAATTTCAGCAAAAATCTGACTTTTGGCAATTCACTCAAAAATGGTGCCAAACGCTTGAAAATGCTCCCCTGAAAGGTTTGGCGATGGAAACAGAAGGCTTTTTATCACAGGACAAGAAATCAGCCCTTGACAACTTAACCGGCGGAAAAAGATTTTTTTGAAAAAATCCCAAAGCCCCGGGGTCACAATTTCAGCAAAAATCTGACTTTTGGCAACTCACTCTAAAATGGTGCCAAACGCTTGAAAATGCTCCCCTGAAAGGTTTGGCGATGGAAACAGAAGGCTTTTATCACAGGACAAGAAATCAGCCCTCGACAACTTAACCGGCGGAAAATTTTTTTTTTGAAAAAATCCCTAAGCCCCGGGGTCACAATTTCAGGAAAAATCTGACTTTTGGCAATTCACTCAAAAATGCTGCCAAACGCTTGAAAATGCTCCCCTGAAAGGTTTGGCGATGGAAACAGAAGGCTTTTTATCACAGGACAAGAAATCAGCCCTCGACAACTTAACCGGCGGAAATTTTTTTTTTGAAAAAATCCCTAAGCCCCGGGGTCACAATTTCAGCAAAAATCTGACTTTTGGCAATTCACTCAAAAATGGTGCCAAACGCTTGAAAATGCTCCCCTGAAAGGTTTGGCGATGGAAACAGAAGGCTTTTTATCACAGGACAAGAAATCAGCCCTCGACAACTTAACTGGCGGAAATTTTTTTTTTTGAAAAAATCCCTAAGCCCCGGGGTCACAATTTCAGGAAAAAACTGACTTTTGGCAATTCACTCAAAAATGGTGCCAAACGCTTGAAAATGCTCCCCTGAAAGGTTTGGCGATGGAAACAGAAGGCTTTTTATCACAGGACAAGAAATCAGCCCTCGACAACTTAACCGGCGGAAAAAGATTTTTTTGAAAAAATCCCTAAGCCCCGGGGTCACAATTTCAGCAAAAATCTGACTTTTGGCAATTCACTCAAAAATGGTGCCAAACGCTTGAAAATGCTCCCCTGAAAGGTTTGGCGATGGAAACAGAAGGCTTTTTATCACAGGACAAGAAATCAGCCCTCGACAACTTAACCGGCGGAAAAAGATTTTTTTGAAAAAATCCCTAAGCCCCGGGGTCACAATTTCAGCAAAAATCTGACTTTTGGCAATTCACTCAAAAATGGTGCCAAACGCTTGAAAATGCTCCCCTGAAAGGTTTGGCGATGGAAACAGAAGGCTTTTTATCACAGGACAAGAAATCAGCCCTCGACAACTTAACCGGCGGAAATTTTTTTTTTGAAAAAATCCCTAAGCCCCGGGGTCACAATTTCAGCAAAAATCTGACTTTTGGCAATTCACTCAAAAATGGTGCCAAACGCTTGAAAATGCTCCCCTGAAAGGTTTGGCGATGGAAACAGAAGGCTTTTTATCACAGGACAAGAAATCAGCCCTCGACAACTTAACTGGCGAATTTTTTTTTTTGAAAAAATCCCTAAGCCCCGGGGTCACAATTTCAGGAAAAAACTGACTTTTGGCAATTCACTCAAAAATGGTGCCAAACGCTTGAAAATGCTCCCCTGAAAGCTTTGGCGATGGAAACAGAAGGCTTTTTATCACAGGACAAGAAATCAGCCCTCGACAACTTAACCGGCGGAAAAATATTTTTTTGAAAAAATCCCTAAGCCCCGGGGTCACAATTTCAGCAATAATCTGACTTTTGGCAATTCACTCAAAAATGGTGCCAAACGCTTGAAAATGCTCCCCTGAAAGAGCCAGTGTGGTGTAGTGGTTAAGAGCGGTAGTCACGTAATCTGGGGAACTGGGTTCGTGTCTCCGCTCCTCCACATGCAGCTGCTGGGTGACCTTGGGCCAGTCACACTTCTCTGAAGTCTCTCAGCCCCACTCACCTCACAGAGTGTTTGTTGTGGGGGAGGAAGGGAAAGGAGATTGTTAGCCGCTTTGAGACTCCTGAAGGGGAGTGAAAGGCGGGATATCAAATCCAAACTCTTCTTCTTCTTCTTCTTTGGCGATGGAAACAGAAGGCTTTTTATCACAGGACAAGAAATCAGCCCTCGACAACTTAACCGGCGGAAAAAGATTTTTTTGAAAAAATCCCTAAGCCCCGGGGTCACAATTTCAGCAAAAATCTGACTTTTGGCAATTCACTCAAAAATGGTGCCAAACGCTTCCAAATGCTCCCCTGAAAGGTTTGGCGATGGAAACAGAAGGCTTTTTATCACAGGACAAGAAATCAGCCCTCAACAACTTAACCGGCGGAAAAAGATTTTTTTGAAAAAATCCCAAAGCCCCGGGGTCACAATTTCAGGAAAAATCTGACTTTTGGCAATTCACTCAAAAATGGTGCCAAACGCTTCCAAATGCTCCCCTGAAAGGTTTGGCGATGGAAACAGAAGGCTTTTTATCACAGGACAAGAAATCAGCCCTCGACAACTTAACCGGCGGAAAAAGATTTTTTTTGAAAAAATCCCTAAGCCCCGGGGTCACAATTTCAGCAAAAATCTGACTTTTGGCAATTCACTCAAAAATGGTGCCAAACGCTTCCAAATGCTCCCCTGAAAGGTTTGGAGATGGAAACAGAAGGCTTTTTATCACAGGAGAAGAAATCAGCCCTCGACAACTTAACCGGCGGAAATTTTTTTTTTGAAAAAATCCCTAAGCCCCGGGGTCACAATTTCAGCAAAAATCTGACTTTTGGCAATTCACTCAAAAATGGTGCCAAACGCTTGAAAATGCTCCCCTGAAAGGTTTGGCGATGGAAACAGAAGGCTTTTTATCACAGGACAAGAAATCAGCCCTCGACAACTTAACCGGCGGAAAAAGATTTTTTTGAAAAAATCCCAAAGCCCCGGGGTCACAATTTCAGCAAAAATCTGACTTTTGGCAATTCACTCAAAAATGGTGCCAAACGCTTGAAAATGCTCCCCTGAAAGGTTTGGCGATGGAAACAGAAGGCTTTTTATCACAGGACAAGAAATCAGCCCTCAACAACTTAACCGGCGGAAAAAGATTTTTTTGAAAAAATCCCTAAGCCCCGGGGTCACAATTTCAGCAAAAATCTGACTTTTGGCAATTCACTCAAAAATGGTGCCAAACGCTTGAAAATGCTCCCCTGAAAGGTTTGGCGATGGAAACAGAAGGCTTTTTATCACAGGACAAGAAATCAGCCCTCGACAACTTAACCGGCGGAAAAAGATTTTTTTGAAAAAATCCCTAAGCCCCGGGGTCACAATTTCAGCAAAAATCTGACTTTTGGCAATTCACTCTAAAATGGTGCCAAACGCTTGAAAATGCTCCCCTGAAAGGTTTGGCGATGGAAACAGAAGGCTTTTTATCACAGGACAAGAAATCAGCCCTCGACAACTTAACCGGCGGAAAAAGATTTTTTTGAAAAAATCCCTAAGCCCCGGGGTCACAATTTCAGCAAAAATCTGACTTTTGGCAATTCACTCAAAAATGGTGCCAAACGCTTGAAAATGCTCCCCTGAAAGGTTTGGCGATGGAAACAGAAGGCTTTTTATCACAGGACAAGAAATCAGCCCTCGACAACTTAACCGGCGGAAAAAGATTTTTTTGAAAAAATCCCAAAGCCCCGGGGTCACAATTTCAGCAAAAATCTGACTTTTGGCAATTCACTCTAAAATGGTGCCAAACGCTTGAAAATGCTCCCCTGAAAGGTTTGGCGATGGAAACAGAAGGCTTTTTATCACAGGACAAGAAATCAGCCCTCGACAACTTAACCGGCGGAAAAATTTTTTTTTGAAAAAATCCCTAAGCCCCGGGGTCACAATTTCAGGAAAAATCTGACTTTTGGCAATTCACTCAAAAATGGTGCCAAACGCTTGAAAATGCTCCCCTGAAAGGTTTGGCGATGGAAACAGAAGGCTTTTTATCACAGGACAAGAAATCAGCCCTTGACAACTTAACCGGCGGAAATTTTTTTTTTGAAAAAATCCCTAAGCCCCGGGGTCACAATTTCAGCAAAAATCTGACTTTTGGCAATTCACTCAAAAATGGTGCCAAACGCTTGAAAATGCTCCCCTGAAAGGTTTGGCGATGGAAACAGAAGGCTTTTTATCACAGGACAAGAAATCAGCCCTCGACAACTTAACCGGCGGAAAAAGATTTTTTTGAAAAAATCCCTAAGCCCCGGGGTCACAATTTCAGCAAAAATCTGACTTTTGGCAATTCACTCAAAAATGGTGCCAAACGCTTGAAAATGCTCCCCTGAAAGGTTTGGCGATGGAAACAGAAGGCTTTTTATCACAGGACAAGAAATCAGCCCTCGACAACTTAACCGGCGGAAAAAGATTTTTTTGAAAAAATCCCTAAGCCCCGGGGTCACAATTTCAGCAAAAATCTGACTTTTGGCAATTCACTCAAAAATGGTGCCAAACGCTTGAAAATGCTCCCCTGAAAGGTTTGGCGATGGAAACAGAAGGCTTTTTATCACAGGACAAGAAATCAGCGCTTGACAACTTAACCGGCGGAAAAAGATTTTTTTGAAAAAATCCCAAAGCCCCGGGGTCACAATTTCAGCAAAAATCTGACTTTTGGCAATTCACTCTAAAATGGTGCCAAACGCTTGAAAATGCTCCCCTGAAAGGTTTGGCGATGGAAACAGAAGGCTTTTTATCACAGGACAAGAAATCAGCCCTCGACAACTTAACCGGCGGAAAATTTTTTTTTTTGAAAAAATCCCTAAGCCCCGGGGTCACAATTTCAGCAAAAATCTGACTTTTGGCAATTCACTCAAAAATGGTGCCAAACGCTTGAAAATGCTCCCCTGAAAGGTTTGGCGATGGAAACAGAAGGCTTTTTATCACAGGACAAGAAATCAGCCCTCGACAACTTAACTGGCGGAAATTTTTTTTTTTGAAAAAATCCCTAAGCCCCGGGGTCACAATTTCAGGAAAAAACTGACTTTTGGCAATTCACTCAAAAATGGTGCCAAACGCTTGAAAATGCTCCCCTGAAAGCTTTGGCGATGGAAACAGAAGGCTTTTTATCACAGGACAAGAAATCAGCCCTCGACAACTTAACCGGCGGAAAAAGATTTTTTTGAAAAAATCCCTAAGCCCCGGGGTCACAATTTCAGCAAAAATCTGACTTTTGGCAATTCACTCAAAAATGGTGCCAAACGCTTGAAAATGCTCCCCTGAAAGGTTTGGCGATGGAAACAGAAGGCTTTTTATCACAGGACAAGAAATCAGCCCTCGACAACTTAACCGGCGGAAAAAGATTTTTTTGAAAAAATCCCTAAGCCCCGGGGTCACAATTTCAGCAAAAATCTGACTTTTGGCAATTCACTCAAAAATGGTGCCAAACGCTTGAAAATGCTCCCCTGAAAGGTTTGGCGATGCAAACAGAAGGCTTTTTATCACAGGACAAGAAATCAGCCCTCGACAACTTAACCGGCGGAAAAAGATTTTTTTGAAAAAATCCCTAAGCCCCGGGGTCACAATTTCAGCAAAAATCTGACTTTTGGCAATTCACTCAAAAATGGTGCCAAACGCTTGAAAATGCTCCCCTGAAAGGTTTGGCGATGGAAACAGAAGGCTTTTTATCACAGGACAAGAAATCAGCCCTCGACAACTTAACCGGCGGAAAAAGATTTTTTTGAAAAAATCCCAAAGCCCCAGGGTCACAATTTCAGCAAAAATCTGACTTTTGGCAATTCACTCTAAAATGGTGCCAAACGCTTGAAAATGCTCCCCTGAAAGGTTTGGCGATGGAAACAGAAGGCTTTTTATCACAGGACAAGAAATCAGCCCTCGACAACTTAACCGGCGGAAAAATTTTTTTTTGAAAAAATCCCTAAGCCCCGGGGTCACAATTTCAGGAAAAATCTGACTTTTGGCAATTCACTCAAAAATGGTGCCAAACGCTTGAAAATGCTCCCCTGAAAGGTTTGGCGATGGAAACAGAAGGCTTTTTATCACAGGACAAGAAATCAGCCCTCGACAACTTAACCAGCGGAAAATTTTTTTTTGAAAAAATCCCTAAGCCCCGGGGTCACAATTTCAGCAAAAATCTGACTTTTGGCAATTCACTCAAAAATGGTGCCAAACGCTTGAAAATGCTCCCCTGAAAGGTGTGGCGATGGAAACAGAAGGCTTTTTATCACAGGACAAGAAATCAGCCCTCGACAACTTAACTGGCGGAAATTTTCTTTTTGAAAAAATCCCTAAGCCCCGGGGTCACAATTTCAGGAAAAAACTGACTTTTGGCAATTCACTCAAAAATGGTGCCAAACGCTTGAAAATGCTCCCCTGAAAGCTTTGGCGATGGAAACAGAAGGCTTTTTATCACAGGACAAGAAATCAGCCCTCGACAACTTAACCGGCGGAAAAAGATTTTTTTGAAAAAATCCCTAAGCCCCGGGGTCACAATTTCAGCAAAAATCTGACTTTTGGCAATTCACTCAAAAATGGTGCCAAACGCTTGAAAATGCTCCCCTGAAAGGTTTGGCGATGGAAACAGAAGGCTTTTTATCACAGGACAAGAAATCAGCCCTCGACAACTTAACCGGCGGAAAAAGATTTTTTTGAAAAAATCCCTAAGCCCCGGGGTCACAATTTCAGCAAAAATCTGACTTTTGGCAATTCACTCAAAAATGGTGCCAACCGCTTGCAAATGCTCCCCTGAAAGGTTTGGCGATGGAAACAGAAGGCTTTTTATCACAGGACAAGAAATCAGCCCTCGACAACTTAACCGGCGGAAAAAGATTTTTTTGAAAAAATCCCTAAGCCCCGGGGTCACAATTTCAGCAAAAATCTGACTTTTGGCAATTCACTCAAAAATGGTGCCAAACGCTTGAAAATGCTCCCCTGAAAGCTTTGGCAATGGAAACAGAAGGCTTTTTATCACAGGACAAGAAATCAGCCCTCGACAACTTAACCGGCGGAAAATTTTTTTTTTGAAAAAATCCCAAAGCCCCGGCGTCACAATTTCAGCAAAAATCTGACTTTTGGCAATTCACTCAAAAATGGTGCCAAACGCTTGAAAATGCTCCCCTGAAAGGTTTGGCGATGGAAACAGAAGGCTTTTTATCACAGGACAAGAAATCAGCCCTCGACAACTTAACCGGTAGAAAAAGATTTTTTTGAAAAAATCCCTAAGCCCCGGGGTCACAATTTCAGCAAAAATCTGACTTTTGGCAATTCACTCAAAAATGGTGCCAAACGCTTGAAAATGCTCCCCTGAAAGGTTTGGCGATGGAAACAGAAGGCTTTTTATCACAGGACAAGAAATCAGCCCTCGACAACTTAACCGGCGGAAATTTTTTTTTTTTGAAAAAATCCCAAAGCCCCGGGGTCACAATTTCAGCAAAAATCTGACTTTTGGCAATTCACTCAAAAATGGTGCCAAACGCTTGTAAATGCGCCCCTGAAAGGTTTGGCGATGGAAACAGAAGGCTTTTTATCACAGGAGAAGAAATCAGCCCTCGACAACTTAACCGGCAGAATTTTTGTTTTTGAAAAAATCCCTAAGCCCCGGGGTCACAATTTCAGCAAAAATCTGACTTTTGGCAATTCACTCAAAAATGGTGCCAAACGATTGAAAATGCTCCCCTGAAAGGTTTGGCAATGAAAACAGAAGGCTTTTTATCACAGGACAAGAAATCAGCCCTCGACAACTTAACTGGCGGAAATTTTCTTTTTGAAAAAATCCCTAAGCCCCGGGGTCACAATTTCAGGAAAAAACTGACTTTTGGCAATTCACTCAAAAATGGTGCCAAACGCTTGAAAATGCTCCCCTGAAAGCTTTGGCGATGGAAACAGAAGGCTTTTTATCACAGGACAAGAAATCAGCCCTCGACAACTTAACCGGCGGAAAAAGATTTTTTTGAAAAAATCCCTAAGCCCCGGGGTCACAATTTCAGGAAAAATCTGACTTTTGGCAATTCACTCAAAAATGGTGCCAAACGCTTGAAAATGCTCCCCTGAAAGGTTTGGCGATGGAAACAGAAGGCTTTTTATCACAGGACAAGAAATCAGCCCTCGAGAACTTAACCGGCGGAAAAAGATTTTTTTGAAAAAATCCCTAAGCCCCGGGGTCACAATTTCAGCAAAAATCTGACTTTTGGCAATTCACTCAAAAATGGTGCCAAACGCTTTAAAATGCTCCCCTGAAAGGTTTGGCGATGGAAACAGAAGGCTTTTTATCACAGGACAAGAAATCAGCCCTCGACAACTTAACCGGCGGAAAAATTTTTTTTTTGAAAAAATCCCTAAGCCCAGGGGACACAATTTCAGCAAAAATCTGACTTTTGGCAATTCACTCAAAAATGGTGCCAAACGATTGAAAATGCTCCCCTGAAAGGTTTGGCGATGGAAACAGAAGGCTTTTTATCACAGGACAAGAAATCAGCCCTCGACAACTTAACCGGCGGAAATTTTTTTTTTTGAAAAAATCCCAAAGCCCCGGGGTCACAATTTCAGGAAAAATCTGACTTTTGGCAATTCACTCAAAAATGGTGCCAAACGCTTGAAAATGCTCCCCTGAAAGGTTTGGCGATGGAAACAGAAGGCTTTTTATCACAGGACAAGAAATCAGCCCTCGACAACTTAACCGGCGGAAATTTTTTTTTTTTGAAAAAATCCCTAAGCCCCGGGGTCACAATTTCAGCAAAAATCTGACTTTTGGCAATTCACTCAAAAATGGTGCCAAACGCTTGAAAATGCTCCCCTGAAAGGTTTGGCGATGGAAACAGAAGGCTTTTTATCACAGGACAAGAAATCAGCCCTCGACAACTTAACTGGCGAAATTTTTTTTTTGAAAAAATCCCTAAGCCCCGGGGTCACAATTTCAGGAAAAAACTGACTTTTGGCAATTCACTCAAAAATGGTGCCAAACGCTTGAAAATGCTCCCCTGAAAGCTTTGGCGATGGAAACAGAAGGCTTTTTATCACAGGACAAGAAATCAGCCCTCGACAACTTAACCGGCGGAAAAAGATATTTTTGAAAAAATCCCTAAGCCCCGGGGTCACAATTTCAGCAATAATCTGACTTTTGGCAATTCACTCAAAAATGGTGCCAAACGCTTGAAAATGCTCCCCTGAAAGCTTTGGCGATGGAAACAGAAGGCTTTTTATCACAGGACAAGAAATCAGCCCTCGACAACTTAACCGGCGGAAAAAGATTTTTTTGAAAAAATCCCTCAGCCCCGGCGTCACAATTTCAGCAAAAATCTGACTTTTGGCAATTCACTCAAAAATGGTGCCAAACGCTTGAAAATGCTCCCCTGAAAGGTTTGGCGATGGAAACAGAAGGCTTTTTATCACAGGACAAGAAATCAGCCCTCAACAACTTAACCGGCGGAAAATTTTTTTTTTGAAAAAATCCCTAAGCCCCGGGGTCACAATTTCAGGAAAAATCTGACTTTTGGCAATTCACTCAAAAATGGTGCCAAACGCTTGAAAATGCTCCCCTGAAAGCTTTGGCGATGGAAACAGAAGGCTTTTTATCACAGGACAAGAAATCAGCCCTCGACAACTTAATCGGCGGAAATTTTTTTTTTGAAAAAATCCCTAAGCCCCGGGGTCACAATTTCAGCAAAAATCTGACTTTTGGCAATTCACTCAAAAATGGTGCCAAATGCTTGAAAATGCTCCCCTGAAAGGTTTGGCGATGGAAACAGAAGGCTTTTTATCACAGGACAAGAAATCAGCCCTCGACAACTTAACTGGCGGAATTTTTTTTTTTGAAAAAATCCCTAAGCCCCGGGGTCACAATTTCAGGAAAAAACTGACTTTTGGCAATTCACTCAAAAATGGTGCCAAACGCTTGAAAATGCTCCCCTGAAAGCTTTGGCGATGGAAACAGAAGGCTTTTTATCACAGGACAAGAAATCAGCCCTCGACAACTTAACCGGCGGAAAAAGATTTTTTTGAAAAAATCCCTAAGCCCCGGGGTCACAATTTCAGCAAAAATCTGACTTTTGGCAATTCACTCAAAAATGGTGCCAAACGCTTGAAAATGCTCCCCTGAAAGGTTTGGCGATGGAAACAGAAGGCTTTTTATCACAGGACAAGAAATCAGCCCTCGACAACTTAACCGGCGGAAAAAGATTTTTTTGAAAAAATCCCTAAGCCCCGGGGTCACAATTTCAGCAAAAATCTGACTTTTGGCAATTCACTCAAAAATGGTGCCAAACGCTTGAAAATGCTCCCCTGAAAGGTTTGGCGATGGAAACAGAAGGCTTTTTATCACAGGACAAGAAATCAGCCCTCGACAACTTAACCGGCGGAAAATTTTTTTTTTGAAAAAATCCCTAAGCCCCGGGGTCACAATTTCAGGAAAAATCTGACTTTTGGCAATTCACTCAAAAATGGTGCCAAACGCTTGAAAATGCTCCCCTGAAAGGTTTGGCGATGGAAACAGAAGGCTTTTTATCACAGGACAAGAAATCAGCCCTCGACAACTTAACTGGCGGAAATTTTTTTTTTGAAAAAATCCCTAAGCCCCGGGGTCACAATTTCAGCAAAAATCTGACTTTTTGCAATTCACTCAAAAATGGTGCCAAACGCTTGAAAATGCTCCCCTGAAAGGTTTGGCGATGGAAACAGAAGGCTTTTTATCACAGGACAAGAAATCAGCCCTCGACAACTTAACTGGCGGAAATTTTTTTTTTTGAAAAAATCCCTAAGCCCCGGGGTCACAATTTCAGGAAAAAACTGACTTTTGGCAATTCACTCAAAAATGGTGCCAAACGCTTGAAAATGCTCCCCTGAAAGCTTTGGCGATGGAAACAGAAGGCTTTTTATCACAGGACAAGAAATCAGCCCTTGACAACTTAACCGGCGGAAAAAGATTTTTTTGAAAAAATCCCTAAGCCCCGGGGTCACAATTTCAGCAAAAATCTGACTTTTGGCAATTCACTCAAAAATGGTGCCAAACGCTTGTAAATGCTCCCCTGAAAGGTTTGGCGATGGAAACAGAAGGCTTTTTATCACAGGACAAGAAATCAGCCCTCGACAACTTAACCGGCGGAAAAAGATTTTTTTGAAAAAATCCCTAAGCCCCGGGGTCACAATTTCAGCAAAAATCTGACTTTTGGCAATTCACTCAAAAATGGTGCCAAACGCTTGAAAATGCTCCCCTGAAAGGTTTGGCGATGGAAACAGAAGGCTTTTTATCACAGGACAAGAAATCAGCCCTCGACAACTTAACCGGCGGAAAATTTTTTTTTTGAAAAAATCCCAAAGCCCCGGGGTCACAATTTCAGCAAAAATCTGACTTTTGGCAATTCACTCAAAAATGGTGCCAAACGCTTGGAAATGCTCCCCTGAAAGCTTTGGCGATAGAAACAGAAGGCTTTTTATCACAGGACAAGAAATCAGCCCTCGACAACTTAACCGGCGGAAAAAGATTTTTTTGAAAAAATCCCTAAGCCCCGGGGTCACAATTTCAGGAAAAATCTGACTTTTGGCAATTCACTCAAAAATGGTGCCAAACGCTTGAAAATGCTCCCCTGAAAGGTTTGGCGATGGAAACAGAAGGCTTTTTATCACAGGACAAGAAATCAGCCCTCGACAACTTAACCGGCGGAAAAAGATTTTTTTGAAAAAATCCCTAAGCCCCGGGGTCACAATTTCAGCAAAAATCTGACTTTTGGCAATTCACTCAAAAATGGTGCCAAACGCTTGAAAATGCTCCCCTGAAAGGTTTGGCGATGGAAACAGAAGGCTTTTTATCACAGGACAAGAAATCAGCCCTCGACAACTTAACCGGCGGAAAATTTTTTTTTTGAAAAAATCCCTAAGCCCCGGGGTCACAATTTCAGCAAAAATCTGACTTTTGGCAATTCACTCAAAAATGGTGCCAAACGCTTGAAAATGCTCCCCTGAAAGGTTTGGCGATGGAAACAGAAGGCTTTTTATCACAGGACAAGAAATCAGCCCTCGACAACTTAACCGGCGGAAAATTTTTTTTTTGAAAAAATCCCTAAGCCCCGGGGTCACAATTTCAGCAAAAATCTGACTTTTGGCAATTCACTCAAAAATGGTGCCAAACGCTTGAAAATGCTCCCCTGAAAGGTTTGGCGATGGAAACAGAAGGCTTTTTATCACAGGACAAGAAATCAGCCCTCGACAACTTAACCGGCGGAAAAAGATTTTTTTGAAAAAATCCCTAAGCCCCGGGGTCACAATTTCAGCAAAAATCTGACTTTTGGCAATTCACTCAAAAATGGTGCCAAACGCTTGAAAATGCTCCCCTGAAAGGTTTGGCAATGGAAACAGAAGGCTTTTTATCACAGGACAAGAAATCAGCCCTCGACAACTTAACCGGCGGAAAAAGATTTTTTTGAAAAAATCCCAAAGCCCCGGGGTCACAATTTCAGCAAAAATCTGACTTTTGGCAATTCACTCAAAAATGGTGCCAAACGCTTGAAAATGCTCCCCTGAAAGGTTTGGCGATGGAAACAGAAGGCTTTTTATCACAGGACAAGAAATCAGCCCTCGACAACTTAACCGGCGGAAAAAGATTTTTTTGAAAAAATCCCTAAGCCCCGGGGTCACAATTTCAGCAAAAATCTGACTTTTGGCAATTCACTCAAAAATGGTGCCAAACGCTTGAAAATGCTCCCCTGAAAGGTTTGGCGATGGAAACAGAAGGCTTTTTATCACAGGACAAGAAATCAGCCCTCGACAACTTAACCGGCGGAAAAAGATTTTTTTGAAAAAATCCCTAAGCCCCGGGGTCACAATTTCAGCAAAAATCTGACTTTTGGCAATTCACTCAAAAATGGTGCCAAACGCTTCCAAATGCTCCCCTGAAAGGTTTGGCGATGGAAACAGAAGGCTTTTTATCACAGGACAAGAAATCAGCCCTCGACAACTTAACCGGCGGAAAAAGATTTTTTTGAAAAAATCCCTAAGCCCCGGGGTCACAATTTCAGCAAAAATCTGACTTTTGGCAATTCACTCAAAAATGGTGCAAAACGCTTGAAATGCTCCCCTGAAAGGTTTGGCGATGGAAACAGAAGGCTTTTTATCACAGGACAAGAAATCAGCCCTCGACAACTTAACCGACGGAAAAAGATTTTTTTGAAAAAATCCCTAAGCCCCGGGGTCACAATTTCAGCAAAAATCTGACTTTTGGCAATTCACTCAAAAATGGTGCCAAACGCTTCCAAATGCTCCCCTGAAAGGTTTGGCGATGGAAACAGAAGGCTTTTTATCACAGGACAAGAAATCAGCCCTCGACAACTTAACCGGCAGAAAATTTTTTTTTTGAAAAAATCCCTAAGGCCCGGGGTCACAATTTCAGCAAAAATCTGACTTTTGGCAATTCACTCAAACATGGTGCCAAACGCTTGTAAATGCGCCCCTGAAAGGTTTGGCGATGGAAACAGAAGGCTTTTTATCACAGGAGAAGAAATCAGCCCTCGACAACTTAACCGGCAGAATTTTTTTTTTTTTGAAAAAATCCCTAAGGCCCGGGGTCAGAATTTCAGCAAAAATCTGACTTTTGGCAATTCACTCAAAAATGGTGCCAAACGCTTGAAAATGCTCCCCTGAAAGCTTTGGCGATGGAAACAGAAGGCTTTTTATCACAGGAGAAGAAATCAGCCCTCGACAACTTAACCGGCGGAAATTTTTTTTTTTGAAAAAATCCCAAAGCCCCGGGGTCACAATTTCAGGAAAAATCTGACTTTTGGCAATTCACTCAAAAATGGTGCCAAACGCTTGAAAATGCTCCCCTGAAAGGTTTGGCGATGGAAACAGAAGGCTTTTTATCACAGGACAAGAAATCAGCCCTCGACAACTTAACCGGCGGAAAAAGATGTTTTTGAAAAAATCCCTTAGCCCCGGGGTCACAATTTCAGGAAAAATCTGACTTTTGGCAATTCACTCAAAAATGGTGCCAAACGCTTGAAAATGCTCCCCTGAAAGGTTTGGCGATGGAAACAGAAGGCTTTTTATCACAGGACAAGAAATCAGCCCTCGACAACTTAACCGGCGGAAAAAGATTTTTTTGAAAAAATCCCAAAGCCCCGGGGTCACAATTTCAGGAAAAATCTGACTTTTGGCAATTCACTCAAAAATGGTGCCAAACGCTTCCAAATGCTCCCCTGAAAGGTTTGGCGATGGAAACAGAAGGCTTTTTATCACAGGACAAGAAATCAGCCCTCGACAACTTAACCGGCGGAAATTTTTCTTTTGAAAAAATCCCTAAGCCCCGGGGTCACAATTTCAGGAAAAATCTGACTTTTGGCAATTCACTCAAAAATGGTGCCAAACGCTTGTAAATGCGCCCCTGAAAGGTTTGGCGATGGAAACAGAAGGCTTTTTATCACAGGAGAAGAAATCAGCCCTCGACAACTTAACCGGCAGATTTTTTTTTTTTGAAAAAATCCCTAAGGCCCGGGGTCAGAATTTCAGCAAAAATCTGACTTTTGGCAATTCACTCAAAAATGGTGCCAAACGCTTGAAAATGCTCCCCTGAAAGCTTTGGCGATGGAAACAGAAGGCTTTTTATCACAGGAGAAGAAATCAGCCCTCGACAACTTAACCGGCGGAAAATTTTTTTTTTGAAAAAATCCCTAAGCCCCGGGGTCAGAATTTCAGCAAAAATCTGACTTTTGGCAATTCACTCAAAAATGGTGCCAAACGCTTGAAAATGCTCCACTGAAAGGTTTGGCGATGGAAACAGAAGGCTTTTTATCACAGGAGAAGAAATCAGCCCTCGACAACTTAACCGGCGGAAATTTTTTCTTTTGAAAAAATCCCTAAGGCCCGGGGTCACAATTTCAGCAAAAATCTGACTTTTGGCAATTCACTCAAACATGGTGCCAAACGCTTGCAAATGCACCCCTGAAAGGTTTGGCGATGGAAACAGAAGGCTTTTTATCACAGGAGAAGAAATCAGCCCTCGACAACTTAACCGGCAGAATTTTTTTTTTTTGAAAAAATCCCTAAGGCCCGGGGTCAGAATTTCAGCAAAAATCTGACTTTTGGCAATTCACTCAAAAATGGTGCCAAACGCTTGAAAATGCTCCCCTGAAAGCTTTGGCGATGGAAACAGAAGGCTTTTTATCACAGGAGAAGAAATCAGCCCTCGACAACTTAACAGGCGGAAAAATTTTTTTTTGAAAAAATCCCTAAGCCCCGGGGTCACAATTTCAGCAAAAATCTGACTTTTGGCAATTCACTCAAAAATGGTGCCAAACGCTTGAAAATGCTCCCCTGAAAGGTTTGGCAATGGAAACAGAAGGCTTTTTATCACAGGACAAGAAATCAGCCCTCGACAACTTAAACGGCGGAAAAAGATTTTTTTGAAAAAATCCCAAAGCCCCGGGGTCACAATTTCAGCAAAAATCTGACTTTTGGCAATTCACTCAAAAATGGTGCCAAACGCTTGAAAATGCTCCCCTGAAAGGTTTGGCGATGGAAACAGAAGGCTTTTTATCACAGGACAAGAAATCAGCCCTCGACAACTTAACCGGCGGAAAAAGTTTTTTTGAAAAAATCCCTAAGCCCCGGGGTCACAATTTCAGCAAAAATCTGACTTTTGGCAATTCACTCAAAAATGGTGCCAAACGCTTGAAAATGCTCCCCTGAAAGGTTTGGCGATGGAAACAGAAGGCTTTTTATCACAGGACAAGAAATCAGCCCTCGACAACTTAACCGGCGGAAAAAGATTTTTTTGAAAAAATCCCTAAGCCCCGGGGTCACAATTTCAGCAAAAATCTGACTTTTGGCAATTCACTCAAAAATGGTGCCAAACGCTTGAAAATGCTCCCCTGAAAGGTTTGGCAATGGAAACAGAAGGCTTTTTATCACAGGACAAGAAATCAGCCCTCGACAACTTAAACGGCGGAAAAAGATTTTTTTGAAAAAATCCCAAAGCCCCGGGGTCACAATTTCAGCAAAAATCTGACTTTTGGCAATTCACTCAAAAATGGTGCCAAACGCTTGAAAATGCTCCCCTGAAAGGTTTGGCGATGGAAACAGAAGGCTTTTTATCACAGGACAAGAAATCAGCCCTCGACAACTTAACCGGCGGAAAAAGTTTTTTTGAAAAAATCCCTAAGCCCCGGGGTCACAATTTCAGCAAAAATCTGACTTTTGGCAATTCACTCAAAAATGGTGCCAAACGCTTGAAAATGCTCCCCTGAAAGGTTTGGCGATGGAAACAGCAGGCTTTTTATCACAGGACAAGAAATCAGCCCTCGACAACTTAACCGGCGGAAAAAGATTTTTTTGAAAAAATCCCTAAGCCCCGGGGTCACAATTTCAGCAAAAATCTGACTTTTGGCAATTCACTCAAAAATGGTGCCAAACGCTTCCAAATGCTCCCCTGAAAGGTTTGGCGATGGAAACAGAAGGCTTTTTATCACAGGACAAGAAATCAGCCCTCGACAACTTAACCGGCGGAAAAAGATTTTTTTGAAAAAATCCCTAAGCCCCGGGGTCACAATTTCAGCAAAAATCTGACTTTTGGCAATTCACTCAAAAATGGTGCAAAACGCTTGAAATGCTCCCCTGAAAGGTTTGGCGATGGAAACAGAAGGCTTTTTATCACAGGACAAGAAATCAGCCCTCGACAACTTAACCGACGGAAAAAGATTTTTTTGAAAAAATCCCTAAGCCCCGGGGTCACAATTTCAGCAAAAATCTGACTTTTGGCAATTCACTCAAAAATGGTGCCAAACGCTTCCAAATGCTCCCCTGAAAGGTTTGGCGATGGAAACAGAAGGCTTTTTATCACAGGACAAGAAATCAGCCCTCGACAACTTAACCGGCAGAAAATTTTTTTTTTGAAAAAATCCATAAGGCCCGGGGTCACAATTTCAGCAAAAATCTGACTTTTGGCAATTCACTCAAACATGGTGCCAAACGCTTGTAAATGCGCCCCTGAAAGGTTTGGCGATGGAAACAGAAGGCTTTTTATCACAGGAGAAGAAATCAGCCCTCGACAACTTAACCGGCAGAATTTTTTTTTTTTGAAAAAATCCCTAAGGCCCGGGGTCAGAATTTCAGCAAAAATCTGACTTTTGGCAATTCACTCAAAAATGGTGCCAAACGCTTGAAAATGCTCCCCTGAAAGCTTTGGCGATGGAAACAGAAGGCTTTTTATCACAGGAGAAGAAATCAGCCCTCGACAACTTAACCGGCGGAAATTTTTTTTTTTGAAAAAATCCCAAAGCCCCGGGGTCACAATTTCAGGAAAAATCTGACTTTTGGCAATTCACTCAAAAATGGTGCCAAACGCTTGAAAATGCTCCCCTGAAAGGTTTGGCGATGGAAACAGAAGGCTTTTTATCACAGGACAAGAAATCAGCCCTCGACAACTTAACCGGCGGAAAAAGATGTTTTTGAAAAAATCCCTAAGCCCCGGGGTCACAATTTCAGGAAAAATCTGACTTTTGGCAATTCACTCAAAAATGGTGCCAAACGCTTGAAAATGCTCCCCTGAAAGGTTTGGCGATGGAAACAGAAGGCTTTTTATCACAGGACAAGAAATCAGCCCTCGACAACTTAACCGGCGGAAAAAGATGTTTTTGAAAAAATCCCTTAGCCCCGGGGTCACAATTTCAGGAAAAATCTGACTTTTGGCAATTCACTCAAAAATGGTGCCAAACGCTTGAAAATGCTCCCCTGAAAGGTTTGGCGATGGAAACAGAAGGCTTTTTATCACAGGACAAGAAATCAGCCCTCGACAACTTAACCGGCGGAAAAAGATTTTTTTGAAAAAATCCCAAAGCCCCGGGGTCACAATTTCAGGAAAAATCTGACTTTTGGCAATTCACTCAAAAATGGTGCCAAACGCTTCCAAATGCTCCCCTGAAAGGTTTGGCGATGGAAACAGAAGGCTTTTTATCACAGGACAAGAAATCAGCCCTCGACAACTTAACCGGCGGAAAAAGATTTTTTTGAAAAAATCCCAAAGCCCCGGGGTCACAATTTCAGCAAAAATCTGACTTTTGGCAATTCACTCAAAAATGGTGCCAAACGCTTGTAAATGCGCCCCTGAAAGGTTTGGCGATGGAAACAGAAGGCTTTTTATCACAGGAGAAGAAATCAGCCCTCGACAGCTTAACCGGCAGAATCTTTTTTTTTTGAAAAAATCCCTAAGCCCCGGGGTCAGAATTTCAGCAAAAATCTGACTTTTGGCAATTCACTCAAAAATGGTGCCAAACGCTTGAAAATGCTCCCCTGAAAGGTTTGGCGATGGAAACAGAAGGCTTTTTATCACAGGACAAGAAATCAGCCCTCGACAACTTAACCGGCGGAAATTTTTTCTTTTGAAAAAATCCCTAAGCCCCGGGGTCACAATTTCAGGAAAAATCTGACTTTTGGCAATTCACTCAAAAATGGTGCCAAACGCTTGTAAATGCGCCCCTGAAAGGTTTGGCGATGGAAACAGAAGGCTTTTTATCACAGGAGAAGAAATCAGCCCTCGACAACTTAACCGGCAGATTTTTTTTTTTTGAAAAAATCCCTAAGGCCCGGGGTCAGAATTTCAGCAAAAATCTGACTTTTGGCAATTCACTCAAAAATGGTGCCAAACGCTTGAAAATGCTCTCCTGAAAGCTTTGGCGATGGAAACAGAAGGCTTTTTATCACAGGAGAAGAAATCAGCCCTCGACAACTTAACCGGCGGAAAAAGATTTTTTTGAAAAAATCCCTAAGCCCCGGGGTCACAATTTCAGCAAAAATCTGACTTTTGGCAATTCACTCAAAAATGGTGCCAAACGCTTCCAAATGCTCCCCTGAAAGGTTTGGCGATGGAAACAGAAGGCTTTTTATCACAGGACAAGAAATCAGCCCTCGACAACTTAACCGGCAGAAAAAGATTTTTTTGAAAAAATACCAAAGCCCCGGGTTACAATTTCAGCAAAAATCTGACTTTTGGCAATTCACTCTAAAATGGTGCCAAACGCTTGAAAATGCTCCCCTGAAAGGTTTGGCGATGGAAACAGAAGGCTTTTTATCACAGGACAAGAAATCAGCCCTCGACAACTTAACCGGCGGAAAAAGATTTTTTTGAAAAAATCCCTAAGCCCCGGGGTCACAATTTCAGCAAAAATCTGACTTTTGGCAATTCACTCAAAAATGGTGCCAAACGCTTGAAAATGCTCCCCTGAAAGGTTTGGCGATGGATACAGAAGGCTTTTTATCACAGGACAAGAAATCAGCCCTCGACAACTTAACCGGCGCAAAAAGATTTTTTTGAAAAAATCCCTAAGCCCCGGGGTCACAATTTCAGCAAAAATCTGACTTTTGGCAATTCACTCAAAAATGGTGCCAAACGCTTGAAAATGCTCCCCTGAAAGGTTTGGCGATGGAAACGGAAGGCTTTTTATCACAGGACAAGAAATCAGCCCTCGACAACTTAACCGGCGGAAAATTTTTTTTTAGAAAAAATCCCAAAGCCCCGGGGTCACAATTTCAGCAAAAATCTGATTTTTGGTAATTCACTCAAAAATGGTGCCAAACGCTTGTAAATGCTCCCCTGAAAGGTTTGGCGATGGAAACAGAAGGCTTTTTATCACAGGAGAAGAAATCAGCCCTCGACAACGTAACCGGCAGAAAAAGATTTTTTTGAAAAAATCCCTAAGGCCCGGGGTCACAATTTCAGCAGAAATCTGACTTTTTGCAATTCACTCAAAAATGGTGCCAAACGCTTGAAAATGCTCCCCTGAAAGGTTTGGCAATGGAAACAGAAGGCTTTTTATCACAGGAGAAGAAATCAGCCCTCGACAACTTAACCGGCGGAAATTTTTTTTTTTGAAAAAATCCCTAAGCCCCGGGGTCAGAATTTCAGCAAAAATCTGACTTTTGGCAATTCACTCAAAAATGGTGCCAAACGCTTGAAAATGCTCCCCTGAAAGGTTTGGCGATGGAAACAGAAGGCTTTTATCACAGGAGAAGAAATCAGCCCTCGACAACTTAACCGGCGGAAATTTTTTTTTTGAAAAAATCCCTAAGCCCCGGGGTCAGAATTTCAGCAAAAATCTGACTTTTGGCAATTCACTCAAAAATGGTGCCAAACGCTTGAAAATGCTCCCCTGAAAGGTTTGGCGATGGAAACAGAAGGCTTTTTATCACAGGACAAGAAATCAGCCCTCGACAACTTAACCGGCGGAAAAAGATTTTTTTGAAAAAATCCCTAAGCCCCGGGGTCACAATTTCAGCAAAAATCTGACTTTTTGCAATTCACTCAAAAATGGTGCCAAACGCTTGAAAATGCTCTCCTGAAAGGTTTGGCGATGGAAACAGAAGGCTTTTTATCACAGGACAAGAAATCAGCCCTCGACAACTTAACCGGCGGAAAAAGATTTTTTTGAAAAAATCCCTAAGCCCCGGGGTCACAATTTCAGCAAAAATCTGACTTTTGGCAATTCACTCAAAAATGGTGCAAAACGCTTGAAAATGCTCCCCTGAAAGGTTTGGCGATGGAAACAGAAGGCTTTTTATCACAGGACAAGAAATCAGCCCTCGACAACTTAACCGGCGGAAAAAGATTTTTTTGAAAAAATCCCTAAGCCCCGGGGTCACAATTTCAGCAAAAATCTGACTTTTGGCAATTCACTCAAAAATGGTGCCAAACGCTTGAAAATGCTCCCCTGAAAGGTTTGGCGATGGAAACGGAAGGCTTTTTATCACAGGACAAGAAATCAGCCCTCGACAACTTAACCGGCGGAAAATTTTTTTTTAGAAAAAATCCCAAAGCCCCGGGGTCACAATTTCAGCAAAAATCTGATTTTTGGTAATTCACTCAAAAATGGTGCCAAACGCTTGTAAATGCTCCCCTGAAAGGTTTGGCGATGGAAACAGAAGGCTTTTTATCACAGGAGAAGAAATCAGCCCTCGACAACGTAACCGGCAGAAAAAGATTTTTTTGAAAAAATCCCTAAGGCCCGGGGTCACAATTTCAGCAGAAATCTGACTTTTTGCAATTCACTCAAAAATGGTGCCAAACGCTTGAAAATGCTCCCCTGAAAGGTTTGGCAATGGAAACAGAAGGCTTTTTATCAAAGGAGAAGAAATCAGCCCTCGACAACTTAACCGGCGGAAATTTTTTTTTTTGAAAAAATCCCTAAGCCCCGGGGTCAGAATTTCAGCAAAAATCTGACTTTTGGCAATTCACTCAAAAATGGTGCCAAACGCTTGAAAATGCTCCCCTGAAAGGTTTGGCGATGGAAACAGAAGGCTTTTATCACAGGAGAAGAAATCAGCCCTCGACAACTTAACCGGCGGAAATTTTTTTTTTGAAAAAATCCCTAAGCCCCGGGGTCAGAATTTCAGCAAAAATCTGACTTTTGGCAATTCACTCAAAAATGGTGCCAAACGCTTGAAAATGCTCCCCTGAAAGGTTTGGCGATGGAAACAGAAGGCTTTTTATCACAGGACAAGAAATCAGCCCTCGACAACTTAACCGGCGGAAAAAGATTTTTTTGAAAAAATCCCTAAGCCCCGGGGTCACAATTTCAGCAAAAATCTGACTTTTGGCAATTCACTCAAAAATGGTGCCAAACGCTTGAAAATGCTCCCCTGAAAGGTTTGGCGATGGAAACAGAAGGCTTTTATCACAGGACAAGAAATCAGCCCTCGACAACTTAACCAGCGGAAATTTTTTTTTTTGAAAAAATCCCTAAGCCCCGGGGTCAGAATTTCAGCAAAAATCTGACTTTTGGCAATTCACTCAAAAATGGTGCCAAACGCTTGAAAATGCTCCCCTGAAAGGTTTGGTGATGGAAACAGAAGGCTTTTATCACAGGAGAAGAAATCAGCCCTCGACAACTTAACCGGCGGAATTTTTTTTTTTGAAAAAATCCCTAAGCCCCGGGGTCAGAATTTCAGCAAAAATCTGACTTTTGGCAATTCACTCAAAAATGGTGCCAAACGCTTGAAAATGCTCCCCTGAAAGGTTTGGCGATGGAAACAGAAGGCTTTTTATCACAGGACAAGAAATCAGCCCTCGACAACTTAACCGGCGGAAAAAGATTTTTTTGAAAAAATCCCTAAGCCCCGGGGTCACAATTTCAGGAAAAATCTGACTTTTGGCAATTCACTCAAAAATGGTGCCAAACGCTTGAAAATGCTCCCCTGAAAGGTTTGGCGATGGAAACGGAAGGCTTTTTATCACAGGACAAGAAATCAGCCCTCGACAACTTAACCGGCGGAAAATTTTTTTTTTGAAAAAATCCCAAGGCCCCGGGGTCACAATTTCAGCAAAAATCTGATTTTTGGTAATTCACTCAAAAATGGTGCCAAACGCTTGTAAATGCTCCCCTGAAAGGTTTGGCGATGGAAACAGAAGGCTTTTTATCACAGGAGAAGAAATCAGCCCTCGACAACGTAACCGGCAGAAAAAGATTTTTTTGAAAAAATCCCTAAGGCCCGGGGTCACAATTTCAGCAGAAATCTGACTTTTTGCAATTCACTCAAAAATGGTGCCAAACGCTTGAAAATGCTCCCCTGAAAGGTTTGTCAATGGAAACAGAAGGCTTTTTATCACAGGAGAAGAAATCAGCCCTCGACAACGTAACCGGCAGAAAAAGATTTTTTTGAAAAAATCCCTAAGGCCCGGGGTCACAATTTCAGCAGAAATCTGACTTTTTGCAATTCACTCAAAAATGGTGCCAAACGCTTGAAAATGCTCCCCTGAAAGGTTTGGCAATGGAAACAGAAGGCTTTTTATCAAAGGAGAAGAAATCAGCCCTCGACAACTTAACCGGCGGAAATTTTTTTTTTTGAAAAAATCCCTAAGCCCCGGGGTCAGAATTTCAGCAAAAATCTGACTTTTGGCAATTCACTCAAAAATGGTGCCAAACGCTTGAAAATGCTCCCCTGAAAGGTTTGGCGATGGAAACAGAAGGCTTTTATCACAGGAGAAGAAATCAGCCCTCGACAACTTAACCGGCGGAAATTTTTTTTTTGAAAAAATCCCTAAGCCCCGGGGTCAGAATTTCAGCAAAAATCTGACTTTTGGCAATTCACTCAAAAATGGTGCCAAACGCTTGAAAATGCTCCCCTGAAAGGTTTGGCGATGGAAACAGAAGGCTTTTTATCACAGGACAAGAAATCAGCCCTCGACAACTTAACCGGCGGAAAAAGATTTTTTTGAAAAAATCCCTAAGCCCCGGGGTCACAATTTCAGCAAAAATCTGACTTTTGGCAATTCACTCAAAAATGGTGCCAAACGCTTGAAAATGCTCCCCTGAAAGGTTTGGCGATGGAAACAGAAGGCTTTTATCACAGGACAAGAAATCAGCCCTCGACAACTTAACCAGCGGAAATTTTTTTTTTTGAAAAAATCCCTAAGCCCCGGGGTCAGAATTTCAGCAAAAATCTGACTTTTGGCAATTCACTCAAAAATGGTGCCAAACGCTTGAAAATGCTCCCCTGAAAGGTTTGGCGATGGAAACAGAAGGCTTTTATCACAGGAGAAGAAATCAGCCCTCGACAACTTAACCGGCGGAATTTTTTTTTTTGAAAAAATCCCTAAGCCCCGGGGTCAGAATTTCAGCAAAAATCTGACTTTTGGCAATTCACTCAAAAATGGTGCCAAACGCTTGAAAATGCTCCCCTGAAAGGTTTGGCGATGGAAACAGAAGGCTTTTTATCACAGGACAAGAAATCAGCCCTCGACAACTTAACCGGCGGAAAAAGATTTTTTTGAAAAAATCCCTAAGCCCCGGGGTCACAATTTCAGGAAAAATCTGACTTTTGGCAATTCACTCAAAAATGGTGCCAAACGCTTGAAAATGCTCCCCTGAAAGGTTTGGCGATGGAAACGGAAGGCTTTTTATCACAGGACAAGAAATCAGCCCTCGACAACTTAACCGGCGGAAAATTTTTTTTTTGAAAAAATCCCAAGGCCCCGGGGTCACAATTTCAGCAAAAATCTGATTTTTGGTAATTCACTCAAAAATGGTGCCAAACGCTTGTAAATGCTCCCCTGAAAGGTTTGGCGATGGAAACAGAAGGCTTTTTATCACAGGAGAAGAAATCAGCCCTCGACAACGTAACCGGCAGAAAAAGATTTTTTTGAAAAAATCCCTAAGGCCCGGGGTCACAGTTTCAGCAGAAATCTGACTTTTTGCAATTCACTCAAAAATGGTGCCAAACGCTTGAAAATGCTCCCCTGAAAGGTTTGTCAATGGAAACAGAAGGCTTTTTATCACAGGAGAAGAAATCAGCCCTCGACAACGTAACCGGCAGAAAAAGATTTTTTTGAAAAAATCCCTAAGGCCCGGGGTCACAATTTCAGCAGAAATCTGACTTTTTGCAATTCACTCAAAAATGGTGCCAAACGCTTGAAAATGCTCCCCTGAAAGGTTTGGCAATGGAAACAGAAGGCTTTTTATCAAAGGAGAAGAAATCAGCCCTCGACAACTTAACCGGCGGAAATTTTTTTTTTTGAAAAAATCCCTAAGCCCCGGGGTCAGAATTTCAGCAAAAATCTGACTTTTGGCAATTCACTCAAAAATGGTGCCAAACGCTTGAAAATGCTCCCCTGAAAGGTTTGGCGATGGAAACGGAAGGCTTTTTATCACAGGACAAGAAATCAGCCCTCGACAACTTAACCGGCGGAAAATTTTTTTTTAGAAAAAATCCCAAAGCCCCGGGGTCACAATTTCAGCAAAAATCTGATTTTTGGTAATTCACTCAAAAATGGTGCCAAACGCTTGTAAATGCTCCCCTGAAAGGTTTGGCGATGGAAACAGAAGGCTTTTTATCACAGGAGAAGAAATCAGCCCTCGACAACGTAACCGGCAGAAAAAGATTTTTTTGAAAAAATCCCTAAGGCCCGGGGTCACAATTTCAGCAGAAATCTGACTTTTTGCAATTCACTCAAAAATGGTGCCAAACGCTTGAAAATGCTCCCCTGAAAGGTTTGGCAATGGAAACAGAAGGCTTTTTATCACAGGAGAAGAAATCAGCCCTCGACAACTTAACCGGCGGAAATTTTTTTTTTTTAAAAAATCCCTAAGCCCCGGGGTCAGAATTTCAGCAAAAATCTGACTTTTGGCAATTCACTCAAAAATGGTGCCAAACGCTTGAAAATGCTCCCCTGAAAGGTTTGGCGATGGAAACAGAAGGCTTTTATCACAGGAGAAGAAATCAGCCCTCGACAACTTAACCGGCGGAAATTTTTTTTTTGAAAAAATCCCTAAGCCCCGGGGTCAGAATTTCAGCAAAAATCTGACTTTTGGCAATTCACTCAAAAATGGTGCCAAACGCTTGAAAATGCTCCCCTGAAAGGTTTGGCGATGGAAACAGAAGGCTTTTTATCACAGGACAAGAAATCAGCCCTCGACAACTTAACCGGCGGAAAAAGATTTTTTTGAAAAAATCCCTAAGCCCCGGGGTCACAATTTCAGCAAAAATCTGACTTTTTGCAATTCACTCAAAAATGGTGCCAAACGCTTGAAAATGCTCTCCTGAAAGGTTTGGCGATGGAAACAGAAGGCTTTTTATCACAGGACAAGAAATCAGCCCTCGACAACTTAACCGGTGGAAAAAGATTTTTTTGAAAAAATCCCTAAGCCCCGGGGTCACAATTTCAGCAAAAATCTGACTTTTGGCAATTCACTCAAAAATGGTGCCAAACGCTTGAAAATGCTCCCCTGAAAGGTTTGGCGATGGAAACAGAAGGCTTTTATCACAGGACAAGAAATCAGCCCTCGACAACTTAACCAGCGGAAATTTTTTTTTTTGAAAAAATCCCTAAGCCCCGGGGTCAGAATTTCAGAAAAATCTGACTTTTGGCAATTCACTCAAAAATGGTGCCAAACGCTTGAAAATGCTCCCCTGAAAGGTTTGGCGATGGAAACAGAAGGCTTTTATCACAGGAGAAGAAATCAGCCCTCGACAACTTAACCGGCGGAATTTTTTTTTTTGAAAAAATCCCTAAGCCCCGGGGTCAGAATTTCAGCAAAAATCTGACTTTTGGCAATTCACTCAAAAATGGTGCCAAACGCTTGAAAATGCTCCCCTGAAAGTTTTGGCGATGGAAACAGAAGGCTTTTTATCACAGGACAAGAAATCAGCCCTCGACAACTTAACCGGCGGAAAAAGATTTTTTTGAAAAAATCCCTAAGCCCCGGGGTCACAATTTCAGGAAAAATCTGACTTTTGGCAATTCACTCAAAAATGGTGCCAAACGCTTGAAAATGCTCCCCTGAAAGGTTTGGCGATGGAAACGGAAGGCTTTTTATCACAGGACAAGAAATCAGCCCTCGACAACTTAACCGGCGGAAAATTTTTTTTTTGAAAAAATCCCAAGGCCCCGGGGTCACAATTTCAGCAAAAATCTGATTTTTGGTAATTCACTCAAAAATGGTGCCAAACGCTTGTAAATGCTCCCCTGAAAGGTTTGGCGATGGAAACAGAAGGCTTTTTATCACAGGAGAAGAAATCAGCCCTCGACAACGTAACCGGCAGAAAAAGATTTTTTTGAAAAAATCCCTAAGGCCCGGGGTCACAATTTCAGCAGAAATCTGACTTTTTGCAATTCACTCAAAAATGGTGCCAAACGCTTGAAAATGCTCCCCTGAAAGGTTTGGCAATGGAAACAGAAGGCTTTTTATCACAGGAGAAGAAATCAGCCCTCGACAACTTAACCGGCGGAAATTTTTTTTTTTGAAAAAATCCCTAAGCCCCGGGGTCAGAATTTCAGCAAAAATCTGACTTTTGGCAATTCACTCAAAAATGGTGCCAAACGCTTGAAAATGCTCCCCTGAAAGGTTTGGCGATGGAAACAGAAGGCTTTTATCACAGGAGAAGAAATCAGCCCTCGACAACTTAACCGGCGGAAATTTTTTTTTTGAAAAAATCCCTAAGCCCCGGGGTCAGAATTTCAGCAAAAATCTGACTTTTGGCAATTCACTCAAAAATGGTGCCAAACGCTTGAAAATGCTCCCCTGAAAGGTTTGGCGATGGAAACAGAAGGCTTTTTATCACAGGACAAGAAATCAGCCCTCGACAACTTAACCGGCGGAAAAAGATTTTTTTGAAAAAATCCCTAAGCCCCGGGGTCACAATTTCAGCAAAAATCTGACTTTTTGCAATTCACTCAAAAATGGTGCCAAACGCTTGAAAATGCTCTCCTGAAAGGTTTGGCGATGGAAACAGAAGGCTTTTTATCACAGGACAAGAAATCAGCCCTCGACAACTTAACCGGTGGAAAAAGATTTTTTTGAAAAAATCCCTAAGCCCCGGGGTCACAATTTCAGCAAAAATCTGACTTTTGGCAATTCACTCAAAAATGGTGCCAAACGCTTGAAAATGCTCCCCTGAAAGGTTTGGCGATGGAAACAGAAGGCTTTTATCACAGGACAAGAAATCAGCCCTCGACAACTTAACCAGCGGAAATTTTTTTTTTTGAAAAAATCCCTAAGCCCCGGGGTCAGAATTTCAGAAAAATCTGACTTTTGGCAATTCACTCAAAAATGGTGCCAAACGCTTGAAAATGCTCCCCTGAAAGGTTTGGCGATGGAAACAGAAGGCTTTTATCACAGGAGAAGAAATCAGCCCTCGACAACTTAACCGGCGGAATTTTTTTTTTTGAAAAAATCCCTAAGCCCCGGGGTCAGAATTTCAGCAAAAATCTGACTTTTGGCAATTCACTCAAAAATGGTGCCAAACGCTTGAAAATGCTCCCTGAAGGTTTGGCGATGGAAACAGAAGGCTTTTTATCACAGGACAAGAAATCAGCCCTCGACAACTTAACCGGCGCGGAAAAAGATTTTTTTGAAAAAATCCCTAAGCCCCGGGGTCACAATTTCAGGAAAAATCTGACTTTTGGCAATTCACTCAAAAATGGTGCCAAACGCTTGAAAATGCTCCCCTGAAAGGTTTGGCGATGGAAACGGAAGGCTTTTTATCACAGGACAAGAAATCAGCCCTCGACAACTTAACCGGCGGAAAATTTTTTTTTTGAAAAAATCCCAAGGCCCCGGGGTCACAATTTCAGCAAAAATCTGATTTTTGGTAATTCACTCAAAAATGGTGCCAAACGCTGTAAATGCTCCCCTGAAAGGTTTGGCGATGGAAACAGAAGGCTTTTTTATCACAGGAGAAGAAATCAGCCCTCGACAACGTAACCGGCAGAAAAAGATTTTTTTGAAAAAATCCCTAAGGCCGGGGTCACAATTTCAGCAGAAATCTGACTTTTTGCAATTCACTCAAAAATGGTGCCAAACGCTTGAAAATGCTCCCCTGAAAGGTTTGTCAATGGAAACAGAAGGCTTTTTATCACAGGAGAAGAAATCAGCCCTCGACAACGTAACCGGCAGAAAAAGATTTTTTTGAAAAAATCCCTAAGGCCCGGGGTCACAATTTCAGCAGAAATCTGACTTTTGCAATTCACTCAAAAATGGTGCCAAACGCTTGAAAATGCTCCCCTGAAAGGTTTGGCAATGGAAACAGAAGGCTTTTTATCAAAGGAGAAGAAATCAGCCCTCGACAACTTAACCGGCGGAAATTTTTTTTTTTGAAAAAATCCCTAAGCCCCGGGGTCAGAATTTCAGCAAAAATCTGACTTTTGGCAATTCACTCAAAAATGGTGCCAAACGCTTGAAAATGCTCCCCTGAAAGGTTTGGCGATGGAAACAGAAGGCTTTTATCACAGGAGAAGAAATCAGCCCTCGACAACTTAACCGGCGGAAATTTTTTTTTTTGAAAAAATCCCTAAGCCCCGGGGTCAGAATTTCAGCAAAAATCTGACTTTTGGCAATTCACTCAAAAATGGTGCCAAACGCTTGAAAATGCTCCCCTGAAAGGTTTGGCGATGGAAACAGAAGGCTTTTTATCACAGGACAAGAAATCAGCCCTCGACAACTTAACCGGCGGAAAAAGATTTTTTTGAAAAAATCCCTAAGCCCCGGGGTCACAATTTCAGCAAAAATCTGACTTTTGGCAATTCACTCAAAAATGGTGCCAAACGCTTGAAAATGCTCCCCTGAAAGGTTTGGCGATGGAAACAGAAGGCTTTTATCACAGGACAAGAAATCAGCCCTCGACAACTTAACCAGCGGAAATTTTTTTTTTTTGAAAAAATCCCTAAGCCCCGGGGTCAGAATTTCAGCAAAAATCTGACTTTTGGCAATTCACTCAAAAATGGTGCCAAACGCTTGAAAATGCTCCCCTGAAAGGTTTGGCGATGGAAACAGAAGGCTTTTATCACAGGAGAAGAAATCAGCCCTCGACAACTTAACCGGCGGAATTTTTTTTTTTGAAAAAATCCCTAAGCCCCGGGGTCAGAATTTCAGCAAAAATCTGACTTTTGGCAATTCACTCAAAAATGGTGCCAAACGCTTGAAAATGCTCCCCTGAAAGGTTTGGCGATGGAAACAGAAGGCTTTTTATCACAGGACAAGAAACCAGCCCTCGACAACTTAACCGGCGGAAAAAGATTTTTTTGAAAAAATCCCTAAGCCCCGGGGTCACAATTTCAGGAAAAATCTGACTTTTGGCAATTCACTCAAAAATGGTGCCAAACGCTTGAAAATGCTCCCTGAAAGGTTTGGCGATGGAAACGGAAGGCTTTTTATCACAGGACAAGAAATCAGCCCTCGACAACTTAACCGGCGGAAAACTTTTTTTTTGAAAAAATCCCAAGGCCCCGGGGTCACAATTTCAGCAAAAATCTGATTTTTGGTAATTCACTCAAAAATGGTGCCAAACGCTTGTAAATGCTCCCCTGAAAGGTTTGGCGATGGAAACAGAAGGCTTTTTATCACAGGAGAAGAAATCAGCCCTCGACAACGTAACCGGCAGAAAAAGATTTTTTTGAAAAATCCCTAAGGCCCGGGGTCACAATTTCAGCAGAAATCTGACTTTTTGCAATTCACTCAAAAATGGTGCCAAACGCTTGAAAATGCTCCCCTGAAAGGTTTGTCAATGGAAACAGAAGGCTTTTTATCACAGGAGAAGAAATCAGCCCTCGACAACTTAACCGGCGGAAATTTTTTTTTTTTGAAAAAATCCCTAAGCCCCGGGGTCAGAATTTCAGCAAAAATCTGACTTTTGGCAATTCACTCAAAAATGGTGCCAAACGCTTGAAAATGCTCCCCTGAAAGGTTTGGCGATGGAAACAGAAGGCTTTTATCACAGGAGAAGAAATCAGCCCTCGACAACTTAACCGGCGGAAATTTTTTTTTTGAAAAAATCCCTAAGCCCCGGGGTCAGAATTTCAGCAAAAATCTGACTTTTGGCAATTCACTCAAAAATGGTGCCAAACGCTTGAAAATGCTCCCCTGAAAGGTTTGGCGATGGAAACAGAAGGCTTTTATCACAGGAGAAGAAATCAGCCCTCGACAACTTAACCGGCGGAATTTTTTTTTTTGAAAAAATCCCTAAGCCCCGGGGTCAGAATTTCAGCAAAAATCTGACTTTTGGCAATTCACTCAAAAATGGTGCCAAACGCTTGAAAATGCTCCCCTGAAAGGTTTGGCGATGGAAACAGAAGGCTTTTTATCACAGGACAAGAAATCAGCCCTCGACAACTTAACCGGCGGAAAAAGATTTTTTTGAAAAAATCCCTAAGCCCCGGGGTCACAATTTCAGGAAAAATCTGACTTTTGGCAATTCACTCAAAAATGGTGCCAAACGCTTGAAAATGCTCCCCTGAAAGGTTTGGCGATGGAAACGGAAGGCTTTTTATCACAGGACAAGAAATCAGCCCTCGACAACTTAACCGGCGGAAAATTTTTTTTTTGAAAAAATCCCAAGGCCCCGGGGTCACAATTTCAGCAAAAATCTGATTTTTGGTAATTCACTCAAAAATGGTGCCAAACGCTTGTAAATGCTCCCCTGAAAGGTTTGGCGATGGAAACAGAAGGCTTTTTATCACAGGAGAAGAAATCAGCCCTCGACAACGTAACCGGCAGAAAAAGATTTTTTTGAAAAAATCCCTAAGGCCCGGGGTCACAATTTCAGCAGAAATCTGACTTTTTGAAATTCACTCAAAAATGGTGCCAAACGCTTGAAAATGCTCCCCTGAAAGGTTTGTCAATGGAAACAGAAGGCTTTTTATCACAGGAGAAGAAATCAGCCCTCGACAACTTAACCGGCGGAAATTTTTTTTTTTGAAAAAATCCCTAAGCCCCGGGGTCAGAATTTCAGCAAAAATCTGACTTTTGGCAATTCACTCAAAAATGGTGCCAAACGCTTGAAAATGCTCCCCTGAAAGGTTTGGCGATGGAAACAGAAGGCTTTTTATCACAGGACAAAAAATCAGCCCTCGACAACTTAACCGGCGGAAATTTTTTTTTTGAAAAAATCCCTAAGCCCCGGGGTCAGAATTTCAGCAAAAATCTGACTTTTGGCAATTCACTCAAAAATGGTGCCAAACGCTTGAAAATGCTCCCCTGAAAGGTTTGGCGATGGAAACAGAAGGCTTTTTATCACAGGACAAGAAATCAGCCCTCGACAACTTAACCGGCGGAAAAAGATTTTTTTGAAAAAATCCCTAAGCCCCGGGGTCACAATTTCAGCAAAAATCTGACTTTTTGCAATTCACTCAAAAATGGTGCCAAACGCTTGAAAATGCTCTCCTGAAAGGTTTGGCGATGGAAACAGAAGGCTTTTTATCACAGGACAAGAAATCAGCCCTCGACAACTTAACCGGCGGAAAAAGATTTTTTTTGAAAAAATCCCTAAGCCCCGGGGTCACAATTTCAGCAAAAATCTGACTTTTGGCAATTCACTCAAAAATGGTGCAAAACGCTTGAAAATGCTCCCCTGAAAGGTTTGGCGATGGAAACAGAAGGCTTTTTATCACAGGACAAGAAATCAGCCCTCGACAACTTAACCGGCGGAAAAAGATTTTTTTTGAAAAAATCCCTAAGCCCCGGGGTCACAATTTCAGCAAAAATCTGACTTTTGGCAATTCACTCAAAAATGGTGCCAAACGCTTGAAAATGCTCCCCTGAAAGGTTTGGCGATGGAAACGGAAGGCTTTTTATCACAGGACAAGAAATCAGCCCTCGACAACTTAACCGGCGGAAAATTTTTTTTTAGAAAAAATCCCAAAGCCCCGGGGTCACAATTTCAGCAAAAATCTGATTTTTGGTAATTCACTCAAAAATGGTGCCAAACGCTTGTAAATGCTCCCCTGAAAGGTTTGGCGATGGAAACAGAAGGCTTTTTATCACAGGAGAAGAAATCAGCCCTCGACAACGTAACCGGCAGAAAAAGATTTTTTTTGAAAAAAATCCCTAAGGCCCGGGGTCACAATTTCAGCAGAAATCTGACTTTTTGCAATTCACTCAAAAATGGTGCCAAACGCTTGAAAATGCTCCCCTGAAAGGTTTGGCAATGGAAACAGAAGGCTTTTTATCAAAGGAGAAGAAATCAGCCCTCGACAACTTAACCGGCGGAAATTTTTTTTTTTGAAAAAATCCCTAAGCCCCCGGGGTCAGAATTTCAGCAAAAATCTGACTTTTGGCAATTCACTCAAAAATGGTGCCAAACGCTTGAAAATGCTCCCCTGAAAGGTTTGGCGATGGAAACAGAAGGCTTTTATCACAGGAGAAGAAATCAGCCCTCGACAACTTAACCGGCGGAAATTTTTTTTTTGAAAAAATCCCTAAGCCCCGGGGTCAGAATTTCAGCAAAAATCTGACTTTTGGCAATTCACTCAAAAATGGTGCCAAACGCTTGAAAATGCTCCCCTGAAAGGTTTGGCGATGGAAACAGAAGGCTTTTTATCACAGGACAAGAAATCAGCCCTCGACAACTTAACCGGCGGAAAAAGATTTTTTTGAAAAAATCCCTAAGCCCCGGGGTCACAATTTCAGCAAAAATCTGACTTTTGGCAATTCACTCAAAAATGGTGCCAAACGCTTGAAAATGCTCCCCTGAAAGGTTTGGCGATGGAAACAGAAGGCTTTTATCACAGGACAAGAAATCAGCCCTCGACAACTTAACCAGCGGAAATTTTTTTTTTTGAAAAAATCCCTAAGCCCCGGGGTCAGAATTTCAGCAAAAATCTGACTTTTGGCAATTCACTCAAAAATGGTGCCAAACGCTTGAAAATGCTCCCCTGAAAGGTTTGGCGATGGAAACAGAAGGCTTTTATCACAGGAGAAGAAATCAGCCCTCGACAACTTAACCGGCGGAATTTTTTATTTTTGAAAAAATCCCTAAGCCCCGGGGTCAGAATTTCAGCAAAAATCTGACTTTTGGCAATTCACTCAAAAATGGTGCCAAACGCTTGAAAATGCTCCCCTGAAAGGTTTGGCGATGGAAACAGAAGGCTTTTTATCACAGGACAAGAAATCAGCCCTCGACAACTTAACCGGCGGAAAAAGATTTTTTTGAAAAAATCCCTAAGCCCCGGGGTCACAATTTCAGGAAAAATCTGACTTTTGGCAATTCACTCAAAAATGGTGCCAAACGCTTGAAAATGCTCCCCTGAAAGGTTTGGCGATGGAAACGGAAGGCTTTTTATCACAGGACAAGAAATCAGCCCTCGACAACTTAACCGGCGGAAAATTTTTTTTTTGAAAAAATCCCAAGGCCCCGGGGTCACAATTTCAGCAAAAATCTGATTTTTGGTAATTCACTCAAAAATGGTGCCAAACGCTTGTAAATGCTCCCCTGAAAGGTTTGGCGATGGAAACAGAAGGCTTTTTATCACAGGAGAAGAAATCAGCCCTCGACAACGTAACCGGCAGAAAAAGATTTTTTTGAAAAAATCCCTAAGGCCCGGGGTCACAATTTCAGCAGAAATCTGACTTTTTGCAATTCACTCAAAAATGGTGCCAAACGCTTGAAAATGCTCCCCTGAAAGGTTTGTCAATGGAAACAGAAGGCTTTTTATCACAGGAGAAGAAATCAGCCCTCGACAACTTAACCGGCGGAAATTTTTTTTTTTGAAAAAATCCCTAAGCCCCGGGGTCAGAATTTCAGCAAAAATCTGACTTTTGGCAATTCACTCAAAAATGGTGCCAAACGCTTGAAAATGCTCCCCTGAAAGGTTTGGCGATGGAAACAGAAGGCTTTTATCACAGGAGAAGAAATCAGCCCTCGACAACTTAACCGGCGGAAATTTTTTTTTTGAAAAAATCCCTAAGCCCCGGGGTCAGAATTTCAGCAAAAATCTGACTTTTGGCAATTCACTCAAAAATGGTGCCAAACGCTTGAAAATGCTCCCCTGAAAGGTTTGGCAATGGAAACAGAAGGCTTTTTATCACAGGACAAGAAATCAGCCCTCGACAACTTAACCGGCGGAAAAAGATTTTTTTGAAAAAATCCCTAAGCCCCGGGGTCACAATTTCAGCAAAAATCTGACTTTTGGCAATTCACTCAAAAATGGTGCCAAACGCTTGAAAATGCTCCCCTGAAAGGTTTGGCGATGGAAACAGAAGGCTTTTATCACAGGACAAGAAATCAGCCCTCGACAACTTAACCGGCGGAAATTTTTTTTTTTGAAAAAATCCCTAAGCCCCGGGGTCAGAATTTCAGCAAAAATCTGACTTTTGGCAATTCACTCAAAAATGGTGCCAAACGCTTGAAAATGCTCCCCTGAAAGGTTTGGCGATGGAAACAGAAGGCTTTTATCACAGGAGAAGAAATCAGCCCTCGACAACTTAACCGGCGGAATTTTTTTTTTTGAAAAAATCCCTAAGCCCCGGGGTCAGAATTTCAGCAAAAATCTGACTTTTGGCAATTCACTCAAAAATGGTGCCAAACGCTTGAAAATGCTCCCCTGAAAGGTTTGGCGATGGAAACAGAAGGGTTTTATCACAGGAGAAGAAATCAGCCCTCGACAACTTAACCGGCGGAATTTTTTTTTTTGAAAAAATCCCTAAGCCCCGGGGTCAGAATTTCAGCAAAAATCTGACTTTTGGCAATTCACTCAAAAATGGTGCCAAACGCTTGTAAATGCTCCCCTGAAAGGTTTGGCGATGGAAACAGAAGGCTTTTTATCACAGGACAAGAAATCAGCCCTCGAGAACGTAACCGGCAGAAAAAGATTTTTTTGAAAAAATCCCTAAGGCCCGGGGTCACAATTTCAGCAGAAATCTGACTTTTTGCAATTCACTCAAAAATGGTGCCAAACGCTTGAAAATGCTCCCCTGAAAGGTTTGGCAATGGAAACAGAAGGCTTTTTATCACAGGACAAGAAATCAGCCCTCGACAACTTAACCGGCGGAAATTTTTTTTTTTTGAAAAAATCCCTAAGCCCCGGGGTCAGAATTTCAGCAAAAATCTGACTTTTGGCAATTCACTCAAAAATGGTGCCAAACGCTTGAAAATGCTCCCCTGAAAGGTTTGGCGATGGAAACAGAAGGCTTTTTATCACAGGACAAGAAATCAGCCCTCGACAACTTAACCGGCGGAAATTTTTTTTTTTGAAAAAATCCCTAAGCCCCGGGGTCAGAATTTCAGCAAAAATCTGACTTTTGGCAATTCACTCAAAAATGGTGCCAAACGCTTGAAAATGCTCCCCTGAAAGGTTTGGCGATGGAAACAGAAGGCTTTTATCACAGGAGAAGAAATCAGCCCTCGACAACTTAACCGGCGGAAATATTTTTTTTGAAAAAATCCCTAAGCCCCGGGGTCACAATTTCAGCAAAAATCTGACTTTTGGCAATTCACTCAAAAATGGTGCCAAACGCTTGAAAATGCTCCCCTGAAAGGTTTGGCGATGGAAACGGAAGGCTTTTTATCACAGGACAAGAAATCAGCCCTCGACAACTTAACCGGCGGAAAAAGATTTTTTTGAAAAAATCCCTAAGCCCCGGGGTCACAATTTCAGCAAAAATCTGACTTTTGGCAATTCACTCAAAAATGGTGCCAAACGCTTGAAAATGCTCCCCTGAAAGGTTTGGCGATGGAAACAGAAGGCTTTTATCACAGGAGAAGAAATCAGCCCTCGACAACTTAACCGGCGGAAATTTTTTTTTTGAAAAAATCCCTAAGCCCCGGGGTCAGAATTTCAGCAAAAATCTGACTTTTGGCAATTCACTCAAAAATGGTGCCAAACGCTTGAAAATGCTCCCCTGAAAGGTTTGGCGATGGAAACAGAAGGCTTTTTATCACAGGACAAGAAATCAGCCCTCGACAACTTAACCGGCGGAAAAAGATTTTTTTGAAAAAATCCCTAAGCCCCGGGGTCACAATTTCAGCAAAAATCTGACTTTTGGCAATTCACTCTAAAATGGTGCCAAACGCTTGAAAATGCTCCCCTGAAAGGTTTGGCGATGGAAACAGAAGGCTTTTATCACAGGAGAAGAAATCAGCCCTCGACAACTTAACCGGCAGAAAAAGATTTTTTTGAAAAAATCCCTAAGGCCCGGGGTCACAATTTCAGCAAAAATCTGACTTTTGGCAATTCACTCAAAAATGGTGCCAAACGCTTGAAAATGCTCCCCTGAAAGGTTTGGCGATGGAAACAGAAGGCTTTTTATCACAGGACAAGAAATCAGCCCTCGACAACTTAACCGGCGGAAATTTTTTTTTTTGAAAAAATCCCTAAGCCCCGGGGTCAGAATTTCAGCAAAAATCTGACTTTTGGCAATTCACTCAAAAATGGTGCCAAACGCTTGAAAATGCTCCCCTGAAAGGTTTGGCGATGGAAACAGAAGGCTTTTATCACAGGAGAAGAAATCAGCCCTCGACAACTTAACCGGCGGAAATATTTTTTTTGAAAAAATCCCTAAGCCCCGGGGTCACAATTTCAGCAAAAATCTGACTTTTGGCAATTCACTCAAAAATGGTGCCAAACGCTTGAAAATGCTCCCCTGAAAGGTTTGGCGATGGAAACGGAAGGCTTTTTATCACAGGACAAGAAATCAGCCCTCGACAACTTAACCGGCGGAAAAAGATTTTTTTGAAAAAATCCCTAAGCCCCGGTGTCACAATTTCAGCAAAAATCTGACTTTTGGCAATTCACTCAAAAATGGTGCCAAACGCTTGAAAATGCTCCCCTGAAAGGTTTGGCGATGGAAACAGAAGGCTTTTATCACAGGAGAAGAAATCAGCCCTCGACAACTTAACCGGCCGAAATTTTTTTTTTGAAAAAATCCCTAAGCCCCGGGGTCAGAATTTCAGCAAAAATCTGACTTTTGGCAATTCACTCAAAAATGGTGCCAAACGCTTGAAAATGCTCCCCTGAAAGGTTTGGCGATGGAAACAGAAGGCTTTTTATCACAGGACAAGAAATCAGCCCTCGACAACTTAACCGGCGGAAAAAGATTTTTTTGAAAAAATCCCTAAGCCCCGGGGTCACAATTTCAGCAAAAATCTGACTTTTGGCAATTCACTCTAAAATGGTGCCAAACGCTTGAAAATGCTCCCCTGAAAGGTTTGGCGATGGAAACAGAAGGCTTTTATCACAGGAGAAGAAATCAGCCTTCGACAACTTAACCGGCAGAAAAAGATTTTTTTGAAAAAATCCCTAAGGCCCGGGGTCACAATTTCAGCAAAAATCTGACTTTTGGCAATTCACTCAAAAATGGTGCCAAACGCTTGAAAATGCTCCCCTGAAAGGTTTGGCGATGGAAACAGAAGGCTTTTTATCACAGGACAAGAAATCAGCCCTCGACAACTTAACCGGCGGGAAATATTTTTAAAAAAAAAATCCCTAAGCCCCGGGGTCAGATTTTCAGCAAAAATCTGACTTTTGGCAATTCACTCAAAAATGGTGCCAAACGCTTGAAAACGCTCCCCTGAAAGGTTTGGCGATGGAAACAGAAGGCTTTTATCACAGGAGAAGAAATCAGCCCTCGACAACTTAACCGGTGGAAATTTTTTTTTTGAAAAAATCCCTAAGCCCCGGGGTCAGAATTTCAGCAAAAATCTGGCTTTTGGCAATTCACTCAAAAATGGTGCCAAACGCTTGAAAATGCTCCCCTGAAAGGTTTGGCGATGGAAACAGAAGGCTTTTTATCACAGGACAAGAAATCAGCCCTCGACAACTTAACCGGCCGAAAAAGATTTTTTTGAAAAAATCCCTAAGCCCCGGGGTCACAATTTCAGCAAAAATCTGACTTTTGGCAATTCACTCAAAAATGGTGCCAAACGCTTGAAAATGCTCCCCTGAAAGGTTTGGCGATGGAAACAGAAGGCTTTTTATCACAGGACAAGAAATCAGCCCTCGACAACTTAACCGGCCGAAAAAGATTTTTTTGAAAAAATCCCTAAGCCCCGGGGTCACAATTTCAGCAAAAATCTGACTTTTGGCAATTCACTCAAAAATGGTGCAAAACGCTTGAAAATGCTCCCCTGAAAGGTTTGGCGATGGAAACAGAAGGCTTTTTATCACAGGACAAGAAATCAGCCCTCGACAACTTAACCGGCGGAAAATTTTTTTTTTGAAAAAATCCCAAAGCCCCGGGGTCACAATTTCAGCAAAAATCTGATTTTTGGTAATTCACTCAAAAATGGTGCCAAACGCTTGTAAATGCTCCCCTGAAAGGTTTGGCGATGGAAACAGAAGGCTTTTTATCACAGGAGAAGAAATCAGCCCTCGACAACTTAACCGGCGGAATTTTTTTTTTTGAAAAAATCCCTAAGCCCCGGGGTCAGAATTTCAGCAAAAATCTGACTTTTGGCAATTCACTCAAAAATGGTGCCAAACGCTTGTAAATGCTCCCCTGAAAGGTTTGGCGATGGAAACAGAAGGCTTTTTATCACAGGACAAGAAATCAGCCCTCGAGAACGTAACCGGCAGAAAAAGATTTTTTTGAAAAAATCCCTAAGGCCCGGGGTCACAATTTCAGCAGAAATCTGACTTTTTGCAATTCACTCAAAAATGGTGCCAAACGCTTGAAAATGCTCCCCTGAAAGGTTTGGCAATGGAAACAGAAGGCTTTTTATCACAGGAGAAGAAATCAGCCCTCGACAACTTAACCGGCGGAAATTTTTTTTTTTTGAAAAAATCCCTAAGCCCCGGGGTCAGAATTTCAGCAAAAATCTGACTTTTGGCAATTCACTCAAAAATGGTGCCAAACGCTTGAAAATGCTCCCCTGAAAGGTTTGGCGATGGAAACAGAAGGCTTTTTATCACAGGACAAGAAATCAGCCCTCGACAACTTAACCGGCGGAAAAAGATTTTTTTGAAAAAATCCCTAAGCCCCGGGGTCACAATTTCAGCAAAAATCTGACTTTTGGCAATTCACTCAAAAATGGTGCCAAACGCTTGAAAATGCTCCCCTGAAAGGTTTGGCGATGGAAACAGAAGGCTTTTATCACAGGAGAAGAAATCAGCCCTCGACAACTTAACCGGCGGAAATTTTTTTTTTGAAAAAATCCCTAAGCCCCGGGGTCAGAATTTCAGCAAAAATCTGACTTTTGGCAATTCACTCAAAAATGGTGCCAAACGCTTGAAAATGCTCCCCTGAAAGGTTTGGCGATGGAAACAGAAGGCTTTTTATCACAGGACAAGAAATCAGCCCTCGACAACTTAACCGGCGGAAAAAGATTTTTTTGAAAAAATCCCTAAGCCCCGGGGTCACAATTTCAGCAAAAATCTGACTTTTGGCAATTCACTCTAAAATGGTGCCAAACGCTTGAAAATGCTCCCCTGAAAGGTTTGGCGATGGAAACAGAAGGCTTTTATCACAGGAGAAGAAATCAGCCCTCGACAACTTAACCGGCAGAAAAAGATTTTTTTGAAAAAATCCCTAAGGCCCGGGGTCACAATTTCAGCAAAAATCTGACTTTTGGCAATTCACTCAAAAATGGTGCCAAACGCTTGAAAATGCTCCCCTGAAAGGTTTGGCGATGGAAACAGAAGGCTTTTTATCACAGGACAAGAAATCAGCCCTCGACAACTTAACCGGCGGAAATTTTTTTTTTTGAAAAAATCCCTAAGCCCCGGGGTCAGAATTTCAGCAAAAATCTGACTTTTGGCAATTCACTCAAAAATGGTGCCAAACGCTTGAAAATGCTCCCCTGAAAGGTTTGGCGATGGAAACAGAAGGCTTTTATCACAGGAGAAGAAATCAGCCCTCGACAACTTAACCGGCGGAAATATTTTTTTTGAAAAAATCCCTAAGCCCCGGGGTCACAATTTCAGCAAAAATCTGACTTTTGGCAATTCACTCAAAAATGGTGCCAAACGCTTGAAAATGCTCCCCTGAAAGGTTTGGCGATGGAAACGGAAGGCTTTTTATCACAGGACAAGAAATCAGCCCTCGACAACTTAACCGGCGGAAAAAGATTTTTTTGAAAAAATCCCCAAGCCCCGGGGTCACAATTTCAGCAAAAATCTGACTTTTGGCAATTCACTCAAAAATGGTGCCAAACGCTTGAAAATGCTCCCCTGAAAGGTTTGGCGATGGAAACAGAAGGCTTTTATCACAGGAGAAGAAATCAGCCCTCGACAACTTAACCGGCGGAAATTTTTTTTTTGAAAAAATCCCTAAGCCCCGGGGTCAGAATTTCAGCAAAAATCTGACTTTTGGCAATTCACTCAAAAATGGTGCCAAACGCTTGAAAATGCTCCCCTGAAAGGTTTGGCGATGGAAACAGAAGGCTTTTTATCACAGGACAAGAAATCAGCCCTCGACAACTTAACCGGCGGAAAAAGATTTTTTTGAAAAAATCCCTAAGCCCCGGGGTCACAATTTCAGCAAAAATCTGACTTTTGGCAATTCACTCTAAAATGGTGCCAAACGCTTGAAAATGCTCCCCTGAAAGGTTTGGCGATGGAAACAGAAGGCTTTTATCACAGGAGAAGAAATCAGCCCTCGACAACTTAACCGGCAGAAAAAGATTTTTTTGAAAAAATCCCTAAAGCCCGGGGTCACAATTTCAGCAAAAATCTGACTTTTGGCAATTCACTCAAAAATGGTGCCAAACGCTTGAAAATGCTCCCCTGAAAGGTTTGGCGATGGAAACAGAAGGCTTTTTATCACAGGACAAGAAATCAGCCCTCGACAACTTAACCGGCGGGAAATTTTTTTTTAAAAAAAATCCCTAAGCCCCGGGGTCAGATTTTCAGCAAAAATCTGACTTTTGGCAATTCACTCAAAAATGGTGCCAAACGCTTGAAAACGCTCCCCTGAAAGGTTTGGCGATGGAAACAGAAGGCTTTTATCACAGGAGAAGAAATCAGCCCTCGACAACTTAACCGGCAGAAAATTTTTTTTTTGAAAAAATCCCTAAGCCCCGGGGTCAGAATTTCAGCAAAAATCTGACTTTTGGCAATTCACTCAAAAATGGTGCCAAACGCTTGAAAATGCTCCCCTGAAAGGTTTGGCGATGGAAACAGAAGGCTTTTTATCACAGGACAAGAAATCAGCCCTCGACAACTTAACCGGCCGAAAAAGATTTTTTTGAAAAAATCCCTAAGCCCCGGGGTCACAATTTCAGCAAAAATCTGACTTTTGGCAATTCACTCAAAAATGGTGCCAAACGCTTCCAAATGCTCCCCTGAAAGGTTTGGCGATGGAAACAGAAGGCTTTTTATCACAGGACAAGAAATCAGCCCTCGACAACTTAACCGGCCGAAAAAGATTTTTTTGAAAAAATCCCTAAGCCCCGGGGTCACAATTTCAGCAAAAATCTGACTTTTGGCAATTCACTCAAAAATGGTGCAAAACGCTTGAAAATGCTCCCCTGAAAGGTTTGGCGATGGAAACAGAAGGCTTTTTATCACAGGACAAGAAATCAGCCCTCGACAACTTAACCGGCGGAAAATTTTTTTTTTGAAAAAATCCCAAAGCCCCGGGGTCACAATTTCAGCAAAAATCTGATTTTTGGTAATTCACTCAAAAATGGTGCCAAACGCTTGTAAATGCTCCCCTGAAAGGTTTGGCGATGGAAACAGAAGGCTTTTTATCACAGGAGAAGAAATCAGCCCTCAACAACGTAACCGGCAGAAAAAGATTTTTTTGAAAAAATCCCTAAGGCCCGGGGTCACAATTTCAGCAGAAATCTGACTTTTTGCAATTCACTCAAAAATGGTGCCAAACGCTTGAAAATGCTCCCCTGAAAGGTTTGGGAATGGAAACAGAAGGCTTTTTATCACAGGAGAAGAAATCAGCCCTCGACAACTTAACCGGCGGAAATTTTTTTTTTTTAAAAAATCCCTAAGCCCCGGGGTCAGAATTTCAGCAAAAATCTGACTTTTGGCAATTTACTCAAAAATGGTGCCAAACGCTTGAAAATGCTCCCCTGAAAGGTTTGGCGATGGAAACAGAAGGCTTTTATCACAGGAGAAGAAATCAGCCCTCGACAACTTAACCGGCGGAAATTTTTTTTTTGAAAAAATCCCTAAGCCCCGGGGTCAGAATTTCAGCAAAAATCTGACTTTTGGCAATTCACTCAAAAATGGTGCCAAACGCTTGAAAATGCTCCCCTGAAAGGTTTGGCGATGGAAACAGAAGGCTTTTTATCACAGGACAAGAAATCAGCCCTCGACAACTTAACCGGCGGAAAAAGATTTTTTTGAAAAAAATCCCTAAGCCCCGGGGTCACAATTTCAGCAAAAATCTGACTTTTGGCAATTCACTCAAAAATGGTGCCAAACGCTTGAAAATGCTCCCCTGAAAGGTTTGGCGACGGAAACAGAAGGCTTTTATCACAGGACAAGAAATCAGCCCTCGACAACTTAACCGGCGGAAATTTTTTTTTTTGAAAAAATCCCTAAGCCCCGGGGTTAGAATTTCAGCAAAAATCTGACTTTTGGCAATTCACTCAAAAATGGTGCCAAACGCTTGAAAATGCTCCCCTGAAAGGTTTGGCGATGGAAACAGAAGGCTTTTTATCACAGGAGAAGAAATCAGCCCTCGACAACTTAACCGGCCGAAAAAGATTTTTTTGAAAAAATCCCTAAGCCCCGGGGTCACAATTTCAGCAAAAATCTGACTTTTGGCAATTCACTCAAAAATGGTGCAAAACGCTTGAAAATGCTCCCCTGAAAGGTTTGGCGATGGAAACAGAAGGCTTTTTATCACAGGACAAGAAATCAGCCCTCGACAACTTAACCGGCGGAAAAAGATTTTTTTGAAAAAATCCCTAAGCCCCGGGGTCACAATTTCAGCAAAAATCTGACTTTTGGCAATTCACTCAAAAATGGTGCCAAACGCTTGAAAATGCTCCCCTGAAAGGTTTGGCGATGGAAACGGAAGGCTTTTTATCACAGGACAAGAAATCAGCCCTCGACAACTTAACTGGCGGAAAATTTTTTTTTTAAAAAAATCCCAAAGCCCCGGGGTCACAATTTCAGCAAAAATCTGATTTTTGGTAATTCACTCAAAAATGGTGCCAAACGCTTGAAAATGCTCCCCTGAAAGGTTTGGCGATGGAAACAGAAGGCTTTTTATCACAGGACAAGAAATCAGCCCTCGACAACTTAACCGGCCGAAAAAGATTTTTTTGAAAAAATCCCTAAGCCCCGGGGTCAGAATTTCAGCAAAAATCTGACTTTTGGCAATTCACTCAAAAATGGTGCCAAACGCTTGAAAATGCTCCCCTGAAAGGTTTGGCGATGGAAACAGAAGGCTTTTATCACAGGAGAAGAAATCAGCCCTCGACAACTTAACTGGCGGAAATTTTTTTTTTGAAAAAATCCCTAAGCCCCGGGGTCAGAATTTCAGCAAAAATCTGACTTTTGGCAATTCACTCAAAAATGGTGCCAAACGCTTGAAAATGCTCCCCTGAAAGGTTTGGCGATGGAAACAGAAGGCTTTTTATCACAGGACAAGAAATCAGCCCTCGACAACTTAACCGGCGGAAAAAGATTTTTTTGAAAAAATCCCTAAGCCCCGGGGTCACAATTTCAGCAAAAATCTGACTTTTGGCAATTCACTCAAAAATGGTGCCAAACGCTTGAAGATGCTCCCCTGAAAGGTTTGGCGATGGAAACAGAAGGCTTTTTATCACAGGACAAGAAATCAGCCCTCGACAACTTAACCAGCGGAAAATTTTTTTTTTGAAAAAATCCCTAAGCCCCGGGGTCACAATTTCAGCAAAAATCTGACTTTTGGCAATTCACTCAAAAATGGTGCCAAACGCTTGAAAATGCTCCCCTGAAAGGTTTGGCGATGGAAACAGAAGGCTTTTTATCACAGGACAAGAAATCAGCCCTCGACAACTTAACCGGCGGAAAATTTTTTTTTTGAAAAAATCCCTAAGCCCCGGGGTCACAATTTCAGCAAAAATCTGACTTTTGGCAATTCACTCAAAAATGGTGCCAAACGCTTCCAAATGCTCCCCTGAAAGGTTTGGCGATGGAAACAGAAGGCTTTTATCACAGGAGAAGAAATCAGCCCTCGACAACTTAACCGGCAGAAAAAGATTTTTTTTGAAAAAATCCCTAAGGCCCGGGGTCACAATTTCAGCAAAAATCTGACTTTTGGCAATTCACTGAAAAATGGTGCCAAACGCTTGAAAATGCTCCCCTGAAAGGTTTGGCGATGGAAACAGAAGGCTTTTTATCACAGGACAAGAAATCAGCCCTCGACAACTTAAACGGGGAAAAAAGATTTTTTTGAAAAAATCCCTAAGCCCCGGGGTCACAATTTCAGCAAAAATCTGACTTTTGGCAATTCACTCAAAAATGGTGCCAAACGCTTGAAAATGCTCCCCTGAAAGGTTTGGCGATGGAAACAGAAGGCTTTTTATCACAGGACAAGAAATCAGCCCTCGACAACTTAACCGGCGAAAAAAGATTTTTTTGAAAAAATCCCTAAGCCCCGGGGTCACAATTTCAGCAAAAATCTGATTTTTGGCAATTCACTCAAAAATGGTGCCAAACGCTTGTAAATGCTCCCCTGAAAGGTTTGGCGATGGAAACAGAAGGCTTTTTATCACAGGAGAAGAAATCAGCCCTCGACAACGTAACCGGCAGAAAAAGATTTTTTTGAAAAAATCCCTAAGCCCCGGGGTCACAATTTCAGCAAAAACCTGACTTTTGGCAATTCACTCAAAAATGGTGCCAAACGCTTGAAAATGCTCCCCTGAAAGGTTTGGCGATGGAAACAGAAGGCTTTTTATCACAGGACAAGAAATCAGCCCTCGACAACTTAACCGGCGGGAAATTTTTTTTTTGAAAAAATCCCAAAGCCCCGGGGTCACCATTTCAGCAAAAATATGATTTTTGGCAATTCACTCAAAAATGGTGCCAAACGCTTGTAAATGCTCCCCTGAAAGGTTTGGCGATGGAAACAGAAGGCTTTTTATCACAGGAGAAGAAATAAGCCCTCGACAACTTAACCGGCGGAAATTTTTTTTTTTGAAAAAATCCCTAAGCCCCGGGGTCACAATTTCAGCAAAAATCTGACTTTTGGCAATTCACTCAAAAATGGTGCCAAACGCTTGAAAATGCTCCCCTGAAAGGTTTGGCGATGGAAACAGAAGCCTTTTTATCACAGGACAAGAAATCAGCCCTCGACAACTTAACCGGCGGAAAAAGATTTTTTTGAAAAAATCCCTAAGCCCCGGGGTCACAATTTCAGCAAAAATCTGACTTTTGGCAATTCACTCAAAAATGGTGCCAAACGCTTGAAAATGCTCCCCTGAAAGGTTTGGCGATGGAAACAGAAGGCTTTTTATCACAGGACAAGAAATCAGCCCTCGACAACTTAACCGGCGGAAAAAGATTTTTTTGAAAAAATCCCTAAGCCCCGGGGTCACAATTTCAGCAAAAATCTGACTTTTGGCAATTCACTCAAAAATGGTGCCAAACGCTTGTAAATGCTCCCCTGAAAGGTTTGGCGATGGAAACAGAAGGCTTTTTATCACAGGACAAGAAATCAGCCCTCGACAACTTAACCGGCGGGAAATTTTTTTTTTAAAAAAATCCCTAAGCCCCGGGGTCACAATTTCAGCAAAAATCTGACTTTTGGCAATTCACTCAAAAATGGTGCCAAACGCTTGAAAATGCTCCCCTGAAAGGTTTGGCGATGGAAACAGAAGGCTTTTTATCACAGGACAAGAAATCAGCCCTCGACAACTTAACCGGCGGAAAAAGATTTTTTTGAAAAAATCCCTAAGCCCCGGGGTCACAATTTCAGCAAAAATCTGACTTTTGGCAATTCACTCAAAAATGGTGCCAAACGCTTGTAAATGCTCCCCTGAAAGGTTTGGCGATGGAAACAGAAGGCTTTTTATCACAGGACAAGAAATCAGCCCTCGACAACTTAACCAGCGGGAAATTTTTTTTTTAAAAAAATCCCATAGCCCCGGGGTCACCATTTCAGCAAAAATATGATTTTTGGCAATTCACTCAAAAATGGTGCCAAACGCTTGTAAATGCTCCCCTGAAAGGTTTGGCGATGGAAACAGAAGGCTTTTTATCACAGGACAAGAAATCAGCCCTCGACAACTTAACCGGCGGAAAAAGATTTTTTTGAAAAAATCCCTAAGCCCCGGGGTCACAATTTCAGCAAAAATCTGACTTTTGGCAATTCACTCTAAAATGGTGCCAAACGCTTGAAAATGCTCCCCTGAAAGGTTTGGCGATGGAAACAGAAGGCTTTTATCACAGGAGAAGAAATCAGCCCTCGACAACTTAACCGGCAGAAAAAGATTTTTTTGAAAAAATCCCTAAGGCCCGGGGTCACAATTTCAGCAAAAATCTGACTTTTGGCAATTCACTCAAAAATGGTGCCAAACGCTTGAAAATGCTCCCCTGAAAGGTTTGGCGATGGAAACAGAAGGCTTTTTATCACAGGACAAGAAATCAGCCCTCGACAACTTAACCGGCGGGAAATTTTTTTTTAAAAAAAATCCCTAAGCCCCGGGGTCAGATTTTCAGCAAAAATCTGACTTTTGGCAATTCACTCAAAAATGGTGCCAAACGCTTGAAAACGCTCCCCTGAAAGGTTTGGCGATGGAAACAGAAGGCTTTTATCACAGGAGAAGAAATCAGCCCTCGACAACTTAACCGGCAGAAAATTTTTTTTTTGAAAAAATCCCTAAGCCCCGGGGTCAGAATTTCAGCAAAAATCTGACTTTTGGCAATTCACTCAAAAATGGTGCCAAACGCTTGAAAATGCTCCCCTGAAAGGTTTGGCGATGGAAACAGAAGGCTTTTTATCACAGGACAAGAAATCAGCCCTCGACAACTTAACCGGCCGAAAAAGATTTTTTTGAAAAAATCCCTAAGCCCCGGGGTCACAATTTCAGCAAAAATCTGACTTTTGGCAATTCACTCAAAAATGGTGCCAAACGCTTCCAAATGCTCCCCTGAAAGGTTTGGCGATGGAAACAGAAGGCTTTTTATCACAGGACAAGAAATCAGCCCTCGACAACTTAACCGGCCGAAAAAGATTTTTTTGAAAAAATCCCTAAGCCCCGGGGTCACAATTTCAGCAAAAATCTGACTTTTGGCAATTCACTCAAAAATGGTGCAAAACGCTTGAAAATGCTCCCCTGAAAGGTTTGGCGATGGAAACAGAAGGCTTTTTATCACAGGACAAGAAATCAGCCCTCGACAACTTAACCGGCGGAAAATTTTTTTTTTGAAAAAATCCCAAAGCCCCGGGGTCACAATTTCAGCAAAAATCTGATTTTTGGTAATTCACTCAAAAATGGTGCCAAACGCTTGTAAATGCTCCCCTGAAAGGTTTGGCGATGGAAACAGAAGGCTTTTTATCACAGGAGAAGAAATCAGCCCTCAACAACGTAACCGGCAGAAAAAGATTTTTTTGAAAAAATCCCTAAGCCCCGGGGTCACAATTTCAGCAAAAATCTGACTTTTGGCAATTCACTCAAAAATGGTGCCAAACGCTTGAAAATGCTCCCCTGAAAGGTTTGGCGACGGAAACAGAAGGCTTTTATCACAGGACAAGAAATCAGCCCTCGACAACTTAACCGGCGGAAATTTTTTTTTTTGAAAAAATCCCTAAGCCCCGGGGTTAGAATTTCAGCAAAAATCTGACTTTTGGCAATTCACTCAAAAATGGTGCCAAACGCTTGAAAATGCTCCCCTGAAAGGTTTGGCGATGGAAACAGAAGGCTTTTTATCACAGGAGAAGAAATCAGCCCTCGACAACTTAACCGGCCGAAAAAGATTTTTTTGAAAAAATCCCTAAGCCCCGGGGTCACAATTTCAGCAAAAATCTGACTTTTGGCAATTCACTCAAAAATGGTGCAAAACGCTTGAAAATGCTCCCCTGAAAGGTTTGGCGATGGAAACAGAAGGCTTTTTATCACAGGACAAGAAATCAGCCCTCGACAACTTAACCGGCGGAAAAAGATTTTTTTGAAAAAATCCCTAAGCCCCGGGGTCACAATTTCAGCAAAAATCTGACTTTTGGCAATTCACTCAAAAATGGTGCCAAACGCTTGAAAATGCTCCCCTGAAAGGTTTGGCGATGGAAACGGAAGGCTTTTTATCACAGGACAAGAAATCAGCCCTCGACAACTTAACTGGCGGAAAATTTTTTTTTTAAAAAAATCCCAAAGCCCCGGGGTCACAATTTCAGCAAAAATCTGATTTTTGGTAATTCACTCAAAAATGGTGCCAAACGCTTGAAAATGCTCCCCTGAAAGGTTTGGCGATGGAAACAGAAGGCTTTTTATCACAGGAGAAGAAATCAGCCCTCGACAACTTAACCGGCCGAAAAAGATTTTTTTGAAAAAATCCCTAAGCCCCGGGGTCACAATTTCAGCAAAAATCTGACTTTTGGCAATTCACTCAAAAATGGTGCAAAACGCTTGAAAATGCTCCCCTGAAAGGTTTGGCGATGGAAACAGAAGGCTTTTTATCACAGGACAAGAAATCAGCCCTCGACAACTTAACCGGCGGAAAAAGATTTTTTTGAAAAAATCCCTAAGCCCCGGGGTCACAATTTCAGCAAAAATCTGACTTTTGGCAATTCACTCAAAAATGGTGCCAAACGCTTGAAAATGCTCCCCTGAAAGGTTTGGCGATGGAAACGGAAGGCTTTTTATCACAGGACAAGAAATCAGCCCTCGACAACTTAACTGGCGGAAAATTTTTTTTTTAAAAAAATCCCAAAGCCCCGGGGTCACAATTTCAGCAAAAATCTGATTTTTGGTAATTCACTCAAAAATGGTGCCAAACGCTTGAAAATGCTCCCCTGAAAGGTTTGGCGATGGAAACAGAAGGCTTTTTATCACAGGAGAAGAAATCAGCCCTCGACAACTTAACCGGCCGAAAAAGATTTTTTTGAAAAAATCCCTAAGCCCCGGGGTCAGAATTTCAGCAAAAATCTGACTTTTGGCAATTCACTCAAAAATGGTGCCAAACGCTTGAAAATGCTCCCCTGAAAGGTTTGGCGATGGAAACAGAAGGCTTTTATCACAGGAGAAGAAATCAGCCCTCGACAACTTAACTGGCGGAAATTTTTTTTTTGAAAAAATCCCTAAGCCCCGGGGTCAGAATTTCAGCAAAAATCTGACTTTTGGCAATTCACTCAAAAATGGTGCCAAACGCTTGAAAATGCTCCCCTGAAAGGTTTGGCGATGGAAACAGAAGGCTTTTTATCACAGGACAAGAAATCAGCCCTCGACAACTTAACCGGCGGAAAAAGATTTTTTTGAAAAAATCCCTAAGCCCCGGGGTCACAATTTCAGCAAAAATCTGACTTTTGGCAATTCACTCAAAAATGGTGCCAAACGCTTGAAGATGCTCCCCTGAAAGGTTTGGCGATGGAAACAGAAGGCTTTTTATCACAGGACAAGAAATCAGCCCTCGACAACTTAACCAGCGGAAAATTTTTTTTTTGAAAAAATCCCTAAGCCCCGGGGTCACAATTTCAGCAAAAATCTGACTTTTGGCAATTCACTCAAAAATGGTGCCAAACGCTTGAAAATGCTCCCCTGAAAGGTTTGGCGATGGAAACAGAAGGCTTTTTATCACAGGACAAGAAATCAGCCCTCGACAACTTAACCGGCGGAAAATTTTTTTTTTGAAAAAATCCCTAAGCCCCGGGGTCACAATTTCAGCAAAAATCTGACTTTTGGCAATTCACTCAAAAATGGTGCCAAACGCTTCCAAATGCTCCCCTGAAAGGTTTGGCGATGGAAACAGAAGGCTTTTATCACAGGAGAAGAAATCAGCCCTCGACAACTTAACCGGCAGAAAAAGATTTTTTTTGAAAAAATCCCTAAGGCCCGGGGTCACAATTTCAGCAAAAATCTGACTTTTGGCAATTCACTGAAAAATGGTGCCAAACGCTTGAAAATGCTCCCCTGAAAGGTTTGGCGATGGAAACAGAAGGCTTTTTATCACAGGACAAGAAATCAGCCCTCGACAACTTAAACGGGGAAAAAAGATTTTTTTGAAAAAATCCCTAAGCCCCGGGGTCACAATTTCAGCAAAAATCTGACTTTTGGCAATTCACTCAAAAATGGTGCCAAACGCTTGAAAATGCTCCCCTGAAAGGTTTGGCGATGGAAACAGAAGGCTTTTTATCACAGGACAAGAAATCAGCCCTCGACAACTTAACCGGCGAAAAAAGATTTTTTTGAAAAAATCCCTAAGCCCCGGGGTCACAATTTCAGCAAAAATCTGATTTTTGGCAATTCACTCAAAAATGGTGCCAAACGCTTGTAAATGCTCCCCTGAAAGGTTTGGCGATGGAAACAGAAGGCTTTTTATCACAGGAGAAGAAATCAGCCCTCGACAACGTAACCGGCAGAAAAAGATTTTTTTGAAAAAATCCCTAAGCCCCGGGGTCACAATTTCAGCAAAAACCTGACTTTTGGCAATTCACTCAAAAATGGTGCCAAACGCTTGAAAATGCTCCCCTGAAAGGTTTGGCGATGGAAACAGAAGGCTTTTTATCACAGGACAAGAAATCAGCCCTCGACAACTTAACCGGCGGAAAATTTTTTTTTTTAAAAAATCCCAAAGCCCCGGGGTCACAATTTCAGCAAAAATCTGATTTTTGGCAATTCACTCAAAAATGGTGCCAAACGCTTGTAAATGCTCCCCTGAAAGGTTTGGCGATGGAAACAGAAGGCTTTTTATCACAGGACAAGAAATCAGCCCTCGACAACTTAACCGGCGGAAAAAGATTTTTTTGAAAAAATCCCTAAGCCCCGGGGTCACCATTTCAGCAAAAATATGATTTTTGGCAATTCACTCAAAAATGGTGCCAAACGCTTGTAAATGCTCCCCTGAAAGGTTTGGCGATGGAAACAGAAGGCTTTTTATCACAGGACAAGAAATCAGCCCTCGACAACTTAACCGGCGGGAAATTTTTTTTTTGAAAAAATCCCAAAGCCCCGGGGTCACCATTTCAGCAAAAATATGATTTTTGGCAATTCACTCAAAAATGGTGCCAAACGCTTGTAAATGCTCCCCTGAAAGGTTTGGCGATGGAAACAGAAGGCTTTTTATCACAGGAGAAGAAATAAGCCCTCGACAACTTAACCGGCGGAAATTTTTTTTTTTGAAAAAATCCCTAAGCCCCGGGGTCACAATTTCAGCAAAAATCTGACTTTTGGCAATTCACTCAAAAATGGTGCCAAACGCTTGAAAATGCTCCCCTGAAAGGTTTGGCGATGGAAACAGAAGCCTTTTTATCACAGGACAAGAAATCAGCCCTCGACAACTTAACCGGCGGAAAAAGATTTTTTTGAAAAAATCCCTAAGCCCCGGGGTCACAATTTCAGCAAAAATCTGACTTTTGGCAATTCACTCAAAAATGGTGCCAAACGCTTGAAAATGCTCCCCTGAAAGGTTTGGCGATGGAAACAGAAGGCTTTTTATCACAGGACAAGAAATCAGCCCTCGACAACTTAACCGGCGGAAAAAGATTTTTTTGAAAAAATCCCTAAGCCCCGGGGTCACAATTTCAGCAAAAATCTGACTTTTGGCAATTCACTCAAAAATGGTGCCAAACGCTTGTAAATGCTCCCCTGAAAGGTTTGGCGATGGAAACAGAAGGCTTTTTATCACAGGACAAGAAATCAGCCCTCGACAACTTAACCGGCGGGAAATTTTTTTTTTAAAAAAATCCCTAAGCCCCGGGGTCACAATTTCAGCAAAAATCTGACTTTTGGCAATTCACTCAAAAATGGTGCCAAACGCTTGAAAATGCTCCCCTGAAAGGTTTGGCGATGGAAACAGAAGGCTTTTTATCACAGGACAAGAAATCAGCCCTCGACAACTTAACCGGCGGAAAAAGATTTTTTTGAAAAAATCCCTAAGCCCCGGGGTCACAATTTCAGCAAAAATCTGACTTTTGGCAATTCACTCAAAAATGGTGCCAAACGCTTGTAAATGCTCCCCTGAAAGGTTTGGCGATGGAAACAGAAGGCTTTTTATCACAGGACAAGAAATCAGCCCTCGACAACTTAACCAGCGGGAAATTTTTTTTTTAAAAAAATCCCATAGCCCCGGGGTCACCATTTCAGCAAAAATATGATTTTTGGCAATTCACTCAAAAATGGTGCCAAACGCTTGTAAATGCTCCCCTGAAAGGTTTGGCGATGGAAACAGAAGGCTTTTTATCACAGGAGAAGAAATAAGCCCTCGACAACTTAACCGGCGGAAATTTTTTTTTTTGAAAAAATCCCTAAGCCCCGGGGTCAAAATTTCAGCAAAAATCTGACTTTTGGCAATTCACTCAAAAATGGTGCCAAACGCTTGAAAATGCTCCCCTGAAAGGTTTGGCGATGGAAACAGAAGCCTTTTTATCACAGGACAAGAAATCAGCCCTCGACAACTTAACCGGCAGAAAATTTTTTTTTTGAAAAAATCCCTAAGCCCCGGGGTCACAATTTCAGCAAAAATCTGACTTTTGGCAATTCACTCAAAAATGGTGCCAAACGCTTGAAAATGCTCCCCTGAAAGGTTTGGCGATGGAAACAGAAGGCTTTTTATCACAGGACAAGAAATCAGCCCTCGACAACTTAACCGGCGGAAAAAGATTTTTTTGAAAAAATCCCTAAGCCCCGGGGTCACAATTTCAGCAAAAATCTGACTTTTGGCAATTCACTCAAAAATGGTGCCAAACGCTTGAAAATGCTCCCCTGAAAGGTTTGGCGATGGAAACAGAAGGCTTTTTATCACAGGACAAGAAATCAGCCCTCGACAACTTAACCGGCGGGAAATTTTTTTTTTTAAAAAATCCCTAAGCCCCGGGGTCACAATTTCAGCAAAAATCTGACTTTTGGCAATTCACTCAAAAATGGTGCCAAACGCTTGAAAATGCTCCCCTGAAAGGTTTGGCGATGGAAACAGAAGGCTTTTTATCACAGGACAAGAAATCAGCCCTCGACAACTTAACCGGCGGAAAATTTTTTTTTTGAAAAAATCCCAAAGCCCCGGGGTCACCATTTCAGCAAAAATATGATTTTTGGCAATTCACTCAAAAATGGTGCCAAACGCTTGTAAATGCTCCCCTGAAAGGTTTGGCGATGGAAACAGAAGGCTTTTTATCACAGGAGAAGAAATAAGCCCTCGACAACTTAACCGGCGGAAATTTTTTTTTTTGAAAAAATCCCTAAGCCCCGGGGTCACAATTTCAGCAAAAATCTGACTTTTGGCAATTCACTCAAAAATGGTGCCAAACGCTTGAAAATGCTCCCCTGAAAGGTTTGGCGATGGAAACAGAAGCCTTTTTATCACAGGACAAGAAATCAGCCCTCGACAACTTAACCGGCAGAAAAATTTTTTTTTGAAAAAATCCCTAAGCCCCGGGGTCACAATTTCAGCAAAAATCTGACTTTTGGCAATTCACTCAAAAATGGTGCCAAACGCTTGAAAATGCTCCCCTGAAAGGTTTGGCGATGGAAACAGAAGGCTTTTTATCACAGGACAAGAAATCAGCCCTCGACAACTTAACCGGCGGAAAAAGATTTTTTTGAAAAAATCCCTAAGCCCCGGGGTCACAATTTCAGCAAAAATCTGACTTTTGGCAATTCACTCAAAAATGGTGCCAAACGCTTGAAAATGCTCCCCTGAAAGGTTTGGCGATGGAAACAGAAGGCTTTTTATCACAGGACAAGAAATCAGCCCTCGACAACTTAACCGGCGGGAAAATTTTTTTTAAAAAAAATCCCTAAGCCCCGGGGTCACAATTTCAGCAAAAATCTGACTTTTGGCAATTCACTCAAAAATGGTGCCAAACGCTTGAAAATGCTCCCCTGAAAGGTTTGGCGATGGAAACAGAAGGCTTTTTATCACAGGACAAGAAATCAGCCCTCGACAACTTAACCGGCGGAAAATTTTTTTTTTAAAAAAAATCCCAAAGCCCCGGGGTCACAATTTCAGCAAAAATATGATTTTTGGCAATTCACTCAAAAATGGTGCCAAACGCTTGAAAATGCTCCCCTGAAAGGTTTGGCGATGGAAAAAAGAAGGCTTTTTATCACAGGAGAAGAAATAAGCCCTCGACAACTTAACCGGCAGAAATTTTTTTTTTTGAAAAAATCCCTTAGCCCCGGGGTCACAATTTCAGCAAAAACCTGACTTTTGGCAATTCACTCAAAAATGGTGCCAAACGCTTGAAAATGCTCCCCTGAAAGGTTTGGCGATGGAAACAGAAGGCTTTTTATCACAGGACAAGAAATCAGCCCTCGACAACTTAACCGGCGGAAAATTTTTTTTTTGAAAAAATCCCAAAGCCCCGGGGTCACAATTTCAGCAAAAATCTGATTTTTGGCAATTCACTCAAAAATGGTGCCAAACGCTTGTAAATGCTCCCCTGAAAGGTTTGGCGATGGAAACAGAAGGCTTTTTATCACAGGAGAAGAAATCAGCCCTCGACAACGTAACCGGCAGAAAAAGATTTTTTTGAAAAAATCCCTAAGGCCCGGGGTCACAATTTCAGCAAAAATCTGACTTTTGGCAATTCACTCAAAAATGGTGCCAAGCGCTTGAAAATGCTCCCCTGAAAGGTTTGGCGATGGAAACAGAAGGCTTTTTATCACAGGACAAGAAATCAGCCCTCGACAACTTAACCGGCGGAAAAAGATTTTTTTGAAAAAATCAAAATCTGACTTTTGGCAATTCACTCAAAAATGGTGCCAAACGCTTGAAAATGCTCCCCTGAAAGGTTTGGCGATGGAAACAGAAGGCTTTTTATCACAGGACAAGAAATCAGCCCTCGACAACTTAACCGGCGGAAAATTTTTTTTTTGAAAAAATCCCATAGCCCCGGGGTCACCATTTCAGCAAAAATATGATTTTTGGCAATTCACTCAAAAATGGTGCCAAACGCTTGTAAATGCTCCCCTGAAAGGTTTGGCGATGGAAACAGAAGGCTTTTTATCACAGGAGAAGAAATAAGCCCTCGACAACTTAACCGGCGGAAATTTTTTTTTTTGAAAAAATCCCTAAGCCCCGGGGTCACAATTTCAGCAAAAATCTGACTTTTGGCAATTCACTCAAAAATGGTGCCAAACGCTTGAAAATGCTCCCCTGAAAGGTTTGGCGATGGAAACAGAAGCCTTTTTATCACAGGACAAGAAATCAGCCCTCGACAACTTAACCGGCAGAAAATTTTTTTTTTGAAAAAATCCCTAAGCCCCGGGGTCACAATTTCAGCAAAAATCTGACTTTTGGCAATTCACTCAAAAATGGTGCCAAACGCTTGAAAATGCTCCCCTGAAAGGTTTGGCGATGGAAACAGAAGGCTTTTTATCACAGGACAAGAAATCAGCCCTCGACAACTTAACCGGCGGAAAAAGATTTTTTTGAAAAAATCCCTAAGCCCCGGGGTCACAATTTCAGCAAAAATCTGACTTTTGGCAATTCACTCAAAAATGGTGCCAAACGCTTGAAAATGCTCCCCTGAAAGGTTTGGCGATGGAAACAGAAGGCTTTTTATCACAGAACAAGAAATCAGCCCTCGAAAACTTAACCGGCAGAAAAAGATTTTTTTTAAAAAAATCCCTAAGGCCCGGGGTCACAATTTCAGCAAAAATCTGACTTTTGGCAATTCACTCAAAAATGGTGCCAAACGCTTGAAAATGCTCCCCTGAAAGGTTTGGCGATGGAAACAGAAGGCTTTTATCACAGGAGAAGAAATCAGCCCTCGAAAACTTAACCGGCGGAAATTTTTTTTTTTGAAAAAATCCCTAAGCCCCGGGGTCACAATTTCAGCAAAAATCTGACTTTTGGCAATTCACTCAAAAATGGTGCCAAACGCTTGAAAATGCTCTCCTGAAAGGTTTGTTGATGGAAACAGAAGGCTTTTTATCACAGGACAAGAAATCAGCCCTCGACAACTTAACCGGCAGAAAAAGATTTTTTTGAAAAAATCCCTAAGCCCCGGGGTCAGAATTTCAGCAAAAATCTGACTTTTGGCAATTCACTCAAAAATGGTGCCAAACGCTTGAAAATGCTCCCCTGAAAGGTTTGGCGATGGAAACAGAAGACTTTTATCACAGGAGAAGAAATCAGCCCTCGAAAACTTAACCGGCGGAAATTTTTTTTTTTTAAAAAATCCCTAAGCCCCGGGGTCACAATTTCAGCAAAAATCTGACTTTTGGCAATTAACTCAAAAATGGTGCCAAACGCTTGAAAATGCTCCCCTGAAAGGTTTGGCGATGGAAACAGAAGGCTTTTTATCACAGGACAAGAAATCAGCCCTCGACTACTTAACCGGCAGAAAAAGATTTTTTTGAAAAAATCCCTAAGCCCCGGGGTCAGAATTTCAGGAAAAATCTGACTTTTGGCAATTCACTCAAAAATGGTGCCAAACGCTTGAAAATGCTCCCCTGAAAGGTTTGGCGATGGAAACAGAAGGCTTTTTATCACAGGACAAGAAATCAGCCCTCGACAACTTAACCGGCCGGAAATTTTTTTTAAAAAAAAATCTCTAAGCCCCGGGGTCACAATTTCAGCAAAAATCTGACTTTTGGCAATTCACTCAAAAATGGTGCCAAACGCTTGAAAATGCTCCCCTGAAAGGTTTGGCGATGGAAACAGAAGGCTTTTTATCACAGGACAAGAAATCAGCCCTCGACAACTTAACCGGCGGAAAATTTTTTTTTTGAAAAAATCCCAAAGCCCCGGGGTCACAATTTCAGCAAAAATATGATTTTTGGCAATTCACTCAAAAATGGTGCCAAACGCTTGAAAATGCTCCCCTGAAAGGTTTGGCGATGGAAACAGAAGGCTTTTTATCACAGGACAAGAAATCAGCCCTCGACAACTTAACCGGCCGGAAATTTTTTTTTAAAAAAAATCTCTAAGCCCCGGGGTCACAATTTCAGCAAAAATCTGACTTTTGGCAATTCACTCAAAAATGGTGCCAAACGCTTGAAAATGCTCCCCTGAAAGGTTTGGCGATGGAAACAGAAGGCTTTTTATCACAGAACAAGAAATCAGCCCTCGAAAACTTAACCGGCAGAAAAAGATTTTTTTTAAAAAAATCCCTAAGGCCCGGGGTCACAATTTCAGCAAAAATCTGACTTTTGGCAATTCACTCAAAAATGGTGCCAAACGCTTGAAAATGCTCCCCTGAAAGGTTTGGCGATGGAAACAGAAGGCTTTTATCACAGGAGAAGAAATCAGCCCTCGAAAACTTAACCGGCGGAAATTTTTTTTTTTGAAAAAATCCCTAAGCCCCGGGGTCACAATTTCAGCAAAAATCTGACTTTTGGCAATTCACTCAAAAATGGTGCCAAACGCTTGAAAATGCTCTCCTGAAAGGTTTGTTGATGGAAACAGAAGGCTTTTTATCACAGGACAAGAAATCAGCCCTCGACAACTTAACCGGCAGAAAAAGATTTTTTTGAAAAAATCCCTAAGCCCCGGGGTCAGAATTTCAGCAAAAATCTGACTTTTGGCAATTCACTCAAAAATGGTGCCAAACGCTTGAAAATGCTCCCCTGAAAGGTTTGGCGATGGAAACAGAAGGCTTTTATCACAGGAGAAGAAATCAGCCCTCGAAAACTTAACCGGCGGAAATTTTTTTTTTTTAAAAAATCCCTAAGCCCCGGGGTCACAATTTCAGCAAAAATCTGACTTTTGGCAATTAACTCAAAAATGGTGCCAAACGCTTGAAAATGCTCCCCTGAAAGGTTTGGCGATGGAAACAGAAGGCTTTTTATCACAGGACAAGAAATCAGCCCTCGACTACTTAACCGGCAGAAAAAGATTTTTTTGAAAAAATCCCTAAGCCCCGGGGTCAGAATTTCAGGAAAAATCTGACTTTTGGCAATTCACTCAAAAATGGTGCCAAACGCTTGAAAATGCTCCCCTGAAAGGTTTGGCGATGGAAACAGAAGGCTTTTTATCACAGGACAAGAAATCAGCCCTCGACAACTTAACCGGCCGGAAATTTTTTTAAAAAAAAAATCTCTAAGCCCCGGGGTCACAATTTCAGCAAAAATCTGACTTTTGGCAATTCACTCAAAAATGGTGCCAAACGCTTGAAAATGCTCCCCTGAAAGGTTTGGCGATGGAAACAGAAGGCTTTTTATCACAGGACAAGAAATCAGCCCTCGACAACTTAACCGGCGGAAAATTTTTTTTTTGAAAAAATCCCAAAGCCCCGGGGTCACAATTTCAGCAAAAATATGATTTTTGGCAATTCACTCAAAAATGGTGCCAAACGCTTGAAAATGCTCCCCTGAAAGGTTTGGCGATGGAAACAGAAGGCTTTTTATCACAGGACAAGAAATCAGCCCTCGACAACTTAACCGGCCGGAAATTTTTTTAAAAAAAAAATCTCTAAGCCCCGGGGTCACAATTTCAGCAAAAATCTGACTTTTGGCAATTCACTCAAAAATGGTGCCAAACGCTTGAAAATGCTCCCCTGAAAGGTTTGGCGATGGAAACAGAAGGCTTTTTATCACAGGACAAGAAATCAGCCCTCGACAACTTAACCGGCGGAAAAAGATTTTTTTGAAAAAATCCCTAAGCCCCGGGGTCACAATTTCAGCAAAAATCTGACTTTTGGCAATTCACTCAAAAATGGTGCCAAACGCTTGAAAATGCTCCCCTGAAAGGTTTGGCGATGGAAACAGAAGGCTTTTTATCACAGAACAAGAAATCAGCCCTCGAAAACTTAACCGGCAGAAAAAGATTTTTTTTAAAAAAATCCCTAAGGCCCGGGGTCACAATTTCAGCAAAAATCTGACTTTTGGCAATTCACTCAAAAATGGTGCCAAACGCTTGAAAATGCTCCCCTGAAAGGTTTGGCGATGGAAACAGAAGGCTTTTATCACAGGAGAAGAAATCAGCCCTCGAAAACTTAACCGGCGGAAATTTTTTTTTTTGAAAAAATCCCTAAGCCCCGGGGTCACAATTTCAGCAAAAATCTGACTTTTGGCAATTCACTCAAAAATGGTGCCAAACGCTTGAAAATGCTCTCCTGAAAGGTTTGTTGATGGAAACAGAAGGCTTTTTATCACAGGACAAGAAATCAGCCCTCGACAACTTAACCGGCAGAAAAAGATTTTTTTGAAAAAATCCCTAAGCCCCGGGGTCAGAATTTCAGCAAAAATCTGACTTTTGGCAATTCACTCAAAAATGGTGCCAAACGCTTGAAAATGCTCCCCTGAAAGGTTTGGCGATGGAAACAGAAGGCTTTTATCACAGGAGAAGAAATCAGCCCTCGAAAACTTAACCGGCGGAAATTTTTTTTTTTGAAAAAATCCCTAAGGCCCGGGGTCACAATTTCAGCAAAAATCTGACTTTTGGCAATTCACTCAAAAATGGTGCCAAACGCTTGAAAATGCTCCCCTGAAAGGTTTGGCGATGGAAACAGAAGGCTTTTATCACAGGAGAAGAAATCAGCCCTCGAAAACTTAACCGGCGGAAATTTTTTTTTTTTAAAAAATCCCTAAGCCCCGGGGTCACAATTTCAGCAAAAATCTGACTTTTGGCAATTAACTCAAAAATGGTGCCAAACGCTTGAAAATGCTCCCCTGAAAGGTTTGGCGATGGAAACAGAAGGCTTTTTATCACAGGACAAGAAATCAGCCCTCGACTACTTAACCGGCAGAAAAAGATTTTTTTGAAAAAATCCCTAAGCCCCGGGGTCAGAATTTCAGGAAAAATCTGACTTTTGGCAATTCACTCAAAAATGGTGCCAAACGCTTGAAAATGCTCCCCTGAAAGGTTTGGCGATGGAAACAGAAGGCTTTTTATCACAGGACAAGAAATCAGCCCTCGACAACTTAACCGGCCGGAAATTTTTTTAAAAAAAAAATCTCTAAGCCCCGGGGTCACAATTTCAGCAAAAATCTGACTTTTGGCAATTCACTCAAAAATGGTGCCAAACGCTTGAAAATGCTCCCCTGAAAGGTTTGGCGATGGAAACAGAAGGCTTTTTATCACAGGACAAGAAATCAGCCCTCGACAACTTAACCGGCGGAAAATTTTTTTTTTGAAAAAATCCCAAAGCCCCGGGGTCACAATTTCAGCAAAAATATGATTTTTGGCAATTCACTCAAAAATGGTGCCAAACGCTTGTAAATGCTCCCCTGAAAGGTTTGGCGATGGAAACAGAAGGCTTTTTATCACAGGACAAGAAATCAGACCTCGACAACTTAACCGGCGGAAAATTTTTTTTTTTTTTAAATCCCTAAGCCCCGGGGTCAGAATTTCAGCAAAAATCTGACTTTTGGCAATTCACTCAAAAATGGTGCCAAACGCTTGAAAATGCTCCCCTGAAAGGTTTGGCGATGGAAACAGAAGGCTTTTTATCACAGGACAAGAAATCAGCCCTCGACAACTTAACCGGCGGGAAATTTTTTAAAAAAAAAAATCGCTAAGCCCCGGGGTCACAATTTCAGGAAAAAACTGACTTTTGGCAATTCACTCAAAAATGGTGCCAAACGCTTGAAAATGCTCCCCTGAAAGGTTTGGCGATGGAAACAGAAGGCTTTTTATCACAGGACAAGAAATCAGCCCTCGACAACTTAACCGGCGGAAATTTTTTTTTTTGAAAAAATCCCTAAGCCCCGGGGTCACAATTTCAGCAAAAATCTGACTTTTGGCAATTCACTCAAAAATGGTGCCAAACGCTTGAAAATGCTCCCCTGAAAGGTTTGGCGATGGAAACAGAAGGCTTTTTATCACAGGACAAGAAATCAGCCCTCGACAACTTAACCGGCAGAAAAAATTTTTTTTGAAAAAATCCCTAAGCCCCGGGGTCACAATTTCAGCAAAAATCTGACTTTTGGCAATTCACTCAAAAATGGTGCCAAACGCTTGAAAATGCTCCCCTGAAAGGTTTGGCGATGGAAACAGAAGGCTTTTTATCACAGGACAAGAAATCAGCCCTCGACAACTTAACCGGCGGAAAAAGATTTTTTTGAAAAAATCCCTAAGCCCCGGGGTTACAATTTCAGCCAAAATCTGACTTTTGGCAATTCACTCAAAAATGGTGCCAAACGCTTGAAAATGCTCCCCTGAAAGGTTTGGCGATGGAAACAGAAGGCTTTTATCACAGGAGAAGAAATCAGCCCTCGAAAACTTAACCGGCGGAAATTTTTTTTTTTGAAAAAATCCCTAAGCCCCGGGGTCAGAATTTCAGCAAAAATCTGACTTTTGGCAATTCACTCAAAAATGGTGCCAAACGCTTGAAAATGCTCCCCTGAAAGGTTTGGCGATGGAAACAGAAGGCTTTTTATCACAGAACAAGAAATCAGCCCTCAACAACTTAACCGGCAGAAAAAGATTTTTTTTGAAAAAATCCCTAAGGCCCGGGGTCACAATTTCAGCAAAAATCTGACTTTTGGCAATTCACTCAAAAATGGTGCCAAACGCTTGAAAATGCTCCCCTGAAAGGTTTGGCGATGGAAACAGAAGGCTTTTATCACAGGAGAAGAAATCAGCCCTCGAAAACTTAACCGGCGGAAATTTTTTTTTTTTGAAAAAATCCCTAAGCCCCGGGGTCACAATTTCAGCAAAAATCTGACTTTTGGCAATTCACTCAAAAATGGTGCCAAACGCTTGAAAATGCTCCCCTGAAAGGTTTGGCGATGGAAACAGAAGGCTTTTTATCACAGGACAAGAAATCAGCCCTCGACAACTTAACCGGCAGAAAAAGATTTTTTTGAAAAAATCCCTAAGCCCCGGGGTTACAATTTCAGCCAAAATCTGACTTTTGGCAATTCACTCAAAAATGGTGCCAAACGCTTGAAAATGCTCCCCTGAAAGGTTTGGCGATGGAAACAGAAGGCTTTTATCACAGGAGAAGAAATCAGCCCTCGAAAACTTAACCGGCGGAAATTTTTTTTTTTGAAAAAATCCCTAAGCCCCGGGGTCAGAATTTCAGCAAAAATCTGACTTTTGGCAATTCACTCAAAAATGGTGCCAAACGCTTGAAAATGCTCCCCTGAAAGGTTTGGCGATGGAAACAGAAGGCTTTTTATCACAGAACAAGAAATCAGCCCTCAACAACTTAACCGGCAGAAAAAGATTTTTTTTGAAAAAATCCCTAAGGCCCGGGGTCACAATTTCAGCAAAAATCTGACTTTTGGCAATTCACTCAAAAATGGTGCCAAACGCTTGAAAATGCTCCCCTGAAAGGTTTGGCGATGGAAACAGAAGGCTTTTATCACAGGAGAAGAAATCAGCCCTCGAAAACTTAACCGGCGGAAATTTTTTTTTTTTGAAAAAATCCCTAAGCCCCGGTGTCACAATTTCAGCAAAAATCTGACTTTTGGCAATTCACTCAAAAATGGTGCCAAACGCTTGAAAATGCTCCCCTGAAAGGTTTGGCGATGGAAACAGAAGGCTTTTTATCACAGGACAAGAAATCAGCCCTCGACAACTTAACCGGCAGAAAAAGATTTTTTTGAAAAAATCCCTAAGCCCCGGGGTCACAATTTCAGCAAAAATCTGACTTTTGGCAATTCACTCAAAAATGGTGCCAAACGCTTGAAAATGCTCCCCTGAAAGGTTTGGCGATGGAAACAGAAGGCTTTTTATCACAGAACAAGAAATCAGCCCTCGAAAACTTAACCGGCAGAAAAAGATTTTTTTTAAAAAAATCCCTAAGGCCCGGGGTCACAATTTCAGCAAAAATCTGACTTTTGGCAATTCACTCAAAAATGGTGCCAAACGCTTGAAAATGCTCCCCTGAAAGGTTTGGCGATGGAAACAGAAGGCTTTTATCACAGGAGAAGAAATCAGCCCTCGAAAACTTAACCGGCGGAAATTTTTTTTTTTGAAAAAATCCCTAAGCCCCGGGGTCACAATTTCAGCAAAAATCTGACTTTTGGCAATTCACTCAAAAATGGTGCCAAACGCTTGAAAATGCTCTCCTGAAAGGTTTGTTGATGGAAACAGAAGGCTTTTTATCACAGGACAAGAAATCAGCCCTCGACAACTTAACCGGCAGAAAAAGATTTTTTTGAAAAAATCCCTAAGCCCCGGGGTCAGAATTTCAGCAAAAATCTGACTTTTGGCAATTCACTCAAAAATGGTGCCAAACGCTTGAAAATGCTCCCCTGAAAGGTTTGGCGATGGAAACAGAAGGCTTTTATCACAGGAGAAGAAATCAGCCCTCGAAAACTTAACCGGCGGAAATTTTTTTTTTTTTAAAAAATCCCTAAGCCCCGGGGTCACAATTTCAGCAAAAATCTGACTTTGGCAATTAACTCAAAAATGGTGCCAAACGCTTGAAAATGCTCCCCTGAAAGGTTTGGCGATGGAAAACAGAAGGCTTTTTTATCACAGGACAAGAAATCAGCCCTCGACTACTTAACCGGCAGAAAAAGATTTTTTTTGAAAAATCCCTAAGCCCCGGGGTCAGAATTTCAGGAAAAATCTGACTTTTGGCAATTCACTCAAAAATGGTGCCAAACGCTTGAAAATGCTCCCCTGAAAGGTTTGGCGATGGAAACAGAAGGCTTTTTATCACAGGACAAGAAATCAGCCCTCGACAACTTAACCGGCCGGAAATTTTTTTTAAAAAAAAATCTCTCTAAGCCCCGGGGTCACAATTTCAGCAAAAATCTGACTTTTGGCAATTCACTCAAAAATGGTGCCAAACGCTTGAAAATGCTCCCCTGAAAGGTTTGGCGATGGAACAGAAGGCTTTTTATCACAGGACAAGAAATCAGCCCTCGACAACTTAACCGGCGGAAAATTTTTTTTTTTGAAAAAAATCCCAAAGCCCCGGGGTCACAATTTCAGCAAAAATATGATTTTTGGCAATTCACTCAAAAATGGTGCCAAACGCTTGAAAATGCTCCCCTGAAAGGTTTGGCGATGGAAACAGAAGGCTTTTTATCACAGGACAAGAAATCAGCCCTCGACAACTTAACCGGCCGGAAATTTTTTTAAAAAAAAAATCTCTAAGCCCCGGGGTCACAATTTCAGCAAAAATCTGACTTTTGGCAATTCACTCAAAAATGGTGCCAAACGCTTGAAAATGCTCCCCTGAAAGGTTTGGCGATGGAAACAGAAGGCTTTTTATCACAGAACAAGAAATCAGCCCTCGAAAACTTAACCGGCAGAAAAAGATTTTTTTAAAAAAATCCCTAAGGCCCGGGGTCACAATTTCAGCAAAAATCTGACTTTGGCAATTCACTCAAAAATGGTGCCAAACGCTTGAAAATGCTCCCCTGAAAGGTTTGGCGATGGAAACAGAAGGCTTTTATCACAGGAGAAGAAATCAGCCCTCGAAAACTTAACCGGCGGAAATTTTTTTTTTGAAAAAATCCCTAAGCCCCGGGGTCACAATTTCAGCAAAAATCTGACTTTTGGCAATTCACTCAAAAATGGTGCCAAACGCTTGAAAATGCTCTCCTGAAAGGTTTGTTGATGGAAACAGAAGGCTTTTTATCACAGGACAAGAAATCAGCCCTCGACAACTTAACCGGCAGAAAAAGATTTTTTGAAAAAATCCCTAAGCCCCGGGGTCAGAATTTCAGCAAAAATCTGACTTTTGGCAATTCACTCAAAAATGGTGCCAAACGCTTGAAAATGCTCCCCTGAAAGGTTTGGCGATGGAAACAGAAGGCTTTTATCACAGGAGAAGAAATCAGCCCTCGAAAACTTAACCGGCGGAAATTTTTTTTTTTAAAAAATCCCTAAGCCCCGGGGTCACAATTTCAGCAAAAATCTGACTTTTGGCAATTAACTCAAAAATGGTGCCAAACGCTTGAAAATGCTCCCCTGAAAGGTTTGGTGATGGAAACAGAAGGCTTTTTATCACAGGACAAGAAATCAGCCCTCGACTACTTAACCGGCAGAAAAAGATTTTTTTGAAAAAATCCCTAAGCCCCGGGGTCAGAATTTCAGGAAAAATCTGACTTTTGGCAATTCACTCAAAAATGGTGCCAAACGCTTGAAAATGCTCCCCTGAAAGGTTTGGCGATGGAAACAGAAGGCTTTTTATCACAGGACAAGAAATCAGCCCTCGACAACTTAACCGGCCGGAAATTTTTTTAAAAAAAAAATCTCTAAGCCCCGGGGTCACAATTTCAGCAAAAATCTGACTTTTGGCAATTCACTCAAAAATGGTGCCAAACGCTTGAAAATGCTCCCCTGAAAGGTTTGGCGATGGAAACAGAAGGCTTTTTATCACAGGACAAGAAATCAGCCCTCGACAACTTAACCGGCGGAAAATTTTTTTTTTGAAAAAATCCCAAAGCCCCGGGGTCACAATTTCAGCAAAAATATGATTTTTGGCAATTCACTCAAAAATGGTGCCAAACGCTTGAAAATGCTCCCCTGAAAGGTTTGGCGATGGAAACAGAAGGCTTTTTATCACAGGACAAGAAATCAGCCCTCGACAACTTAACCGGCCGGAAATTTTTTTAAAAAAAAAATCTCTAAGCCCCGGGGTCACAATTTCAGCAAAAATCTGACTTTTGGCAATTCACTCAAAAATGGTGCCAAACGCTTGAAAATGCTCCCCTGAAAGGTTTGGCGATGGAAACAGAAGGCTTTTTATCACAGGACAAGAAATCAGCCCTCGACAACTTAACCGGCGGAAAAAGATTTTTTTGAAAAAATCCCTAAGCCCCGGGGTCACAATTTCAGCAAAAATCTGACTTTTGGCAATTCACTCAAAAATGGTGCCAAACGCTTGAAAATGCTCCCCTGAAAGGTTTGGCGATGGAAACAGAAGGCTTTTTATCACAGAACAAGAAATCAGCCCTCGAAAACTTAACCGGCAGAAAAAGATTTTTTTTAAAAAAATCCCTAAGGCCCGGGGTCACAATTTCAGCAAAAATCTGACTTTTGGCAATTCACTCAAAAATGGTGCCAAACGCTTGAAAATGCTCCCCTGAAAGGTTTGGCGATGGAAACAGAAGGCTTTTATCACAGGAGAAGAAATCAGCCCTCGAAAACTTAACCGGCGGAAATTTTTTTTTTTGAAAAAATCCCTAAGCCCCGGGGTCACAATTTCAGCAAAAATCTGACTTTTGGCAATTCACTCAAAAATGGTGCCAAACGCTTGAAAATGCTCTCCTGAAAGGTTTGTTGATGGAAACAGAAGGCTTTTTATCACAGGACAAGAAATCAGCCCTCGACAACTTAACCGGCAGAAAAAGATTTTTTTGAAAAAATCCCTAAGCCCCGGGGTCAGAATTTCAGCAAAAATCTGACTTTTGGCAATTCACTCAAAAATGGTGCCAAACGCTTGAAAATGCTCCCCTGAAAGGTTTGGCGATGGAAACAGAAGGCTTTTATCACAGGAGAAGAAATCAGCCCTCGAAAACTTAACCGGCGGAAATTTTTTTTTTTGAAAAAATCCCTAAGGCCCGGGGTCACAATTTCAGCAAAAATCTGACTTTTGGCAATTCACTCAAAAATGGTGCCAAACGCTTGAAAATGCTCCCCTGAAAGGTTTGGCGATGGAAACAGAAGGCTTTTATCACAGGAGAAGAAATCAGCCCTCGAAAACTTAACCGGCGGAAATTTTTTTTTTTTAAAAAATCCCTAAGCCCCGGGGTCACAATTTCAGCAAAAATCTGACTTTTGGCAATTAACTCAAAAATGGTGCCAAACGCTTGAAAATGCTCCCCTGAAAGGTTTGGCGATGGAAACAGAAGGCTTTTTATCACAGGACAAGAAATCAGCCCTCGACTACTTAACCGGCAGAAAAAGATTTTTTTGAAAAAATCCCTAAGCCCCGGGGTCAGAATTTCAGGAAAAATCTGACTTTTGGCAATTCACTCAAAAATGGTGCCAAACGCTTGAAAATGCTCCCCTGAAAGGTTTGGCGATGGAAACAGAAGGCTTTTTATCACAGGACAAGAAATCAGCCCTCGACAACTTAACCGGCCGGAAATTTTTTTAAAAAAAAAATCTCTAAGCCCCGGGGTCACAATTTCAGCAAAAATCTGACTTTTGGCAATTCACTCAAAAATGGTGCCAAACGCTTGAAAATGCTCCCCTGAAAGGTTTGGCGATGGAAACAGAAGGCTTTTTATCACAGGACAAGAAATCAGCCCTCGACAACTTAACCGGCGGAAAATTTTTTTTTTGAAAAAATCCCAAAGCCCCGGGGTCACAATTTCAGCAAAAATATGATTTTTGGCAATTCACTCAAAAATGGTGCCAAACGCTTGAAAATGCTCCCCTGAAAGGTTTGGCGATGGAAACAGAAGGCTTTTTATCACAGGACAAGAAATCAGACCTCGACAACTTAACCGGCGGAAAATTTTTTTTTTTTTTAAATCCCTAAGCCCCGGGGTCAGAATTTCAGCAAAAATCTGACTTTTGGCAATTCACTCAAAAATGGTGCCAAACGCTTGAAAATGCTCCCCTGAAAGGTTTGGCGATGGAAACAGAAGGCTTTTTATCACAGGACAAGAAATCAGCCCTCGACAACTTAACCGGCGGGAAATTTTTTAAAAAAAAAAATCGCTAAGCCCCGGGGTCACAATTTCAGGAAAAAACTGACTTTTGGCAATTCACTCAAAAATGGTGCCAAACGCTTGAAAATGCTCCCCTGAAAGGTTTGGCGATGGAAACAGAAGGCTTTTTATCACAGGACAAGAAATCAGCCCTCGACAACTTAACCGGCGGAAATTTTTTTTTTTGAAAAAATCCCTAAGCCCCGGGGTCACAATTTCAGCAAAAATCTGACTTTTGGCAATTCACTCAAAAATGGTGCCAAACGCTTGAAAATGCTCCCCTGAAAGGTTTGGCGATGGAAACAGAAGGCTTTTTATCACAGGACAAGAAATCAGCCCTCGACAACTTAACCGGCGGAAATTTTTTTTTTTGAAAAAATCCCTAAGCCCCGGGGTCACAATTTCAGCAAAAATCTGACTTTTGGCAATTCACTCAAAAATGGTGCCAAACGCTTGAAAATGCTCCCCTGAAAGGTTTGGCGATGGAAACAGAAGGCTTTTTATCACAGGACAAGAAATCAGCCCTCGACAACTTAACCGGCGGAAAAAGATTTTTTTGAAAAAATCCCTAAGCCCCGGGGTTACAATTTCAGCCAAAATCTGACTTTTGGCAATTCACTCAAAAATGGTGCCAAACGCTTGAAAATGCTCCCCTGAAAGGTTTGGCGATGGAAACAGAAGGCTTTTATCACAGGAGAAGAAATCAGCCCTCGAAAACTTAACCGGCGGAAATTTTTTTTTTTGAAAAAATCCCTAAGCCCCGGGGTCAGAATTTCAGCAAAAATCTGACTTTTGGCAATTCACTCAAAAATGGTGCCAAACGCTTGAAAATGCTCCCCTGAAAGGTTTGGCGATGGAAACAGAAGGCTTTTTATCACAGAACAAGAAATCAGCCCTCAACAACTTAACCGGCAGAAAAAGATTTTTTTTGAAAAAATCCCTAAGGCCCGGGGTCACAATTTCAGCAAAAATCTGACTTTTGGCAATTCACTCAAAAATGGTGCCAAACGCTTGAAAATGCTCCCCTGAAAGGTTTGGCGATGGAAACAGAAGGCTTTTATCACAGGAGAAGAAATCAGCCCTCGAAAACTTAACCGGCGGAAATTTTTTTTTTTGAAAAAATCCCTAAGCCCCGGGGTCACAATTTCAGCAAAAATCTGACTTTTGGCAATTCACTCAAAAATGGTGCCAAACGCTTGAAAATGCTCCCCTGAAAGGTTTGGCGATGGAAACAGAAGGCTTTTTATCACAGGACAAGAAATCAGCCCTCGACAACTTAACCGGCAGAAAAAGATTTTTTTGAAAAAATCCCTAAGCCCCGGGGTTACAATTTCAGCCAAAATCTGACTTTTGGCAATTCACTCAAAAATGGTGCCAAACGCTTGAAAATGCTCCCCTGAAAGGTTTGGCGATGGAAACAGAAGGCTTTTATCACAGGAGAAGAAATCAGCCCTCGAAAACTTAACCGGCGGAAATTTTTTTTTTTGAAAAAATCCCTAAGCCCCGGGGTCAGAATTTCAGCAAAAATCTGACTTTTGGCAATTCACTCAAAAATGGTGCCAAACGCTTGAAAATGCTCCCCTGAAAGGTTTGGCGATGGAAACAGAAGGCTTTTTATCACAGAACAAGAAATCAGCCCTCAACAACTTAACCGGCAGAAAAAGATTTTTTTTGAAAAAATCCCTAAGGCCCGGGGTCACAATTTCAGCAAAAATCTGACTTTTGGCAATTCACTCAAAAATGGTGCCAAACGCTTGAAAATGCTCCCCTGAAAGGTTTGGCGATGGAAACAGAAGGCTTTTATCACAGGAGAAGAAATCAGCCCTCGAAAACTTAACCGGCGGAAATTTTTTTTTTTGAAAAAATCCCTAAGCCCCGGGGTCACAATTTCAGCAAAAATCTGACTTTTGGCAATTCACTCAAAAATGGTGCCAAACGCTTGAAAATGCTCCCCTGAAAGGTTTGGCGATGGAAACAGAAGGCTTTTTATCACAGGACAAGAAATCAGCCCTCGACAACTTAACCGGCAGAAAAAGATTTTTTTGAAAAAATCCCTAAGCCCCGGGGTCAGAATTTCAGGAAAAATCTGACTTTTGGCAATTCACTCAAAAATGGTGCCAAACGCTTGAAAATGCTCCCCTGAAAGGTTTGGCGATGGAAACAGAAGGCTTTTTATCACAGGACAAGAAATCAGCCCTCGACAACTTAACTGGCGGAAATTTTTTTTTTTGAAAAAATCCCTAAGCCCCGGGGTCACAATTTCAGCAAAAATCTGACTTTTGGCAATTCACTCAAAAATGGTGCCAAACGCTTGAAAATGCTCCCCTGAAAGGTTTGGCGATGGAAACAGAAGGCTTTTTATCACAGGACAAGAAATCAGCCCTCGACAACTTAACCGGCGGAAAATTTTTTTTTTTTTTTAAATCCCTAAGCCCCGGGGTCAGAATTTCAGCAAAAATCTGACTTTTGGCAATTCACTCAAAAATGGTGCCAAACGCTTGAAAATGCTCCCCTGAAAGGTTTGGCGATGGAAACAGAAGGCTTTTTATCACAGGACAAGAAATCAGCCCTCGACAACTTAACCGGCGGAAAATTTTTTTTTTGAAAAAATCCCAAAGCCCCGGGGTCACAATTTCAGCAAAAATATGATTTTTGGCAATTCACTCAAAAATGGTGCCAAACGCTTGTAAATGCTCCCCTGAAAGGTTTGGCGATGGAAACAGAAGGCTTTTTATCACAGGACAAGAAATCAGCCCTCGACAACTTAACCGGCGGAAATTTTTTTTTTTGAAAAAATCCCTAAGCCCCGGGGTCACAATTTCAGCAAAAATCTGACTTTTGGCAATTCACTCAAAAATGGTGCCAAACGCTTTAAAATGCTCCCCTGAAAGGTTTGGCGATGGAAACAGAAGGCTTTTTATCACAGGAAAAGAAATCAGCCCTCGACAACTTAACCGGCAGAAAAAGATTTTTTTGAAAAAATCCCTAAGCCCCGGGGTCAGAATTTCAGCAAAAACCTGACTTTTGGCAATTCACTCAAAAATGGTGCCAAACGCTTGAAAATGCTCCCCTGAAAGGTTTGGCGATGGAAACAGAAGGCTTTTTATCACAGGACAAGAAATCAGCCCTCGACAACTTAACCGGCGGAAAATTTTTTTTTTGAAAAAATCCCAAAGCCCCGGGGTCACAATTTCAGCAAAAATCTGATTTTTGGCAATTCACTCAAAAATGGTGCCAAACGCTTGTAAATGCTCCCCTGAAAGGTTTGGCGATGGAAACAGAAGGCTTTTTATCACAGGAGAAGAAATCAGCCCTCGACAACGTAACCGGCAGAAAAAGATTTTTTTGAAAAAATCCCTAAGGCCCGGGGTCACAATTTCAGCAAAAATCTGACTTTTGGCAATTCACTCAAAAATGGTGCCAAACGCTTGAAAATGCTCCCCTGAAAGGTTTGGCGATGGAAACAGAAGGCTTTTTATCACAGGGCAAGAAATCAGCCCTCGACAACTTAACCGGCGGAAAAAGATTTTTTTGAAAAAATCCCTAAGCCCCGGGGTCACAATTTCAGCAAAAATCTGACTTTTGGCAATTCACTCAAAAATGGTGCCAAACGCTTGAAAATGCTCCCCTGAAAGCTTTGGCGATGGAAACAGAAGGCTTTTTATCACAGGACAAGAAATCAGCCCTCGACAACTTAACCGGCGGGAAATTTTTTTAAAAAAAAAATCCCTAAGCCCCGGGGTCACAATTTCAGCAAAAATCTGACTTTTGGCAATTCACTCAAAAATGGTGCCAAACGCTTGAAAATGCTCCCCTGAAAGGTTTGGCGATGGAAACAGAAGGCTTTTTATCACAGGACAAGAAATCAGCCCTCGACAACTTAACCGGCGGAAAATTTTTTTTTTGAAAAAATCCCATAGCCCCGGGGTCACCATTTCAGCAAAAATATGATTTTTGGCAATTCACTCAAAAATGGTGCCAAACGCTTGTAAATGCTCCCCTGAAAGGTTTGGCGATGGAAACAGAAGGCTTTTTATCACAGGAGAAGAAATAAGCCCTCGACAACTTAACCGGCGGAAATTTTTTTTTTTGAAAAAATCCCTAAGCCCCGGGGTCACAATTTCAGCAAAAATCTGACTTTTGGCAATTCACTCAAAAATGGTGCCAAACGCTTGAAAATGCTCCCCTGAAAGGTTTGGCGATGGAAACAGAAGGCTTTTTATCACAGGACAAGAAATCAGCCCTCGACAACTTAACCGGCGGAAAAAGATTTTTTTGAAAAAATCCCTAAGCCCCGGGGTCACAATTTCAGCAAAAATCTGACTTTTGGCAATTCACTCAAAAATGGTGCCAAACGCTTGAAAATGCTCCCCTGAAAGGTTTGGCGATGGAAACAGAAGGCTTTTTATCACAGGACAAGAAATCAGCCCTCGACAACTTAACCGGCGGGAAATTTTTTTTTTTAAAAAATCCCTAAGCCCCGGGGTCACAATTTCAGCAAAAATCTGACTTTTGGCAATTCACTCAAAAATGGTGCCAAACGCTTGAAAATGCTCCCCTGAAAGGTTTGGCGATGGAAACAGAAGGCTTTTTATCACAGGACAAGAAATCAGCCCTCGACAACTTAACCGGCGGAAAATTTTTTTTTTGAAAAAATCCCAAAGCCCCGGGGTCACCATTTCAGCAAAAATATGATTTTTGGCAATTCACTCAAAAATGGTGCCAAACGCTTGTAAATGCTCCCCTGAAAGGTTTGGCGATGGAAACAGAAGGCTTTTTATCACAGGAGAAGAAATAAGCCCTCGACAACTTAACCGGCGGAAATTTTTTTTTTTGAAAAAATCCCTAAGCCCCGGGGTCACAATTTCAGCAAAAATCTGACTTTTGGCAATTCACTCAAAAATGGTGCCAAACGCTTGAAAATGCTCCCCTGAAAGGTTTGGCGATGGAAACAGAAGCCTTTTTATCACAGGACAAGAAATCAGCCCTCGACAACTTAACCGGCAGAAAATTTTTTTTTTGAAAAAATCCCTAAGCCCCGGGGTCACAATTTCAGCAAAAATCTGACTTTTGGCAATTCACTCAAAAATGGTGCCAAACGCTTGAAAATGCTCCCCTGAAAGGTTTGGCGATGGAAACAGAAGGCTTTTTATCACAGGACAAGAAATCAGCCCTCGACAACTTAACCGGCGGAAAAAGATTTTTTTGAAAAAATCCCTAAGCCCCGGGGTCACAATTTCAGCAAAAATCTGACTTTTGGCAATTCACTCAAAAATGGTGCCAAACGCTTGAAAATGCTCCCCTGAAAGGTTTGGCGATGGAAACAGAAGGCTTTTTATCACAGGACAAGAAATCAGCCCTCGACAACTTAACCGGCGGGAAAATTTTTTTTTAAAAAAATCCCTAAGCCCCGGGGTCACAATTTCAGCAAAAATCTGACTTTTGGCAATTCACTCAAAAATGGTGCCAAACGCTTGAAAATGCTCCCCTGAAAGGTTTGGCGATGGAAACAGAAGGCTTTTTATCACAGGACAAGAAATCAGCCCTCGACAACTTAACCGGCGGAAAATTTTTTTTTAAAAAAAAATCCCAAAGCCCCGGGGTCACAATTTCAGCAAAAATATGATTTTTGGCAATTCACTCAAAAATGGTGCCAAACGCTTGAAAATGCTCCCCTGAAAGGTTTGGCGATGGAAAAAAGAAGGCTTTTTATCACAGGAGAAGAAATAAGCCCTCGACAACTTAACCGGCAGAAATTTTTTTTTTTGAAAAAATCCCTTAGCCCCGGGGTCACAATTTCAGCAAAAACCTGACTTTTGGCAATTCACTCAAAAATGGTGCCAAACGCTTGAAAATGCTCCCCTGAAAGGTTTGGCGATGGAAACAGAAGGCTTTTTATCACAGGACAAGAAATCAGCCCTCGACAACTTAACCGGCGGAAAATTTTTTTTTTGAAAAAATCCCAAAGCCCCGGGGTCACAATTTCAGCAAAAATCTGATTTTTGGCAATTCACTCAAAAATGGTGCCAAACGCTTGTAAATGCTCCCCTGAAAGGTTTGGCGATGGAAACAGAAGGCTTTTTATCACAGGAGAAGAAATCAGCCCTCGACAACGTAACCGGCAGAAAAAGATTTTTTTGAAAAAATCCCTAAGGCCCGGGGTCACAATTTCAGCAAAAATCTGACTTTTGGCAATTCACTCAAAAATGGTGCCAAACGCTTGAAAATGCTCCCCTGAAAGGTTTGGCGATGGAAACAGAAGGCTTTTTATCACAGGACAAGAAATCAGCCCTCGACAACTTAACCGGCGGAAAAAGATTTTTTTGAAAAAATCCCTAAGCCCCGGGGTCACCATTTCAGCAAAAATATGATTTTTGGCAATTCACTCAAAAATGGTGCCAAACGCTTGTAAATGCTCCCCTGAAAGGTTTGGCGATGGAAACAGAAGGCTTTTTATCACAGGAGAAGAAATAAGCCCTCGACAACTTAACCGGCGGAAATTTTTTTTTTTGAAAAAATCCCTAAGCCCCGGGGTCACAATTTCAGCAAAAATCTGACTTTTGGCAATTCACTCAAAAATGGTGCCAAACGCTTGAAAATGCTCCCCTGAAAGGTTTGGCGATGGAAACAGAAGCCTTTTTATCACAGGACAAGAAATCAGCCCTCGACAACTTAACCGGCAGAAAATTTTTTTTTTGAAAAAATCCCTAAGCCCCGGGGTCACAATTTCAGCAAAAATCTGACTTTTGGCAATTCACTCAAAAATGGTGCCAAACGCTTGAAAATGCTCCCCTGAAAGGTTTGGCGATGGAAACAGAAGGCTTTTTATCACAGGACAAGAAATCAGCCCTCGACAACTTAACCGGCGGAAAAAGATTTTTTTGAAAAAATCCCTAAGCCCCGGGGTCACAATTTCAGCAAAAATCTGACTTTTGGCAATTCACTCAAAAATGGTGCCAAACGCTTGAAAATGCTCCCCTGAAAGGTTTGGTGATGGAAACAGAAGGCTTTTTATCACAGAACAAGAAATCAGCCCTCGAAAACTTAACCGGCAGAAAAAGATTTTTTTTAAAAAAATCCCTAAGGCCCGGGGTCACAATTTCAGCAAAAATCTGACTTTTGGCAATTCACTCAAAAATGGTGCCAAACGCTTGAAAATGCTCCCCTGAAAGGTTTGGCGATGGAAACAGAAGGCTTTTATCACAGGAGAAGAAATCAGCCCTCGAAAACTTAACCGGCGGAAATTTTTTTTTTTGAAAAAATCCCTAAGCCCCGGGGTCACAATTTCAGCAAAAATCTGACTTTTGGCAATTCACTCAAAAATGGTGCCAAACGCTTGAAAATGCTCTCCTGAAAGGTTTGTTGATGGAAACAGAAGGCTTTTTATCACAGGACAAGAAATCAGCCCTCGACAACTTAACCGGCAGAAAAAGATTTTTTTGAAAAAATCCCTAAGCCCCGGGGTCAGAATTTCAGCAAAAATCTGACTTTTGGCAATTCACTCAAAAATGGTGCCAAACGCTTGAAAATGCTCCCCTGAAAGGTTTGGCGATGGAAACAGAAGGCTTTTATCACAGGAGAAGAAATCAGCCCTCGAAAACTTTACCGGCGGAAATTTTTTTTTTTGAAAAAATCCCTAAGGCCCGGTGTCACAATTTCAGCAAAAATCTGACTTTTGGCAATTCACTCAAAAATGGTGCCAAACGCTTGAAAATGCTCCCCTGAAAGGTTTGGCAATGGAAACAGAAGGCTTTTATCACAGGAGAAGAAATCAGCCCTCGAAAACTTAACCGGCGGAAATTTTTTTTTTTGAAAAAATCCCTAAGCCCCGGGGTCACAATTTCAGCAAAAATCTGACTTTTGGCAATTCACTCAAAAATGGTGCCAAACGCTTGAAAATGCTCCCCTGAAAGGTTTGGCGATGGAAACAGAAGGCTTTTTATCACAGGACAAGAAATCAGCCCTCGACTACTTAACCGGCAGAAAAAGATTTTTTTGAAAAAATCCCTAAGCCCCGGGGTCAGAATTTCAGGAAAAATCTGACTTTTGGCAATTCACTCAAAAATGGTGCCAAACGCTTGAAAATGCTCCCCTGAAAGGTTTGGCGATGGAAACAGAAGGCTTTTTATCACAGGACAAGAAATCAGCCCTCGACAACTTAACCGGCGGGAAATTTTTTTAAAAAAAAAATCTCTAAGCCCCGGGGTCACAATTTCAGCAAAAATCTGACTTTTGGCAATTCACTCAAAAATGGTGCCAAACGCTTGAAAATGCTCCCCTGAAAGGTTTGGCGATGGAAACAGAAGGCTTTTTATCACAGGACAAGAAATCAGCCCTCGACAACTTAACCGGCGGAAATTTTTTTTTTTGAAAAAATCCCAAAGCCCCGGGGTCACAATTTCAGCAAAAATATGATTTTTGGCAATTCACTCAAAAATGGTGCCAAACGCTTGAAAATGCTCCCCTGAAAGGTTTGGCGATGGAAACAGAAGGCTTTTTATCACAGGACAAGAAATCAGACCTCGACAACTTAACCGGCGGAAAATTTTTTTTTTTTTAAAATCCCTAAGCCCCGGGGTCAGAATTTCAGCAAAAATCTGACTTTTGGCAATTCACTCAAAAATGGTGCCAAACGCTTGAAAATGCTCCCCTGAAAGGTTTGGCGATGGAAACAGAAGGCTTTTTATCACAGGACAAGAAATCAGCCCTCGACAACTTAACCGGCGGGAAATTTTTAAAAAAAAAAAATCCCTAAGCCCCGGGGTCACAATTTCAGGAAAAAACTGACTTTTGGCAATTCACTCAAAAATGGTGCCAAACGCTTGAAAATGCTCCCCTGAAAGGTTTGGCGACGGAAACAGAAGGCTTTTTATCACAGGACAAGAAATCAGCCCTCGACAACTTAACCGGCGGAAAAAGATTTTTTTGAAAAAATCCCTAAGCCCCGGGGTCACAATTTCAGCAAAAATCTGAATTTTGGCAATTCACTCAAAAATGCTGCCAAACGCTTGAAAATGCTCCCCTGAAAGCTTTGGCGATGGAAACAGAAGGCTTTTTATCACAGGACAAGAAATCAGCCCTCGACAACTTAACCGGCGGAAATTTTTTTTTTTGAAAAAATCCCTAAGCCCCGGGGTCACAATTTCAGCAAAAATCTGACTTTTGGCAATTCACTCAAAAATGGTGCCAAACGCTTGAAAATGCTCCCCTGAAAGGTTTGGCGATGGAAACAGAAGCCTTTTTATCACAGGACAAGAAATCAGCCCTCGACAACTTAACCGGCAGAAAAATTTTTTTTTGAAAAAATCCCTAAGCCCCGGGGTCACAATTTCAGCAAAAATCTGACTTTTGGCAATTCACTCAAAAATGGTGCCAAACGCTTGAAAATGCTCCCCTGAAAGGTTTGGCGATGGAAACAGAAGGCTTTTTATCACAGGACAAGAAATCAGCCCTCGACAACTTAACCGGCGGAAAAAGATTTTTTTGAAAAAATCCCTAAGCCCCGGGGTTACAATTTCAGCCAAAATCTGACTTTTGGCAATTCACTCAAAAATGGTGCCAAACGCTTGAAAATGCTCCCCTGAAAGGTTTGGCGATGGAAACAGAAGGCTTTTATCACAGGAGAAGAAATCAGCCCTCGAAAGCTTAACCGGCGGAAATTTTTTTTTTTGAAAAAATCCCTAAGCCCCGGGGTCAGAATTTCAGCAAAAATCTGACTTTTGGCAATTCACTCAAAAATGGTGCCAAACGCTTGAAAATGCTCCCCTGAAAGGTTTGGCGATGGAAACAGAAGGCTTTTTATCACAGAACAAGAAATCAGCCCTCAACAACTTAACCGGCAGAAAAAGATTTTTTTTGAAAAAATCCCTAAGGCCCGGGGTCACAATTTCAGCAAAAATCTGACTTTTGGCAATTCACTCAAAAATGGTGCCAAACGCTTGAAAATGCTCCCCTGAAAGGTTTGGCGATGGAAACAGAAGGCTTTTATCACAGGACAAGAAATCAGCCCTCGACAACTTAACCGGCGGAAATTTTTTTTTTTGAAAAAATCCCTAAGCCCCGGGGTCACAATTTCAGCAAAAATCTGACTTTTGGCAATTCACTCAAAAATGGTGCCAAACGCTTGAAAATGCTCCCCTGAAAGGTTTGGCGATGGAAACAGAAGGCTTTTTATCACAGGACAAGAAATCAGCCCTCGACAACTTAACCGGCAGAAAAAGATTTTTTTGAAAAAATCCCTAAGCCCCGGGGTTACAATTTCAGCCAAAATCTGACTTTTGGCAATTCACTCAAAAATGGTGCCAAACGCTTGAAAATGCTCCCCTGAAAGGTTTGGCGATGGAAACAGAAGGCTTTTATCACAGGAGAAGAAATCAGCCCTCGAAAACTTAACCGGCGGAAATTTTTTTTTTTGAAAAAATCCCTAAGCCCCAGGGTCACAATTTCAGCAAAAATCTGACTTTTGGCAATTCACTCAAAAATGGTGCCAAACGCTTGAAAATGCTCCCCTGAAAGGTTTGGCGATGGAAACAGAAGGCTTTTTATCACAGGACAAGAAATCAGCCCTCGACAACTTAACCGGCAGAAAAAGATTTTTTTGAAAAAATCCCTAAGCCCCGGGGTCAGAATTTCAGGAAAAATCTGACTTTTGGCAATTCACTCAAAAATGGTGCCAAACGCTTGAAAATGCTCCCCTGAAAGGTTTGGCGATGGAAACAGAAGGCTTTTTATCACAGGACAAGAAATCAGCCCTCGACAACTTAACTGGCGGAAATTTTTTTTTTTGAAAAAATCCCTAAGCCCCGGGGTCACAATTTCAGCAAAAATCTGACTTTTGGCAATTCACTCAAAAATGGTGCCAAACGCTTGAAAATGCTCCCCTGAAAGGTTTGGCGATGGAAACAGAAGGCTTTTTATCACAGGACAAGAAATCAGCCCTCGACAACTTAACCGGCGGAAAATTTTTTTTTTTTTTTAAATCCCTAAGCCCCGGGGTCAGAATTTCAGCAAAAATCTGACTTTTGGCAATTCACTCAAAAATGGTGCCAAACGCTTGAAAATGCTCCCCTGAAAGGTTTGGCGATGGAAACAGAAGGCTTTTTATCACAGGACAAGAAATCAGCCCTCGACAACTTAACCGGCGGAAAATTTTTTTTTTGAAAAAATCCCAAAGCCCCGGGGTCACAATTTCAGCAAAAATATGATTTTTGGCAATTCACTCAAAAATGGTGCCAAACGCTTGTAAATGCTCCCCTGAAAGGTTTGGTGATGGAAACAGAAGGCTTTTTATCACAGGAGAAGAAATAAGCCCTCGACAACTTAACCGGTGGAAATTTTTTTTTTTGAAAAAATCCCTAAGCCCCGGGGTCACAATTTCAGCAAAAATCTGACTTTTGGCAATTCACTCAAAAATGGTGCCAAACGCTTGAAAATGCTCCCCTGAAAGGTTTGGCGATGGAAACAGAAGGCTTTTTATCAAAGGACAAGAAATCAGCCCTCGACAACTTAACCGGCAGAAAAAATTTTTTTTGAAAAAATCCCTAAGCCCCGGGGTCACAATTTCAGCAAAAATCTGACTTTTGGCAATTCACTCAAAAATGGTGCCAAACGCTTGAAAATGCTCCCCTGAAAGGTTTGGCGATGGAAACAGAAGGCTTTTTATCACAGGACAAGAAATCAGCCCTCGACAACTTAACCGGCGGAAAAAGATTTTTTTGAAAAAATCCCTAAGCCCCGGGGTCACAATTTCAGCAAAAATCTGACTTTTGGCAATTCACTCAAAAATGGTGCCAAACGCTTGAAAATGCTCCCCTGAAAGGTTTGGCGATGGAAACAGAAGGCTTTTTATCACAGGACAAGAAATCAGCCCTCGACAACTTAACCGGCAGAAAAAGATTTTTTTGAAAAAATCCCTAAGCCCCGGGGTCACAATTTCAGCAAAAATCTGACTTTTGGCAATTCACTCAAAAATGGTGCCAAACGCTTGAAAATGCTCCCCTGAAAGGTTTGGCGATGGAAACAGAAGGCTTTTATCACAGGAGAAGAAATCAGCCCTCGAAAACTTAACAGGCGGAAATTTTTTTTTTTGAAAAAATCCCTAAGCCCCGGGGTCAGAATTTCAGCAAAAATCTGACTTTTGGCAATTCACTCAAAAATGGTGCCAAACGCTTGAAAATGCTCCCCTGAAAGGTTTGGCGATGGAAACAGAAGGCTTCTTATCACAGAACAAGAAATCAGCCCTCAACAACTTAACCGGCAGAAAAAGATTTTTTTTGAAAAAATCCCTAAGGCCCGGGGTCACAGTTTCAGCAAAAATCTGACTTTTGGCAATTCACTCAAAAATGGTGCCAAACGCTTGAAAATGCTCCCCTGAAAGGTTTGGCGATGGAAACAGAAGGCTTTTATCACAGGAGAAGAAATCAGCCCTCGAAAACTTAACCGGCGGAAATTTTTTTTTTTGAAAAAATCCCTAAGCCCCGGGGTCACAATTTCAGCAAAAATCTGACTTTTGGCAATTCACTCAAAAATGGTGCCAAACGCTTGAAAATGCTCCCCTGAAAGGTTTGGCGATGGAAACAGAAGGCTTTTTATCACAGGACAAGAAATCAGCCCTCGACAACTTAACCGGCAGAAAAAGATTTTTTTGAAAAAATCCCTAAGGCCCGGGGTCACAATTTCAGCAAAAATCTGACTTTTGGCAATTCACTCAAAAATGGTGCCAAACGCTTGAAAATGCTCCCCTGAAAGGTTTGGCGATGGAAATAGAAGGCTTTTTATCACAGGACAAGAAATCAGCCCTCGACTACTTAACCGGCAGAAAAAGATTTTTTTGAAAAAATCCCTAAGCCCCGGGGTCAGAATTTCAGGAAAAATCTGACTTTTGGCAATTCACTCAAAAATGGTGCCAAACGCTTGAAAATGCTCCCCTGAAAGGTTTGGCGATGGAAACAGAAGGCTTTTTATCACAGGACAAGAAATCAGCCCTCGACAACTTAACTGGCGGAAATTTTTTTTTTTGAAAAAATCCCTAAGCCCCGGGGTCACAATTTCAGCAAAAATCTGACTTTTGGCAATTCACTCAAAAATGGTGCCAAACGCTTGAAAATGCTCCCCTGAAAGGTTTGGCGATGGAAACAGAAGGCTTTTTATCACAGGACAAGAAATCAGCCCTCGACAACTTAACCGGCGGAAAATTTTTTTTTTGAAAAAATCCCAAAGCCCCGGGGTCACAATTTCAGCAAAAATATGATTTTTGGCAATTCACTCAAAAATGGTGCCAAACGCTTGTAAATGCTCCCCTGAAAGGTTTGGCGATGGAAACAGAAGGCTTTTTATCACAGGAGAAGAAATAAGCCCTCGACAACTTAACCGGCGGAATTTTTTTTTTTTGAAAAAATCCCTAAGCCCCGGGGTCACAATTTCAGCAAAAATCTGACTTTTGGCAATTCACTCAAAAATGGTGCCAAACGCTTGAAAATGCTCCCCTGAAAGGTTTGGCGATGGAAACAGAAGCCTTTTTATCACAGGACAAGAAATCAGCCCTCGACAACTTAACCGGCAGAAAATTTTTTTTTTGAAAAAATCCCTAAGCCCCGGGGTCACAATTTCAGCAAAAATCTGACTTTTGGCAATTCACTCAAAAATGGTGCCAAACGCTTGAAAATGCTCCCCTGAAAGGTTTGGCGATGGAAACAGAAGGCTTTTTATCACAGGACAAGAAATCAGCCCTCGACAACTTAACCGGCGGAAAAAGATTTTTTTGAAAAAATCCCTAAGCCCCGGGGTCACAATTTCAGCAAAAATCTGACTTTTGGCAATTCACTCAAAAATGGTGCCAAACGCTTGAAAATGCTCCCCTGAAAGGTTTGGCGATGGAAACAGAAGGCTTTTTATCACAGGACAAGAAATCAGCCCTCGACAACTTAACCGGCAGAAAAAGATTTTTTTGAAAAAATCCCTAAGCCCCGGGGTCAGAATTTCAGCAAAAATCTGACTTTTGGCAATTCACTCAAAAATGGTGCCAAACGCTTGAAAATGCTCCCCTGAAAGGTTTGGCGATGGAAACAGAAGGCTTTTATCACAGGAGAAGAAATCAGCCCTCGAAAACTTAACAGGCGGAAATTTTTTTTTTGGAAAAAATCCCTAAGCCCCGGGGTCAGAATTTCAGCAAAAATCTGACTTTTGGCAATTCACTCAAAAATGGTGCCAAACGCTTGAAAATGCTCCCCTGAAAGGTTTGGCGATGGAAACAGAAGGCTTCTTATCACAGAACAAGAAATCAGCCCTCAACAACTTAACCGGCAGAAAAAGATTTTTTTTGAAAAAATCCCTAAGGCCCGGGGTCACAATTTCAGCAAAAATCTGACTTTTGGCAATTCACTCAAAAATGGTGCCAAACGCTTGAAAATGCTCCCCTGAAAGGTTTGGCGATGGAAACAGAAGGCTTTTATCACAGGAGAAGAAATCAGCCCTCGAAAACTTAACCGGCGGAAAATTTTTTTTTTGAAAAAATCCCTAAGCCCCGGGGTCACAATTTCAGCAAAAATCTGACTTTTGGCAATTCACTCAAAAATGGTGCCAAACGCTTGAAAATGCTCCCCTGAAAGGTTTGGCGATGGAAACAGAAGGCTTTTTATCACAGGACAAGAAATCAGCCCTCGACAACTTAACCGGCAGAAAAAGATTTTTTTGAAAAAATCCCTAAGGCCCGGGGTCACAATTTCAGCAAAAATCTGACTTTTGGCAATTCACTCAAAAATGGTGCCAAACGCTTGAAAATGCTCCCCTGAAAGGTTTGGCGATGGAAATAGAAGGCTTTTTATCACAGGACAAGAAATCAGCCCTCGACTACTTAACCGGCAGAAAAAGATTTTTTTGAAAAAATCCCTAAGCCCCGGGGTCAGAATTTCAGGAAAAATCTGACTTTTGGCAATTCACTCAAAAATGGTGCCAAACGCTTGAAAATGCTCCCCTGAAAGGTTTGGCGATGGAAACAGAAGGCTTTTTATCACAGGACAAGAAATCAGCCCTCGACAACTTAACTGGCGGAAAAAGATTTTTTTGAAAAAATCCCTAAGCCCCGGGGTCACAATTTCAGCAAAAATCTGACTTTTGGCAATTCACTCAAAAATGGTGCCAAACGCTTGAAAATGCTCCCCTGAAAGGTTTGGCGATGGAAACAGAAGGCTTTTTATCACAGGACAAGAAATCAGCCCTCGACAACTTAACCGGCAGAAAAAGATTTTTTTGAAAAAATCCCTAAGCCCCGGGGTCACAATTTCAGCAAAAATCTGACTTTTGGCAATTCACTCAAAAATGGTGCCAAACGCTTGAAAATGCTCCCCTGAAAGGTTTGGCGATGGAAACAGAAGGCTTTTATCACAGGAGAAGAAATCAGCCCTCGAAAACTTAACAGGCGGAAATTTTTTTTTTTGAAAAAATCCCTAAGCCCCGGGGTCAGAATTTCAGCAAAAATCTGACTTTTGGCAATTCACTCAAAAATGGTGCCAAACGCTTGAAAATGCTCCCCTGAAAGGTTTGGCGATGGAAACAGAAGGCTTCTTATCACAGAACAAGAAATCAGCCCTCAACAACTTAACCGGCAGAAAAAGATTTTTTTTGAAAAAATCCCTAAGGCCCGGGGTCACAGTTTCAGCAAAAATCTGACTTTTGGCAATTCACTCAAAAATGGTGCCAAACGCTTGAAAATGCTCCCCTGAAAGGTTTGGCGATGGAAACAGAAGGCTTTTATCACAGGAGAAGAAATCAGCCCTCGAAAACTTAACCGGCGGAAATTTTTTTTTTTGAAAAAATCCCTAAGCCCCGGGGTCACAATTTCAGCAAAAATCTGACTTTTGGCAATTCACTCAAAAATGGTGCCAAACGCTTGAAAATGCTCCCCTGAAAGGTTTGGCGATGGAAACAGAAGGCTTTTTATCACAGGACAAGAAATCAGCCCTCGACAACTTAACCGGCAGAAAAAGATTTTTTTGAAAAAATCCCTAAGGCCCGGGGTCACAATTTCAGCAAAAATCTGACTTTTGGCAATTCACTCAAAAATGGTGCCAAACGCTTGAAAATGCTCCCCTGAAAGGTTTGGCGATGGAAATAGAAGGCTTTTTATCACAGGACAAGAAATCAGCCCTCGACTACTTAACCGGCAGAAAAAGATTTTTTTGAAAAAATCCCTAAGCCCCGGGGTCAGAATTTCAGGAAAAATCTGACTTTTGGCAATTCACTCAAAAATGGTGCCAAACGCTTGAAAATGCTCCCCTGAAAGGTTTGGCGATGGAAACAGAAGGCTTTTTATCACAGGACAAGAAATCAGCCCTCGACAACTTAACTGGCGGAAATTTTTTTTTTTGAAAAAATCCCTAAGCCCCGGGGTCACAATTTCAGCAAAAATCTGACTTTTGGCAATTCACTCAAAAATGGTGCCAAACGCTTGAAAATGCTCCCCTGAAAGGTTTGGCGATGGAAACAGAAGGCTTTTTATCACAGGACAAGAAATCAGCCCTCGACAACTTAACCGGCGGAAAATTTTTTTTTTGAAAAAATCCCAAAGCCCCGGGGTCACAATTTCAGCAAAAATATGATTTTTGGCAATTCACTCAAAAATGGTGCCAAACGCTTGTAAATGCTCCCCTGAAAGGTTTGGCGATGGAAACAGAAGGCTTTTTATCACAGGAGAAGAAATAAGCCCTCGACAACTTAACCGGCGGAATTTTTTTTTTTTGAAAAAATCCCTAAGCCCCGGGGTCACAATTTCAGCAAAAATCTGACTTTTGGCAATTCACTCAAAAATGGTGCCAAACGCTTGAAAATGCTCCCCTGAAAGGTTTGGCGATGGAAACAGAAGCCTTTTTATCACAGGACAAGAAATCAGCCCTCGACAACTTAACCGGCAGAAAATTTTTTTTTTGAAAAAATCCCTAAGCCCCGGGGTCACAATTTCAGCAAAAATCTGACTTTTGGCAATTCACTCAAAAATGGTGCCAAACGCTTGAAAATGCTCCCCTGAAAGGTTTGGCGATGGAAACAGAAGGCTTTTTATCACAGGACAAGAAATCAGCCCTCGACAACTTAACCGGCGGAAAAAGATTTTTTTGAAAAAATCCCTAAGCCCCGGGGTCACAATTTCAGCAAAAATCTGACTTTTGGCAATTCACTCAAAAATGGTGCCAAACGCTTGAAAATGCTCCCCTGAAAGGTTTGGCGATGGAAACAGAAGGCTTTTTATCACAGGACAAGAAATCAGCCCTCGACAACTTAACCGGCAGAAAAAGATTTTTTTGAAAAAATCCCTAAGCCCCGGGGTCAGAATTTCAGCAAAAATCTGACTTTTGGCAATTCACTCAAAAATGGTGCCAAACGCTTGAAAATGCTCCCCTGAAAGGTTTGGCGATGGAAACAGAAGGCTTTTATCACAGGAGAAGAAATCAGCCCTCGAAAACTTAACAGGCGGAAATTTTTTTTTTGGAAAAAATCCCTAAGCCCCGGGGTCAGAATTTCAGCAAAAATCTGACTTTTGGCAATTCACTCAAAAATGGTGCCAAACGCTTGAAAATGCTCCCCTGAAAGGTTTGGCGATGGAAACAGAAGGCTTCTTATCACAGAACAAGAAATCAGCCCTCAACAACTTAACCGGCAGAAAAAGATTTTTTTTGAAAAAATCCCTAAGGCCCGGGGTCACAATTTCAGCAAAAATCTGACTTTTGGCAATTCACTCAAAAATGGTGCCAAACGCTTGAAAATGCTCCCCTGAAAGGTTTGGCGATGGAAACAGAAGGCTTTTATCACAGGAGAAGAAATCAGCCCTCGAAAACTTAACCGGCGGAAAATTTTTTTTTTGAAAAAATCCCTAAGCCCCGGGGTCACAATTTCAGCAAAAATCTGACTTTTGGCAATTCACTCAAAAATGGTGCCAAACGCTTGAAAATGCTCCCCTGAAAGGTTTGGCGATGGAAACAGAAGGCTTTTTATCACAGGACAAGAAATCAGCCCTCGACAACTTAACCGGCAGAAAAAGATTTTTTTGAAAAAATCCCTAAGGCCCGGGGTCACAATTTCAGCAAAAATCTGACTTTTGGCAATTCACTCAAAAATGGTGCCAAACGCTTGAAAATGCTCCCCTGAAAGGTTTGGCGATGGAAATAGAAGGCTTTTTATCACAGGACAAGAAATCAGCCCTCGACTACTTAACCGGCAGAAAAAGATTTTTTTGAAAAAATCCCTAAGCCCCGGGGTCAGAATTTCAGGAAAAATCTGACTTTTGGCAATTCACTCAAAAATGGTGCCAAACGCTTGAAAATGCTCCCCTGAAAGGTTTGGCGATGGAAACAGAAGGCTTTTTATCACAGGACAAGAAATCAGCCCTCGACAACTTAACTGGCGGAAATTTTTTTTTTTGAAAAAATCCCTAAGCCCCGGGGTCACAATTTCAGCAAAAATCTGACTTTTGGCAATTCACTCAAAAATGGTGCCAAACGCTTGAAAATGCTCCCCTGAAAGGTTTGGCGATGGAAACAGAAGGCTTTTTATCACAGGACAAGAAATCAGCCCTCGACAACTTAACCGGCGGAAAATTTTTTTTTTGAAAAAATCCCAAAGCCCCGGGGTCACAATTTCAGCAAAAATATGATTTTTGGCAATTCACTCAAAAATGGTGCCAAACGCTTGTAAATGCTCCCCTGAAAGGTTTGGCGATGGAAACAGAAGGCTTTTTATCACAGGAGTAGAAATAAGCCCTCGACAACTTAACCGGCGGAATTTTTTTTTTTTGAAAAAATCCCTAAGCCCCGGGGTCACAATTTCAGCAAAAATCTGACTTTTGGCAATTCACTCAAAAATGGTGCCAAACGCTTGAAAATGCTCCCCTGAAAGGTTTGGCGATGGAAACAGAAGCCTTTTTATCACAGGACAAGAAATCAGCCCTCGACAACTTAACCGGCAGAAAATTTTTTTTTTGAAAAAATCCCTAAGCCCCGGGGTCACAATTTCAGCAAAAATCTGACTTTTGGCAATTCACTCAAAAATGGTGCCAAACGCTTGAAAATGCTCCCCTGAAAGGTTTGGCGATGGAAACAGAAGGCTTTTTATCACAGGACAAGAAATCAGCCCTCGACAACTTAACCGGCGGAAAAAGATTTTTTTGAAAAAATCCCTAAGCCCCGGGGTCACAATTTCAGCAAAAATCTGACTTTTGGCAATTCACTCAAAAATGGTGCCAAACGCTTGAAAATGCTCCCCTGAAAGGTTTGGCGATGGAAACAGAAGGCTTTTTATCACAGGACAAGAAATCAGCCCTCGACAACTTAACCGGCGGGAAATTTTTTTAAAAAAAAAATCCCTAAGCCCCGGGGTCACAATTTCAGCAAAAATCTGACTTTTGGCAATTCACTCAAAAATGGTGCCAAACGCTTGAAAATGCTCCCCTGAAAGGTTTGGCGATGGAAACAGAAGGCTTTTTATCACAGGACAAGAAATCAGCCCTCGACAACTTAACCGGCGAAAAATTTTTTTTTTAAAAAAATCCCAAAGCCCCGGGGTCACAATTTCAGCAAAAATATGATTTTTGGCAATTCACTCAAAAATGGTGCCAAACGCTTGTAAATGCTCCCCTGAAAGGTTTGGCGATGGAAACAGAAGGCTTTTTATCACAGGAGAAGAAATAAGCCCTGGACAACTTAACCGGCAGAATTTTTTTTTTTTGAAAAAATCCCTAAGCCCCGGGGTCACAATTTCAGCAAAAATCTGACTTTTGGCAATTCACTCAAAAATGGTGCCAAACGCTTGAAAATGCTCCCCTGAAAGGTTTGGCGATGGAAACAGAAGGCTTTTATCACAGGAGAAGAAATCAGCCCTCGAAAACTTAACCGGCGGAAATTTTTTTTTTTGAAAAAATCCCTAAGGCCCGGGGTCACAATTTCAGCAAAAATCTGACTTTTGGCAATTCACTCAAAAATGGTGCCAAACGCTTGAAAATGCTCCCCTGAAAGGTTTGGCGATGGAAACAGAAGGCTTTTATCACAGGAGAAGAAATCAGCCCTCGAAAACTTAACCGGCGGAAATTTTTTTTTTTGAAAAAATCCCTAAGCCCCGGGGTCACAATTTCAGCAAAAATCTGACTTTTGGCAATTCACTCAAAAATGGTGCCAAACGCTTGAAAATGCTCCCCTGAAAGGTTTGGCGATGGAAACAGAAGGCTTTTTATCACAGGACAAGAAATCAGCCCTCGACTACTTAACCGGCAGAAAAAGATTTTTTTGAAAAAATCCCTAAGCCCCGGGGTCAGAATTTCAGGAAAAATCTGACTTTTGGCAATTCACTCAAAAATGGTGCCAAACGCTTGAAAATGCTCCCCTGAAAGGTTTGGCGATGGAAACAGAAGGCTTTTTATCACAGGACAAGAAATCAGCCCTCGACAACTTAACTGGCGGAAATTTTTTTTTTTGAAAAAATCCCTAAGCCCCGGGGTCACAATTTCAGCAAAAATCTGACTTTTGGCAATTCACTCAAAAATGGTGCCAAACGCTTGAAAATGCTCCCTGAAAGGTTTGGCGATGGAAACAGAAGGCTTTTTATCACAGGACAAGAAATCAGCCCTCGACAACTTAACCGGCGGGAAATTTTTTTTTTAAAAAAATCCCTAAGCCCCGGGGTCACAATTTCAGCAAAAATCTGACTTTTGGCAATTCACTCAAAAATGGTGCCAAACGCTTGAAAATGCTCCCCTGAAAGGTTTGGCGATGGAAACAGAAGACTTTTTATCACAGGACAAGAAATCAGCCCTCGACAACTTAACCGGCGGAAAATTTTTTTTTAAAAAAAATCCCAAAGCCCCGGGGTCACAATTTCAGCAAAAATATGATTTTTGGCAATTCACTCAAAAATGGTGCCAAACGCTTGTAAATGCTCCCCTGAAAGGTTTGGCGATGGAAACAGAAGGCTTTTTATCACAGGAGAAGAAATAAGCCCTCGACAACTTAACCGGCAGAAATTTTTTTTTTTGAAAAAATCCCTAAGCCCCGGGGTCACAATTTCAGCAAAAATCTGACTTTTGGCAATTCACTCAAAAATGGTGCCAAACGCTTGAAAATGCTCCCCTGAAAGGTTTGGCGATGGAAACAGAAGGCTTTTTATCACAGGACAAGAAATCAGCCCTCGACAACTTAACCGGCAGAAAAAGATTTTTTTGAAAAAATCCCTAAGCCCCGGGGTCAGAATTTCAGCAAAAATCTGACTTTTGGCAATTCACTCAAAAATGGTGCCAAACGCTTGAAAATGCTCCCCTGAAAGGTTTGGCGATGGAAACAGAAGGCTTTTATCACAGGAGAAGAAATCAGCCCTCGAAAACTTAACCGGCGGAAATTTTTTTTTTTGAAAAAATCCCTAAGCCCCGGGGTCACAATTTCAGCAAAAATCTGACTTTTGGCAATTCACTCAAAAATGGTGCCAAACGCTTGAAAATGCTCCCCTGAAAGGTTTGGCGATGGAAACAGAAGGCTTTTTATCACAGAACAAGAAATCAGCCCTCAACAACTTAACCGGCAGAAAAAGATTTTTTTTGAAAAAATCCCTAAGGCCCGGGGTCACAATTTCAGCAAAAATCTGACTTTTGGCAATTCACTCAAAAATGGTGCCAAACGCTTGAAAATGCTCCCCTGAAAGGTTTGGCGATGGAAACAGAAGGCTTTTATCACAGGAGAAGAAATCAGCCCTCGAAAACTTAACCGGCGGAAATTTTTTTTTTTGAAAAAATCCCTAAGCCCCGGGGTCACAATTTCAGCAAAAATCTGACTTTTGGCAATTCACTCAAAAATGGTGCCAAACGCTTGAAAATGCTCCCCTGAAAGGTTTGGCGATGGAAACAGAAGGCTTTTTATTACAGGACAAGAAATCAGCCCTCGACAGCTTAACTGGCGGAAATTTTTTTTTTTGAAAAAATCCCAAAGCCCCGGGGTCACAATTTCAGCAAAAATATGATTTTTGGCAATTCACTCAAAAATGGTGCCAAACGCTTGTAAATGCTCCCCTGAAAGGTTTGGCGATGGAAACAGAAGGCTTTTTATCACAGGAGAAGAAATAAGCCCTCGACAACTTAACCGGCGGAAATTTTTTTTTTTGAAAAAATCCCTAAGCCCCGGGGTCACAATTTCAGCAAAAATCTGACTTTTGGCAATTCACTCAAAAATGGTGCCAAACGCTTGAAAATGCTCCCCTGAAAGGTTTGGCGATGGAAACAGAAGGCTTTTTATCACAGGACAAGAAATCAGCCCTCAACAACTTAACCGGCAGAAATTTTTTTTTTTGAAAAAATCCCTAAGCCCCGGGGTCACAATTTCAGCAAAAATCTGACTTTTGGCAATTCACTCAAAAATGGTGCCAAACGCTTGAAAATGCTCCCCTGAAAGGTTTGGCGATGGAAACAGAAGGCTTTTTATCACAGGACAAGAAATCAGCCCTCGACAACTTAACCGGCAGAAAAAGATTTTTTTGAAAAAATCCCTAAGCCCCGGGGTCAGAATTTCAGCAAAAATCTGAATTTTGGCAATTCACTCAAAAATGGTGCCAAACGCTTCCAAATGCTCCCCTGAAAGGTTTGGCGATGGAAACAGAAGGCTTTTTATCACAGGACAAGAAATCAGCCCTCGACTACTTAACCGGCAGAAAAAGATTTTTTTGAAAAAATCCCTAAGCCCCGGGGTCAGAATTTCAGGAAAAATCTGACTTTTGGCAATTCACTCAAAAATGGTGCCAAACGCTTGAAAATGCTCCCCTGAAAGGTTTGGCGATGGAAACAGAAGGCTTTTTATCACAGGACAAGAAATCAGCCCTCGACAACTTAACTGGCGGAAATTTTTTTTTTTGAAAAAATCCCTAAGCCCCGGGGTCACAATTTCAGCAAAAATCTGACTTTTGGCAATTCACTCAAAAATGGTGCCAAACGCTTGAAAATGCTCCCCTGAAAGGTTTGGCGATGGAAACAGAAGGCTTTTTATCACAGGACAAGAAATCAGCCCTCGACAACTTAACCGGCGGAAAATTTTTTTTTTTTTTAAATCCCTAAGCCCCGGGGTCAGAATTTCAGCAAAAATCTGACTTTTGGCAATTCACTCAAAAATGGTGCCAAACGCTTGAAAATGCTCCCCTGAAAGGTTTGGCGATGGAAACAGAAGGCTTTTTATCACAGGACAAGAAATCAGCCCTCGACAACTTAACCGGCGGGAAATTTTTTTAAAAAAAAAATCCCAAAGCCCCGGGGTCACAATTTCAGCAAAAATCTGACTTTTGGCAATTCACTCAAAAATGGTGCCAAACGCTTTAAAATGCTCCCCTGAAAGGTTTGGCGATGGAAACAGAAGGCTTTTTATCACAGGACAAGAAATCAGCCCTCGACAACTTAACCAGCGGAAAATTTTTTTTTTAAAAAAATCCCTAAGCCCCGGGGTCACAATTTCAGCAAAAATATGATTTTTGGCAATTCACTCAAAAATGGTGCCAAACGCTTGTAAATGCTCCCCTGAAAGGTTTGGCGATGGAAACAGAAGGCTTTTTATCACAGGAGAAGAAATAAGCCCTCGACAACTTAACCGGCGGAAATTTTTTTTTTTGAAAAAATCCCTAAGCCCCGGGGTCACAATTTCAGCAAAAATCTGACTTTTGGCAATTCACTCAAAAATGTTGCCAAACGCTTGAAAATGCTCCCCTGAAAGGTTTGGCGATGGAAACAGAAGCCTTTTTATCACAGGACAAGAAATCAGCCCTCGACAACTTAACCGGCAGAAAAAATTTTTTTTGAAAAAATCCCTAAGCCCCGGGGTCACAATTTCAGCAAAAATCTGACTTTTGGCAATTCACTCAAAAATGGTGCCAAACGCTTGAAAATGCTCCCCTGAAAGGTTTGGCGATGGAAACAGAAGGCTTTTTATCACAGGACAAGAAATCAGCCCTCGACAACTTAACCGGCGGAAAAAGATTTTTTTGAAAAAATCCCTAAGCCCCGGGGTCACAATTTCAGCATTAATCTGACTTTTGGCAATTCACTCAAAAATGGTGCCAAACGCTTGAAAATGCGCCCCTGAAAGGTTTGGCGATGGAAACAGAAGGCTTTTTATCACAGGACAAGAAATCAGCCCTCGACAACTTAACCGGCGGGAAATTTTTTTTTAAAAAAAATCCCTAAGCCCCGGGGTCAGAATTTCAGGAAAAATCTGACTTTTGGCAATTCACTCAAAAATGGTGCCAAACGCTTGAAAATGCTCCCCTGAAAGGTTTGGCGATGGAAACAGAAGGCTTTTTATCACAGGACAAGAAATCAGCCCTCGACAACTTAACCGGCGGAAAATTTTTTTTTTAAAAAAAATCCCAAAGCCCCGGGGTCACAATTTCAGCAAAAATATGATTTTTGGCAATTCACTCAAAAATGGTGCCAAACGCTTGTAAATGCTCCCCTGAAAGGTTTGGCGATGGAAACAGAAGGCTTTTTATCACAGGAGAAGAAATAAGCCCTCGACAACATAACCGGCAGAAATTTTTTTTTTTGAAAAAATCCCTAAGCCCCGGGGTCACAATTTCAGCAAAAATCTGAATTTGGCAATTCACTCAAAAATGGTGCCAAACGCTTGAAAATGCTCCCCTGAAAGGTTTGGCGATGGAAACAGAAGGCTTTTTATCACAGGACAAGAAATCAGCCCTCGACAACTTAACCGGCAGAAAAAGATTTTTTTGAAAAAATCCCTAAGCCCCGGGGTCAGAATTTCAGCAAAAATCTGACTTTTGGCAATTCACTCAAAAATGGTGCCAAACGCTTGAAAATGCTCCCCTGAAAGGTTTGGCGATGGAAACAGAAGGCTTTTATCACAGGAGAAGAAATCAGCCCTCGAAAACTTAACCGGCGGAAATTTTTTTTTTTGAAAAAATCCCTAAGCCCCGGGGTCACAAATTCAGCAAAAATCTGACTTTTGGCAATTCACTCAAAAATGGTGCCAAACGCTTGAAAATGCTCCCCTGAAAGGTTTGGCGATGGAAACAGAAGGCTTTTTATCACAGGACAAGAAATCAGCCCTCGACAACTTAACCGGCAGAAAAAGATTTTTTTGAAAAAATCCCTAAGGCCCGGGGTCACAATTTCAGCAAAAATCTGACTTTTGGCAATTCACTCAAAAATGGTGCCAAACGCTTGAAAATGCTCCCCTGAAAGCTTTGGCGATGGAAACAGAAGGCTTTTTATCACAGGACAAGAAATCAGCCCTCGACTACTTAACCGGCAGAAAAAGATTTTTTTGAAAAAATCCCTAAGCCCCGGGGTCAGAATTTCAGGAAAAATCTGACTTTTGGCAATTCACTCAAAAATGGTGCCAAACGCTTGAAAATGCTCCCCTGAAAGGTTTGGCGATGGAAACAGAAGGCTTTTTATCACAGGACAAGAAATCAGCCCTCGACAACTTAACCGGCGGAAAATTTTTTTTAAAAAAAAAATCCCAAAGCCCCGGGGTCACAATTTCAGCAAAAATATGATTTTTGGCAATTCACTCAAAAATGGTGCCAAACGCTTGTAAATGCTCCCCTGAAAGGTTTGGCGATGGAAACAGAAGGCTTTTTATCACAGGAGAAGAAATAAGCCCTCGACAACTTAACCGGCAGAAATTTTTTTTTTTGAAAAAATCCCTAAGCCCCGGGGTCACAATTTCAGCAAAAATCTGACTTTTGGCAATTCACTCAAAAATGGTGCCAAACGCTTGAAAATGCTCCCCTGAAAGGTTTGGCGATGGAAACAGAAGGCTTTTTATCACAGGACAAGAAATCAGCCCTCGACAACTTAACCGGCAGAAAAAGATTTTTTTGAAAAAATCCCTAAGCCCCGGGGTCAGAATTTCAGGAAAAATCTGACTTTTGGCAATTCACTCAAAAATGGTGCCAAACGCTTGAAAATGCTCCCCTGAAAGGTTTGGCGATGGAAACAGAAGGCTTTTTATCACAGGACAAGAAATCAGCCCTCGACAACTTAACCGGCGGAAATTTTTTTTTTTTTTTAAATCCCTAAGCCCCGGGGTCAGAATTTCAGCAAAAATCTGACTTTTGGCAATTCACTCAAAAATGGTGCCAAACGCTTGAAAATGCTCCCCTGAAAGGTTTGGCGATGGAAACAGAAGGCTTTTTATCACAGGACAAGAAATCAGCCCTCGACAACTTAACCGGCGGAAAAAGATTTTTTTGAAAAAATCCCTAAGCCCCGGGGTCACAATTTCAGCAAAAATCTGACTTTTGGCAATTCACTCAAAAATGGTGCCAAACGCTTCCAAATGCTCCCCTGAAAGGTTTGGCGATGGAAACAGAAGGCTTTTTATCACAGGACAAGAAATCAGCCCTCGACAACTTAACCGGCGGAAAAAGATTTTTTTGAAAAAATCCCAAAGCCCTGGGGTCACAATTTCAGCAAAAATCTGACTTTTGGCAATTCACTCTAAAATGGTGCCAAACGCTTGAAAATGCTCCCCTGAAAGGTTTGGCGATGGAAACAGAAGGCTTTTTATCACAGGACAAGAAATCAGCCCTCGACAACTTAACCGGCGGAAAAAGATTTTTTTGAAAAAATCCCTAAGCCCCGGGGTCACAATTTCAGCAAAAATCTGACTTTTGGCAATTCACTCAAAAATGGTGCCAAACGCTTCCAAATGCTCCCCTGAAAGGTTTGGCGATGGAAACAGAAGGCTTTTTATCATAGGACAAGAAATCAGCCCTCGACAACTTAACCGGCGGAAAAATTTTTTTTTGAAAAAATCCCAAAGCCCCGGGGTCACAATTTCAGCAAAAATCTGACTTTTGGCAATTCACTCAAAAATGGTGCCAAACGCTTGAAAATGCTCCCCTGAAAGGTTTGGCGATGGAAACAGAAGGCTTTTTATCACAGGACAAGAAATCAGCCCTCGACAACTTAACCGGCGGAAAAAGATTTTTTTGAAAAAATCCCTAAGCCCCGGGGTCACAATTTCAGCAAAAAACTGACTTTTGGCAATTCACTCAAAAATGGTGCCAAACGCTTGAAAATGCTCCCCTGAAAGCTTTGGCGATGGAAACAGAAGGCTTTTTATCACAGGACAAGAAATCAGCCCTCGACAACTTAACTGGCGGAATTTTTTTTTTTTGAAAAAATCCCTAAGCCCCGGGATCACAATTTCAGCAAAAATCTGACTTTTGGCAATTCACTCAAAAATGGTGCCAAACGCTTGAAAATGCTCCCCTGAAAGGTTTGGCGATGGAAACAGAAGGCTTTTTATCACAGGACAAGAAATCAGCCCTCGACAACTTAACCGGCGGAAAATTTTTTTTTTGAAAAAATCCCAAAGCCCCGGGGTCACAATTTCAGCAAAAATCTGACTTTTGGCAATTCACTCAAAAATGGTGCCAAACGCTTGAAAATGCTCCCCTGAAAGCTTTGGCGATGGAAACAGAAGGCTTTTTATCACAGGACAAGAAATCAGCCCTCGACAACTTAACCGGCGGAAAATTTTTTTTTTTGAAAAAATCCCAAAGCCCCGGGGTCAGAATTTCAGCAAAATCTGACTTTTGGCAATTCACTCAAAAATGGTGCCAAACGCTTGAAAATGCTCCCCTGAAAGGTTTGGCGATGGAAACAGAAGGCTTTTTATCACAGGACAAGAAATCAGCCCTCGACAACTTAACCGGCGGAAAAAGATTTTTTTGAAAAAATCGCTAAGCCCCGGGGTCACAATTTCAGCAAAAATCTGACTTTTGGCAATTCACTCAAAAATGGTGCCAAACGCTTGAAAATGCTCCCCTGAAAGGTTTGGCGATGGAAACAGAAGGCTTTTTATCACAGGACAAGAAATCAGCCCTCGACAACTTAACCGGCGGAAAAGATTTTTTTGAAAAAATCCCTAAGCCCCGGGGTCACAATTTCAGCAAAAATCTGACTTTTGGCAATTCACTCAAAAATGGTGCCAAACGCTTGAAAATGCTCCCCTGAAAGGTTTGGCGATGGAAACAGAAGGCTTTTTATCACAGGACAAGAAATCAGCCCTCGACAACTTAACCGGCAGAATTATTTTTTTTTGAAAAAATCCCTAAGCCCCGGGGTCAGAATTTCAGCAAAAATCTGACTTTTGGCAATTCACTCAAAAATGGTGCCAAACGCTTGAAAATGCTCCCCTGAAAGCTTTGGCGATGGAAACAGAAGGCTTTTTATCACAGGAGAAGAAATCAGCCCTCGACAACTTAACCGGTGGAAATTTTTTTTTTTGAAAAAATCCCTAAACCCCGGGATCACAATTTCAGCAAAAATCTGACTTTTGGCAATTCACTCAAAAATGGTGCCAAACGCTTGAAAATGCTCCCCTGAAAGGTTTGGCGATGGAAACAGAAGGCTTTTTATCACAGGACAAGAAATCAGCCCTCGACAACTTTACCGGCGGAAAAAGATTTTTTTGAAAAAATCCCTAAGCCCCGGGGTCACAATTTCAGCAAAAATCTGACTTTTGGCAATTCACTCAAAAATGGTGCCAAACGCTTGAAAATGCTCCCCTGAAAGCTTTGGCGATGGAAACAGAAGGCTTTTTATCAGAGGACAAGAAATCAGCCCTCGACAACTTAACCGGCGGAAAAAGATTTTTTTGAAAAAATCGCTAAGCCCCGGGGTCACAATTTCAGCAAAAATCTGACTTTTGGCAATTCACTCAAAAATGGTGCCAAACGCTTTAAAATGCTCCCCTGAAAGGTTTGGCGATGGAAACAGAAGGCTTTTTATCACAGGACAAGAAATCAGCCCTCGACAACTTAACCGGCGGAAAATTTTTTTTTTGAAAAAATCCCTAAGCCCCGGGGTCAGAATTTCAGCAAAAATCTGACTTTTGGCAATTCACTCAAAAATGGTGCCAAACGCTTGAAAATGCTCCCCTGAAAGGTTTGGCGATGGAAACAGAAGGCTTTTTATCACAGGACAAGAAATCAGCCCTCGACAACTTAACCGGCGGAAAAGATTTTTTTGAAAAAATCCCTAAGCCCCGGGGTCACAATTTCAGCAAAAATCTGACTTTTGGCAATTCACTCAAAAATGGTGCCAAACGCTTGAATATGCTCCCCTGAAAGGTTTGGCGATGGAAACAGAAGGCTTTTTATAACAGGACAAGAAATCAGCCCTCGACAACTTAACCGGCAGAAAAAGATTTTTTTGAAAAAATCCCTAAGGCCCGGGGTCACAATTTCAGCAAAAATCTGACTTTTGGCAATTCACTCAAAAATGGTGCCAAACGCTTGAAAATGCTCCCCTGAAAGCTTTGGCGATGGAAACAGAAGGCTTTTTATCACAGGAGAAGAAATCAGCCCTCGACAACTTAACCGGTGGAAATTTTTTTTTTTGAAAAAATCCCTAAGCCCCGGGATCACAATTTCAGCAAAAATCTGACTTTTGGCAATTCACTCAAAAATGGTGCCAAACGCTTGAAAATGCTCCCCTGAAAGGTTTGGCGATGGAAACAGAAGGCTTTTTATCACAGGACAAGAAATCAGCCCTCGACAACTTAACCGGCGGAAAAAGATTTTTTTGAAAAAATCGCTAAGCCCCGGGGTCACAATTTCAGCAAAAATCTGACTTTTGGCAATTCACTCAAAAATGGTGCCAAACGCTTGAAAATGCTCCCCTGAAAGGTTTGGCGATGGAAACAGAAGGCTTTTTATCACAGGACAAGAAATCAGCCCTCGACAACTTAACCGGCGGAAAAGATTTTTTTGAAAAAATCCCTAAGCCCCGGGGTCACAATTTCAGCAAAAATCTGACTTTTGGCAATTCACTCAAAAATGGTGCCAAACGCTTGAAAATGCTCCCCTGAAAGGTTTGGCGATGGAAACAGAAGGCTTTTTATCACAGGACAAGAAATCAGCCCTCGACAACTTAACCGGCAGAATTATTTTTTTTTGAAAAAATCCCTAAGCCCCGGGGTCAGAATTTCAGCAAAAATCTGACTTTTGGCAATTCACTCAAAAATGGTGCCAAACGCTTGAAAATGCTCCCCTGAAAGGTTTGGCGATGGAAACAGAAGGCTTTTTATCACAGGAGAAGAAATCAGCCCTCGACAACTTAACCGGTGGAAATTTTTTTTTTTGAAAAAATCCCTAAGCCCCGGGATCACAATTTCAGCAAAAATCTGACTTTTGGCAATTCACTCAAAAATGGTGCCAAACGCTTGAAAATGCTCCCCTGAAAGGTTTGGCGATGGAAACAGAAGGCTTTTTATCACAGGACAAGAAATCAGCCCTCGACAACTTTACCGTCGGAAAAAGATTTTTTTGAAAAAATCCCTAAGCCCCGGGGTCACAATTTCAGCAAAAATCTGACTTTTGGCAATTCACTCAAAAATGGTGCCAAACGCTTGAAAATGCTCCCCTGAAAGCTTTGGCGATGGAAACAGAAGGCTTTTTATCAGAGGACAAGAAATCAGCCCTCGACAACTTAACCGGCGGAAAAAGATTTTTTTGAAAAAATCGCTAAGCCCCGGGGTCACAATTTCAGCAAAAATCTGACTTTTGGCAATTCACTCAAAAATGGTGCCAAACGCTTTAAAATGCTCCCCTGAAAGGTTTGGCGATGGAAACAGAAGGCTTTTTATCACAGGACAAGAAATCAGCCCTCGACAACTTAACCGGCGGAAAATTTTTTTTTTGAAAAAATCCCTAAGCCCCGGGGTCAGAATTTCAGCAAAAATCTGACTTTTGGCAATTCACTCAAAAATGGTGCCAAACGCTTGAAAATGCTCCCCTGAAAGGTTTGGCGATGGAAACAGAAGGCTTTTTATCACAGGACAAGAAATCAGCCCTCGACAACTTAACCGGCGGAAAAGATTTTTTTGAAAAAATCCCTAAGCCCCGGGGTCACAATTTCAGCAAAAATCTGACTTTTGGCAATTCACTCAAAAATGGTGCCAAACGCTTGAAAATGCTCCCCTGAAAGCTTTGGCGATGGAAACAGAAGGCTTTTTATCACAGGACAAGAAATCAGCCCTCGACTACTTAACCGGCAGAAAAAGATTTTTTTGAAAAAATCCCTAAGCCCCGGGGTCAGAATTTCAGGAAAAATCTGACTTTTGGCAATTCACTCAAAAATGGTGCCAAACGCTTGAAAATGCTCCCCTGAAAGGTTTGGCGATGGAAACAGAAGGATTTTTAACACAGGACAAGAAATCAGCCCTCGACAACTTAACTGGCGGAAATTTTTTTTTTTGAAAAAATCCCTAAGCCCCGGGGTCACAATTTCAGCAAAAATCTGACTTTTGGCAATTCACTCAAAAATGGTGCCAAACGCTTGAAAATGCTCCCCTGAAAGGTTTGGCGATGGAAACAGAAGGCTTTTTATCACAGGAGAAGAAATCAGCCCTCGACAACTTAACCGGCGGAAATTTTTTTTTTTTTTTAAATCCCTAAGCCCCGGGGTCAGAATTTCAGCAAAAATCTGACTTTTGGCAATTCACTCAAAAATGGTGCCAAACGCTTGAAAATGCTCCCCTGAAAGGTTTGGCGATGGAAACAGAAGGCTTTTTATCACAGGACAAGAAATCAGCCCTCGACAACTTAACCGGCGGAAAAAGTTTTTTTTGAAAAAATCCCTAAGCCCCGGGGTCACAATTTCAGCAAAAATCTGACTTTTGGCAATTCACTCAAAAATGGTGCCAAACGCTTGAAAATGCTCCCCTGAAAGCTTTGGCGATGGAAACAGAAGGCTTTTTATCACAGGACAAGAAATCAGCCCTCGACAACTTAACCGGCGGAAAAAGATTTTTTTGAAAAAATCGCTAAGCCCCGGGGTCACAATTTCAGCAAAAATCTGACTTTTGGCAATTCACTCAAAAATGGTGCCAAACGCTTTAAAATGCTCCCCTGAAAGGTTTGGCGATGGAAACAGAAGGCTTTTTATCACAGGACAAGAAATCAGCCCTCGACAACTTAACCGGCGGAAAATTTTTTTTTTGAAAAAATCCCTAAGCCCCGGGGTCAGAATTTCAGAAAAAATCTGACTTTTGGCAATTCACTCAAAAATGGTGCCAAACGCTTGAAAATGCTCCCCTGAAAGGTTTGGCGATGGAAACAGAAGGCTTTTTATCACAGGACAAGAAATCAGCCCTCGACAACTTAACCGGCGGAAAAAGATTTTTTTGAAAAAATCCCTAAGCCCCGGGGTCACAATTTCAGCAAAAATCTGACTTTTGGCAATTCACTCTAAAATGGTGCCAAACGCTTGAAAATGCTCCCCTGAAAGGTTTGGCGATGGAAACAGAAGGCTTTTTATCACAGGACAAGAAATCAGCCCTCGACAACTTAACCGGCAGAAAAAGATTTTTTTGAAAAAATCCCTAAGGCCCGGGGTCACAATTTCAGCAAAAATCTGACTTTTGGCAATTCACTCAAAAATGGTGCCAAACGCTTGAAAATGCTCCCCTGAAAGGTTTGGCGATGGAAACAGAAGGCTTTTTATCACAGGACAAGAAATCAGCCCTCGACAACTTAACCGGCGGAAAAATTTTTTTTTGAAAAAATCACAAAGCCCCGGGGTCAGAATTTCAGCAAAAATCTGACTTTTGGCAATTCACTCAAAAATGGTGCCAAACGCTTGAAAATGCTCCCCTGAAAGCTTTGGCGATGGAAACAGAAGGCTTTTTATCACAGGAGAAGAAATCAGCCCTCGACAACTTAACCGGTGGAAATTTTTTTTTTTGAAAAAATCCCTAAGCCCCGGGATCACAATTTCAGCAAAAATCTGACTTTTGGCAATTCACTCAAAAATGGTGCCAAACGCTTGAAAATGCTCCCCTGAAAGGTTTGGCGATGGAAACAGAAGGCTTTTTATCAGAGGACAAGAAATCAGCCCTCGACAACTTTACCGGCGGAAAAAGATTTTTTTGAAAAAATCCCTAAGCCCCGGGGTCACAATTTCAGCAAAAATCTGACTTTTGGCAATTCACTCAAAAATGGTGCCAAACGCTTGAAAATGCTCCCCTGAAAGCTTTGGCGATGGAAACAGAAGGCTTTTTATCAGAGGACAAGAAATCAGCCCTCGACAACTTAACCGGCGGAAAAAGATTTTTTTGAAAAAATCGCTAAGCCCCGGGGTCACAATTTCAGCAAAAATCTGACTTTTGGCAATTCACTCAAAAATGGTGCCAAACGCTTTAAAATGCTCCCCTGAAAGGTTTGGCGATGGAAACAGAAGGCTTTTTATCACAGGACAAGAAATCAGCCCTCGACAACTTAACCGGCGGAAAATTTTTTTTTTGAAAAAATCCCTAAGCCCCGGGGTCAGAATTTCAGCAAAAATCTGACTTTTGGCAATTCACTCAAAAATGGTGCCAAACGCTTGAAAATGCTCCCCTGAAAGGTTTGGCGATGGAAACAGAAGGCTTTTTATCACAGGACAAGAAATCAGCCCTCGACAACTTAACCGGCGGAAAAGATTTTTTTGAAAAAATCCCTAAGCCCCGGGGTCACAATTTCAGCAAAAATCTGACTTTTGGCAATTCACTCAAAAATGGTGCCAAACGCTTGAAAATGCTCCCCTGAAAGCTTTGGCGATGGAAACAGAAGGCTTTTTATCACAGGACAAGAAATCAGCCCTCGACTACTTAACCGGCAGAAAAAGATTTTTTTGAAAAAATCCCTAAGCCCCGGGGTCAGAATTTCAGGAAAAATCTGACTTTTGGCAATTCACTCAAAAATGGTGCCAAACGCTTGAAAATGCTCCCCTGAAAGGTTTGGCGATGGAAACAGAAGGATTTTTAACACAGGACAAGAAATCAGCCCTCGACAACTTAACTGGCGGAAATTTTTTTTTTTGAAAAAATCCCTAAGCCCCGGGGTCACAATTTCAGCAAAAATCTGACTTTTGGCAATTCACTCAAAAATGGTGCCAAACGCTTGAAAATGCTCCCCTGAAAGGTTTGGCGATGGAAACAGAAGGCTTTTTATCACAGGAGAAGAAATCAGCCCTCGACAACTTAACCGGCGGAAATTTTTTTTTTTTTTTAAATCCCTAAGCCCCGGGGTCAGAATTTCAGCAAAAATCTGACTTTTGGCAATTCACTCAAAAATGGTGCCAAACGCTTGAAAATGCTCCCCTGAAAGGTTTGGCGATGGAAACAGAAGGCTTTTTATCACAGGACAAGAAATCAGCCCTCGACAACTTAACCGGCGGAAAAAGATTTTTTTGAAAAAATCCCTAAGCCCCGGGGTCACAATTTCAGCAAAAATCTGACTTTTGGCAATTCACTCAAAAATGGTGCCAAACGCTTCCAAATGCTCCCCTGAAAGGTTTGGCGATGGAAACAGAAGGCTTTTTATCACAGGACAAGAAATCAGCCCTCGACAACTTAACCGGCGGAAAAAGATTTTTTTGAAAAAATCCCAAAGCCCTGGGGTCACAATTTCAGCAAAAATCTGACTTTTGGCAATTCACTCTAAAATGGTGCCAAACGCTTGAAAATGCTCCCCTGAAAGGTTTGGCGATGGAAACAGAAGGCTTTTTATCACAGGACAAGAAATCAGCCCTCGACAACTTAACCGGCGGAAAAAGATTTTTTTGAAAAAATCCCTAAGCCCCGGGGTCACAATTTCAGCAAAAATCTGACTTTTGGCAATTCACTCTAAAATGGTGCCAAACGCTTGAAAATGCTCCCCTGAAAGGTTTGGCGATGGAAACAGAAGGCTTTTTATCACAGGACAAGAAATCAGCCCTCGACAACTTAACCGGCAGAAAAAGATTTTTTTGAAAAAATCCCTCTGGCCCGGGGTCACAATTTCAGCAAAAATCTGACTTTTGGCAATTCACTCAAAAATGGTGCCAAACGCTTGAAAATGCTCCCCTGAAAGCTTTGGCGATGGAAACAGAAGGCTTTTTATCACAGGACAAGAAATCAGCCCTCGACAACTTAACCGGCGGAAAATTTTTTTTTTGAAAAAATCCCAAAGCCCCGGGGTCAGAATTTCAGCAAAAATCTGACTTTTGGCAATTCACTCAAAAATGGTGCCAAACGCTTGAAAATGCTCCCCTGAAAGCTTTGGCGATGGAAACAGAAGGCTTTTTATCACAGGAGAAGAAATCAGCCCTCGACAACTTAACCGGTGGAAATTTTTTTTTTTGAAAAAATCCCTAAGCCCCGGGATCACAATTTCAGCAAAAATCTGACTTTTGGCAATTCACTCAAAAATGGTGCCAAACGCTTGAAAATGCTCCCCTGAAAGGTTTGGCGATGGAAACAGAAGGCTTTTTATCACAGGACAAGAAATCAGCCCTCGACAACTTTACCGGCGGAAAAAGATTTTTTTGAAAAAATCCCTAAGCCCCGGGGTCACAATTTCAGCAAAAATCTGACTTTTGGCAATTCACTCAAAAATGGTGCCAAACGCTTGAAAATGCTCCCCTGAAAGCTTTGGCGATGGAAACAGAAGGCTTTTTATCAGAGGACAAGAAATCAGCCCTCGACAACTTAACCGGCGGAAAAAGATTTTTTTGAAAAAATCGCTAAGCCCCGGGGTCACAATTTCAGCAAAAATCTGACTTTTGGCAATTCACTCAAAAATGGTGCCAAACGCTTGAAAATGCTCCCCTGAAAGGTTTGGCGATGGAAACAGAAGGCTTTTTATCACAGGACAAGAAATCAGCCCTCGACAACTTAACCGGCGGAAAAGATTTTTTTGAAAAAATCCCTAAGCCCCGGGGTCACAATTTCAGCAAAAATCTGACTTTTGGCAATTCACTCAAAAATGGTGCCAAACGCTTGAAAATGCTCCCCTGAAAGGTTTGGCGATGGAAACAGAAGGCTTTTTATCACAGGACAAGAAATCAGCCCTCGACAACTTAACCGGCAGAATTATTTTTTTTTGAAAAAATCCCTAAGCCCCGGGGTCAGAATTTCAGCAAAAATCTGACTTTTGGCAATTCACTCAAAAATGGTGCCAAACGCTTGAAAATGCTCCCCTGAAAGCTTTGGCGATGGAAACAGAAGGCTTTTTATCACAGGAGAAGAAATCAGCCCTCGACAACTTAACCGGTGGAAATTTTTTTTTTTGAAAAAATCCCTAAGCCCCGGGATCACAATTTCAGCAAAAATCTGACTTTTGGCAATTCACTCAAAAATGGTGCCAAACGCTTCCAAATGCTCCCCTGAAAGGTTTGGCGATGGAAACAGAAGGCTTTTTATCACAGGACAAGAAATCAGCCCTCGACAACTTTACCGGCGGAAAAAGATTTTTTTGAAAAAATCCCTAAGCCCCGGGGTCACAATTTCAGCAAAAATCTGACTTTTGGCAATTCACTCAAAAATGGTGCCAAACGCTTGAAAATGCTCCCCTGAAAGCTTTGGCGATGGAAACAGAAGGCTTTTTATCAGAGGACAAGAAATCAGCCCTCGACAACTTAACCGGCGGAAAAAGATTTTTTTGAAAAAATCGCTAAGCCCCAGGGTCACAATTTCAGCAAAAATCTGACTTTTGGCAATTCACTCAAAAATGGTGCCAAACGCTTTAAAATGCTCCCCTGAAAGGTTTGGCGATGGAAACAGAAGGCTTTTTATCACAGGACAAGAAATCAGCCCTCGACAACTTAACCGGCGGAAATTTTTTTTTTTGAAAAAATCCCTAAGCCCCGGGGTCAGAATTTCAGCAAAAATCTGACTTTTGGCAATTCACTCAAAAATGGTGCCAAACGCTTGAAAATGCTCCCCTGAAAGGTTTGGCGATGGAAACAGAAGGCTTTTTATCACAGGACAAGAAATCAGCCCTCGACAACTTAACCGGCGGAAAAAGATTTTTTTGAAAAAATCCCTAAGCCCCGGGGTCACAATTTCAGCAAAAATCTGACTTTTGGAAATTCACTCTAAAATGGTGCCAAACGCTTGAAAATGCTCCCCTGAAAGCTTTGGCGATGGAAACAGAAGGCTTTTTATAACAGGACAAGAAATCAGCCCTCGACAACTTAACCGGCAGAAAAAGATTTTTTTGAAAAAATCCCTAAGGCCCGGGGTCACAATTTCAGCAAAAATCTGACTTTTGGCAATTCACTCAAAAATGGTGCCAAACGCTTGAAAATGCTCCCCTGAAAGCTTTGGCGATGGAAACAGAAGGCTTTTTATCACAGGACAAGAAATCAGCCCTCGACTACTTAACCGGCAGAAAAAGATTTTTTTGAAAAAATCCCTAAGCCCCGGGGTCAGAATTTCAGGAAAAATCTGACTTTTGGCAATTCACTCAAAAATGGTGCCAAACGCTTGAAAATGCTCCCCTGAAAGCTTTGGCGATGGAAACAGAAGGCTTTTTATCACAGGAGAAGAAATCAGCCCTCGACAACTTAACCGGTGGAAATTTTTTTTTTTGAAAAAATCCCTAAGCCCCGGGATCACAATTTCAGCAAAAATCTGACTTTTGGCAATTCACTCAAAAATGGTGCCAAACGCTTGAAAATGCTCCCCTGAAAGGTTTGGCGATGGAAACAGAAGGCTTTTTATCACAGGACAAGAAATCAGCCCTCGACAACTTTACCGGCGGAAAAAGATTTTTTTGAAAAAATCCCTAAGCCCCGGGGTCACAATTTCAGCAAAAATCTGACTTTTGGCAATTCACTCAAAAATGGTGCCAAACGCTTGAAAATGCTCCCCTGAAAGCTTTGGCGATGGAAACAGAAGGCTTTTTATCAGAGGACAAGAAATCAGCCCTCGACAACTTAACCGGCGGAAAAAGATTTTTTTGAAAAAATCGCTAAGCCCCGGGGTCACAATTTCAGCAAAAATCTGACTTTTGGCAATTCACTCAAAAATGGTGCCAAACGCTTGAAAATGCTCCCCTGAAAGGTTTGGCGATGGAAACAGAAGGCTTTTTATCACAGGACAAGAAATCAGCCCTCGACAACTTAACCGGCGGAAAAGATTTTTTTGAAAAAATCCCTAAGCCCCGGGGTCACAATTTCAGCAAAAATCTGACTTTTGGCAATTCACTCAAAAATGGTGCCAAACGCTTGAAAATGCTCCCCTGAAAGGTTTGGCGATGGAAACAGAAGGCTTTTTATCACAGGACAAGAAATCAGCCCTCGACAACTTAACCGGCAGAATTATTTTTTTTTGAAAAAATCCCTAAGCCCCGGGGTCAGAATTTCAGCAAAAATCTGACTTTTGGCAATTCACTCAAAAATGGTGCCAAACGCTTGAAAATGCTCCCCTGAAAGCTTTGGCGATGGAAACAGAAGGCTTTTTATCACAGGAGAAGAAATCAGCCCTCGACAACTTAACCGGTGGAAATTTTTTTTTTTGAAAAAATCCCTAAGCCCCGGGATCACAATTTCAGCAAAAATCTGACTTTTGGCAATTCACTCAAAAATGGTGCCAAACGCTTGAAAATGCTCCCCTGAAAGGTTTGGCGATGGAAACAGAAGGCTTTTTATCACAGGACAAGAAATCAGCCCTCGACAACTTTACCGGCGGAAAAAGATTTTTTTGAAAAAATCCCTAAGCCCCGGGGTCACAATTTCAGCAAAAATCTGACTTTTGGCAATTCACTCAAAAATGGTGCCAAACGCTTGAAAATGCTCCCCTGAAAGCTTTGGCGATGGAAACAGAAGGCTTTTTATCAGAGGACAAGAAATCAGCCCTCGACAACTTAACCGGCGGAAAAAGATTTTTTTGAAAAAATCGCTAAGCCCCAGGGTCACAATTTCAGCAAAAATCTGACTTTTGGCAATTCACTCAAAAATGGTGCCAAACGCTTTAAAATGCTCCCCTGAAAGGTTTGGCGATGGAAACAGAAGGCTTTTTATCACAGGACAAGAAATCAGCCCTCGACAACTTAACCGGCGGAAAATTTTTTTTTTGAAAAAATCCCTAAGCCCCGGGGTCAGAATTTCAGCAAAAATCTGACTTTTGGCAATTCACTCAAAAATGGTGCCAAACGCTTGAAAATGCTCCCCTGAAAGGTTTGGCGATGGAAACAGAAGGCTTTTTATCACAGGACAAGAAATCAGCCCTCGACAACTTAACCGGCGGAAAAAGATTTTTTTGAAAAAATCCCTAAGCCCCGGGGTCACAATTTCAGCAAAAATCTGACTTTTGGCAATTCACTCTAAAATGGTGCCAAACGCTTGAAAATGCTCCCCTGAAAGCTTTGGCGATGTAAACAGAAGGCTTTTTATAACAGGACAAGAAATCAGCCCTCGACAACTTAACCGGCAGAAAAAGATTTTTTTGAAAAAATCCCTAAGGCCCGGGGTCACAATTTCAGCAAAAATCTGACTTTTGGCAATTCACTCAAAAATGGTGCCAAACGCTTGAAAATGCTCCCCTGAAAGCTTTGGCGATGGAAACAGAAGGCTTTTTATCACAGGACAAGAAATCAGCCCTCGACTACTTAACCGGCAGAAAAAGATTTTTTTGAAAAAATCCCTAAGCCCCGGGGTCAGAATTTCAGGAAAAATCTGACTTTTGGCAATTCACTCAAAAATGGTGCCAAACGCTTGAAAATGCTCCCCTGAAAGGTTTGGCGATGGAAACAGAAGGCTTTTTATCACAGGACAAGAAATCAGCCCTCGACAACTTAACTGGCGGAAATTTTTTTTTTTGAAAAAATCCCTAAGCCCCGGGGTCACAATTTCAGCAAAAATCTGACTTTTGGCAATTCACTCAAAAATGGTGCCAAACGCTTGAAAATGCTCCCCTGAAAGGTTTGGCGATGGAAACAGAAGGCTTTTTATCACAGGACAAGAAATCAGCCCTCGACAACTTAACCGGCAGAAAAAGATTTTTTTGAAAAAATCCCTAAGGCCCGGGGTCACAATTTCAGCAAAAATCTGACTTTTGGCAATTCACTCAAAAATGGTGCCAAACGCTTGAAAATGCTCCCCTGAAAGCTTTGGCGATGGAAACAGAAGGCTTTTTATCACAGGACAAGAAATCAGCCCTCGACTACTTAACCGGCAGAAAAAGATTTTTTTGAAAAAATCCCTAAGCCCCGGGGTCAGAATTTCAGGAAAAATCTGACTTTTGGCAATTCACTCAAAAATGGTGCCAAACGCTTGAAAATGCTCCCCTGAAAGGTTTGGCGATGGAAACAGAAGGCTTTTTATCACAGGACAAGAAATCAGCCCTCGACAACTTAACTGGCGGAAATTTTTTTTTTTGAAAAAATCCCTAAGCCCCGGGGTCACAATTTCAGCAAAAATCTGACTTTTGGCAATTCACTCAAAAATGGTGCCAAACGCTTGAAAATGCTCCCCTGAAAGGTTTGGCGATGGAAACAGAAGGCTTTTTATCACAGGACAAGAAATCAGCCCTCGACAACTTAACCGGCAGAAAAAGATTTTTTTGAAAAAATCCCTAAGGCCCGGGGTCACAATTTCAGCAAAAATCTGACTTTTGGCAATTCACTCAAAAATGGTGCCAAACACTTGAAAATGCTCCCCTGAAAGCTTTGGCGATGGAAACAGAAGGCTTTTTATCACAGGACAAGAAATCAGCCCTCGACTACTTAACCGGCAGAAAAAGATTTTTTTGAAAAAATCCCTAAGCCCCGGGGTCACAATTTCAGCAAAAATCTGACTTTTGGCAATTCACTCAAAAATGGTGCCAAACGCTTGAAAATGCTCCCCTGAAAGGTTTGGCGATGGAAACAGAAGGCTTTTTATCACAGGACAAGAAATCAGCCCTCGACAACTTAACTGGCGGAAATTTTTTTTTTTGAAAAAATCCCTAAGCCCCGGGGTCACAATTTCAGCAAAAATCTGACTTTTGGCAATTCACTCAAAAATGGTGCCAAACGCTTGAAAATGCTCCCCTGAAAGGTTTGGCGATGGAAACAGAAGGCTTTTTATCACAGGAGAAGAAATCAGCCCTCGACAACTTAACCGGCGGAAATTTTTTTTTTTTTTTAAATCCCTAAGCCCCGGGGTCACAATTTCAGCAAAAATCTTACTTTTGGCAATTCACTCAAAAATGGTGCCAAACGCTAGAAAATGCTCCCCTGAAAGGTTTGGCGATGGAAACAGAAGGCTTTTTATCACAGGACAAGAAATCAGCCCTCGACAACTTAACCGGCGGAAAAAGATTTTTTTGAAAAAATCCCTAAGCCCCGGGGTCACAATTTCAGCAAAAATCTGACTTTTGGCAATTCACTCAAAAATGGTGCCAAACGCTTGAAAATGCTCCCCTGAAAGGTTTGGCGATGGAAACAGAAGGCTTTTTATCACAGGACAAGAAATCAGCCCTCGACAACTTAACTGGTGGAAATTTTTTTTTTGAAAAAATCCCTAAGCCCCGGGGTCACAATTTCAGCAAAAATCTGACTTTTGGCAATTCACTCAAAAATGGTGCCAAACGCTTTAAAATGCTCCCCTGAAAGGTTTGGCGATGGAAACAGAAGGCTTTTTATCACAGGACAAGAAATCAGCCCTCGACAACTTAACCGGCGGAAAATTTTTTTTTTTTAAAAATCCCTAAGCCCCGGGGTCAGAATTTCAGCAAAAATCTGACTTTTGGCAATTCACTCAAAAATGGTGCCAAACGCTTGAAAATGCTCCCCTGAAAGGTTTGGCGATGGAAACAGAAGGCTTTTTATCACAGGACAAGAAATCAGCCCTCGACAACTTAACCGGCGGAAAAAGATTTTTTTGAAAAAATCCCTAAGGCCCGGGGTCACAATTTCAGCAAAAATCTGACTTTTGGCAATTCACTCTAAAATGGTGCCAAACGCTTGAAAATGCTCCCCTGAAAGGTTTGGCGATGGAAACAGAAGGCTTTTTATCACAGGACAAGAAATCAGCCCTCGACAACTTAACCGGCAGAAAAAGATTTTTTTGAAAAAATCCCTAAGGCCCGGGGTCACAATTTCAGCAAAAATCTGACTTTTGGCAATTCACTCAAAAATGGTGCCAAACGCTTGAAAATGCTCCCCTGAAAGCTTTGGCGATGGAAACAGAAGGCTTTTTATCACAGGACAAGAAATCAGCCCTCGACAACTTAACCGGCGGAAAATTTTTTTTTTGAAAAAATCCCAAAGCCCCGGGGTCAGAATTTCAGCAAAAATCTGACTTTTGGCAATTCACTCAAAAATGGTGCCAAACGCTTGAAAATGCTCCCCTGAAAGCTTTGGCGATGGAAACAGAAGGCTTTTTATCACAGGAGAAGAAATCAGCCCTCGACAACTTAACCGGTGGAAATTTTTTTTTTTTGAAAAAATCCCTAAGCCCCGGGATCACAATTTCAGCAAAAATCTGACTTTTGGCAATTCACTCAAAAATGGTGCCAAACGCTTGAAAATGCTCCCCTGAAAGGTTTGGCGATGGAAACAGAAGGCTTTTTATCACAGGACAAGAAATCAGCCCTCGACAACTTTACCGGCGGAAAAAGATTTTTTTGAAAAAATCCCTAAGCCCCGGGGTCACAATTTCAGCAAAAATCTGACTTTTGGCAATTCACTCAAAAATGGTGCCAAACGCTTGAAAATGCTCCCCTGAAAGCTTTGGCGATGGAAACAGAAGGCTTTTTATCAGAGGACAAGAAATCAGCCCTCGACAACTTAACCGGCGGAAAAAGATTTTTTTGAAAAAATCGCTAAGCCCCGGGGTCACAATTTCAGCAAAAATCTGACTTTTGGCAATTCACTCAAAAATGGTGCCAAACGCTTGAAAATGCTCCCCTGAAAGGTTTGGCGATGGAAACAGAAGGCTTTTTATCACAGGACAAGAAATCAGCCCTCGACAACTTAACCGGCGGAAAAGATTTTTTTGAAAAAATCCCTAAGCCCCGGGGTCACAATTTCAGCAAAAATCTGACTTTTGGCAATTAACTCAAAAATGGTGCCAAACGCTTGAAAATGCTCCCCTGAAAGGTTTGGCGATGGAAACAGAAGGCTTTTTATCACAGGACAAGAAATCAGCCCTCGACAACTTAACCGGCAGAATTATTTTTTTTTGAAAAAATCCCTAAGCCCCGGGGTCAGAATTTCAGCAAAAATCTGACTTTTGGCAATTCACTCAAAAATGGTGCCAAACGCTTGAAAATGCTCCCCTGAAAGCTTTGGCGATGGAAACAGAAAGCTTTTTATCACAGGAGAAGAAATCAGCCCTCGACAACTTAACCGGTGGAAATTTTTTTTTTTGAAAAAATCCCTAAGCCCCGGGATCACAATTTCAGCAAAAATCTGACTTTTGGCAATTCACTCAAAAATGGTGCCAAACGCTTGAAAATGCTCCCCTGAAAGGTTTGGCGATGGAAACAGAAGGCTTTTTATCACAGGACAAGAAATCAGCCCTCGACAACTTTACCGGCGGAAAAAGATTTTTTTGAAAAAATCCCTAAGCCCCGGGGTCACAATTTCAGCAAAAATCTGACTTTTGGCAATTCACTCAAAAATGGTGCCAAACGCTTGAAAATGCTCCCCTGAAAGCTTTGGCGATGGAAACAGAAGGCTTTTTATCAGAGGACAAGAAATCAGCCCTCGACAACTTAACCGGCGGAAAAAGATTTTTTTGAAAAAATCGCTAAGCCCCAGGGTCACAATTTCAGCAAAAATCTGACTTTTGGCAATTCACTCAAAAATGGTGCCAAACGCTTTAAAATGCTCCCCTGAAAGGTTTGGCGATGGAAACAGAAGGCTTTTTATCACAGGACAAGAAATCAGCCCTCGACAACTTAACCGGCGGAAAATTTTTTTTTTGAAAAAATCCCTAAGCCCCGGGGTCAGAATTTCAGCAAAAATCTGACTTTTGGCAATTCACTCAAAAATGGTGCCAAACGCTTGAAAATGCTCCCCTGAAAGGTTTGGCGATGGAAACAGAAGGCTTTTTATCACAGGACAAGAAATCAGCCCTCGACAACTTAACCGGCGGAAAAAGATTTTTTTGAAAAAATCCCTAAGCCCCGGGGTCACAATTTCAGCAAAAATCTGACTTTTGGCAATTCACTCTAAAATGGTGCCAAACGCTTGAAAATGCTCCCCTGAAAGCTTTGGCGATGGAAACAGAAGGCTTTTTATAACAGGACAAGAAATCAGCCCTCGACAACTTAACCGGCAGAAAAAGATTTTTTTGAAAAAATCCCTAAGGCCCGGGGTCACAATTTCAGCAAAAATCTGACTTTTGGCAATTCACTCAAAAATGGTGCCAAACGCTTGAAAATGCTCCCCTGAAAGCTTTGGCGATGGAAACAGAAGGCTTTTTATCACAGGACAAGAAATCAGCCCTCGACTACTTAACCGGCAGAAAAAGATTTTTTTGAAAAAATCCCTAAGCCCCGGGGTCAGAATTTCAGGAAAAATCTGACTTTTGGCAATTCACTCAAAAATGGTGCCAAACGCTTGAAAATGCTCCCCTGAAAGGTTTGGCGATGGAAACAGAAGGCTTTTTATCACAGGACAAGAAATCAGCCCTCGACAACTTAACTGGCGGAAATTTTTTTTTTTGAAAAAATCCCTAAGCCCCGGGGTCACAATTTCAGCAAAAATCTGACTTTTGGCAATTCACTCAAAAATGGTGCCAAACGCTTGAAAATGCTCCCCTGAAAGGTTTGGCGATGGAAACAGAAGGCTTTTTATCACAGGACAAGAAATCAGCCCTCGACAACTTAACCGGCGGAAATTTTTTTTTTTTTTTAAATCCCTAAGCCCCGGGGTCAGAATTTCAGCAAAAATCTGACTTTTGGCAATTCACTCAAAAATGGTGCCAAACGCTTTAAAATGCTCCCCTGAAAGGTTTGGCGATGGAAACAGAAGGCTTTTTATCACAGGACAAGAAATCAGCCCTCGACAACTTAACCGGCGGAAAAAGATTTTTTTGAAAAAATCCCTAAGCCCCGGGGTCACAATTTCAGCAAAAATCTGACTTTTGGCAATTCACTCAAAAATGGTGCCAAACGCTTCCAAATGCTCCCCTGAAAGGTTTGGCGATGGAAACAGAAGGCTTTTTATCACAGGACAAGAAATCAGCCCTCGACAACTTAACCGGCGGAAAAAGATTTTTTTGAAAAAATCCCAAAGCCCTGGGGTCACAATTTCAGCAAAAATCTGACTTTTGGCAATTCACTCTAAAATGGTGCCAAACGCTTGAAAATGCTCCCCTGAAAGGTTTGGCGATGGAAACAGAAGGCTTTTTATCACAGGACAAGAAATCAGCCCTCGACAACTTAACCGGCGGAAAAAGATTTTTTTTTTTGAAAAAATCCCTAAGCCCCGGGGTCACAATTTCAGCAAAAATCTGACTTTTGGCAATTCACTCAAAAATGGTGCCAAACGCTTCCAAATGCTCCCCTGAAAGGTTTGGCGATGGAAACAGAAGGCTTTTTATCACAGGACAAGAAATCAGCCCTCGACAACTTAACCGGCGGAAAAATTTTTTTTTGAAAAAATCCCAAAGCCCCGGGGTCACAATTTCAGCAAAAATCTGACTTTTGGCAATTCACTCAAAAATGGTGCCAAACGCTTGAAAATGCTCCCCTGAAAGGTTTGGCGATGGAAACAGAAGGCTTTTTATCACAGGAGAAGAAATCAGCCCTCCACAACTTAACCGGCGAAAAAAGATTTTTTTGAAAAAATCCCTAAGCCCCGGGGTCACAATTTCAGCAAAAATCTGACTTTTGGCAATTCACTCAAAAATGGTGCCAAACGCTTGAAAATGCTCCCCTGAAAGGTTTGGCGATGGAAACAGAAGGCTTTTTATCACAGGACAAGAAATCAGCCCTCGACAACTTAACCGGCGGAAAAAGATTTTTTTGAAAAAATCCCTAAGCCCCGGGGTCACAATTTCAGCAAAAAACTGACTTTTGGCAATTCACTCAAAAATGGTGCCAAACGCTTGAAAATGCTCCCCTGAAAGCTTTGGCGATGGAAACAGAAGGCTTTTTATCACAGGACAAGAAATCAGCCCTCGACAACTTAACTGGCGGAATTTTTTTTTTTTGAAAAAATCCCAAAGCCCCGGCGTCACAATTTCAGGAAAAATCTGACTTTTGGCAATTCACTCAAAAATTGTGCCAAACGCTTGAAAATGCTCCCCTGAAAGCTTTGGCGATGGAAAAAGAAGGCTTTTTATCACAGGAGAAGAAATCAGCCCTCGACAACTTAACCGGCGGAAAAAGATTTTTTTGAAAAAATCCCTAAGCCCCGGGGTCATAATTTCAGGAAAAATCTGACTTTTGGCAATTCACTCAAAAATGGTGCCAAACGCTTCCAAATGCTCCCCTGAAAGGTTTGGCGATGGAAACAGAAGGCTTTTTATCACAGGACAAGAAATCAGCCCTCGACAACTTTACCGGCGAAAAATTTTTTTTTTTAAAAAATCCCAAAGCCCCGGGGTCAGAATTTCAGCAAAAATCTGACTTTTGGCAATTCACTCAAAAATGGTGCCAAACGCTTGAAAATGCTCCCCTGAAAGGTTTGGCGATGGAAACAGAAGGCTTTTTATCACAGGACAAGAAATCAGCCCTCGACAACTTAACCGGCAGAATTATTTTTTTTTGAAAAAATCCCTAAGCCGCGGGGTCAGAATTTCAGCAAAAATCTGACTTTTGGCAATTCACTCAAAAATGGTGCCAAACGCTTGAAAATGCTCCCCTGAAAGGATTGGCGATGGAAACAGAAGGCTTTTTATCACAGGACAAGAAATCAGCCCTCGACAACTTTACCGGCGGAAAAAGATTTTTGTGAAAAAATCCCTAAGCCCCGGGGTCACAATTTCAGCAAAAATCTGACTTTTGGCAATTCACTCAAAAATGGTGCCAAACGCTTGAAAATGCTCCCCTGAAAGCTTTGGCGATGGAAACAGAAGGCTTTTTATCACAGGACAAGAAATCAGCCCTCGACAACTTAACCGGCGGAAAAGATTTTTTTGAAAAAATCCCTAAGCCCCGGGGTCACAATTTCAGCAAAAATCTGACTTTTGGCAATTCACTCTAAAATGGTGCCAAACGCTTGAAAATGCTCCCCTGAAAGGTTTGGCGATGGAAACAGAAGGCTTTTTATCACAGGACAAGAAATCAGCCCTCGACAACTTAACCGGCGGAAAAAGATTTTTTTGAAAAAATCCCTAAGCCCCGGGGTCACAATTTCAGCAAAAATCTGACTTTTGGCAATTCACTCAAAAATGGTGCCAAACGCTTCCAAATGCTCCCCTGAAAGGTTTGGCGATGGAAACAGAAGGCTTTTTATCACAGGACAAGAAATCAGCCCTCGACAACTTAACCGGCGGAAAAAATTTTTTTTGAAAAAATCCCAAAGCCCCGGGGTCACAATTTCAGCAAAAATCTGACTTTTGGCAATTCACTCAAAAATGGTGCCAAACGCTTGAAAATGCTCCCCTGAAAGGTTTGGCGATGGAAACAGAAGGCTTTTTATCACAGGAGAAGAAATCAGCCCTCCACAACTTAACCGGCGAAAAAAGATTTTTTTGAAAAAATCCCTAAGCCCCGGGGTCACAATTTCAGCAAAAATCTGACTTTTGGCAATTCACTCAAAAATGGTGCCAAACGCTTGAAAATGCTCCCCTGAAAGGTTTGGCGATGGAAACAGAAGGCTTTTTATCACAGGACAAGAAATCAGCCCTCGACAACTTAACCGGCGGAAAAAGATTTTTTTGAAAAAATCCCAAAGCCCCGGGGTCACAATTTCAGGAAAAATCTGACTTTTGGCAATTCACTCAAAAATGGTGCCAAACGCTTGAAAATGCTCCCCTGAAAGCTTTGGCGATGGAAACAGAAGGCTTTTTATCACAGGAGAAGAAATCAGCCCTCGACAACTTAACCGGCGGAAAAAGATTTTTTTGAAAAAATCCCTAAGCCCCGGGGTCATAATTTCAGGAAAAATCTGACTTTTGGCAATTCACTCAAAAATGGTGCCAAACGCTTCCAAATGCTCCCCTGAAAGGTTTGGCGATGGAAACAGAAGGCTTTTTATCACAGGACAAGAAATCAGCCCTCGACAACTTAACCGGCGGAAATTTTTTTTTTTGAAAAAATCCCTAAGCCCCGGGGTCACAATTTCAGGAAAAATCTGACTTTTGGCAATTCACTCAAAAATGGTGCCAAACGCTTGAAAATGCTCCCCTGAAAGGTTTGGCGATGGAAACAGAAGGCTTTTTATCACAGGACAAGAAATCAGCCCTCGACAACTTAACCGGCAGAATTATTTTTTTTTGAAAAAATCCCTAAGCCCCGGGGTCAGAATTTCAGCAAAAATCTGACTTTTGGCAATTCACTCAAAAATGGTGCCAAACGCTTGAAAATGCTCCCCTGAAAGGTTTGGCGATGGAAACAGAAGGCTTTTTATCACAGGACAAGAAATCAGCCCTCGACAACTTTACCGGCGGAAAAAGATTTTTGTGAAAAAATCCCTAAGCCCCGGGGTCACAATTTCAGCAAAAATCTGACTTTTGGCAATTCACTCAAAAATGGTGCCAAACGCTTGAAAATGCTCCCCTGAAAGCTTTGGCGATGGAAACAGAAGGCTTTTTATCACAGGACAAGAAATCAGCCCTCGACAACTTAACCGGCGGAAAAGATTTTTTTGAAAAAATCCCTAAGCCCCGGGGTCACAATTTCAGCAAAAATCTGACTTTTGGCAATTCACTCTAAAATGGTGCCAAACGCTTGAAAATGCTCCCCTGAAAGGTTTGGCGATGGAAACAGAAGGCTTTTTATCACAGGACAAGAAATCAGCCCTCGACAACTTAACCGGCGGAAAAAGATTTTTTTGAAAAAATCCCTAAGCCCCGGGGTCACAATTTCAGCAAAAATCTGACTTTTGGCAATTCACTCAAAAATGGTGCCAAACGCTTCCAAATGCTCCCCTGAAAGGTTTGGCGATGGAAACAGAAGGCTTTTTATCACAGGACAAGAAATCAGCCCTCGACAACTTAACCGGCGGAAAAAATTTTTTTTGAAAAAATCCCAAAGCCCCGGGGTCACAATTTCAGCAAAAATCTGACTTTTGGCAATTCACTCAAAAATGGTGCCAAACGCTTTAAAATGCTCCCCTGAAAGCTTTGGCGATGGAAACAGAAGGCTTTTTATCACAGGAGAAGAAATCAGCCCTCCACAACTTAACCGGCGAAAAAAGATTTTTTTGAAAAAATCCCTAAGCCCCGGGGTCACAATTTCAGCAAAAATCTGACTTTTGGCAATTCACTCAAAAATGGTGCCAAACGCTTGAAAATGCTCCCCTGAAAGGTTTGGCGATGGAAACAGAAGGCTTTTTATCACAGGACAAGAAATCAGCCCTCGACAACTTAACCGGCGGAAAAAGATTTTTTTGAAAAAATCCCTAAGCCCCGGGGTCACAATTTCAGCAAAAATCTGACTTTTGGCAATTCACTCAAAAATGGTGCCAAACGCTTGAAAATGCTCCCCTGAAAGGTTTGGCGATGGAAACAGAAGGCTTTTTATCACAGGAGAAGAAATCAGCCCTCGACAACTTAACTGGCGGAATTTTTTTTTTTTTGAAAAAATCCCTAAGCCCCGGGGTCACAATTTCAGCAAAAATCTGACTTTTGGCAATTCACTCAAAAATGGTGCCAAACGCTTCCAAATGCTCCCCTGAAAGGTTTGGCGATGGAAACAGAAGGCTTTTTATCACAGGACAAGAAATCAGCCCTCGACAACTTAACCGGCGGAAAATTTTTTTTTTGAAAAAATCCCAAAGCCCCGGGGTCACAATTTCAGGAAAAATCTGACTTTTGGCAATTCACTCAAAAATGGTGCCAAACGCTTCCAAATGCTCCCCTGAAAGCTTTGGCGATGGAAACAGAAGGCTTTTTATCACAGGAGAAGAAATCAGCCCTCGACAACTTAACCGGCGGAAAAAGATTTTTTTGAAAAAATCCGTAAGCCCCGGGGTCACAATTTCAGCAAAAATCTGACTTTTGGCAATTCACTCAAAAATGGTGCCAAACGCTTCCAAATGCTCCCCTGAAAGGTTTGGCGATGGAAACAGAAGGCTTTTTATCACAGGACAAGAAATCAGCCCTCGACAACTTAACCGGCGAAAAATTTTTTTTTTGAAAAAATCCCAAAGCCCCGGGGTCAGAATTTCAGCAAAAATCTGACTTTTGGCAATTCACTCAAAAATGGTGCCAAACGCTTGAAAATGCTCCCCTGAAAGGTTTGGCGATGGAAACAGAAGACTTTTTATCACAGGACAAGAAATCAGCCCTCGACAACTTAACCGGCAGAATTATTTTTTTTTGAAAAAATCCCTAAGCCCCGGGGTCAGAATTTCAGCAAAAATCTGACTTTTGGCAATTCACTCAAAAATGGTGCCAAACGCTTGAAAATGCTCCCCTGAAAGGTTTGGCGATGGAAACAGAAGGCTTTTTATCACAGGACAAGAAATCAGCCCTCGACAACTTTACCGGCGGAAAAAGATTTTTGTGAAAAAATCCCTAAGCCCCGGGGTCACAATTTCAGCAAAAATCTGACATTTGGCAATTCACTCAAAAATGGTGCCAAACGCTTGAAAATGCTCCCCTGAAAGCTTTGGCGATGGAAACAGAAGGCTTTTTATCACAGGACAAGAAATCAGCCCTCGACAACTTAACCGGCGAAAAATTTTTTTTTTGAAAAAATCCCTAAGCCCCGGGGTCACAATTTCAGCAAAAATCTGACTTTTGGCAATTCACTCAAAAATGGTGCCAAACGCTTCCAAATGCTCCCCTGAAAGGTTTGGCGATGGAAACAGAAGGCTTTTTATCACAGGACAAGAAATCAGCCCTCGACAACTTAACCGGCGGAAAATTTTTTTTTTGAAAAAAATCCCAAAGCAATTCACTCAAAAATGGTGCCAAACGCTTGAAAATGCTCCCCTGAAAGCTTTGGCGATGGAAACAGAAGGCTTTTTATCACAGGAGAAGAAATCAGCCCTCGACAACTTAACCGGCGGAAAAAGATTTTTTTGAAAAAATCCCTAAGCCCCGGGGTCAGAATTTTAGCAAAAATCTGACTTTTGGCAATTCACTCAAAAATGGTGCCAAACGCTTGAAAATGCTCCCCTGAAAGGTTTGGCGATGGAAACAGAAGGCTTTTTATCACAGGACAAGAAATCAGCCCTCGACAACTTAACCGGCAGAATTATTTTTTTTTGAAAAAATCCCTAAGCCCCGGGGTCAGAATTTCAGCAAAAATCTGACTTTTGGCAATTCACTCAAAAATGGTGCCAAACGCTTGAAAATGCTCCCCTGAAAGGTTTGGCGATGGAAACAGAAGGCTTTTTATCACAGGACAAGAAATCAGCCCTCGACAACTTAACCGGCGGAAAAAGATTTTTTTGAAAAAATCCCTAAGCCCCGGGGTCACAATTTCAGCAAAAATCTGACTTTTGGCAATTCACTCAAAAATGGTGCCAAACGCTTTAAAATGCTCCCCTGAAAGGTTTGGCGATGGAAACAGAAGGCTTTTTATCACAGGACAAGAAATCAGCCCTCGACAACTTAACCGGCGGAAATTTTTTTTTTTTGAAAAAATCCCTAAGCCCCGGGGTCAGAATTTCAGCAAAAATCTGACTTTTGGCAATTCACTCAAAAATGGTGCCAAACGCTTGTAAATGCGCCCCTGAAAGGTTTGGCGATGGAAACAGAAGGCTTTTTATCACAGGAGAAGAAATCAGCCCTCGACAACTTAACCGGCAGAATTTTTTTTTTTTTGAAAAAATCCCTAAGCCCCGGGGTCACAATTTCAGCAAAAATCTGACTTTTGGCAATTCACTCAAAAATGGTGCCAAACGCTTGAAAATGCTCCCCTGAAAGGTTTGGCGATGGAAACAGAAGGCTTTTTATCACAGGACAAGAAATCAGCCCTCGACAACTTAACCGGCGGAAAATTTTTTTTTTGAAAAAATCCCAAAGCCCCGGGGTCACAATTTCAGCAAAAATCTGACTTTTGGCAATTCACTCAAAAATGGTGCCAAACGCTTGAAAATGCTCCCCTGAAAGCTTTGGCGATGGAAACAGAAGGCTTTTTATCAAAGGACAAGAAATCAGCCCTCGACAACTTAACCGGCGGAAAAGATTTTTTTGAAAAAATCCCTAAGCCCCGGGGTCACAATTTCAGCAAAAATCTGACTTTTGGCAATTCACTCAAAAATGGTGCCAAACGCTTGAAAATGCTCCCCTGAAAGGTTTGGCGATGGAAACAGAAGGCTTTTTATCACAGGACAAGAAATCAGCCCTCGACAACTTAACCGGCGGAAAAAGATTTTTTTGAAAAAATCCCTAAGCCCCGGGGTCACAATTTCAGGAAAAATCTGACTTTTGGCAATTCACTCAAAAATGGTGCCAAACGCTTCCAAATGATCCCCTGAAAGGTTTGGCGATGGAAACAGAAGGCTTTTTATCACAGGACAAGAAATCAGCCCTCGACAACTTAACCGGCGGAAAAAGATTTTTTTGAAAAAATCCCTAAGCCCCGGGGTCACAATTTCAGCAAAAATCTGACTTTTGGCAATTCACTCAAAAATGGTGCCAAACGCTTGAAAATGCTCCCCTGAAAGCTTTGGCGATGGAAACAGAAGGCTTTTTATCACAGGACAAGAAATCAGCCCTCGACAACTTAACCGGCGGAAAATTTTTTTTTTGAAAAAATCCCAAAGCCCCGGGGTCAGAATTTCAGCAAAAATCTGACTTTTGGCAATTCACTCAAAAATGGTGCCAAACGCTTGAAAATGCTCCCCTGAAAGGTTTGGCGATGGAAACAGAAGGCTTTTTATCACAGGACAAGAAATCAGCCCTCGACAACTTAACCGGCAGAATTATTTTTTTTTGAAAAAATCCCTAAGCCCCGGGGTCACAATTTCAGCAAAAATCTGACTTTTGGCAATTCACTCAAAAATGGTGCCAAACGCTTGAAAATGCTCCCCTGAAAGCTTTGGCGATGGAAACAGAAGGCTTTTTATCACAGGACAAGAAATCAGCCCTCGACAACTTAACCGGCGGAAAAAGATTTTTTTGAAAAAATCCCTAAGCCCCGGGGTCACAATTTCAGCAAAAATCTGACTTTTGGCAATTCACTCAAAAATGGTGCCAAACGCTTGAAAATGCTCCCCTGAAAGGTTTGGCGATGGAAACAGAAGGCTTTTTATCACAGGACAAGAAATCAGCCCTCGACAACTTAACCGGCGGAAATTTTTTTTTTTTGAAAAAATCCCTAAGCCCCGGGGTCAGAATTTCAGCAAAAATCTGACTTTTGGCAATTCACTCAAAAATGGTGCCAAACGCTTGAAAATGCTCCCCTGAAAGCTTTGGCGATGGAAACAGAAGGCTTTTTATCACAGGAGAAGAAATCAGCCCTCAACAACTTAACCGGCGGAAATTTTTTTTTTTGAAAAAATCCCTAAGCCCCGGGATCACAATTTCAGCAAAAATCTGACTTTTGGCAATTCACTCAAAAATGGTGCCAAACGCTTCCAAATGCTCCCCTGAAAGGTTTGGCGATGGAAACAGAAGGCTTTTTATCACAGGAGAAGAAATCAGCCCTCGACAACTTAACCGGCGAAAAATTTTTTTTTTGAAAAAATCCCTAAGCCCCGGGGTCACAATTTCAGGAAAAATCTGACTTTTGGCAATTCACTCAAAAATGGTGCCAAACGCTTGAAAATGCTCCCCTGAAAGCTTTGGCGATGGAAACAGAAGGCTTTTTATCAAAGGACAAGAAATCAGCCCTTGACAACTTAACCGGCGGAAAATATTTTTTTGAAAAAATCCCTAAGCCCCGGGGTCACAATTTCAGGAAAAATCTGACTTTTGGCAATTCACTCAAAAATGGTGCCAAACGCTTGAAAATGCTCCCCTGAAAGGTTTGGCGATGGAAACAGAAGGCTTTTTATCACAGGACAAGAAATCAGCCCTCGACAACTTAACCGGCGGAAAAAGATTTTTTTGAAAAAATCCCTAAGCCCCGGGGTCACAATTTCAGGAAAAATCTGACTTTTGGCAATTCACTCAAAAATGGTGCCAAACGCTTCCAAATGCTCCCCTGAAAGGTTTGGCGATGGAAACAGAAGGCTTTTTATCACAGGACAAGAAATCAGCCCTCGACAACTTAACCGGCGGAAAAAGATTTTTTTGAAAAAATCCCTAAGCCCCGGGGTCACAATTTCAGCAAAAATCTGACTTTTGGCAATTCACTCAAAAATGGTGCCAAACGCTTGAAAATGCTCCCCTGAAAGGTTTGGCGATGGAAACAGAAGGCTTTTTATCACAGGAGAAGAAATCAGCCCTCGACAACTTAACCGGCGGAAAAATTTTTTTTTGAAAAAATCCCAAAGCCCCGGCGTCAGAATTTCAGCAAAAATCTGACTTTTGGCAATTCACTCAAAAATGGTGCCAAACGCTTGAAAATGCTCCCCTGAAAGGTTTGGCGATGGAAACAGAAGGCTTTTTATCACAGAACAAGAAATCAGCCCTCGACAACTTAACCGGCAGAATTATTTTTTTTTGAAAAAATCCCTAAGCCCCGGGGTCAGAATTTCAGCAAAAATCTGACTTTTGGCAATTCACTCAAAAATGGTGCCAAACGCTTTAAAATGCTCCCCTGAAAGGTTTGGCGATGGAAACAGAAGGCTTTTTATCACAGGACAAGAAATCAGCCCTCGACAACTTTACCGGCGGAAAAAGATTTTTGTGAAAAAATCCCTAAGCCCCGGGGTCACAATTTCAGCAAAAATCTGACATTTGGCAATTCACTCAAAAATGGTGCCGAACGCTTGAAAATGCTCCCCTGAAAGCTTTGGCGATGGAAACAGAAGGCTTTTTATCACAGGACAAGAAATCAGCCCTCGACAACTTAACCGGCGGAAAAGATTTTTTTGAAAAAATCCCTAAGCCCCGGGGTCACAATTTCAGCAAAAATCTGACTTTTGGCAATTCACTCAAAAATGGTGCCAAACGCTTGAAAATGCTCCCCTGAAAGCTTTGGCGATGGAAACAGAAGGCTTTTTATCACAGGACAAGAAATCAGCCCTCGACAACTTAACCGGCGGAAAAAGATTTTTTTGAAAAAATCCCTAAGCCCCGGGGTCACAATTTCAGCAAAAATCTGACTTTTGGCAATTCACTCAAAAATGGTGCCAAATGCTTTAAAATGCTCCCCTGAAAGGTTTGGCGATGGAAACAGAAGGCTTTTTATCACAGGACAAGAAATCAGCCCTCGACAACTTAACCGGCGGAAATTTTTTTTTTTTGAAAAAATCCCTAAGCCCCGGGGTCAGAATTTCAGCAAAAATCTGACTTTTGGCAATTCACTCAAAAATGGTGCCAAACGCTTGAAAATGCTCCCCTGAAAGGTTTGGCGATGGAAACAGAAGGCTTTTTATCACAGGACAAGAAATCAGCCCTCGACAACTTAACCGGCGGAAAAAGATTTTTTTGAAAAAATCCCTAAGCCCCGGGGTCACAATTTCAGCAAAAATCTTACTTTTGGCAATTCACTCAAAAATGGTGCCAAACGCTTGAAAATGCTCCCCTGAAAGGTTTGGCGATGGAAACAGAAGGCTTTTTATCACAGGACAAGAAATCAGCCCTCGACAACTTAACCGGCGGAAAAAGATTTTTTTGAAAAAATCCCTAAGCCCCGGGGTCACAATTTCAGCAAAAATCTGACTTTTGGCAATTCACTCAAAAATGGTGCCAAACGCTTGAAAATGCTCCCCTGAAAGGTTTGGCGATGGAAACAGAAGGCTTTTTATCACAGGACAAGAAATCAGCCCTCGACAACTTAACTGGTGGAAAATTTTTTTTTGAAAAAATCCCTAAGCCCCGGGGTCACAATTTCAGCAAAAATCTGACTTTTGGCAATTCACCCAAAAATGGTGCCAAACGCTTGTAAATGCGCCCCTGAAAGGTTTGGCGATGGAAACAGAAGGCTTTTTATCACAGGAGAAGAAATCAGCCCTCGACAACTTAACCGGCAGAATTTTTTTTTTTTTGAAAAAATCCCTAAGCCCCGGGGTCACAATTTCAGCAAAAATCTGACTTTTGGCAATTCACTCAAAAATGGTGCCAAACGCTTGAAAATGCTCCCCTGAAAGCTTTGGCGATGGAAACAGAAGGCTTTTATCACAGGAGAAGAAATCAGCCCTCGAAAACTTAACCGGCGGAAATTTTTTTTTTTTGAAAAAATCCCTAAGCCCCGGGGTCAGAATTTCAGCAAAAATCTGACTTTTGGCAATTCACTCAAAAATGGTGCCAAACGCTTGAAAATGCTCCCCTGAAAGGTTTGGCGATGGAAACAGAAGGCTTTTTATCACAGGAGAAGAAATCAGCCCTCGACAACTTAACCGGCGGAAATTTTTTTTTTTGAAAAAATCCCAAAGCCCCGGGGTCAGAATTTCAGCAAAAATCTGACTTTTGGCAATTCACTCAAAAATGGTGCCAAATGCTTGAAAATTCTCCCCTGAAAGGTTTGGCGATGGAAACAGAAGGCTTTAATCACAGGAGAAGAAATCAGCCCTCGAAAACTTAACCGGCGGAAATTTTTTTTAAAAAAAAAATCCCTAAGCCCCGGGGTCACAATTTCAGCAAAAATCTGACTTTTGGCAATTCACTCAGAAATGGTGCCAAACGCTTGAAAATGCTCCCCTGAAAGGTTTGGCGATGGAAACAGAAGGCTTTTTATCACAGGACAAAAAATCAGCCCTCGACCAATTAACCGGCGGAATTTTTTTTTTTTGGAAAATATCCCTAAGCCCCGGGGTCACAATTTCAGCAAAAATCTGACCTTTGGCAATTCACTCAAAAATGGTGCCAAACGCTTGAAAATGCTCCCCTGAAAGCTTTGGCGATGGAAACAGAAGGTTTTTTATTACAGGACAAGAAATCAGCCCTCGACAACTTAACTGGCGGAAATATTTTTTTTTGAAAAAATCCCTAAGCCCCGGGGTCAGAATTTCAGCAAAAATCTGACTTTTGGCAATTCACTCAAAAATAGTGCCAAACGCTTGAAAATGCTCCCCTGAAAGGTTTGGCGATGGAAACAGAAGGCTTTTTATCACAGGAGAAGAAATCAGCCCTCGACAACTTAACCGGCGGAAATTTTTTTTTTTTAAAAAATCCCAAAGCCCCGGGGTCAGAATTTCAGCAAAAATCTGACTTTTGGCAATTCACTCAAAAATGGTGCCAAATGCTTGAAAATTCTCCCCTGAAAGGTTTGGCGATGGAAACAGAAGGCTTTTATCACAGGAGAAGAAATCAGCCCTCGAAAACTTAACCGGCGGAAATTTTTTTTTAAAAAAAAATCCCTAAGCCCCGGGGTCACAATTTCAGCAAAAATCTGACTTTTGGCAATTCACTCAGAAATGGTGCCAAACGCTTGAAAATGCTCCCCTGAAAGGTTTGGCGATGGAAACAGAAGGCTTTTTATCACAGGAGAATAAATCAGCCCTCGACAACTTAACCGGCGGAATTTTTTTTTTGAAAAAATCCCTAAGCCCCGGGGTCACAATTTCAGCAAAAATCTGACTTTTGGCAATTCACTCAAAAATGGTGCCAAACGCTTGAAAATGCTCCCCTGAAAGGTTTGGCGATGGAAACAGAAGGCTTTTTATCACAGGACAAAAAATCAGCCCTCGACAACTTAACCGGCGGAAATATTTTTTTTTGAAAAAATCCCTAAGCCCCGGGGTCACAATTTCAGCAAAAATCTGACTTTTGGCAATTCACTCAAAAATGGTGCCAAACGCTTCCAAATGCTCCCCTGAAAGGTTTGGCGATAGAAACAGAAGGCTTTTTATCACAGAACAAGAAATCAGCCCTCAGCAACTTAACCGGTAGAAAAAGATTTTTTTTGAAAAAATCCCTAAGCCCCGGGGTCACAATTTCAGCAAAAATCTGACTTTTGGCAATTCACTCAAAAATGGTGCCAAACGCTTCCAAATGCTCCCCTGAAAGGTTTGGCGATAGAAACAGAAGGCTTTTTATCACAGGACAAGAAATCAGCCCTCGACAACTTAACCGGCGGAAAAAGATTTTTTTGAAAAAATCCCTAAGCCCCGGGGTCACAATTTCAGCAAAAATCTTACTTTTGGCAATTCACTCAAAAATGGTGCCAAACGCTTGAAAATGCTCCCCTGAAAGGTTTGGCGATGGAAACAGAAGGCTTTTTATCACAGGAGAATAAATCAGCCCTCGACAACTTAACCGGCGGAATTTTTTTTTTGAAAAAATCCCTAAGCCCCGGGGTCACAATTTCAGCAAAAATCTGACCTTTGGCAATTCACTCAAAAATGGTGCCAAACGCTTGAAAATGCTCCCCTGAAAGGTTTGGCGATGGAAACAGAAGGTTTTTTATTACAGGACAAGAAATCAGCCCTCGACAACTTAACCGGCGGAAATATTTTTTTTTTGAAAAAATCCCTAAGCCCCGGGGTCACAATTTCAGCAAAAATCTGACTTTTGGCAATTCACTCAAAAATGGTGCCAAACGCTTGAAAATGCTCCCCTGAAAGCTTTGGCGATGGAAACAGAAGGCTTTTTATCACAGGACAAGAAATCAGCCCTCGACAACTTAACCGGCGGAAATTTTTTTTTTTGAAAAAATCCCTAAGCCCCGGGGTCACAATTTCAGCAAAAATCTGACTTTTGGCAATTCACTCAAAAATGGTGCCAAACGCTTGAAAATGCTCCCCTGAAAGGTTTGGCGATGGAAACAGAAGGCTTTTTATCACAGGACAAGAAATCAGCCCTCGACAACTTAACCGGCGGAAAAGATTTTTTTGAAAAAATCCCTAAGCCCCGGGGTCACAATTTCAGCAAAAATCTGACTTTTGGCAATTCACTCAAAAATGGTGCCAAACGCTTGAAAATGCTCCCCTGAAAGGTTTGGCGATGGAAACAGAAGGCTTTTATCACAGGAGAAGAAATCAGCCCTCGAAAACTTAACCGGCGGAAATTTTTTTTTTTGAAAAAATCCCTAAGCCCCGGGGTCACAATTTCAGCAAAAATCTGACTTTTGGCAATTCACTCAAAAATGGTGCCAAATGCTTGAAAATGTTCCCCTGAAAGGTTTGGCGATGGAAACAGAAGGCTTTTTATCACAGGACAAGAAATCAGCCCTCGACAACTTAACCGGCGGAAATTTTTTTTTTTTGAAAAAATCCCTAAGCCCCGGGGTCACAATTTCAGCAAAAATCTGACTTTTGGCAATTCACTCAAAAATGGTGCCAAACGCTTCCAAATGCTCCCCTGAAAGGTTTGGCGATGGAAACAGAAGGCTTTTTATCACAGGACAAGAAATCAGCCCTCGACAACTTAACCGGCGGAAAATTTTTTTTTTGAAAAAATCCCAAAGCCCCGGGGTCAGAATTTCAGCAAAAATCTGACTTTTGGCAATTCACTCAAAAATGGTGCCAAACGCTTGAAAATGCTCCCCTGAAAGCTTTGGCGATGGAAACAGAAGGCTTTTTATCACAGGAGAAGAAATCAGCCCTCAACAACTTAACCGGCGGAAATTTTTTTTTTTGAAAAAATCCCTAAGCCCCGGGATCACAATTTCAGCAAAAATCTGACTTTTGGCAATTCACTCAAAAATGGTGCCAAACGCTTCCAAATGCTCCCCTGAAAGGTTTGGCGATGGAAACAGAAGGCTTTTTATCACAGGACAAGAAATCAGCCCTCGACAACTTAACCGGCGGAAAAGATTTTTTTGAAAAAATCCCTAAGCCCCGGGGTCACAATTTCAGGAAAAATCTGACTTTTGGCAATTCACTCAAAAATGGTGCCAAACGCTTGAAAATGCTCCCCTGAAAGGTTTGGCGATGGAAACAGAAGGCTTTTTATCACAGGACAAGAAATCAGCCCTCGACAACTTAACCGGCGGAAAAGATTTTTTTGAAAAAATCCCTAAGCCCCGGGGTCACAATTTCAGCAAAAATCTGACTTTTGGCAATTCACTCAAAAATGGTGCCAAACGCTTCCAAATGCTCCCCTGAAAGGTTTGGCGATGTAAACAGAAGGCTTTTTATCACAGGACAAGAAATCAGCCCTCGACAACTTAACCGGCGGAAAATTTTTTTTTTGAAAAAATCCCAAAGCCCCGGGGTCAGAATTTCAGCAAAAATCTGACTTTTGGCAATTCACTCAAAAATGGTGCCAAACGCTTGAAAATGCTCCCCTGAAAGGTTTGGCGATGGAAACAGAAGGCTTTTTATCACAGGACAAGAAATCAGCCCTCGACAACTTAACCGGCAGAATTATTTTTTTTTGAAAAAATCCCTAAGCCCCGGGGTCAGAATTTCAGCAAAAATCTGACTTTTGGCAATTCACTCAAAAATGGTGCCAAACGCTTGAAAATGCTCCCCTGAAAGCTTTGGCGATGGAAACAGAAGGCTTTTTATCACAGGAGAAGAAATCAGCCCTCGACAACTTAACCGGTGGAAATTTTTTTTTTTGAAAAAATCCCTAAGCCCCGGGATCACAATTTCAGCAAAAATTTGACTTTTGGCAATTCACTCAAAAATGGTGCCAAACGCTTGAAAATGCTCCCCTGAAAGGTTTGGCGATGGAAACAGAAGGCTTTTTATCACAGGACAAGAAATCAGCCCTCGACAACTTAACCGGCGGAAAAGATTTTTTTGAAAAAATCCCTAAGCCCCGGGGTCACAATTTCAGCAAAAATCTGACTTTTGGCAATTCACTCAAAAATGGTGCCAAACGCTTTAAAATGCTCCCCTGAAAGCTTTGGCGATGGAAACAGAAGGCTTTTTATCACAGGACAAGAAATCAGCCCTCGACAACTTAACCGGCGGAAAAAGATTTTTTTGAAAAAATCCCTAAGCCCCGGGGTCACAATTTCAGCAAAAATCTGACTTTTGGCAATTCACTCAAAAATGGTGCCAAACGCTTCCAAATGCTCCCCTGAAAGGTTTGGCGATGGAAACAGAAGGCTTTTTATCACAGGACAAGAAATCAGCCCTCGACAACTTAACCGGCGGAAAAAGATTTTTTTGAAAAAATCCCTAAGCCCCGGGGTCACAATTTCAGCAAAAATCTGACTTTTGGCAATTCACTCAAAAATGGTGCCAAACGCTTCCAAATGCTCCCCTGAAAGGTTTGGCGATGGAAACAGAAGGCTTTTTATCACAGGACAAGAAATCAGCCCTCGACAACTTAACCGGCGGAAAATTTTTTTTTTGAAAAAATCCCAAAGCCCCGGGGTCAGAATTTCAGCAAAAATCTGACTTTTGGCAATTCACTCAAAAATGGTGCCAAACGCTTGAAAATGCTCCCCTGAAAGCTTTGGCGATGGAAACAGAAGGCTTTTTATCACAGGAGAAGAAATCAGCCCTCAACAACTTAACCGGCGGAAATTTTTTTTTTTGAAAAAATCCCTAAGCCCCGGGATCACAATTTCAGCAAAAATCTGACTTTTGGCAATTCACTCAAAAATGGTGCCAAACGCTTCCAAATGCTCCCCTGAAAGCTTTGGCGATGGAAACAGAAGGCTTTTTATCACAGGACAAGAAATCAGCCCTCGACAACTTAACCGGGGGAAAATTTTTTTTTTGAAAAAATCCCAAAGCCCCGGGGTCACAATTTCAGCAAAAATCTGACTTTTGGCAATTCACTCAAAAATGGTGCCAAACGCTTGAAAATGCTCCCCTGAAAGCTTTGGCGATGGAAACAGAAGGCTTTTTATCACAGGAGAAGAAATCAGCCCTCAACAACTTAACCGGCGGAAATTTTTTTTTTTGACAAAATCCCTAAGCCCCGGGATCACAATTTCAGCAAAAATCTGACTTTTGGCAATTCACTCAAAAATGGTGCCAAACGCTTCCAAATGCTCCCCTGAAAGGTTTGGCGATGGAAACAGAAGGCTTTTTATCACAGGAGAAGGAATCACCCCTCGACAACTTAACCGGCGAAAAATTTTTTTTTTGAAAAAATCCCTAAGCCCTGGGGTCACAATTTCAGCAAAAATCTGACTTTTGGCAATTCACTCAAAAATGGTGCCAAACGCTTGAAAATGCTTCCCTGAAAGGTTTGGCGATGGAAACAGAAGGCTTTTTATCACAGGACAAGAAATCAGCCCTCGACAACTTAACTGGCGGAAAATTTTTTTTTTGAAAAAATCCCTAAGCCCCGGGGTCAGAATTTCAGCAAAAATCTGACTTTTGGCAATTCACTCAAAAATGGTGCCAAACGCTTGAAAATGCTCCCCTGAAAGGTTTGGCGATGGAAACAGAAGGCTTTTTATCACAGGACAAGAAATCAGCCCTCGACAACTTAACCGGCAGAATTATTTTTTTTTGAAAAAATCCCTAAGCCCCGGGGTCACAATTTCAGCAAAAATCTGACTTTTGGCAATTCACTCAAAAATGGTGCCAAACGCTTGAAAATGCTCCCCTGAAAGCTTTGGCGATGGAAACAGAAGGCTTTTTATCACAGGAGAAGAAATCAGCCCTCGACAACTTAACCGGTGGAAATTTTTTTTTTTGAAAAAATCCCTAAGCCCCGGGATCACAATTTCAGCAAAAATCTGACTTTTGGCAATTCACTCAAAAATGGTGCCAAACGCTTGAAAATGCTCCCCTGAAAGGTTTGGCGATGGAAACAGAAGGCTTTTTATCACAGGACAAGAAATCAGCCCTCGACAACTTAACCGGCGGAAAAGATTTTTTTGAAAAAATCCCTAAGCCCCGGGGTCACAATTTCAGCAAAAATCTGACTTTTGGCAATTCACTCAAAAATGGTGCCAAACGCTTGAAAATGCTCCCCTGAAAGCTTTGGCGATGGAAACAGAAGGCTTTTTATCACAGGACAAGAAATCAGCCCTCGACAACTTAACCGGCGGAAAAGATTTTTTTGAAAAAATCCCTAAGCCCCGGGGTCACAATTTCAGCAAAAATCTGACTTTTGGCAATTCACTCAAAAATGGTGCCAAACGCTTGAAAATGCTCCCCTGAAAGGTTTGGCGATGGAAACAGAAGGCTTTTTATCACAGGACAAGAAATCAGCCCTCGACAACTTAACCGGCGGAAAAAGATTTTTTTGAAAAAATCCCTAAGCCCCGGGGTCACAATTTCAGCAAAAATCTGACTTTTGGCAATTCACTCAAAAATGGTGCCAAACGCTTCCAAATGCTCCCTTGAAAGGTTTGGCGATGGAAACAGAAGGCTTTTTATCACAGGACAAGAAATCAGCCCTCGACAACTTAACCGGCGGAAAAAGATTTTTTTGAAAAAATCCCTAAGCCCCGGGGTCACAATTTCAGCAAAAATCTGACTTTTGGCAATTCACTCAAAAATGGTGCCAAACGCTTCCAAATGCTCCCCTGAAAGGTTTGGCGATGGAAACAGAAGGCTTTTTATCACAGGACAAGAAATCAGCCCTCGACAACTTAACCGGCGGAAAAAGATTTTTTTGAAAAAATCCCTAAGCCCCGGGGTCACAATTTCAGCAAAAATCTGACTTTTGGCAATTCACTCAAAAATGGTGCCAAACGCTTGAAAATGCTCCCCTGAAAGCTTTGGCGATGGAAACAGAAGGCTTTTTATCACAGGAGAAGAAATCAGCCCTCAACAACTTAACCGGCGGAAATTTTTTTTTTTGACAAAATCCCTAAGCCCCGGGATCACAATTTCAGCAAAAATCTGACTTTTGGCAATTCACTCAAAAATGGTGCCAAACGCTTCCAAATGCTCCCCTGAAAGGTTTGGCGATGGAAACAGAAGGCTTTTTATCACAGGAGAAGGAATCACCCCTCGACAACTTAACCGGCGAAAAATTTTTTTTTTGAAAAAATCCCTAAGCCCCGGGGTCACAATTTCAGCAAAAATCTGACTTTTGGCAATTCACTCAAAAATGGTGCCAAACGCTTGAAAATGCTCCCCTGAAAGCTTTGGCGATGGAAACAGAAGGCTTTTTATCAAAGGACAAGAAATCAGCCCTCGACAACTTAACCGGCGGAAAAGATTTTTTTGAAAAAATCCCTAAGCCCTGGGGTCACAATTTCAGCAAAAATCAGACTTTTGGCAATTCACTCAAAAATGGTGCCAAACGCTTGAAAATGCTCCCCTGAAAGGTTTGGCGATGGAAACAGAAGGCTTTTTATCACAGGACAAGAAATCAGCCCTCGACAACTTAACCGGCGGAAAATTTTTTTTTTGAAAAAATCCCTAAGCCCCGGGGTCACAATTTCAGCAAAAATCTGACTTTTGGCAATTCACTCAAAAATGGTGCCAAACGCTTGAAAATGCTCCCCTGAAAGCTTTGGCGATGGAAACAGAAGGCTTTTTATCACAGGAGAAGAAATCAGCCCTCGACAACTTAACCGGTGGAAATTTTTTTTTTTGAAAAAATCCCTAAGCCCCGGGATCACAATTTCAGCAAAAATCTGACTTTTGGCAATTCACTCAAAAATGGTGCCAAACGCTTGAAAATGCTCCCCTGAAAGGTTTGGCGATGGAAACAGAAGGCTTTTTATCACAGGACAAGAAATCAGCCCTCGACAACTTAACCGGCGGAAAAGATTTTTTTGAAAAAATCCCTAAGCCCCGGGGTCACAATTTCAGCAAAAATCTGACTTTTGGCAATTCACTCAAAAATGGTGCCAAACGCTTCCAAATGCTCCCCTGAAAGGTTTGGCGATGGAAACAGAAGGCTTTTTATCACAGGACAAGAAATCAGCCCTCGACAACTTAACCGGCGGAAAAAGATTTTTTTGAAAAAATCCCTAAGCCCCGGGGTCACAATTTCAGCAAAAATCTGACTTTTGGCAATTCACTCAAAAATGGTGCCAAACGCTTCCAAATGCTCCCCTGAAAGGTTTGGCGATGGAAACAGAAGGCTTTTTATCACAGGACAAGAAATCAGCCCTCGACAACTTAACCGGCGGAAAATTTTTTTTTTGAAAAAATCCCAAAGCCCCGGGGTCAGAATTTCAGCAAAAATCTGACTTTTGGCAATTCACTCAAAAATGGTGCCAAACGCTTGAAAATGCTCCCCTGAAAGCTTTGGCGATGGAAACAGAAGGCTTTTTATCACAGGAGAAGAAATCAGCCCTCAACAACTTAACCGGCGGAAATTTTTTTTTTTGAAAAAATCCCTAAGCCCCGGGATCACAATTTCAGCAAAAATCTGACTTTTGGCAATTCACTCAAAAATGGTGCCAAACGCTTCCAAATGCTCCCCTGAAAGCTTTGGCGATGGAAACAGAAGGCTTTTTATCACAGGACAAGAAATCAGCCCTCGACAACTTAACCGGCGGAAAATTTTTTTTTTGAAAAAATCCCAAAGCCCCGGGGTCACAATTTCAGCAAAAATCTGACTTTTGGCAATTCACTCAAAAATGGTGCCAAACGCTTGAAAATGCTCCCCTGAAAGCTTTGGCGATGGAAACAGAAGGCTTTTTATCACAGGAGAAGAAATCAGCCCTCAACAACTTAACCGGCGGAAATTTTTTTTTTTGACAAAATCCCTAAGCCCCGGGATCACAATTTCAGCAAAAATCTGACTTTTGGCAATTCACTCAAAAATGGTGCCAAACGCTTCCAAATGCTCCCCTGAAAGGTTTGGCGATGGAAACAGAAGGCTTTTTATCACAGGAGAAGGAATCACCCCTCGACAACTTAACCGGCGAAAAATTTTTTTTTTGAAAAAATCCCTAAGCCCTGGGGTCACAATTTCAGCAAAAATCTGACTTTTGGCAATTCACTCAAAAATGGTGCCAAACGCTTGAAAATGCTTCCCTGAAAGGTTTGGCGATGGAAACAGAAGGCTTTTTATCACAGGACAAGAAATCAGCCCTCGACAACTTAACTGGCGGAAAATTTTTTTTTTGAAAAAATCCCTAAGCCCCGGGGTCAGAATTTCAGCAAAAATCTGACTTTTGGCAATTCACTCAAAAATGGTGCCAAACGCTTGAAAATGCTCCCCTGAAAGGTTTGGCGATGGAAACAGAAGGCTTTTTATCACAGGACAAGAAATCAGCCCTCGACAACTTAACCGGCAGAATTATTTTTTTTTGAAAAAATCCCTAAGCCCCGGGGTCACAATTTCAGCAAAAATCTGACTTTTGGCAATTCACTCAAAAATGGTGCCAAACGCTTGAAAATGCTCCCCTGAAAGCTTTGGCGATGGAAACAGAAGGCTTTTTATCACAGGAGAAGAAATCAGCCCTCGACAACTTAACCGGTGGAAATTTTTTTTTTTGAAAAAATCCCTAAGCCCCGGGATCACAATTTCAGCAAAAATCTGACTTTTGGCAATTCACTCAAAAATGGTGCCAAACGCTTGAAAATGCTCCCCTGAAAGGTTTGGCGATGGAAACAGAAGGCTTTTTATCACAGGACAAGAAATCAGCCCTCGACAACTTAACCGGCGGAAAAGATTTTTTTGAAAAAATCCCTAAGCCCCGGGGTCACAATTTCAGCAAAAATCTGACTTTTGGCAATTCACTCAAAAATGGTGCCAAACGCTTGAAAATGCTCCCCTGAAAGCTTTGGCGATGGAAACAGAAGGCTTTTTATCACAGGACAAGAAATCAGCCCTCGACAACTTAACCGGCGGAAAAGATTTTTTTGAAAAAATCCCTAAGCCCCGGGGTCACAATTTCAGCAAAAATCTGACTTTTGGCAATTCACTCAAAAATGGTGCCAAACGCTTGAAAATGCTCCCCTGAAAGGTTTGGCGATGGAAACAGAAGGCTTTTTATCACAGGACAAGAAATCAGCCCTCGACAACTTAACCGGCGGAAAAAGATTTTTTTGAAAAAATCCCTAAGCCCCGGGGTCACAATTTCAGCAAAAATCTGACTTTTGGCAATTCACTCAAAAATGGTGCCAAACGCTTCCAAATGCTCCCCTGAAAGGTTTGGCGATGGAAACAGAAGGCTTTTTATCACAGGACAAGAAATCAGCCCTCGACAACTTAACCGGCGGAAAAAGATTTTTTTGAAAAAATCCCTAAGCCCCGGGGTCACAATTTCAGCAAAAATCTGACTTTTGGCAATTCACTCAAAAATGGTGCCAAACGCTTCCAAATGCTCCCCTGAAAGGTTTGGCGATGGAAACAGAAGGCTTTTTATCACAGGACAAGAAATCAGCCCTCGACAACTTAACCGGCGGAAAAAGATTTTTTTGAAAAAATCCCTAAGCCCCGGGGTCACAATTTCAGCAAAAATCTGACTTTTGGCAATTCACTCAAAAATGGTGCCAAACGCTTGAAAATGCTCCCCTGAAAGCTTTGGCGATGGAAACAGAAGGCTTTTTATCACAGGAGAAGAAATCAGCCCTCAACAACTTAACCGGCGGAAATTTTTTTTTTTGACAAAATCCCTAAGCCCCGGGATCACAATTTCAGCAAAAATCTGACTTTTGGCAATTCACTCAAAAATGGTGCCAAACGCTTCCAAATGCTCCCCTGAAAGGTTTGGCGATGGAAACAGAAGGCTTTTTATCACAGGAGAAGGAATCACCCCTCGACAACTTAACCGGCGAAAAATTTTTTTTTTGAAAAAATCCCTAAGCCCCGGGGTCACAATTTCAGCAAAAATCTGACTTTTGGCAATTCACTCAAAAATGGTGCCAAACGCTTGAAAATGCTCCCCTGAAAGCTTTGGCGATGGAAACAGAAGGCTTTTTATCAAAGGACAAGAAATCAGCCCTCGACAACTTAACCGGCGGAAAAGATTTTTTTGAAAAAATCCCTAAGCCCTGGGGTCACAATTTCAGCAAAAATCAGACTTTTGGCAATTCACTCAAAAATGGTGCCAAACGCTTGAAAATGCTCCCCTGAAAGGTTTGGCGATGGAAACAGAAGGCTTTTTATCACAGGACAAGAAATCAGCCCTCGACAACTTAACCGGCGGAAAATTTTTTTTTTGAAAAAATCCCTAAGCCCCGGGGTCACAATTTCAGCAAAAATCTGACTTTTGGCAATTCACTCAAAAATGGTGCCAAACGCTTGAAAATGCTCCCCTGAAAGCTTTGGCGATGGAAACAGAAGGCTTTTTATCACAGGAGAAGAAATCAGCCCTCGACAACTTAACCGGTGGAAATTTTTTTTTTTGAAAAAATCCCTAAGCCCCGGGATCACAATTTCAGCAAAAATCTGACTTTTGGCAATTCACTCAAAAATGGTGCCAAACGCTTGAAAATGCTCCCCTGAAAGGTTTGGCGATGGAAACAGAAGGCTTTTTATCACAGGACAAGAAATCAGCCCTCGACAACTTAACCGGCGGAAAAGATTTTTTTGAAAAAATCCCTAAGCCCCGGGGTCACAATTTCAGCAAAAATCTGACTTTTGGCAATTCACTCAAAAATGGTGCCAAACGCTTTAAAATGCTCCCCTGAAAGCTTTGGCGATGGAAACAGAAGGCTTTTTATCACAGGACAAGAAATCAGCCCTCGACAACTTAACCGGCGGAAAAAGATTTTTTTGAAAAAATCCCTAAGCCCCGGGGTCACAATTTCAGCAAAAATCTGACTTTTGGCAATTCACTCAAAAATGGTGCCAAACGCTTTAAAATGCTCCCCTGAAAGGTTTGGCGATGGAAACAGAAGGCTTTTTATCACAGGACAAGAAATCAGCCCTCGACAACTTAACCGGCGGAAAAAGATTTTTTTGAAAAAATCCCTAAGCCCCGGGGTCACAATTTCAGCAAAAATCTGACTTTTGGCAATTCACTCAAAAATGGTGCCAAACGCTTGAAAATGCTCCCCTGAAAGCTTTGGCGATGGAAACAGAAGGCTTTTTATCACAGGAGAAGAAATCAGCCCTCGACAACTTAACCGGTGGAAATTTTTTTTTTTGAAAAAATCCCTAAGCCCCGGGGTCACAATTTCAGCAAAAATCTGACTTTTGGCAATTCACTCAAAAATGGTGCCAAACGCTTGAAAATGCTCCCCTGAAAGGTTTGGCGATGGAAACAGAAGGCTTTTTATCACAGGACAAGAAATCAGCCCTCGACAACTTAACCGGCGGAAAAGATTTTTTTGAAAAAATCCCTAAGCCCCGGGGTCACAATTTCAGCAAAAATCTGACTTTTGGCAATTCACTCAAAAATGGTGCCAAACGCTTTAAAATGCTCCCCTGAAAGCTTTGGCGATGGAAACAGAAGGCTTTTTATCACAGGACAAGAAATCAGCCCTCGACAACTTAACCGGCGGAAAAAGATTTTTTTGAAAAAATCCCTAAGCCCCGGGGTCACAATTTCAGCAAAAATCTGACTTTTGGCAATTCACTCAAAAATGGTGCCAAACGCTTGAAAATGCTCCCCTGAAAGGTTTGGCGATGGAAACAGAAGGCTTTTTATCACAGGACAAGAAATCAGCCCTCGACAACTTAACCGGCGGAAAAAGATTTTTTTGAAAAAATCCCTAAGCCCCGGGGTCACAATTTCAGCAAAAATCTGACTTTTGGCAATTCACTCAAAAATGGTGCCAAACGCTTCCAAATGCTCCCCTGAAAGGTTTGGCGATGGAAACAGAAGGCTTTTTATCACAGGACAAGAAATCAGCCCTCGACAACTTAACCGGCGGAAAATTTTTTTTTTGAAAAAATCCCAAAGCCCCGGGGTCAGAATTTCAGCAAAAATCTGACTTTTGGCAATTCACTCAAAAATGGTGCCAAACGCTTGAAAATGCTCCCCTGAAAGGTTTGGCGATGGAAACAGAAGGCTTTTTATCACAGGACAAGAAATCAGCCCTCGACAACTTAACCGGCAGAATTATTTTTTTTTGAAAAAATCCCTAAGCCCCGGGGTCAGAATTTCAGCAAAAATCTGACTTTTGGCAATTCACTCAAAAATGGTGCCAAACGCTTGAAAATGCTCCCCTGAAAGCTTTGGCGATGGAAACAGAAGGCTTTTTATCACAGGAGAAGAAATCAGCCCTCGACAACTTAACCGGTGGAAATTTTTTTTTTTGAAAAAATCCCTAAGCCCCGGGATCACAATTTCAGCAAAAATCTGACTTTTGGCAATTCACTCAAAAATGGTGCCAAACGCTTGAAAATGCTCCCCTGAAAGGTTTGGCGATGAAAACAGAAGGCTTTTTATCACAGGACAAGAAATCAGCCCTCGACAACTTAACCGGCGGAAAAGATTTTTTTGAAAAAATCCCTAAGCCCCGGGGTCACAATTTCAGCAAAAATCTGACTTTTGGCAATTCACTCAAAAATGGTGCCAAACGCTTTAAAATGCTCCCCTGAAAGCTTTGGCGATGGAAACAGAAGGCTTTTTATCACAGGACAAGAAATCAGCCCTCGACAACTTAACCGGCGGAAAAAGATTTTTTTGAAAAAATCCCTAAGCCCCGGGGTCACAATTTCAGCAAAAATCTGACTTTTGGCAATTCACTCAAAAATGGTGCCAAACGCTTTAAAATGCTCCCCTGAAAGGTTTGGCGATGGAAACAGAAGGCCTTTTATCACAGGACAAGAAATCAGCCCTCGACAACTTAACCGGCGGAAAATTTTTTTTTTGAAAAAATCCCTAAGCCCCGGGGTCAGAATTTCAGCAAAAATCTGACTTTTGGCAATTCACTCAAAAATGGTGCCAAACGCTTGAAAATGCTCCCCTGAAAGGTTTGGCGATGGAAACAGAAGGCTTTTTATCACAGGACAAGAAATCAGCCCTCGACAACTTAACCGGCGGAATTTTTTTTTTTTTTTAAATCCCTAAGCCCGGGGTCACAATTTCAGCAAAAATCTGACTTTTGGCAATTCACTCAAAAATGGTGCCAAACGCTTGAAAATGCTCCCCTGAAAGCTTTGGCGATGGAAACAGAAGGCTTTTTATCAAAGGACAAGAAATCAGCCCTCGACAACTTAACCGGCGGAAAAGATTTTTTTGAAAAAATCCCTAAGCCCTGGGGTCACAATTTCAGCAAGAATCAGACTTTTGGCAATTCACTCAAAAATGGTGCCAAACGCTTGAAAATGCTCCCCTGAAAGGTTTGGCGATGGAAACAGAAGGCTTTTTATCACAGGACAAGAAATCAGCCCTCGACAACTTAACCGGCGGAAAAGATTTTTTTGAAAAAATCCCTAAGCCCCGGGGTCACAATTTCAGCAAAAATCTGACTTTTGGCAATTCACTCAAAAATGGTGCCAAACGCTTGAAAATGCTCCCCTGAAAGGTTTGGCGATGGAAACAGAAGGCTTTTTATCACAGGACAAGAAATCAGCCCTCGACAACTTAACCGGCGGAAAAAGATTTTTTTGAAAAAATCCCTAAGCCCCGGGGTCACAATTTCAGCAAAAATCTGACTTTTGGCAATTCACTCAAAAATGGTGCCAAACGCTTCCAAATGCTCCCCTGAAAGGTTTGGCGATGGAAACAGAAGGCTTTTTATCACAGGACAAGAAATCAGCCCTCGACAACTTAACCGGCGGAAAATTTTTTTTTTGAAAAAATCCCTAAGCCCCGGGGTCACAATTTCAGCAAAAATCTGACTTTTGGCAATTCACTCAAAAATGGTGCCAAACGCTTGAAAATGCTCCCCTGAAAGCTTTGGCGATGGAAACAGAAGGCTTTTTATCACAGGAGAAGAAATCAGCCCTCGACAACTTAACCGGTGGAAATTTTTTTTTTTGAAAAAATCCCTAAGCCCCGGGATCACAATTTCAGCAAAAATCTGACTTTTGGCAATTCACTCAAAAATGGTGCCAAACGCTTGAAAATGCTCCCCTGAAAGGTTTGGCGATGGAAACAGAAGGCTTTTTATCACAGGACAAGAAATCAGCCCTCGACAACTTAACCGGCGGAAAAGATTTTTTTGAAAAAATCCCTAAGCCCCGGGGTCACAATTTCAGCAAAAATCTGACTTTTGGCAATTCACTCAAAAATGGTGCCAAACGCTTTAAAATGCTCCCCTGAAAGGTTTGGCGATGGAAACAGAAGGCTTTTTATCACAGGACAAGAAATCAGCCCTCGACAACTTAACCGGCGGAAAAAGATTTTTTTGAAAAAATCCCTAAGCCCCGGGGTCACAATTTCAGCAAAAATCTGACTTTTGGCAATTCACTCAAAAATGGTGCCAAACGCTTTAAAATGCTCCCCTGAAAGGTTTGGCGATGGAAACAGAAGGCTTTTTATCACAGGACAAGAAATCAGCCCTCGACAACTTAACCGGCGGAAAAAGATTTTTTTGAAAAAATCCCTAAGCCCCGGGGTCACAATTTCAGCAAAAATCTGACTTTTGGCAATTCACTCAAAAATGGTGCCAAACGCTTGAAAATGCTCCCCTGAAAGCTTTGGCGATGGAAACAGAAGGCTTTTTATCACAGGAGAAGAAATCAGCCCTCGACAACTTAACCGGTGGAAATTTTTTTTTTTGAAAAAATCCCTAAGCCCCGGGATCACAATTTCAGCAAAAATCTGACTTTTGGCAATTCACTCAAAAATGGTGCCAAACGCTTGAAAATGCTCCCCTGAAAGGTTTGGCGATGGAAACAGAAGGCTTTTTATCACAGGACAAGAAATCAGCCCTCGACAACTTAACCGGCGGAAAAGATTTTTTTGAAAAAATCCCTAAGCCCCGGGGTCACAATTTCAGCAAAAATCTGACTTTTGGCAATTCACTCAAAAATGGTGCCAAACGCTTTAAAATGCTCCCCTGAAAGCTTTGGCGATGGAAACAGAAGGCTTTTTATCACAGGACAAGAAATCAGCCCTCGACAACTTAACCGGCGGAAAAAGATTTTTTTGAAAAAATCCCTAAGCCCCGGGGTCACAATTTCAGCAAAAATCTGACTTTTGGCAATTCACTCAAAAATGGTGCCAAACGCTTGAAAATGCTCCCCTGAAAGGTTTGGCGATGGAAACAGAAGGCTTTTTATCACAGGACAAGAAATCAGCCCTCGACAACTTAACCGGCGGAAAAAGATTTTTTTGAAAAAATCCCTAAGCCCCGGGGTCACAATTTCAGCAAAAATCTGACTTTTGGCAATTCACTCAAAAATGGTGCCAAACGCTTCCAAATGCTCCCCTGAAAGGTTTGGCGATGGAAACAGAAGGCTTTTTATCACAGGACAAGAAATCAGCCCTCGACAACTTAACCGGCGGAAATTTTTTTTTTTGAAAAAATCCCAAAGCCCCGGGGTCAGAATTTCAGCAAAAATCTGACTTTTGGCAATTCACTCAAAAATGGTGCCAAACGCTTGAAAATGCTCCCCTGAAAGGTTTGGCGATGGAAACAGAAGGCTTTTTATCACAGGACAAGAAATCAGCCCTCGACAACTTAACCGGCAGAATTATTTTTTTTTGAAAAAATCCCTAAGCCCCGGGGTCAGAATTTCAGCAAAAATCTGACTTTTGGCAATTCACTCAAAAATGGTGCCAAACGCTTGAAAATGCTCCCCTGAAAGCTTTGGCGATGGAAACAGAAGGCTTTTTATCACAGGAGAAGAAATCAGCCCTCGACAACTTAACCGGTGGAAATTTTTTTTTTTGAAAAAATCCCTAAGCCCCGGGATCACAATTTCAGCAAAAATCTGACTTTTGGCAATTCACTCAAAAATGGTGCCAAACGCTTGAAAATGCTCCCCTGAAAGGTTTGGCGATGAAAACAGAAGGCTTTTTATCACAGGACAAGAAATCAGCCCTCGACAACTTAACCGGCGGAAAAGATTTTTTTGAAAAAATCCCTAAGCCCCGGGGTCACAATTTCAGCAAAAATCTGACTTTTGGCAATTCACTCAAAAATGGTGCCAAACGCTTTAAAATGCTCCCCTGAAAGCTTTGGCGATGGAAACAGAAGGCTTTTTATCACAGGACAAGAAATCAGCCCTCGACAACTTAACCGGCGGAAAAAGATTTTTTTGAAAAAATCCCTAAGCCCCGGGGTCACAATTTCAGCAAAAATCTGACTTTTGGCAATTCACTCAAAAATGGTGCCAAACGCTTTAAAATGCTCCCCTGAAAGGTTTGGCGATGGAAACAGAAGGCTTTTTATCACAGGACAAGAAATCAGCCCTCGACAACTTAACCGGCGGAAAATTTTTTTTTTGAAAAAATCCCTAAGCCCCGGGGTCAGAATTTCAGCAAAAATCTGACTTTTGGCAATTCACTCAAAAATGGTGCCAAACGCTTGAAAATGCTCCCCTGAAAGGTTTGGCGATGGAAACAGAAGGCTTTTTATCACAGGACAAGAAATCAGCCCTCGACAACTTAACCGGCGGAAAAAGATTTTTTTGAAAAAATCCCTAAGCCCCGGGGTCACAATTTCAGCAAAAATCTGACTTTTGGCAATTCACTCTAAAATGGTGCCAAACGCTTGAAAATGCTCCCCTGAAAGGTTTGGCGATGGAAACAGAAGGCTTTTTATCACAGGACAAGAAATCAGCCCTCGACAACTTAACCGGCAGAAAAAGATTTTTTTGAAAAAATCCCTAAGGCCCGGGGTCACAATTTCAGCAAAAATCTGACTTTTGGCAATTCACTCAAAAATGGTGCCAAACGCTTGAAAATGCTCCCCTGAAAGGTTTGGCGATGGAAACAGAAGGCTTTTTATCACAGGACAAGAAATCAGCCCTCGACTACTTAACCGGCAGAAAAAGATTTTTTTGAAAAAATCCCTAAGCCCCGGGGTCACAATTTCAGCAAAAATCTGACTTTTGGCAATTCACTCAAAAATGGTGCCAAACGCTTGAAAATGCTCCCCTGAAAGGTTTGGCGATGGAAACAGAAGGCTTTTTATCACAGGACAAGAAATCAGCCCTCGACAACTTAACTGGCGGAAATTTTTTTTTTTGAAAAAATCCCTAAGCCCCGGGGTCACAATTTCAGCAAAAATCTGACTTTTGGCAATTCACTCAAAAATGGTGCCAAACGCTTGAAAATGCTCCCCTGAAAGGTTTGGCGATGGAAACAGAAGGCTTTTTATCACAGGACAAGAAATCAGCCCTCGACAACTTAACCGGCGGAATTTTTTTTTTTTTTTAAATCCCTAAGCCCGGGGTCAGAATTTCAGCAAAAATCTGACTTTTGGCAATTCACTCAAAAATGGTGCCAAACGCTTGAAAATGCTCCCCTGAAAGGTTTGGCGATGGAAACAGAAGGCTTTTTATCACAGGACAAGAAATCAGCCCTCGACAACTTAACCGGCGGAAAAAGATTTTTTTGAAAAAATCCCTAAGCCCCGGGGTCACAATTTCAGCAAAAATCTGACTTTTGGCAATTCACTCAAAAATGGTGCCAAACGCTTGAAAATGCTCCCCTGAAAGGTTTGGCGATGGAAACAGAAGGCTTTTTATCACAGGACAAGAAATCAGCCCTCGACAACTTAACCGGCAGAAAAAGATTTTTTTGAAAAAATCCCAAAGCCCCGGGGTCAGAATTTCAGCAAAAATCTGACTTTTGGCAATTCACTCAAAAATGGTGCCAAATGCTTGAAAATTCTCCCCTGAAAGGTTTGGCGATGGAAACAGAAGGCTTTTATCACAGGAGAAGAAATCAGCCCTCGAAAACTTAACCGGCGGAAATTTTTTTTTAAAAAAAAATCCCTAAGCCCCGGGGTCACAATTTCAGCAAAAATCTGACTTTTGGCAATTCACTCAGAAATGGTGCCAAACGCTTGAAAATGCTCCCCTGAAAGGTTTGGCGATGGAAACAGAAGGCTTTTTATCACAGGACAAGAAATCAGCCCTCGACAACTTAACCGGCGGAATTTTTTTTTTGAAAAAATCCCTAAGCCCCGGGGTCACAATTTCAGCAAAAATCTGACCTTTGGCAATTCACTCAAAAATGGTGCCAAACGCTTGAAAATGCTCCCCTGAAAGGTTTGGCGATGGAAACAGAAGGTTTTTTGTTACAGGACAAGAAATCAGCCCTCGACATCTTAACCGGCGGAAATATTTTTTTTTGAAAAAATCCCTAAGCCCCGGGGTCACAATTTCAGCAAAAATCTGACTTTTGGCAATTCACTCAAAAATGGTGCCAAACGCTTGAAAATGCTCCCCTGAAAGGTTTGGCGATGGAAACAGAAGGCTTTTTATCACAGGACAAGAAATCAGCCCTCGACAACTTAACCGGCGGAAAAGATTTTTTTGAAAAAATCCCTAAGCCCCGGGGTCACAATTTCAGCAAAAATCTGACTTTTGGCAATTCACTCAAAAATGGTGCCAAACGCTTTAAAATGCTCCCCTGAAAGCTTTGGCGATGGAAACAGAAGGCTTTTTATCACAGGACAAGAAATCAGCCCTCGACAACTTAACCGGCGGAAAAAGATTTTTTTGAAAAAATCCCTAAGCCCCGGGGTCACAATTTCAGCAAAAATCTGACTTTTGGCAATTCACTCAAAAATGGTGCCAAACGCTTTAAAATGCTCCCCTGAAAGGTTTGGCGATGGAAACAGAAGGCTTTTTATCACAGGACAAGAAATCAGCCCTCGACAACTTAACCGGCGGAAAAAGATTTTTTTGAAAAAATCCCTAAGCCCCGGGGTCAGAATTTCAGCAAAAATCTGACTTTTGGCAATTCACTCAAAAATGGTGCCAAACGCTTGAAAATGCTCCCCTGAAAGGTTTGGCGATGGGAACAGAAGGCTTTTTATCACAGGACAAGAAATCAGCCCTCGACAACTTAACCGGCGGAAAAAGATTTTTTTGAAAAAATCCCTAAGCCCCGGGGTCACAATTTCAGCAAAAATCTGACTTTTGGCAATTCACTCTAAAATGGTGCCAAACGCTTGAAAATGCTCCCCTGAAAGGTTTGGCGATGGAAACAGAAGGCTTTTTATCACAGGACAAGAAATCAGCCCTCGACAACTTAACCGGCAGAAAAAGATTTTTTTGAAAAAATCCCTAAGGCCCGGGGTCACAATTTCAGCAAAAATCTGACTTTTGGCAATTCACTCAAAAATGGTGCCAAACGCTTGAAAATGCTCCCCTGAAAGGTTTGGCGATGGAAACAGAAGGCTTTTTATCACAGGACAAGAAATCAGCCCTCGACTACTTAACCGGCAGAAAAAGATTTTTTTGAAAAAATCCCTAAGCCCCGGGGTCACAATTTCAGCAAAAATCTGACTTTTGGCAATTCACTCAAAAATGGTGCCAAACGCTTGAAAATGCTCCCCTGAAAGGTTTGGCGATGGAAACAGAAGGCTTTTTATCACAGGACAAGAAATCAGCCCTCGACAACTTAACTGGCGGAAATTTTTTTTTTTGAAAAAATCCCTAAGCCCCGGGGTCACAATTTCAGCAAAAATCTGACTTTTGGCAATTCACTCAAAAATGGTGCCAAACGCTTGAAAATGCTCCCCTGAAAGGTTTGGCGATGGAAACAGAAGGCTTTTTATCACAGGACAAGAAATCAGCCCTCGACAACTTAACCGGCGGATTTTTTTTTTTTTTTTAAATCCCTACGCCCGGGGTCAGAATTTCAGCAAAAATCTGACTTTTGGCAATTCACTCAAAAATGGTGCCAAACGCTTGAAAATGCTCCCCTGAAAGGTTTGGCGATGGAAACAGAAGGCTTTTTATCACAGGACAAGAAATCAGCCCTCGACAACTTAACCGGCGGAAAAAGATTTTTTTGAAAAAATCCCTAAGCCCCGGGGGTCACAATTTCAGCAAAAATCTGACTTTTGGCAATTCACTCAAAAATGGTGCCAAACGCTTGAAAATGCTCCCCTGAAAGGTTTGGCGATGGAAACAGAAGGCTTTTTATCACAGGACAAGAAATCAGCCCTCGACAACTTAACCGGCGGAAAAAGATTTTTTTGAAAAAATCCCAAAGCCCCGGGGTCAGAATTTCAGCAAAAATCTGACTTTTGGCAATTCACTCAAAAATGGTGCCAAATGCTTGAAAATTCTCCCCTGAAAGGTTTGGCGATGGAAACAGAAGGCTTTTATCACAGGAGAAGAAATCAGCCCTCGAAAACTTAACCGGCGGAAATTTTTTTTAAAAAAAAAATCCCTAAGCCCCGGGGTCACAATTTCAGCAAAAATCTGACTTTTGGCAATTCACTCAGAAATGGTGCCAAACGCTTGAAAATGCTCCCCTGAAAGGTTTGGCGATGGAAACAGAAGGCTTTTTATCACAGGACAAGAAATCAGCCCTCGACAACTTAACCGGCGGAATTTTTTTTTTGAAAAAATCCCTAAGCCCCGGGGTCACAATTTCAGCAAAAATCTGACCTTTGGCAATTCACTCAAAAATGGTGCCAAACGCTTGAAAATGCTCCCCTGAAAGGTTTGGCGATGGAAACAGAAGGTTTTTTATTACAGGACAAGAAATCAGCCCTCGACAACTTAACCGGCGGAAATATTTTTTTTTGAAAAAATCCCTAAGCCCCGGGGTCACAATTTCAGCAAAAATCTGACTTTTGGCAATTCACTCAAAAATGGTGCCAAACGCTTGAAAATGCTCCCCTGAAAGGTTTGGCGATGGAAACAGAAGGCTTTTTATCACAGGACAAGAAATCAGCCCTCGACAACTTAACCGGCGGAAAAGATTTTTTTGAAAAAATCCCTAAGCCCCGGGGTCACAATTTCAGCAAAAATCTGACTTTTGGCAATTCACTCAAAAATGGTGCCAAACGCTTTAAAATGCTCCCCTGAAAGCTTTGGCGATGGAAACAGAAGGCTTTTTATCACAGGACAAGAAATCAGCCCTCGACAACTTAACCGGCGGAAAAAGATTTTTTTGAAAAAATCCCTAAGCCCCGGGGTCACAATTTCAGCAAAAATCTGACTTTTGGCAATTCACTCAAAAATGGTGCCAAACGCTTGAAAATGCTCCCCTGAAAGGTTTGGCGATGGAAACAGAAGGCTTTTTATCACAGGACAAGAAATCAGCCCTCGACAACTTAACCGGCGGAAAAAGATTTTTTTGAAAAAATCCCTAAGCCCCGGGGTCACAATTTCAGCAAAAATCTGACTTTTGGCAATTCACTCAAAAATGGTGCCAAACGCTTGAAAATGCTCCCCTGAAAGGTTTGGCGATGGAAACAGAAGGCTTTTTATCACAGGACAAGAAATCAGCCCTCGACAACTTAACCGGCGGAAGAAGATTTTTTTGAAAAAATACCTAAGCCCCGGGGTCACAATTTCAGCAAAAATCTGACTTTTGGCAATTCACTCAAAAATGGTGCCAAACGCTTCCAAATGCTCCCCTGAAAGGTTTGGCGATGGAAACAGAAGGCTTTTTATCACAGGACAAGAAATCAGCCCTCGACAACTTAACCGGCGGAAAATTTTTTTTTTGAAAAAATCCCAAAGCCCCGGGGTCAGAATTTCAGCAAAAATCTGACTTTTGGCAATTCACTCAAAAATGGTGCCAAACGCTTGAAAATGCTCCCCTGAAAGGTTTGGCGATGGAAACAGAAGGCTTTTTATCACAGGACAAGAAATCAGCCCTCGACAACTTAACCGGCAGAATTATTTTTTTTTTGAAAAAATCCCTAAGCCCCGGGGTCAGAATTTCAGCAAAAATCTGACTTTTGGCAATTCACTCAAAAATGGTGCCAAACGCTTGAAAATGCTCCCCTGAAAGCTTTGGCGATGGAAACAGAAGGCTTTTTATCACAGGAGAAGAAATCAGCCCTCGACAACTTAACCGGTGGAAATTTTTTTTTTTGAAAAAATCCCTAAGCCCCGGGATCACAATTTCAGCAAAAATCTGACTTTTGGCAATTCACTCAAAAATGGTGCCAAACGCTTGAAAATGCTCCCCTGAAAGGTTTGGCGATGAAAACAGAAGGCTTTTTATCACAGGACAAGAAATCAGCCCTCGACAACTTAACCGGCGGAAAAGATTTTTTTGAAAAAATCCCTAAGCCCCGGGGTCACAATTTCAGCAAAAATCTGACTTTTGGCAATTCACTCAAAAATGGTGCCAAACGCTTTAAAATGCTCCCCTGAAAGCTTTGGCGATGGAAACAGAAGGCTTTTTATCACAGGACAAGAAATCAGCCCTCGACAACTTAACCGGCGGAAAAGATTTTTTTGAAAAAATCCCTAAGCCCCGGGGTCACAATTTCAGCAAAAATCTGACTTTTGGCAATTCACTCAAAAATGGTGCCAAACGCTTTAAAATGCTCCCCTGAAAGCTTTGGCGATGGAAACAGAAGGCTTTTTATCACAGGACAAGAAATCAGCCCTCGACAACTTAACCGGCGGAAAAAGATTTTTTTGAAAAAATCCCTAAGCCCCGGGGTCACAATTTCAGCAAAAATCTGACTTTTGGCAATTCACTCAAAAATGGTGCCAAACGCTTTAAAATGCTCCCCTGAAAGGTTTGGCGATGGAAACAGAAGGCTTTTTATCACAGGACAAGAAATCAGCCCTCGACAACTTAACCGGCGGAAAAAGATTTTTTTGAAAAAATCCCTAAGCCCCGGGGTCAGAATTTCAGCAAAAATCTGACTTTTGGCAATTCACTCAAAAATGGTGCCAAACGCTTGAAAATGCTCCCCTGAAAGGTTTGGCGATGCAAACAGAAGGCTTTTTATCACAGGACAAGAAATCAGCCCTCGACAACTTAACCGGCGGAAAAAGATTTTTTTGAAAAAATCCCTAAGCCCCGGGGTCACAATTTCAGCAAAAATCTGACTTTTGGCAATTCACTCTAAAATGGTGCCAAACGCTTGAAAATGCTCCCCTGAAAGGTTTGGCGATGGAAACAGAAGGCTTTTTATCACAGGACAAGAAATCAGCCCTCGACAACTTAACCGGCAGAAAAAGATTTTTTTGAAAAAATCCCTAAGGCCCGGGGTCACAATTTCAGCAAAAATCTGACTTTTGGCAATTCACTCAAAAATGGTGCCAAACGCTTGAAAATGCTCCCCTGAAAGGTTTGGCGATGGAAACAGAAGGCTTTTTATCACAGGACAAGAAATCAGCCCTCGACTACTTAACCGGCAGAAAAAGATTTTTTTGAAAAAATCCCTAAGCCCCGGGGTCACAATTTCAGCAAAAATCTGACTTTTGGCAATTCACTCAAAAATGGTGCCAAACGCTTGAAAATGCTCCCCTGAAAGGTTTGGCGATGGAAACAGAAGGCTTTTTATCACAGGACAAGAAATCAGCCCTCGACAACTTAACTGGCGGAAATTTTTTTTTTTGAAAAAATCCCTAAGCCCCGGGGTCACAATTTCAGCAAAAATCTGACTTTTGGCAATTCACTCAAAAATGGTGCCAAACGCTTGAAAATGCTCCCCTGAAAGGTTTGGCGATGGAAACAGAAGGCTTTTTATCACAGGACAAGAAATCAGCCCTCGACAACTTAACCGGCGGAATTTTTTTTTTTTTTTAAATCCCTACGCCCGGGGTCAGAATTTCAGCAAAAATCTGACTTTTGGCAATTCACTCAAAAATGGTGCCAAACGCTTGAAAATGCTCCCCTGAAAGGTTTGGCGATGGAAACAGAAGGCTTTTTATCACAGGACAAGAAATCAGCCCTCGACAACTTAACCGGCGGAAAAAGATTTTTTTGAAAAAATCCCTAAGCCCCGGGGGTCACAATTTCAGCAAAAATCTGACTTTTGGCAATTCACTCAAAAATGGTGCCAAACGCTTGAAAATGCTCCCCTGAAAGGTTTGGCGATGGAAACAGAAGGCTTTTTATCACAGGACAAGAAATCAGCCCTCGACAACTTAACCGGCGGAAAAAGATTTTTTTGAAAAAATCCCAAAGCCCCGGGGTCAGAATTTCAGCAAAAATCTGACTTTTGGCAATTCACTCAAAAATGGTGCCAAATGCTTGAAAATTCTCCCCTGAAAGGTTTGGCGATGGAAACAGAAGGCTTTTATCACAGGAGAAGAAATCAGCCCTCGAAAACTTAACCGGCGGAAATTTTTTTTAAAAAAAAAATCCCTAAGCCCCGGGGTCACAATTTCAGCAAAAATCTGACTTTTGGCAATTCACTCAGAAATGGTGCCAAACGCTTGAAAATGCTCCCCTGAAAGGTTTGGCGATGGAAACAGAAGGCTTTTTATCACAGGACAAGAAATCAGCCCTCGACAACTTAACCGGCGGAATTTTTTTTTTGAAAAAATCCCTAAGCCCCGGGGTCACAATTTCAGCAAAAATCTGACCTTTGGCAATTCACTCAAAAATGGTGCCAAACGCTTTAAAATGCTCCCCTGAAAGCTTTGGCGATGGAAACAGAAGGCTTTTTATCACAGGACAAGAAATCAGCCCTCGACAACTTAACCGGCGGAAAAAGATTTTTTTGAAAAAATCCCTAAGCCCCGGGGTCACAATTTCAGCAAAAATCTGACTTTTGGCAATTCACTCAAAAATGGTGCCAAACGCTTTAAAATGCTCCCCTGAAAGGTTTGGCGATGGAAACAGAAGGCTTTTTATCACAGGACAAGAAATCAGCCCTCGACAACTTAACCGGCGGAAAAAGATTTTTTTGAAAAAATCCCTAAGCCCCGGGGTCACAATTTCAGCAAAAATCTGACTTTTGGCAATTCACTCAAAAATGGTGCCAAACGCTTGAAAATGCTCCCCTGAAAGGTTTGGCGATGGAAACAGAAGGCTTTTTATCACAGGACAAGAAATCAGCCCTCGACAACTTAACCGGCGGAAGAAGATTTTTTTGAAAAAATACCTAAGCCCCGGGGTCACAATTTCAGCAAAAATCTGACTTTTGGCAATTCACTCAAAAATGGTGCCAAACGCTTCCAAATGCTCCCCTGAAAGGTTTGGCGATGGAAACAGAAGGCTTTTTATCACAGGACAAGAAATCAGCCCTCGACAACTTAACCGGCGGAAAATTTTTTTTTTGAAAAAATCCCAAAGCCCCGGGGTCAGAATTTCAGCAAAAATCTGACTTTTGGCAATTCACTCAAAAATGGTGCCAAACGCTTGAAAATGCTCCCCTGAAAGGTTTGGCGATGGAAACAGAAGGCTTTTTATCACAGGACAAGAAATCAGCCCTCGACAACTTAACCGGCAGAATTATTTTTTTTTTGAAAAAATCCCTAAGCCCCGGGGTCAGAATTTCAGCAAAAATCTGACTTTTGGCAATTCACTCAAAAATGGTGCCAAACGCTTGAAAATGCTCCCCTGAAAGCTTTGGCGATGGAAACAGAAGGCTTTTTATCACAGGAGAAGAAATCAGCCCTCGACAACTTAACCGGTGGAAATTTTTTTTTTTGAAAAAATCCCTAAGCCCCGGGATCACAATTTCAGCAAACATCTGACTTTTGGCAATTCACTCAAAAATGGTGCCAAACGCTTGAAAATGCTCCCCTGAAAGGTTTGGCGATGAAAACAGAAGGCTTTTTATCACAGGACAAGAAATCAGCCCTCGACAACTTAACCGGCGGAAAAGATTTTTTTGAAAAAATCCCTAAGCCCCGGGGTCACAATTTCAGCAAAAATCTGACTTTTGGCAATTCACTCAAAAATGGTGCCAAACGCTTTAAAATGCTCCCCTGAAAGCTTTGGCGATGGAAACAGAAGGCTTTTTATCACAGGACAAGAAATCAGCCCTCGACAACTTAACCGGCGGAAAAGATTTTTTTGAAAAAATCCCTAAGCCCCGGGGTCACAATTTCAGCAAAAATCTGACTTTTGGCAATTCACTCAAAAATGGTGCCAAACGCTTTAAAATGCTCCCCTGAAAGCTTTGGCGATGGAAACAGAAGGCTTTTTATCACAGGACAAGAAATCAGCCCTCGACAACTTAACCGGCGGAAAAAGATTTTTTTGAAAAAATCCCTAAGCCCCGGGGTCACAATTTCAGCAAAAATCTGACTTTTGGCAATTCACTCAAAAATGGTGCCAAACGCTTTAAAATGCTCCCCTGAAAGGTTTGGCGATGGAAACAGAAGGCTTTTTATCACAGGAGAAGAAATCAGCCCTCGACAACTTAACCGGCGGAAAAAGATTTTTTTGAAAAAATCCCTAAGCCCCGGGGTCAGAATTTCAGCAAAAATCTGACTTTTGGCAATTCACTCAAAAATGGTGCCAAACGCTTGAAAATGCTCCCCTGAAAGGTTTGGCGATGGAAACAGAAGGCTTTTTATCACAGGACAAGAAATCAGCCCTCGACAACTTAACCGGCGGAAAAAGATTTTTTTGAAAAAATCCCTAAGCCCCGGGGTCACAATTTCAGCAAAAATCTGACTTTTGGCAATTCACTCTAAAATGGTGCCAAACGCTTGAAAATGCTCCCCTGAAAGGTTTGGCGATGGAAACAGAAGGCTTTTTATCACAGGACAAGAAATCAGCCCTCGACAACTTAACCGGCAGAAAAAGATTTTTTTGAAAAAATCCCTAAGGCCCGGGGTCACAATTTCAGCAAAAATCTGACTTTTGGCAATTCACTCAAAAATGGTGCCAAACGCTTGAAAATGCTCCCCTGAAAGGTTTGGCGATGGAAACAGAAGGCTTTTTATCACAGGACAAGAAATCAGCCCTCGACTACTTAACCGGCAGAAAAAGATTTTTTTGAAAAAATCCCTAAGCCCCGGGGTCACAATTTCAGCAAAAATCTGACTTTTGGCAATTCACTCAAAAATGGTGCCAAACGCTTGAAAATGCTCCCCTGAAAGGTTTGGCGATGGAAACAGAAGGCTTTTTATCACAGGACAAGAAATCAGCCCTCGACAACTTAACTGGCGGAAATTTTTTTTTTTGAAAAAATCCCTAAGCCCCGGGGTCACAATTTCAGCAAAAATCTGACTTTTGGCAATTCACTCAAAAATGGTGCCAAACGCTTGAAAATGCTCCCCTGAAAGGTTTGGCGATGGAAACAGAAGGCTTTTTATCACAGGACAAGAAATCAGCCCTCGACAACTTAACCGGCGGAATTTTTTTTTTTTTTTAAATCCCTACGCCCGGGGTCAGAATTTCAGCAAAAATCTGACTTTTGGCAATTCACTCAAAAATGGTGCCAAACGCTTGAAAATGCTCCCCTGAAAGGTTTGGCGATGGAAACAGAAGGCTTTTTATCACAGGACAAGAAATCAGCCCTCGACAACTTAACCGGCGGAAAAAGATTTTTTTGAAAAAATCCCTAAGCCCCGGGGGTCACAATTTCAGCAAAAATCTGACTTTTGGCAATTCACTCAAAAATGGTGCCAAACGCTTGAAAATGCTCCCCTGAAAGGTTTGGCGATGGAAACAGAAGGCTTTTTATCACAGGACAAGAAATCAGCCCTCGACAACTTAACCGGCGGAAAAAGATTTTTTTGAAAAAATCCCAAAGCCCCGGGGTCAGAATTTCAGCAAAAATCTGACTTTTGGCAATTCACTCAAAAATGGTGCCAAATGCTTGAAAATTCTCCCCTGAAAGGTTTGGCGATGGAAACAGAAGGCTTTTATCACAGGAGAAGAAATCAGCCCTCGAAAACTTAACCGGCGGAAATTTTTTTTAAAAAAAAAATCCCTAAGCCCCGGGGTCACAATTTCAGCAAAAATCTGACTTTTGGCAATTCACTCAGAAATGGTGCCAAACGCTTGAAAATGCTCCCCTGAAAGGTTTGGCGATGGAAACAGAAGGCTTTTTATCACAGGACAAGAAATCAGCCCTCGACAACTTAACCGGCGGAATTTTTTTTTTGAAAAAATCCCTAAGCCCCGGGGTCACAATTTCAGCAAAAATCTGACCTTTGGCAATTCACTCAAAAATGGTGCCAAACGCTTGAAAATGCTCCCCTGAAAGGTTTGGCGATGGAAACAGAAGGTTTTTTATTACAGGACAAGAAATCAGCCCTCGACAACTTAACCGGCGGAAATATTTTTTTTTGAAAAAATCCCTAAGCCCCGGGGTCACAATTTCAGCAAAAATCTGACTTTTGGCAATTCACTCAAAAATGGTGCCAAACGCTTGAAAATGCTCCCCTGAAAGGTTTGGCGATGGAAACAGAAGGCTTTTTATCACAGGACAAGAAATCAGCCCTCGACAACTTAACCGGCGGAAAAGATTTTTTTGAAAAAATCCCTAAGCCCCGGGGTCACAATTTCAGCAAAAATCTGACTTTTGGCAATTCACTCAAAAATGGTGCCAAACGCTTTAAAATGCTCCCCTGAAAGCTTTGGCGATGGAAACAGAAGGCTTTTTATCACAGGACAAGAAATCAGCCCTCGACAACTTAACCGGCGGAAAAAGATTTTTTTGAAAAAATCCCTAAGCCCCGGGGTCACAATTTCAGCAAAAATCTGACTTTTGGCAATTCACTCAAAAATGGTGCCAAACGCTTTAAAATGCTCCCCTGAAAGGTTTGGCGATGGAAACAGAAGGCTTTTTATCACAGGACAAGAAATCAGCCCTCGACAACTTAACCGGCGGAAAAAGATTTTTTTGAAAAAATCCCTAAGCCCCGGGGTCACAATTTCAGCAAAAATCTGACTTTTGGCAATTCACTCAAAAATGGTGCCAAACGCTTGAAAATGCTCCCCTGAAAGGTTTGGCGATGGAAACAGAAGGCTTTTTATCACAGGACAAGAAATCAGCCCTCGACAACTTAACCGGCGGAAGAAGATTTTTTTGAAAAAATACCTAAGCCCCGGGGTCACAATTTCAGCAAAAATCTGACTTTTGGCAATTCACTCAAAAATGGTGCCAAACGCTTCCAAATGCTCCCCTGAAAGGTTTGGCGATGGAAACAGAAGGCTTTTTATCACAGGACAAGAAATCAGCCCTCGACAACTTAACCGGCGGAAAATTTTTTTTTTGAAAAAATCCCAAAGCCCCGGGGTCAGAATTTCAGCAAAAATCTGACTTTTGGCAATTCACTCAAAAATGGTGCCAAACGCTTGAAAATGCTCCCCTGAAAGGTTTGGCGATGGAAACAGAAGGCTTTTTATCACAGGACAAGAAATCAGCCCTCGACAACTTAACCGGCAGAATTATTTTTTTTTTGAAAAAATCCCTAAGCCCCGGGGTCAGAATTTCAGCAAAAATCTGACTTTTGGCAATTCACTCAAAAATGGTGCCAAACGCTTGAAAATGCTCCCCTGAAAGCTTTGGCGATGGAAACAGAAGGCTTTTTATCACAGGAGAAGAAATCAGCCCTCGACAACTTAACCGGTGGAAATTTTTTTTTTTGAAAAAATCCCTAAGCCCCGGGATCACAATTTCAGCAAAAATCTGACTTTTGGCAATTCACTCAAAAATGGTGCCAAACGCTTGAAAATGCTCCCCTGAAAGGTTTGGCGATGAAAACAGAAGGCTTTTTATCACAGGACAAGAAATCAGCCCTCGACAACTTAACCGGCGGAAAAGATTTTTTTGAAAAAATCCCTAAGCCCCGGGGTCACAATTTCAGCAAAAATCTGACTTTTGGCAATTCACTCAAAAATGGTGCCAAACGCTTTAAAATGCTCCCCTGAAAGCTTTGGCGATGGAAACAGAAGGCTTTTTATCACAGGACAAGAAATCAGCCCTCGACAACTTAACCGGCGGAAAAAGATTTTTTTGAAAAAATCCCTAAGCCCCGGGGTCACAATTTCAGCAAAAATCTGACTTTTGGCAATTCACTCAAAAATGGTGCCAAACGCTTTAAAATGCTCCCCTGAAAGGTTTGGCGATGGAAACAGAAGGCTTTTTATCACAGGACAAGAAATCAGCCCTCGACAACTTAACCGGCGGAAAATTTTTTTTTTGAAAAAATCCCTAAGCCCCGGGGTCACAATTTCAGCAAAAATCTGACTTTTGGCAATTCACTCAAAAATGGTGCCAAACGCTTGAAAATGCTCCCCTGAAAGGTTTGGCGATGGAAACAGAAGGCTTTTTATCACAGGACAAGAAATCAGCCCTCGACAACTTAACTGGCGGAAATTTTTTTTTTTGAAAAAATCCCTAAGCCCCGGGGTCACAATTTCAGCAAAAATCTGACTTTTGGCAATTCACTCAAAAATGGTGCCAAACGCTTGAAAATGCTCCCCTGAAAGGTTTGGCGATGGAAACAGAAGGCTTTTTATCACAGGACAAGAAATCAGCCCTCGACAACTTAACCGGCGGAATTTTTTTTTTTTTTTTAAATCCCTAAGCCCGGGGTCAGAATTTCAGCAAAAATCTGACTTTTGGCAATTCACTCAAAAATGGTGCCAAACGCTTGAAAATGCTCCCCTGAAAGGTTTGGCGATGGAAACAGAAGGCTTTTTATCACAGGACAAGAAATCAGCCCTCGACAACTTAACCGGCGGAAAAAGATTTTTTTGAAAAAATCCCTAAGCCCCGGGGTCACAATTTCAGCAAAAATCTGACTTTTGGCAATTCACTCAAAAATGGTGCCAAACGCTTGAAAATGCTCCCCTGAAAGGTTTGGCGATGGAAACAGAAGGCTTTTTATCACAGGACAAGAAATCAGCCCTCGACAACTTAACCGGCGGAAAAAGATTTTTTTGAAAAAATCCCAAAGCCCCGGGGTCAGAATTTCAGCAAAAATCTGACTTTTGGCAATTCACTCAAAAATGGTGCCAAATGCTTGAAAATTCTCCCCTGAAAGGTTTGGCGATGGAAACAGAAGGCTTTTATCACAGGAGAAGAAATCAGCCCTCGAAAACTTAACCGGCGGAAATTTTTTTTAAAAAAAAAATCCCTAAGCCCCGGGGTCACAATTTCAGGAAAAATCTGACTTTTGGCAATTCACTCAGAAATGGTGCCAAACGCTTGAAAATGCTCCCCTGAAAGGTTTGGCGATGGAAACAGAAGGCTTTTTATCACAGGACAAGAAATCAGCCCTCGACAACTTAACCGGCGGAATTTTTTTTTTGAAAAAATCCCTAAGCCCCGGGGTCAAAATTTCAGCAAAAATCTGACTTTTGGCAATTCACTCAAAAATGGTGCCAAACGCTTGAAAATGCTCCCCTGAAAGGTTTGGCGATGGAAACAGAAGGCTTTTTATCACAGGACAAAAAATCAGCCCTCGACCAATTAACCGGCGGAATTTTTTTTTTTTGGAAAATATCCCTAAGCCCCGGGGTCACAATTTCAGCAAAAATCTGACCTTTGGCAATTCACTCAAAAATGGTGCCAAACGCTTGAAAATGCTCCCCTGAAAGGTTTGGCGATGGAAACAGAAGGTTTTTTATTACAGGACAAGAAATCAGCCCTCGACAACTTAACCGGCGGAAATATTTTTTTTTGAAAAAATCCCTAAGCCCCGGGGTCAGAATTTCAGCAAAAATCTGACTTTTGGCAATTCACTCAAAAATGGTGCCAAACGCTTGAAAATGCTCCCCTGAAAGCTTTGGCGATGGAAACAGAAGGCTTTTTATCACAGGACAAGAAATCAGCCCTCGACAACTTAACCGGCGGAAGAAGATTTTTTTGAAAAAATACCTAAGCCCCGGGGTCACAATTTCAGCAAAAATCTGACTTTTGGCAATTCACTCAAAAATGGTGCCAAACGCTTCCAAATGCTCCCCTGAAAGGTTTGGCGATGGAAACAGAAGGCTTTTTATCACAGGACAAGAAATCAGCCCTCGACAACTTAACCGGCGGAAAATTTTTTTTTTGAAAAAATCCCAAAGCCCCGGGGTCAGAATTTCAGCAAAAATCTGACTTTTGGCAATTCACTCAAAAATGGTGCCAAACGCTTGAAAATGCTCCCCTGAAAGGTTTGGCGATGGAAACAGAAGGCTTTTTATCACAGGACAAGAAATCAGCCCTCGACAACTTAACCGGCAGAATTATTTTTTTTTTGAAAAAATCCCTAAGCCCCGGGGTCAGAATTTCAGCAAAAATCTGACTTTTGGCAATTCACTCAAAAATGGTGCCAAACGCTTCCAAATGCTCCCCTGAAAGCTTTGGCGATGGAAACAGAAGGCTTTTTATCACAGGAGAAGAAATCAGCCCTCGACAACTTAACCGGTGGAAATTTTTTTTTTTGAAAAAATCCCTAAGCCCCGGGATCACAATTTCAGCAAAAATCTGACTTTTGGCAATTCACTCAAAAATGGTGCCAAACGCTTGAAAATGCTCCCCTGAAAGGTTTGGCGATGAAAACAGAAGGCTTTTTATCACAGGACAAGAAATCAGCCCTCGACAACTTAACCGGCAGAAAAGATTTTTTTGAAAAAATCCCTAAGCCCCGGGGTCACAATTTCAGCAAAAATCTGACTTTTGGCAATTCACTCAAAAATGGTGCCAAACGCTTTAAAATGCTCCCCTGAAAGCTTTGGCGATGGAAACAGAAGGCTTTTTATCACAGGACAAGAAATCAGCCCTCGACAACTTAACCGGCGGAAAAAGATTTTTTTGAAAAAATCCCTAAGCCCCGGGGTCACAATTTCAGCAAAAATCTGACTTTTGGCAATTCACTCAAAAATGGTGCCAAACGCTTGAAAATGCTCCCCTGAAAGGTTTGGCGATGGAAACAGAAGGCTTTTTATCACAGGACAAGAAATCAGCCCTCGACAACTTAACCGGCGGAAAATTTTTTTTTTGAAAAAATCCCTAAGCCCCGGGGTCACAATTTCAGCAAAAATCTGACTTTTGGCAATTCACTCAAAAATGGTGCCAAACGCTTGAAAATGCTCCCCTGAAAGGTTTGGCGATGGAAACAGAAGGCTTTTTATCACAGGACAAGAAATCAGCCCTCGACAACTTAACTGGCGGAAATTTTTTTTTTTGAAAAAATCCCTAAGCCCCGGGGTCAGAATTTCAGCAAAAATCTGACTTTTGGCAATTCACTCAAAAATGGTGCCAAACGCTTGAAAATGCTCCCCTGAAAGGTTTGGCGATGGAAACAGAAGGCTTTTTATCACAGGACAAGAAATCAGCCCTCGACAACTTAACCGGCGGAAAAAGATTTTTTTGAAAAAATCCCTAAGCCCCGGGGTCACAATTTCAGCAAAAATCTGACTTTTGGCAATTCACTCAAAAATGGTGCCAAACGCTTGAAAATGCTCCCCTGAAAGGTTTGGCGATGGAAACAGAAGGCTTTTTATCACAGGACAAGAAATCAGCCCTCGACAACTTAACCGGCGGAAAAAGATTTTTTTGAAAAAATCCCAAAGCCCCGGGGTCAGAATTTCAGCAAAAATCTGACTTTTGGCAATTCACTCAAAAATGGTGCCAAATGCTTGAAAATTCTCCCCTGAAAGGTTTGGCGATGGAAACAGAAGGCTTTTATCACAGGAGAAGAAATCAGCCCTCGAAAACTTAACCGGCGGAATTTTTTTTTTGAAAAAATCCCTAAGCCCCGGGGTCACAATTTCAGCAAAAATCTGACTTTTGGCAATTCACTCAAAAATGGTGCCAAACGCTTGAAAATGCTCCCCTGAAAGGTTTGGCGATGGAAACAGAAGGCTTTTTATCACAGGACAAAAAATCAGCCCTCGACCAATTAACCGGCGGAATTTTTTTTTTTTGGAAAATATCCCTAAGCCCCGGGGTCACAATTTCAGCAAAAATCTGACCTTTGGCAATTCACTCAAAAATGGTGCCAAACGCTTGAAAATGCTCCCCTGAAAGGTTTGGCGATGGAAACAGAAGGTTTTTTATTACAGGACAAGAAATCAGCCCTCGACAACTTAACCGGCGGAAATATTTTTTTTTGAAAAAATCCCTAAGCCCCGGGGTCAGAATTTCAGCAAAAATCTGACTTTTGGCAATTCACTCAAAAATGGTGCCAAACGCTTGAAAATGCTCCCCTGAAAGGTTTGGCGATGGAAACAGAAGGCTTTTTATCACAGGACAAGAAATCAGCCCTCGACAACTTAACTGGCGGAAATTTTTTTTTTTGAAAAAATCCCTAAGCCCCGGGGTCACAATTTCAGCAAAAATCTGACTTTTGGCAATTCACTCAAAAATGGTGCCAAACGCTTGAAAATGCTCCCCTGAAAGGTTTGCCGACGGAAACAGAAGGCTTTTTATCACAGGACAAGAAATCAGCCCTCGACAACTTAACCGGCGGATTTTTTTTTTTTTTTTTAAATCCCTAAGCCCGGGGTCAGAATTTCAGCAAAAATCTGACTTTTGGCAATTCACTCAAAAATGGTGCCAAACGCTTGAAAATGCTCCCCTGAAAGGTTTGGCGATGGAAACAGAAGGCTTTTTATCACAGGACAAGAAATCAGCCCTCGACAACTTAACCGGCGGAAAAAGATTTTTTTGAAAAAATCCCAAAGCCCCGGGGTCAGAATTTTAGCAAAAATCTGACTTTTGGCAATTCACTCAAAAATGGTGCCAAACGCTTGAAAATGCTCCCCTGAAAGGTTTGGCGATGGAAACAGAAGGCTTTTTATCACAGGACAAGAAATCAGCCCTCGACAACTTAACCGGCGGAAAAAGATTTTTTTGAAAAAATCCCTAAGCCCCGGGGTCACAATTTCAGCAAAAATCTGACTTTTGGCAATTCACTCAAAAATGGTGCCAAACGCTTGAAAATGCTCCCCTGAAAGGTTTGGCGATGGAAACAGAAGGCTTTTTATCACAGGACAAGAAATCAGCCCTCGACAACTTAACCGGCGGAAAAAGATTTTTTTGAAAAAATCCCTAAGCCCGGGGTCAGAATTTCAGCAAAAATCTGACTTTTGGCAATTCACTCAAAAATGGTGCCAAACGCTTGAAAATGCTCCCCTGAAAGGTTTGGCGATGGAAACAGAAGGCTTTTTATCACAGGACAAGAAATCAGCCCTCGACAACTTAACCGGCGGAAAAAGATTTTTTTGAAAAAATCCCTAAGCCCCGGGGTCACAATTTCAGCAAAAATCTGACTTTTGGCAATTCACTCAAAAATGGTGCCAAACGCTTGAAAATGCTCCCCTGAAAGGTTTGGCGATGGAAACAGAAGGCTTTTTATCACAGGACAAGAAATCAGCCCTCGACAACTTAACCGGCGGAAAAAGATTTTTTTGAAAAAATCCCAAAGCCCCGGGGTCAGAATTTTAGCAAAAATCTGACTTTTGGCAATTCACTCAAAAATGGTGCCAAATGCTTGAAAATTCTCCCCTGAAAGGTTTGGCGATGGAAACAGAAGGCTTTTATCACAGGAGAAGAAATCAGCCCTCGAAAACTTAACCGGCGGAAATTTTTTTTAAAAAAAAATCCCTAAGCCCCGGGGTCACAATTTCAGCAAAAATCTGACTTTTGGCAATTCACTCAAAAATGGTGCCAAACGCTTGAAAATGCTCCCCTGAAAGGTTTGGCGATGGAAACAGAAGGCTTTTTATCACAGGACAAGAAATCAGCCCTCGACAACTTAACCGGCGGAAATTTTTTTTTTGAAAAAATCCCTAAGCCCCGGGGTCACAATTTCAGGAAAAATCTGACTTTTGGCAATTCACTCAAAAATGGTGCCAAACGCTTGAAAATGCTGCCCTGAAAGGTTTGGCGATGGAAACAGAAGGCTTTTTATCACAGGACAAGAAATCAGCCCTCGACAACTTAACCGGCGGAAAAGATTTTTTTGAAAAAATCCCTAAGCCCCGGGGTCACAATTTCAGCAAAAATCTGACTTTTGGCAATTCACTCAAAAATGGTGCCAAACGCTTGAAAATGCTCCCCTGAAAGGTTTGGCGATGGAAACAGAAGGCTTTTTATCACAGGACAAGAAATCAGCCCTCGACAACTTAACCGGCGGAAAAAGATTTTTTTGAAAAAATCCCTAAGCCCCGGGGTCACAATTTCAGCAAAAATCTGACTTTTGGCAATTCACTCAAAAATGGTGCCAAACGCTTCCAAATGCTCCCCTGAAAGTTTTGGCGATAGAAACAGAAGGCTTTTTATCACAGAACAAGAAATCAGCCCTCGACAACTTAACCGGTAGAAAAAGATTTTTTTTGAAAAAATCCCTAAGGCCCGGGGTTACAATTTCAGCAAAAATCTGACTTTTGGCAATTCACTCAAAAATGGTGCCAAACGCTTGAAAATGCTCCCCTGAAAGGTTTGGCGATGGAAACAGAAGGCTTTTTATCACAGGACAAGAAATCAGCCCTCGACAACTTAACCGGCGGAAATTTTTTTTTTGAAAAAATCCCTAAGCCCCGGGGTCACAATTTCAGGAAAAATCTGACTTTTGGCAATTCACTCAAAAATGGTGCCAAACGCTTGAAAATGCTCCCCTGAAAGGTTTGGCGATGGAAACAGAAGGCTTTTTATCACAGGACAAGAAATCAGCCCTCGACAACTTAACCGGCGGAAAAGATTTTTTTGAAAAAATCCCTAAGCCCCGGGGTCACAATTTCAGCAAAAATCTGACTTTTGGCAATTCACTCAAAAATGGTGCCAAACGCTTGAAAATGCTCCCCTGAAAGGTTTGGCGATGGAAACAGAAGGCTTTTTATCACAGGACAAGAAATCAGCCCTCGACAACTTAACCGGCGGAAAAAGATTTTTTTGAAAAAATCCCTAAGCCCCGGGGTCACAATTTCAGCAAAAATCTGACTTTTGGCAATTCACTCAAAAATGGTGCCAAACGCTTCCAAATGCTCCCCTGAAAGGTTTGGCGATAGAAACAGAAGGCTTTTTATCACAGAACAAGAAATCAGCCCTCGACAACTTAACCGGTAGAAAAAGATTTTTTTTGAAAAAATCCCTAAGGCCCGGGGTTACAATTTCAGCAAAAATCTGACTTTTGGCAATTCACTCAAAAATGGTGCCAAACGCTTGAAAATGCTCCCCTGAAAGGTTTGGCGATGGAAATAGAAGGCTTTATATCACAGGACAAGAAATCAGCCCTCGACAACTTAACCGGCGGAAAATTTTTTTTTTGAAAAAATCCCTAAGCCCCGGGGTCACAATTTCAGCAAAAATCTGACTTTTGGCAATTCACTAAAAAATGGTGCCAAACGATTGCAAATGCTCCCCTGAAAGGTTTGGCGATGGAAACAGAAGGCTTTTTATCAGAGGACAAGAAATCAGCCCTCGACCAATTAACCGGCGGAAATTTTTTTTTTTGAAAAAATCCCTAAGCCCCGGGGTCACAATTTCAGCAAAAATCTGACTTTTGGCAATTCACTCAAAAATGGTGCCAAACGCTTGAAAATGCTCCCCTGAAAGGTTTGGCGATGGAAACAGAAGGCTTTTATCACAGGAGAAGAAATCAGCCCTCGAAAACTTAACCGGCGGAAATTTTTTTTTTTGAAAAAATCCCTAAGCCCCGGGGTCACAATTTCAGCAAAAATCTGACTTTTGGCAATTCACTCAAAAATGGTGCCAAACGCTTGAAAATGCTCCCCTGAAAGGTTTGGCGATGGAAACAGAAGGCTTTTTATCACAGGACAAGAAATCAGCCCTCGACAACTTAACCGGCGGAAAATTTTTTTTTTGAAAAAATCCCAAAGCCCCGGGGTCACAATTTCAGCAAAAATCTGACTTTTGGCAATTCACTCAAAAATGGTGCCAAACGCTTGAAAATGCTCCCCTGAAAGCTTTGGCGATGGAAACAGAAGGCTTTTTATCAAAGGACAAGAAATCAGCCCTCGACAACTTAACCGGCGGAAAAGATTTTTTTGAAAAAATCCCTAAGCCCCGGGGTCACAATTTCAGGAAAAATCTGACTTTTGGCAATTCACTCAAAAATGGTGCCAAACGCTTGAAAATGCTCCCCTGAAAGGTTTGGCGATGGAAACAGAAGGCTTTTTATCACAGGACAAGAAATCAGCCCTCGACAACTTAACCGGCGGAAAAGATTTTTTTGAAAAAATCCCTAAGCCCCGGGGTCACAATTTCAGCAAAAATCTGACTTTTGGCAATTCACTCAAAAATGGTGCCAAACGCTTCCAAATGCTCCCCTGAAAGGTTTGGCGATGGAAACAGAAGGCTTTTTATCACAGGACAAGAAATCAGCCCTCGACAACTTAACCGGCGGAAAATTTTTTTTTTGAAAAAATCCCAAAGCCCCGGGGTCAGAATTTCAGCAAAAATCTGACTTTTGGCAATTCACTCAAAAATGGTGCCAAACGCTTGAAAATGCTCCCCTGAAAGTTTTGGCGATGGAAACAGAAGGCTTTTTATCACAGGACAAGAAATCAGCCCTCGACAACTTAACCGGCAGAATTATTTTTTTTTGAAAAAATCCCTAAGCCCCGGGGTCAGAATTTCAGCAAAAATCTGACTTTTGGCAATTCACTCAAAAATGGTGCCAAACGCTTGAAAATGCTCCCCTGAAAGGTTTGGCGATGGAAACAGAAGGCTTTTTATCACAGGAGAAGAAATCAGCCCTCGAGAACTTAACCGGTGGAAATTTTTTTTTTTGAAAAAATCCCTAAGCCCCGGGATCACAATTTCAGCAAAAATCTGACTTTTGGCAATTCACTCAAAAATGGTGCCAAACGCTTGAAAATGCTCCCCTGAAAGGTTTGGCGATGGAAACAGAAGGCTTTTTATCACAGGACAAGAAATCAGCCCTCGACAACTTAACCGGCGGAAAAGATTTTTTTGAAAAAATCCCTAAGCCCCGGGGTCACAATTTCAGCAAAAATCTGACTTTTGGCAATTCACTCAAAAATGGTGCCAAACGCTTTAAAATGCTCCCCTGAAAGCTTTGGCGATGGAAACAGAAGGCTTTTTATCACAGGACAAGAAATCAGCCCTCGACAACTTAACCGGCGGAAAAAGATTTTTTTGAAAAAATCCCTAAGCCCCGGGGTCACAATTTCAGCAAAAATCTGACTTTTGGCAATTCACTCAAAAATGGTGCCAAACGCTTCCAAATGCTCCCCTGAAAGGTTTGGCGATGGAAACAGAAGGCTTTTTATCACAGGACAAGAAATCAGCCCTCGACAACTTAACCGGCGGAAAATTTTTTTTTTGAAAAAATCCCTAAGCCCCGGGGTCAGAATTTCAGCAAAAATCTGACTTTTGGCAATTCACTCAAAAATGGTGCCAAACGCTTGAAAATGCTCCCCTGAAAGCTTTGGCGATGGAAACAGAAGGCTTTTTATCACAGGAGAAGAAATCAGCCCTCAACAACTTAACCGGCGGAAATTTTTTTTTTTGAAAAAATCCCTAAGCCCCGGGATCACAATTTCAGCAAAAATCTGACTTTTGGCAATTCACTCAAAAATGGTGCCAAACGCTTCCAAATGCTCCCCTGAAAGCTTTGGCGATGGAAACAGAAGGCTTTTTATCACAGGACAAGAAATCAGCCCTCGACAACTTAACCGGCGAAAAATTTTTTTTTTGAAAAAATCCCTAAGCCCCGGGGTCACAATTTCAGCAAAAATCTGACTTTTGGCAATTCACTCAAAAATGGTGCCAAACGCTTGAAAATGCTCCCCTGAAAGCTTTGGCGATGGAAACAGAAGGCTTTTTATCAAAGGACAAGAAATCAGCCCTCGACAACTTAACCGGCGGAAAAGATTTTTTTTGAAAAAATCCCTAAGCCCCGAGGTCACAATTTCAGCAAAAATCTGACTTTTGGCAATTCACTCAAAAATGGTGCCAAACGCTTGAAAATGCTCCCCTGAAAGGTTTGGCGATGGAAAACAGAAGGCTTTTTATCACAGGACAAGAAATCAGCCCTCGACAACTTAACCGGCGGAAAAGATTTTTTTGAAAAAATCCCTAAGCCCCGGGGTCACAATTTCAGCAAAAATCTGACTTTTGGCAATTCACTCAAAAATGGTGCCAAACGCTTGAAAATGCTCCCCTGAAAGGTTTGGCGATGGAAACAGAAGGCTTTTTATCACAGGACAAGAAATCAGCCCTCGACAACTTAACCGGCGGAAAAAGATTTTTTTGAAAAAATCCCTAAGCCCCGGGGTCACAATTTCAGCAAAAATCTGACTTTTGGCAATTCACTAAAAAATGGTGCCAAACGCTTCCAAATGCTCCCCTGAAAGGTTTGGCGATGGAAACAGAAGGCTTTTTATCACAGGACAAGAAATCAGCCCTCGACAACTTAACCGGCGGAAAATTTTTTTTTTGAAAAAATCCCAAAGCCCCGGGGTCAGAATTTCAGCAAAAATCTGACTTTTGGCAATTCACTCAAAAATGGTGCCAAACGCTTGAAAATGCTCCCCTGAAAGGTTTGGCGATGGAAACAGAAGGCTTTTTATCACAGGACAAGAAATCAGCCCTCGACAACTTAACCGGCAGAATTATTTTTTTTGAAAAAATCCCTAAGCCCCGGGGTCAGAATTTCAGCAAAAATCTGACTGGCAATTCACTCAAAAATGGTGCCAAATGCTTGAAAATGCTCCCCTGAAAGCTTTGGCGATGGAAACAGAAGGCTTTTTATCACAGGAGAAGAAATCAGCCCTCGACAACTTAACCGGTGGAAATTTTTTTTTTTGAAAAAATCCCTAAGCCCCGGGATCACAATTTCAGCAAAAATCTGACTTTTGGCAATTCACTCAAAAATGGTGCCAAACGCTTGAAAATGCTCCCCTGAAAGGTTTGGCGATGAAAACAGAAGGCTTTTTATCACAGGACAAGAAATCAGCCCTCGACAACTTAACCGGCGGAAAAGATTTTTTTGAAAAAATCCCTAAGCCCCGGGGTCACAATTTCAGCAAAAATCTGACTTTTGGCAATTCACTCAAAAATGGTGCCAAACGCTTGTAAATGCTCCCCTGAAAGCTTTGGCGATGGAAACAGAAGGCTTTTTATCACAGGACAAGAAATCAGCCCTCGACAACTTAACCGGCGGAAAAAGATTTTTTTGAAAAAATCCCTAAGCCGCGGGGTCACAATTTCAGCAAAAATCTGACTTTTGGCAATTCACTCTAAAATGGTGCCAAACGCTTGAAAATGCTCCCCTGAAAGGTTTGGCGATGGAAACAGAAGGATTTTTATCACAGGACAAGAAATCAGCCCTCGACAACTTAACCGGCAGAAAAAGATTTTTTTGAAAAAATCCCTAAGGCCCGGGGTCACAATTTCAGCAAAAATCTGACTTTTGGCAATTCACTCAAAAATGGTGCCAAACGCTTGAAAATGCTCCCCTGAAAGCTTTGGCGATGGAAACAGAAGGCTTTTTATCACAGGACAAGAAATCAGCCCTCGACTACTTAACCGGCAGAAAAAGATTTTTTTGAAAAAATCCCTAAGCCCCGGGGTCAGAATTTCAGGAAAAATCTGACTTTTGGCAATTCACTCAAAGATGGTGCCAAACGCTTGAAAATGCTCCCCTGAAAGGTTTGGCGATGGAAACAGAAGGCTTTTTATCACAGGACAAGAAATCAGCCCTCGACAACTTAACTGGCGGAAATTTTTTTTTTTGAAAAAATCCCTAAGCCCCGGGGTCACAATTTCAGCAAAAATCTGACTTTTGGCAATTCACTCAAAAATGGTGCCAAACGCTTGAAAATGCTCCCCTGAAAGGTTTGGCGATGGAAACAAAAGGCTTTTTATCACAGGACAAGAAATCAGCCCTCAACAACTTAACCGGCGGAAATTTTTTTTTTTTTTTTAAATCCCTAAGCCCGGGGTCAGAATTTCAGCAAAAATCTGACTTTTGGCAATTCACTCAAAAATGGTGCCAAACGCTTGAAAATGCTCCCCTGAAAGGTTTGGCGATGGAAACAGAAGGCTTTTTATCACAGGACAAGAAATCAGCCCTCGACAACTTAACCGGCGGAAAAAGTTTTTTTTGAAAAAATCCCTAAGCCCCGGGGTCACAATTTCAGCAAAAATCTGACTTTTGGCAATTCACTCAAAAATGGTGCCAAACGCTTCCAAATGCTCCCCTGAAAGGTTTGGCGATGGAAACAGAAGGCTTTTTATCACAGGACAAGAAATCAGCCCTCGACAACTTAACCGGCGGAAAAAGATTTTTTTGAAAAAATCCCGAAGCCCTGGGGTCACAATTTCAGCAAAAATCTGACTTTTGGCAATTCACTCTAAAATGGTGCCAAACGCTTGAAAATGCTCCCCTGAAAGGTTTGGCGATGGAAACAGAAGGCTTTTTATCACAGGACAAGAAATCAGCCCTCGACAACTTAACCGGCGGAAATAGATTTTTTTGAAAAAATCCCTAAGCCCCGGGGTCACAATTTCAGCAAAAATCTGACTTTTGGCAATTCACTCAAAAATGGTGCCAAACGCTTCCAAATGCTCCCCTGAAAGGTTTGGCGATGGAAACAGAAGGCTTTTTATCACAGGACAAGAAATCAGCCCTCGACCAATTAACCGGCGGAAATTTTTTTTTTTCAAAAAATCCCTAAGCCCCGGGGTCACAATTTCAGCAAAAATCTGACTTTTGGCAATTCACTCAAAAATGGTGCCAAACGCTTGAAAATGCTCCCCTGAAAGGTTTGGCGATGGAAACAGAAGGCTTTTTATCACAGGAGAAGAAATCAGCCTTCGACAACTTAACCGGCAGAAAAGATTTTTTTGAAAAAATCCCTAAGCCCCGGGGTCACAATTTCAGCAAAAATCTGACTTTTGGCAATTCACTCAAAAATGGTGCCAAACGCTTTAAAATGCTCCCCTGAAAGCTTTGGCGATGGAAACAGAAGGCTTTTTATCACAGGACAAGAAATCAGCCCTCGACAACTTAACCGGCGGAAAAAGATTTTTTTGAAAAAATCCCTAAGCCCCGGGGTCACAATTTCAGCAAAAATCTGACTTTTGGCAATTCACTCAAAAATGGTGCCAAACGCTTGAAAATGCTCCCCTGAAAGGTTTGGCGATGGAAACAGAAGGCTTTTTATCACAGGACAAGAAATCAGCCCTCGACAACTTAACCGGCGGAAAATTTTTTTTTTGAAAAAATCCCTAAGCCCCGGGGTCACAATTTCAGCAAAAATCTGACTTTTGGCAATTCACTCAAAAATGGTGCCAAACGCTTGAAAATGCTCCCCTGAAAGGTTTGGCGATGGAAACAGAAGGCTTTTTATCACAGGACAAGAAATCAGCCCTCGACAACTTAACTGGCGGAAATTTTTTTTTTTGAAAAAATCCCTAAGCCCCGGGGTCAGAATTTCAGCAAAAATCTGACTTTTGGCAATTCACTCAAAAATGGTGCCAAACGCTTGAAAATGCTCCCCTGAAAGGTTTGGCGATGGAAACAGAAGGCTTTTTATCACAGGACAAGAAATCAGCCCTCGACAACTTAACCGGCGGAAAAAGATTTTTTTGAAAAAATCCCTAAGCCCCGGGGTCAGAATTTCAGCAAAAATCTGACTTTTGGCAATTCACTCAAAAATGGTGCCAAATGCTTGAAAATTCTCCCCTGAAAGGTTTGGCGATGGAAACAGAAGGCTTTTATCACAGGAGAAGAAATCAGCCCTCGAAAACTTAACCGGCGGAATTTTTTTTTTGAAAAAATCCCTAAGCCCCGGGGTCACAATTTCAGCAAAAATCTGACTTTTGGCAATTCACTCAAAAATGGTGCCAAACGCTTGAAAATGCTCCCCTGAAAGGTTTGGCGATGGAAACAGAAGGCTTTTTATCACAGGACAAAAAATCAGCCCTCGACCAATTAACCGGCGGAATTTTTTTTTTTTGGAAAATATCCCTAAGCCCCGGGGTCACAATTTCAGCAAAAATCTGACCTTTGGCAATTCACTCAAAAATGGTGCCAAACGCTTGAAAATGCTCCCCTGAAAGGTTTGGCGATGGAAACAGAAGGTTTTTTATTACAGGACAAGAAATCAGCCCTCGACAACTTAACCGGCGGAAATATTTTTTTTTGAAAAAATCCCTAAGCCCCGGGGTCAGAATTTCAGCAAAAATCTGACTTTTGGCAATTCACTCAAAAATGGTGCCAAACGCTTGAAAATGCTCCCCTGAAAGGTTTGGCGATGGAAACAGAAGGCTTTTTATCACAGGACAAGAAATCAGCCCTCGACAACTTAACTGGCGGAAATTTTTTTTTTTGAAAAAATCCCTAAGCCCCGGGGTCACAATTTCAGCAAAAATCTGACTTTTGGCAATTCACTCAAAAATGGTGCCAAACGCTTGAAAATGCTCCCCTGAAAGGTTTGCCGACGGAAACAGAAGGCTTTTTATCACAGGACAAGAAATCAGCCCTCGACAACTTAACCGGCGGATTTTTTTTTTTTTTTTTAAATCCCTAAGCCCGGGGTCAGAATTTCAGCAAAAATCTGACTTTTGGCAATTCACTCAAAAATGGTGCCAAACGCTTGAAAATGCTCCCCTGAAAGGTTTGGCGATGGAAACAGAAGGCTTTTTATCACAGGACAAGAAATCAGCCCTCGACAACTTAGCCGGCGGAAAAAGATTTTTTTGAAAAAATCCCAAAGCCCCGGGGTCAGAATTTTAGCAAAAATCTGACTTTTGGCAATTCACTCAAAAATGGTGCCAAACGCTTGAAAATGCTCCCCTGAAAGGTTTGGCGATGGAAACAGAAGGCTTTTTATCACAGGACAAGAAATCAGCCCTCGACAACTTAACCGGCGGAAAAAGATTTTTTTGAAAAAATCCCTAAGCCCCGGGGTCACAATTTCAGCAAAAATCTGACTTTTGGCAATTCACTCAAAAATGGTGCCAAACGCTTGAAAATGCTCCCCTGAAAGGTTTGGCGATGGAAACAGAAGGCTTTTTATCACAGGACAAGAAATCAGCCCTCGACAACTTAACCGGCGGAAAAAGATTTTTTTGAAAAAATCCCTAAGCCCGGGGTCAGAATTTCAGCAAAAATCTGACTTTTGGCAATTCACTCAAAAATGGTGCCAAACGCTTGAAAATGCTCCCCTGAAAGGTTTGGCGATGGAAACAGAAGGCTTTTTATCACAGGACAAGAAATCAGCCCTCGACAACTTAACCGGCGGAAAAAGATTTTTTTGAAAAAATCCCTAAGCCCCGGGGTCACAATTTCAGCAAAAATCTGACTTTTGGCAATTCACTCAAAAATGGTGCCAAACGCTTGAAAATGCTCCCCTGAAAGGTTTGGCGATGGAAACAGAAGGCTTTTTATCACAGGACAAGAAATCAGCCCTCGACAACTTAACCGGCGGAAAAAGATTTTTTTGAAAAAATCCCAAAGCCCCGGGGTCAGAATTTTAGCAAAAATCTGACTTTTGGCAATTCACTCAAAAATGGTGCCAAATGCTTGAAAATTCTCCCCTGAAAGGTTTGGCGATGGAAACAGAAGGCTTTTATCACAGGAGAAGAAATCAGCCCTCGAAAACTTAACCGGCGGAAATTTTTTTTAAAAAAAAATCCCTAAGCCCCGGGGTCACAATTTCAGCAAAAATCTGACTTTTGGCAATTCACTCAAAAATGGTGCCAAACGCTTGAAAATGCTCCCCTGAAAGGTTTGGCGATGGAAACAGAAGGCTTTTTATCACAGGACAAGAAATCAGCCCTCGACAACTTAACCGGCGGAAATTTTTTTTTTGAAAAAATCCCTAAGCCCCGGGGTCACAATTTCAGGAAAAATCTGACTTTTGGCAATTCACTCAAAAATGGTGCCAAACGCTTGAAAATGCTGCCCTGAAAGGTTTGGCGATGGAAACAGAAGGCTTTTTATCACAGGACAAGAAATCAGCCCTCGACAACTTAACCGGCGGAAAAGATTTTTTTGAAAAAATCCCTAAGCCCCGGGGTCACAATTTCAGCAAAAATCTGACTTTTGGCAATTCACTCAAAAATGGTGCCAAACGCTTGAAAATGCTCCCCTGAAAGGTTTGGCGATGGAAACAGAAGGCTTTTTATCACAGGACAAGAAATCAGCCCTCGACAACTTAACCGGCGGAAAAAGATTTTTTTGAAAAAATCCCTAAGCCCCGGGGTCACAATTTCAGCAAAAATCTGACTTTTGGCAATTCACTCAAAAATGGTGCCAAACGCTTCCAAATGCTCCCCTGAAAGTTTTGGCGATAGAAACAGAAGGCTTTTTATCACAGAACAAGAAATCAGCCCTCGACAACTTAACCGGTAGAAAAAGATTTTTTTTGAAAAAATCCCTAAGGCCCGGGGTTACAATTTCAGCAAAAATCTGACTTTTGGCAATTCACTCAAAAATGGTGCCAAACGCTTGAAAATGCTCCCCTGAAAGGTTTGGCGATGGAAACAGAAGGCTTTTTATCACAGGACAAGAAATCAGCCCTCGACAACTTAACCGGCGGAAATTTTTTTTTTGAAAAAATCCCTAAGCCCCGGGGTCACAATTTCAGGAAAAATCTGACTTTTGGCAATTCACTCAAAAATGGTGCCAAACGCTTGAAAATGCTCCCCTGAAAGGTTTGGCGATGGAAACAGAAGGCTTTTTATCACAGGACAAGAAATCAGCCCTCGACAACTTAACCGGCGGAAAAGATTTTTTTGAAAAAATCCCTAAGCCCCGGGGTCACAATTTCAGCAAAAATCTGACTTTTGGCAATTCACTCAAAAATGGTGCCAAACGCTTGAAAATGCTCCCCTGAAAGGTTTGGCGATGGAAACAGAAGGCTTTTTATCACAGGACAAGAAATCAGCCCTCGACAACTTAACCGGCGGAAAAAGATTTTTTTGAAAAAATCCCTAAGCCCCGGGGTCACAATTTCAGCAAAAATCTGACTTTTGGCAATTCACTCAAAAATGGTGCCAAACGCTTCCAAATGCTCCCCTGAAAGGTTTGGCGATAGAAACAGAAGGCTTTTTATCACAGAACAAGAAATCAGCCCTCGACAACTTAACCGGTAGAAAAAGATTTTTTTTGAAAAAATCCCTAAGGCCCGGGGTTACAATTTCAGCAAAAATCTGACTTTTGGCAATTCACTCAAAAATGGTGCCAAACGCTTGAAAATGCTCCCCTGAAAGGTTTGGCGATGGAAATAGAAGGCTTTATATCACAGGACAAGAAATCAGCCCTCGACAACTTAACCGGCGGAAAATTTTTTTTTTGAAAAAATCCCTAAGCCCCGGGGTCACAATTTCAGCAAAAATCTGACTTTTGGCAATTCACTAAAAAATGGTGCCAAACGATTGCAAATGCTCCCCTGAAAGGTTTGGCGATGGAAACAGAAGGCTTTTTATCAGAGGACAAGAAATCAGCCCTCGACCAATTAACCGGCGGAAATTTTTTTTTTTGAAAAAATCCCTAAGCCCCGGGGTCACAATTTCAGCAAAAATCTGACTTTTGGCAATTCACTCAAAAATGGTGCCAAACGCTTGAAAATGCTCCCCTGAAAGGTTTGGCGATGGAAACAGAAGGCTTTTATCACAGGAGAAGAAATCAGCCCTCGAAAACTTAACCGGCGGAAATTTTTTTTTTTGAAAAAATCCCTAAGCCCCGGGGTCACAATTTCAGCAAAAATCTGACTTTTGGCAATTCACTCAAAAATGGTGCCAAACGCTTGAAAATGCTCCCCTGAAAGGTTTGGCGATGGAAACAGAAGGCTTTTTATCACAGGACAAGAAATCAGCCCTCGACAACTTAACCGGCGGAAAATTTTTTTTTTGAAAAAATCCCAAAGCCCCGGGGTCACAATTTCAGCAAAAATCTGACTTTTGGCAATTCACTCAAAAATGGTGCCAAACGCTTGAAAATGCTCCCCTGAAAGCTTTGGCGATGGAAACAGAAGGCTTTTTATCAAAGGACAAGAAATCAGCCCTCGACAACTTAACCGGCGGAAAAGATTTTTTTGAAAAAATCCCTAAGCCCCGGGGTCACAATTTCAGGAAAAATCTGACTTTTGGCAATTCACTCAAAAATGGTGCCAAACGCTTGAAAATGCTCCCCTGAAAGGTTTGGCGATGGAAACAGAAGGCTTTTTATCACAGGACAAGAAATCAGCCCTCGACAACTTAACCGGCGGAAAAGATTTTTTTGAAAAAATCCCTAAGCCCCGGGGTCACAATTTCAGCAAAAATCTGACTTTTGGCAATTCACTCAAAAATGGTGCCAAACGCTTCCAAATGCTCCCCTGAAAGGTTTGGCGATGGAAACAGAAGGCTTTTTATCACAGGACAAGAAATCAGCCCTCGACAACTTAACCGGCGGAAAATTTTTTTTTTGAAAAAATCCCAAAGCCCCGGGGTCAGAATTTCAGCAAAAATCTGACTTTTGGCAATTCACTCAAAAATGGTGCCAAACGCTTGAAAATGCTCCCCTGAAAGTTTTGGCGATGGAAACAGAAGGCTTTTTATCACAGGACAAGAAATCAGCCCTCGACAACTTAACCGGCAGAATTATTTTTTTTTTAAAAAATCCCTAAGCCCCGGGGTCAGAATTTCAGCAAAAATCTGACTTTTGGCAATTCACTCAAAAATGGTGCCAAACGCTTGAAAATGCTCCCCTGAAAGGTTTGGCGATGGAAACAGAAGGCTTTTTATCACAGGAGAAGAAATCAGCCCTCGAGAACTTAACCGGTGGAAATTTTTTTTTTTGAAAAAATCCCTAAGCCCCGGGATCACAATTTCAGCAAAAATCTGACTTTTGGCAATTCACTCAAAAATGGTGCCAAACGCTTGAAAATGCTCCCCTGAAAGGTTTGGCGATGGAAACAGAAGGCTTTTTATCACAGGACAAGAAATCAGCCCTCGACAACTTAACCGGCGGAAAAGATTTTTTTGAAAAAATCCCTAAGCCCCGGGGTCACAATTTCAGCAAAAATCTGACTTTTGGCAATTCACTCAAAAATGGTGCCAAACGCTTTAAAATGCTCCCCTGAAAGCTTTGGCGATGGAAACAGAAGGCTTTTTATCACAGGACAAGAAATCAGCCCTCGACAACTTAACCGGCGGAAAAAGATTTTTTTGAAAAAATCCCTAAGCCCCGGGGTCACAATTTCAGCAAAAATCTGACTTTTGGCAATTCACTCAAAAATGGTGCCAAACGCTTCCAAATGCTCCCCTGAAAGGTTTGGCGATGGAAACAGAAGGCTTTTTATCACAGGACAAGAAATCAGCCCTCGACAACTTAACCGGCGGAAAATTTTTTTTTTGAAAAAATCCCTAAGCCCCGGGGTCAGAATTTCAGCAAAAATCTGACTTTTGGCAATTCACTCAAAAATGGTGCCAAACGCTTGAAAATGCTCCCCTGAAAGCTTTGGCGATGGAAACAGAAGGCTTTTTATCACAGGAGAAGAAATCAGCCCTCAACAACTTAACCGGCGGAAATTTTTTTTTTTGAAAAAATCCCTAAGCCCCGGGATCACAATTTCAGCAAAAATCTGACTTTTGGCAATTCACTCAAAAATGGTGCCAAACGCTTCCAAATGCTCCCCTGAAAGCTTTGGCGATGGAAACAGAAGGCTTTTTATCACAGGACAAGAAATCAGCCCTCGACAACTTAACCGGCGAAAAATTTTTTTTTTGAAAAAATCCCTAAGCCCCGGGGTCACAATTTCAGCAAAAATCTGACTTTTGGCAATTCACTCAAAAATGGTGCCAAACGCTTGAAAATGCTCCCCTGAAAGCTTTGGCGATGGAAACAGAAGGCTTTTTATCAAAGGACAAGAAATCAGCCCTCGACAACTTAACCGGCGGAAAAGATTTTTTTGAAAAAATCCCTAAGCCCCGAGGTCACAATTTCAGCAAAAATCTGACTTTTGGCAATTCACTCAAAAATGGTGCCAAACGCTTGAAAATGCTCCCCTGAAAGGTTTGGCGATGGAAACAGAAGGCTTTTTATCACAGGACAAGAAATCAGCCCTCGACAACTTAACCGGCGGAAAAGATTTTTTTGAAAAAATCCCTAAGCCCCGGGGTCACAATTTCAGCAAAAATCTGACTTTTGGCAATTCACTCAAAAATGGTGCCAAACGCTTGAAAATGCTCCCCTGAAAGGTTTGGCGATGGAAACAGAAGGCTTTTTATCACAGGACAAGAAATCAGCCCTCGACAACTTAACCGGCGGAAAAAGATTTTTTTGAAAAAATCCCTAAGCCCCGGGGTCACAATTTCAGCAAAAATCTGACTTTTGGCAATTCACTCAAAAATGGTGCCAAACGCTTGAAAATGCTCCCCTGAAAGCTTTGGCGATGGAAACAGAAGGCTTTTTATCACAGGAGAAGAAATCAGCCCTCGACAACTTAACCGGTGGAAATTTTTTTTTTTGAAAAAATCCCTAAGCCCCGGGATCACAATTTCAGCAAAAATCTGACTTTTGGCAATTCACTCAAAAATGGTGCCAAACGCTTGAAAATGCTCCCCTGAAAGGTTTGGCGATGAAAACAGAAGGCTTTTTATCACAGGACAAGAAATCAGCCCTCGACAACTTAACCGGCGGAAAAGATTTTTTTGAAAAAATCCCTAAGCCCCGGGGTCACAATTTCAGCAAAAATCTGACTTTTGGCAATTCACTCAAAAATGGTGCCAAACGCTTGTAAATGCTCCCCTGAAAGCTTTGGCGATGGAAACAGAAGGCTTTTTATCACAGGACAAGAAATCAGCCCTCGACAACTTAACCGGCGGAAAAAGATTTTTTTGAAAAAATCCCTAAGCCGCGGGGTCACAATTTCAGCAAAAATCTGACTTTTGGCAATTCACTCTAAAATGGTGCCAAACGCTTGAAAATGCTCCCCTGAAAGGTTTGGCGATGGAAACAGAAGGATTTTTATCACAGGACAAGAAATCAGCCCTCGACAACTTAACCGGCAGAAAAAGATTTTTTTGAAAAAATCCCTAAGGCCCGGGGTCACAATTTCAGCAAAAATCTGACTTTTGGCAATTCACTCAAAAATGGTGCCAAACGCTTGAAAATGCTCCCCTGAAAGCTTTGGCGATGGAAACAGAAGGCTTTTTATCACAGGACAAGAAATCAGCCCTCGACTACTTAACCGGCAGAAAAAGATTTTTTTGAAAAAATCCCTAAGCCCCGGGGTCAGAATTTCAGGAAAAATCTGACTTTTGGCAATTCACTCAAAGATGGTGCCAAACGCTTGAAAATGCTCCCCTGAAAGGTTTGGCGATGGAAACAGAAGGCTTTTTATCACAGGACAAGAAATCAGCCCTCGACAACTTAACTGGCGGAAATTTTTTTTTTTGAAAAAATCCCTAAGCCCCGGGGTCACAATTTCAGCAAAAATCTGACTTTTGGCAATTCACTCAAAAATGGTGCCAAACGCTTGAAAATGCTCCCCTGAAAGGTTTGGCGATGGAAACAAAAGGCTTTTTATCACAGGACAAGAAATCAGCCCTCAACAACTTAACCGGCGGAAATTTTTTTTTTTTTTTTAAATCCCTAAGCCCGGGGTCAGAATTTCAGCAAAAATCTGACTTTTGGCAATTCACTCAAAAATGGTGCCAAACGCTTGAAAATGCTCCCCTGAAAGGTTTGGCGATGGAAACAGAAGGCTTTTTATCACAGGACAAGAAATCAGCCCTCGACAACTTAACCGGCGGAAAAAGTTTTTTTTGAAAAAATCCCTAAGCCCCGGGGTCACAATTTCAGCAAAAATCTGACTTTTGGCAATTCACTCAAAAATGGTGCCAAACGCTTCCAAATGCTCCCCTGAAAGGTTTGGCGATGGAAACAGAAGGCTTTTTATCACAGGACAAGAAATCAGCCCTCGACAACTTAACCGGCGGAAAAAGATTTTTTTGAAAAAATCCCGAAGCCCTGGGGTCACAATTTCAGCAAAAATCTGACTTTTGGCAATTCACTCTAAAATGGTGCCAAACGCTTGAAAATGCTCCCCTGAAAGGTTTGGCGATGGAAACAGAAGGCTTTTTATCACAGGACAAGAAATCAGCCCTCGACAACTTAACCGGCGGAAATAGATTTTTTTGAAAAAATCCCTAAGCCCCGGGGTCACAATTTCAGCAAAAATCTGACTTTTGGCAATTCACTCAAAAATGGTGCCAAACGCTTCCAAATGCTCCCCTGAAAGGTTTGGCGATGGAAACAGAAGGCTTTTTATCACAGGACAAGAAATCAGCCCTCGACCAATTAACCGGCGGAAATTTTTTTTTTTCAAAAAATCCCTAAGCCCCGGGGTCACAATTTCAGCAAAAATCTGACTTTTGGCAATTCACTCAAAAATGGTGCCAAACGCTTGAAAATGCTCCCCTGAAAGGTTTGGCGATGGAAACAGAAGGCTTTTTATCACAGGAGAAGAAATCAGCCTTCGACAACTTAACCGGCGAAAAAAGATTTTTTTGAAAAAATCCCTAAGCCCCGGGGTCACAATTTCAGCAAAAATCTGACTTTTGGCAATTCACTCAAAAATGGTGCCAAACGCTTGAAAATGCTCCCCTGAAAGCTTTGGCGATGGAAACAGAAGGCTTTTTATCACAGGACAAGAAATCAGCCCTCGACAACTTAACCGGCGGAAAAAGATTTTTTTGAAAAAATCCCTAAGCCCCGGGGTCACAATTTCAGCAAAAAACTGACTTTTGGCAATTCACTCAAAAATGGTGCCAAACGCTTGAAAATGCTCCCCTGAAAGCTTTGGCGATGGAAACAGAAGGCTTTTTATCACAGGACAAGAAATCAGCCCTCGACAACTTAACTGGCGAAATTTTTTTTTTTTGAAAAAATCCCTAAGCCCCGGGGTCACAATTTCAGCAAAAATCTGACTTTTGGCAATTCACTCAAAAATGGTGCCAAACGCTTCCAAATGCTCCCCTGAAAGGTTTGGCGATGGAAACAGAAGGCTTTTTATCACAGGACAAGAAATCAGCCCTCGACAACTTAACCGGCGGAAATTTTTTTTTTAGAAAAAATCCCAAAGCCCCGGGGTCACAATTTCAGCAAAAATCTGACTTTTGGCAATTCACTCAAAAATGGTGCCAAACGCTTGAAAATGCTCCCCTGAAAGCTTTGGCGATGGAAACAGAAGGCTTTTTATCACAGGAGAAGAAATCAGCCCTCAACAACTTAACCGGCGGAATTTTTTTTTTTTGAAAAAATCCCTAAGCCCCGGGATCACAATTTCAGCAAAAATCTGACTTTTGGCAATTCACTCAAAAATGGTGCCAAACGCTTACAAATGCTCCCCTGAAAGGTTTGGCGATGGAAACAGAAGGCTTTTTATCACAGGAGAAGAAATCAGCCCTCGACAACTTAACCGGCGAAAAATTTTTTTTTTGAAAAAATCCCTAAGCCCCGGGGTCACAATTTCAGCAAAAATCTGACTTTTGGCAATTCACTCAAAAATGGTGCCAAACGCTTGAAAATGCTCCCCTGAAAGCTTTGGCGATGGAAAAAGAAGGCTTTTTATCACAGGACAAGAAATCAGCCCTCGACAACTTAACCGGCGGAAAAGATTTTTTTGAAAAAATCCCTAAGCCCCGGGGTCACAATTTCAGCAAAAATCTGACTTTTGGCAATTCACTCAAAAATGGTGCCAAACGCTTGAAAATGCTCCCCTGAAAGGTTTGGCGATGGAAACAGAAGGCTTTTTATCACAGGACATGAAATCAGCCCTCGACAACTTAACCGGCGGAAAAAGATTTTTTTGAAAAAATCCCTAAGCCCCGGGGTCACAATTTCAGCAAAAATCTGACTTTTGGCAATTCACTCAAAAATGGTGCCAAACGCTTGAAAATGCTCCCCTGAAAGCTTTGGCGATGGAAACAGAAGGCTTTTTATCACAGGACAAGAAATCAGCCCTCGACAACTTAACCGGCGGAAATTTTTTTTTTTTGAAAAAATCCCTAAGCCCCGGGATCACAATTTCAGCAAAAATCTGACTTTTGGCAATTCACTCAAAAATGGAGCCAAACGCTTCCAAATGCTCCCCTGAAAGGTTTGGCGATGGAAACAGAAGGCTTTTTATCACAGGAGAAGAAATCAGCCCTCGACAACTTAACCGGCGAAATTTTTTTTTTTTGAAAAAATCCCTAAGCCCCGGGGTCACAATTTCAGCAAAAATCTGACTTTTGGCAATTCACTCAAAAATGGTGCCAAACGCTTGAAAATGCTCCCCTGAAAGGTTTGGCGATGGAAACAGAAGGCTTTTTATCAAAGGACAAGAAATCAGCCCTCGACAACTTAACCGGCGGAAAAGATTTTTTTGAAAAAATCCCTAAGCCCCGGGGTCACAATTTCAGGAAAAATCTGACTTTTGGCAATTCACTCAAAAATGGTGCCAAACGCTTGAAAATGCTTCCCTGAAAGCTTTGGCGATGGAAACAGAAGGCTTTTTATCACACTACAAGAAATCAGCCCTCGACAACTTAACCGGCGGAAAATTTTTTTTTTGAAAAAATCCCTAAGCCCCGGGGTCACAATTTCAGGAAAAATCTGACTTTTGGCAATTCACTCAAAAATGGTGCCAAACGCTAGAAAATGCTCCCCTGAAAGGTTTGGCGATGGAAACAGAAGGCTTTTTATCACAGGACAAGAAATCAGCCCTCGACAACTTAACCGGCGGAAAAGATTTTTTTGAAAAAATCCCTAAGCCCCGGGGTCACAATTTCAGCAAAAATCTGACTTTTGGCAATTCACTCAAAAATGGTGCCAAACGCTTGAAAATGCTCCCCTGAAAGGTTTGGCGATGGAAACAGAAGGCTTTTTATTACAGGACAAGAAATCAGCCCTCGACAACTTAACCGGTGGAAAAAGATTTTTTTGAAAAAATCCCTAAGCCCCGGGGTCACAATTTCAGCAAAAATCTGACTTTTGGCAATTCACTCAAAAATGGTGCCAAACGCTTGAAAATGCTCCCCTGAAAGGTTTGGCGATGGAAACAGAAGGCTTTTTATTACAGGACAAGAAATCAGCCCTCGACAACTTAACCGGCGGAAAAAGATTTTTTTGAAAAAATCCCTAAGCCGCGGGGTCACAATTTCAGCAAAAATCTGACTTTTGGCAATTCACTCAAAAATGGTGCCAAACGCTTGAAAATGCTCCCCTGAAAGGTTTGGCGATGGAAACAGAAGGCTTTTTATCACAGGACAAGAAATCAGCCCTCGACAACTTAACCGGCGGAAAAGATTTTTTTGAAAAAATCCCTAAGCCCCGGGGTCACAATTTCAGCAAAAATCTGACTTTTGGCAATTCACTCAAAAATGGTGCCAAACGCTTGAAAATGCTCCCCTGAAAGGTTTGGCGATGGAAACAGAAGGCTTTTTATTACAGGACAAGAAATCAGCCCTCGACAACTTAACCGGTGGAAAAAGATTTTTTTGAAAAAATCCCTAAGCCCCGGGGTCACAATTTCAGCAAAAATCTGACTTTTGGCAATTCACTCAAAAATGGTGCCAAACGCTTGAAAATGCTCCCCTGAAAGCTTTGGCGATGGAAACAGAAGGCTTTTTATCACACTACAAGAAATCAGCCCTCGACAACTTAACCGGCGGAAAATTTTTTTTTTGAAAAAATCCCTAAGCCCCGGGGTCACAATTTCAGGAAAAATCTGACTTTTGGCAATTCACTCAAAAATGGTGCCAAACGCTTGAAAATGCTCCCCTGAAAGGTTTGGCGATGGAAACAGAAGGCTTTTTATCACAGGACAAGAAATCAGCCCTCGACAACTTAACCGGCGGAAAAGATTTTTTTGAAAAAATCCCTAAGCCCCGGGGTCACAATTTCAGCAAAAATCTGACTTTTGGCAATTCACTCAAAAATGGTGCCAAACGCTTGAAAATGCTCCCCTGAAAGGTTTGGCGATGGAAACAGAAGGCTTTTTATTACAGGACAAGAAATCAGCCCTCGACAACTTAACCGGTGGAAAAAGATTTTTTTGAAAAAATCCCTAAGCCCCGGGGTCACAATTTCAGCAAAAATCTGACTTTTGGCAATTCACTCAAAAATGGTGCCAAACGCTTGAAAATGCTCCCCTGAAAGGTTTGGCGATGGAAACAGAAGGCTTTTTATTACAGGACAAGAAATCAGCCCTCGACAACTTAACCGGCGGAAAAAGATTTTTTTGAAAAAATCCCTAAGCCGCGGGGTCACAATTTCAGCAAAAATCTGACTTTTGGCAATTCACTCAAAAATGGTGCCAAACGCTTCCAAATGCTCCCCTGAAAGGTTTGGCGATGGAAACAGAAGGCTTTTTATCACAGGACAAGAAATCAGCCCTCGACAACTTAACCGGCGGAAAAAGATTTTTTTGAAAAAATCCCAAAGCCCTGGGGTCACAATTTCAGCAAAAATCTGACTTTTGGCAATTCACTCTAAAATGGTGCCAAACGCTTGAAAATGCTCCCCTGAAAGGTTTGGCGATGGAAACAGAAGGCTTTTTATCACAGGACAAGAAATCAGCCCTCGACAACTTAACCGGCGGAAATAGATTTTTTTGAAAAAATCCCTAAGCCCCGGGGTCACAATTTCAGCAAAAATCTGACTTTTGGCAATTCACTCAAAAATGGTGCCAAACGCTTCCAAATGCTCCCCTGAAAGGTTTGGCGATGGAAACAGAAGGCTTTTTATCACAGGACAAGAAATCAGCCCTCGACAACTTAACCGGCGGAAAAAATTTTTTTTGAAAAAATCCCAAAGCCCCGGGGTCACAATTTCAGCAAAAATCTGACTTTTGGCAATTCACTCAAAAATGGTGCCAAACGCTTGAAAATGCTCCCCTGAAAGGTTTGGCGATGGAAACAGAAGGCTTTTTATCACAGGAGAAGAAATCAGCCCTCGACAACTTAACCGGCGAAAAAAGATTTTTTTGAAAAAATCCCTAAGCCCCGGGGTCACAATTTCAGCAAAAATCTGACTTTTGGCAATTCACTCAAAAATGGTGCCAAACGCTTGAAAATGCTCCCCTGAAAGCTTTGGCGATGGAAACAGAAGGCTTTTTATCACAGGACAAGAAATCAGCCCTCGACAACTTAACCGGTGGAAAAAGATTTTTTTGAAAAAATCCCTAAGCCCCGGGGTCACAATTTCAGCAAAAAGCTGACTTTTGGCAATTCACTCAAAAATGGTGCCAAACGCTTGAAAATGCTCCCCTGAAAGCTTTGGCGATGGAAACAGAAGGCTTTTTATCACAGGACAAGAAATCAGCCCTCGACAACTTAACTGGCGAAATTTTTTTTTTTTTAAAAAATCCCTAAGCCCCGGGGTCACAATTTCAGCAAAAATCTGACTTTTGGCAATTCACTCAAAAATGGTGCCAAACGCTTCCAAATGCTCCCCTGAAAGGTTTGGCGATGGAAACAGAAGGCTTTTTATCACAGGACAAGAAATCAGCCCTCAACAACTTAACCGGCGGAATTTTTTTTTTTTGAAAAAATCCCTAAGCCCCGGGATCACAATTTCAGCAAAAATCTGACTTTTGGCAATTCACTCAAAAATGGTGCCAAACGCTTCCAAGTGCTCCCCTGAAAGGTTTGGCGATGGAAACAGAAGGCTTTTTATCACAGGAGAAGAAATCAGCCCTCGACAACTTAACCGGCGAAAAATTTTTTTTTTGAAAAAATCCCTAAGCCCCGGGGTCACAATTTCAGCAAAAATCTGACTTTTGGCAATTCACTCAAAAATGGTGCCAAACGCTTGAAAATGCTCCCCTGAAAGGTTTGGCGATGGAAACAGAAGACTTTTTATCACAGGACAAGAAATCAGCCCTCGACAACTTAACCGGCGGAAAAGATTTTTTTGAAAAAATCCCTAAGCCCCGGGGTCACAATTTCAGCAAAAATCTGACTTTTGGCAATTCACTCAAAAATGGTGCCAAACGCTTGAAAATGCTCCCCTGAAAGGTTTGGCGATGGAAACAGAAGGCTTTTTATTACAGGACAAGAAATCAGCCCTCGACAACTTAACCGGTGGAAAAAGATTTTTTTGAAAAAATCCCTAAGCCCCGGGGTCACAATTTCAGCAAAAATCTGACTTTTGGCAATTCACTCAAAAATGGTGCCAAACGCTTGAAAATGCTCCCCTGAAAGGTTTGGCGATGGAAACAGAAGGCTTTTTATTACAGGACAAGAAATCAGCCCTCGACAACTTAACCGGTGGAAAAAGATTTTTTTGAAAAAATCCCTAAGCCCCGGGGTCACAATTTCAGCAAAAATCTGACTTTTGGCAATTCACTCAAAAATGGTGCCAAACGCTTCCAAATGCTCCCCTGAAAGGTTTGGCGATGGAAACAGAAGGCTTTTTATCACAGGACAAGAAATCAGCCCTCGACAACTTAACCGGCGGAAAAAGATTTTTTTGAAAAAATCCCAAAGCCCTGGGGTCACAATTTCAGCAAAAATCTGACTTTTGGCAATTCACTCTAAAATGGTGCCAAACGCTTGAAAATGCTCCCCTGATAGGTTTGGCGATGGAAACAGAAGGCTTTTTATCACAGGACAAGAAATCAGCCCTCGACAACTTAACCGGCGGAAATAGATTTTTTTGAAAAAATCCCTAAGCCCCGGGGTCACAATTTCAGCAAAAATCTGACTTTTGGCAATTCACTCAAAAATGGTGCCAAACGCTTCCAAATGCTCCCCTGAAAGGTTTGGCGATGGAAACAGAAGGCTTTTTATCACAGGACAAGAAATCAGCCCTCGACTACTTAACCGGCGGAAAAGATTTTTTTGAAAAAATCCCTAAGCCCCGGGGTCACAATTTCAGCAAAAATCTGACTTTTGGCAATTCACTCAAAAATGGTGCCAAACGCTTGTAAATGCTCCCCTGAAAGCTTTGGCGATGGAAACAGAAGGCTTTTTATCACAGGACAAGAAATCAGCCCTCGACAACTTAACCGGCGGAAAAAGATTTTTTTGAAAAAATCCCTAAGCCGCGGGGTCACAATTTCAGCAAAAATCTGACTTTTGGCAATTCACTCTAAAATGGTGCCAAACGCTTGAAAATGCTCCCCTGAAAGGTTTGGCGATGGAAACAGAAGGCTTTTTATCACAGGACAAGAAATCAGCCCTCGACAACTTAACCGGCAGAAAAAGATTTTTTTGAAAAAATCCCTAAGGCCCGGGGTCACAATTTCAGCAAAAATCTGACTTTTGGCAATTCACTCAAAAATGGTGCCAAACGCTTGAAAATGCTCCCCTGAAAGCTTTGGCGATGGAAACAGAAGGCTTTTTATCACAGGACAAGAAATCAGCCCTCGACTACTTAACCGGCAGAAAAAGATTTTTTTGAAAAAATCCCTAAGCCCCGGGGTCAGAATTTCAGGAAAAATCTGACTTTTGGCAATTCACTCAAAGATGGTGCCAAACGCTTGAAAATGCTCCCCTGAAAGGTTTGGCGATGGAAACAGAAGGCTTTTTATCACAGGACAAGAAATCAGCCCTCGACAACTTAACTGGCGGAAATTTTTTTTTTTGAAAAAATCCCTAAGCCCCGGGGTCACAATTTCAGCAAAAATCTGACTTTTGGCAATTCACTCAAAAATGGTGCCAAACGCTTGAAAATGCTCCCCTGAAAGGTTTGGCGATGGAAACAAAAGGCTTTTTATCACAGGACAAGAAATCAGCCCTCAACAACTTAACCGGCGGAAATTTTTTTTTTTTTTTTAAATCCCTAAGCCCGGGGTCAGAATTTCAGCAAAAATCTGACTTTTGGCAATTCACTCAAAAATGGTGCCAAACGCTTGAAAATGCTCCCCTGAAAGGTTTGGCGATGGAAACAGAAGGCTTTTTATCACAGGACAAGAAATCAGCCCTCGACAACTTAACCGGCGGAAAAAGTTTTTTTTGAAAAAATCCCTAAGCCCCGGGGTCACAATTTCAGCAAAAATCTGACTTTTGGCAATTCACTCAAAAATGGTGCCAAACGCTTCCAAATGCTCCCCTGAAAGGTTTGGCGATGGAAACAGAAGGCTTTTTATCACAGGACAAGAAATCAGCCCTCGACAACTTAACCGGCGGAAAAAGATTTTTTTGAAAAAATCCCGAAGCCCTGGGGTCACAATTTCAGCAAAAATCTGACTTTTGGCAATTCACTCTAAAATGGTGCCAAACGCTTGAAAATGCTCCCCTGAAAGGTTTGGCGATGGAAACAGAAGGCTTTTTATCACAGGACAAGAAATCAGCCCTCGACAACTTAACCGGCGGAAATAGATTTTTTTGAAAAAATCCCTAAGCCCCGGGGTCACAATTTCAGCAAAAATCTGACTTTTGGCAATTCACTCAAAAATGGTGCCAAACGCTTCCAAATGCTCCCCTGAAAGGTTTGGCGATGGAAACAGAAGGCTTTTTATCACAGGACAAGAAATCAGCCCTCGACCAATTAACCGGCGGAAATTTTTTTTTTTCAAAAAATCCCTAAGCCCCGGGGTCACAATTTCAGCAAAAATCTGACTTTTGGCAATTCACTCAAAAATGGTGCCAAACGCTTGAAAATGCTCCCCTGAAAGGTTTGGCGATGGAAACAGAAGGCTTTTTATCACAGGAGAAGAAATCAGCCTTCGACAACTTAACCGGCGAAAAAAGATTTTTTTGAAAAAATCCCTAAGCCCCGGGGTCACAATTTCAGCAAAAATCTGACTTTTGGCAATTCACTCAAAAATGGTGCCAAACGCTTGAAAATGCTCCCCTGAAAGCTTTGGCGATGGAAACAGAAGGCTTTTTATCACAGGACAAGAAATCAGCCCTCGACAACTTAACCGGCGGAAAAAGATTTTTTTGAAAAAATCCCTAAGCCCCGGGGTCACAATTTCAGCAAAAAACTGACTTTTGGCAATTCACTCAAAAATGGTGCCAAACGCTTGAAAATGCTCCCCTGAAAGCTTTGGCGATGGAAACAGAAGGCTTTTTATCACAGGACAAGAAATCAGCCCTCGACAACTTAACTGGCGAAATTTTTTTTTTTTGAAAAAATCCCTAAGCCCCGGGGTCACAATTTCAGCAAAAATCTGACTTTTGGCAATTCACTCAAAAATGGTGCCAAACGCTTCCAAATGCTCCCCTGAAAGGTTTGGCGATGGAAACAGAAGGCTTTTTATCACAGGACAAGAAATCAGCCCTCGACAACTTAACCGGCGGAAATTTTTTTTTTAGAAAAAATCCCAAAGCCCCGGGGTCACAATTTCAGCAAAAATCTGACTTTTGGCAATTCACTCAAAAATGGTGCCAAACGCTTGAAAATGCTCCCCTGAAAGCTTTGGCGATGGAAACAGAAGGCTTTTTATCACACTACAAGAAATCAGCCCTCGACAACTTAACCGGCGGAAAATTTTTTTTTTGAAAAAATCCCTAAGCCCCGGGGTCACAATTTCAGGAAAAATCTGACTTTTGGCAATTCACTCAAAAATGGTGCCAAACGCTTGAAAATGCTCCCCTGAAAGGTTTGGCGATGGAAACAGAAGGCTTTTTATCACAGGACAAGAAATCAGCCCTCGACAACTTAACTGGCGGAAATTTTTTTTTTTGAAAAAATCCCTAAGCCCCGGGGTCACAATTTCAGCAAAAATCTGACTTTTGGCAATTCACTCAAAAATGGTGCCAAACGCTTGAAAATGCTCCCCTGAAAGGTTTGGCGATGGAAACAGAAGGCTTTTTATCACAGGACATGAAATCAGCCCTCGACAACTTAACCGGCGGAAAAAGATTTTTTTGAAAAAATCCCTAAGCCCCGGGGTCACAATTTCAGCAAAAATCTGACTTTTGGCAATTCACTCAAAAATGGTGCCAAACGCTTGAAAATGCTCCCCTGAAAGCTTTGGCGATGGAAACAGAAGGCTTTTTATCACAGGACAAGAAATCAGCCCTCGACAACTTAACCGGCGGAAATTTTTTTTTTTTGAAAAAATCCCTAAGCCCCGGGATCACAATTTCAGCAAAAATCTGACTTTTGGCAATTCACTCAAAAATGGAGCCAAACGCTTCCAAATGCTCCCCTGAAAGGTTTGGCGATGGAAACAGAAGGCTTTTTATCACAGGAGAAGAAATCAGCCCTCGACAACTTAACCGGCGAAATTTTTTTTTTTTGAAAAAATCCCTAAGCCCCGGGGTCACAATTTCAGCAAAAATCTGACTTTTGGCAATTCACTCAAAAATGGTGCCAAACGCTTGAAAATGCTCCCCTGAAAGGTTTGGCGATGGAAACAGAAGGCTTTTTATCAAAGGACAAGAAATCAGCCCTCGACAACTTAACCGGCGGAAAAGATTTTTTTGAAAAAATCCCTAAGCCCCGGGGTCACAATTTCAGGAAAAATCTGACTTTTGGCAATTCACTCAAAAATGGTGCCAAACGCTTGAAAATGCTCCCCTGAAAGCTTTGGCGATGGAAACAGAAGGCTTTTTATCACACTACAAGAAATCAGCCCTCGACAACTTAACCGGCGGAAAATTTTTTTTTTGAAAAAATCCCTAAGCCCCGGGGTCACAATTTCAGGAAAAATCTGACTTTTGGCAATTCACTCAAAAATGGTGCCAAACGCTTGAAAATGCTCCCCTGAAAGGTTTGGCGATGGAAACAGAAGGCTTTTTATCACAGGACAAGAAATCAGCCCTCGACAACTTAACCGGCGGAAAAGATTTTTTTGAAAAAATCCCTAAGCCCCGGGGTCACAATTTCAGCAAAAATCTGACTTTTGGCAATTCACTCAAAAATGGTGCCAAACGCTTGAAAATGCTCCCCTGAAAGGTTTGGCGATGGAAACAGAAGGCTTTTTATTACAGGACAAGAAATCAGCCCTCGACAACTTAACCGGTGGAAAAAGATTTTTTTGAAAAAATCCCTAAGCCCCGGGGTCACAATTTCAGCAAAAATCTGACTTTTGGCAATTCACTCAAAAATGGTGCCAAACGCTTGAAAATGCTCCCCTGAAAGGTTTGGCGATGGAAACAGAAGGCTTTTTATTACAGGACAAGAAATCAGCCCTCGACAACTTAACCGGCGGAAAAAGATTTTTTTGAAAAAATCCCTAAGCCGCGGGGTCACAATTTCAGCAAAAATCTGACTTTTGGCAATTCACTCAAAAATGGTGCCAAACGCTTCCAAATGCTCCCCTGAAAGGTTTGGCGATGGAAACAGAAGGCTTTTTATCACAGGACAAGAAATCAGCCCTCGACAACTTAACCGGCGGAAAAAGATTTTTTTGAAAAAATCCCAAAGCCCTGGGGTCACAATTTCAGCAAAAATCTGACTTTTGGCAATTCACTCTAAAATGGTGCCAAACGCTTGAAAATGCTCCCCTGAAAGGTTTGGCGATGGAAACAGAAGGCTTTTTATCACAGGACAAGAAATCAGCCCTCGACAACTTAACCGGCGGAAATAGATTTTTTTGAAAAAATCCCTAAGCCCCGGGGTCACAATTTCAGCAAAAATCTGACTTTTGGCAATTCACTCAAAAATGGTGCCAAACGCTTCCAAATGCTCCCCTGAAAGGTTTGGCGATGGAAACAGAAGGCTTTTTATCACAGGACAAGAAATCAGCCCTCGACAACTTAACCGGCGGAAAAAATTTTTTTTGAAAAAATCCCAAAGCCCCGGGGTCACAATTTCAGCAAAAATCTGACTTTTGGCAATTCACTCAAAAATGGTGCCAAACGCTTGAAAATGCTCCCCTGAAAGGTTTGGCGATGGAAACAGAAGGCTTTTTATCACAGGAGAAGAAATCAGCCCTCGACAACTTAACCGGCGAAAAAAGATTTTTTTGAAAAAATCCCTAAGCCCCGGGGTCACAATTTCAGCAAAAATCTGACTTTTGGCAATTCACTCAAAAATGGTGCCAAACGCTTGAAAATGCTCCCCTGAAAGCTTTGGCGATGGAAACAGAAGGCTTTTTATCACAGGACAAGAAATCAGCCCTCGACAACTTAACCGGTGGAAAAAGATTTTTTTGAAAAAATCCCTAAGCCCCGGGGTCACAATTTCAGCAAAAAGCTGACTTTTGGCAATTCACTCAAAAATGGTGCCAAACGCTTGAAAATGCTCCCCTGAAAGCTTTGGCGATGGAAACAGAAGGCTTTTTATCACAGGACAAGAAATCAGCCCTCGACAACTTAACTGGCGAAATTTTTTTTTTTTGAAAAAATCCCTAAGCCCCGGGGTCACAATTTCAGCAAAAATCTGACTTTTGGCAATTCACTCAAAAATGGTGCCAAACGCTTCCAAATGCTCCCCTGAAAGGTTTGGCGATGGAAACAGAAGGCTTTTTATCACAGGACAAGAAATCAGCCCTCAACAACTTAACCGGCGGAATTTTTTTTTTTTGAAAAAATCCCTAAGCCCCGGGATCACAATTTCAGCAAAAATCTGACTTTTGGCAATTCACTCAAAAATGGTGCCAAACGCTTCCAAATGCTCCCCTGAAAGGTTTGGCGATGGAAACAGAAGGCTTTTTATCACAGGAGAAGAAATCAGCCCTCGACAACTTAACCGGCGAAAATTTTTTTTTTTGAAAAAATCCCTAAGCCCCGGGGTCACAATTTCAGCAAAAATCTGACTTTTGGCAATTCACTCAAAAATGGTGCCAAACGCTTGAAAATGCTCCCCTGAAAGGTTTGGCGATGGAAACAGAAGGCTTTTTATCACAGGACAAGAAATCAGCCCTCGACAACTTAACCGGCGGAAAAGATTTTTTTGAAAAAATCCCTAAGCCCCGGGGTCACAATTTCAGCAAAAATCTGACTTTTGGCAATTCACTCAAAAATGGTGCCAAACGCTTGAAAATGCTCCCCTGAAAGGTTTGGCGATGGAAACAGAAGGCTTTTTATTACAGGACAAGAAATCAGCCCTCGACAACTTAACCGGTGGAAAAAGATTTTTTTGAAAAAATCCCTAAGCCCCGGGGTCACAATTTCAGCAAAAATCTGACTTTTGGCAATTCACTCAAAAATGGTGCCAAACGCTTGAAAATGCTCCCCTGAAAGGTTTGGCGATGGAAACAGAAGGCTTTTTATTACAGGACAAGAAATCAGCCCTCGACAACTTAACCGGCGGAAAAAGATTTTTTTGAAAAAATCCCTAAGCCCCGGGGTCACAATTTCAGCAAAAATCTGACTTTTGGCAATTCACTCAAAAATGGTGCCAAACGCTTCCAAATGCTCCCCTGAAAGGTTTGGCGATGGAAACAGAAGGCTTTTTATCACAGGACAAGAAATCAGCCCTCGACAACTTAACCGGCGGAAAAAGATTTTTTTGAAAAAATCCCAAAGCCCTGGGGTCACAATTTCAGCAAAAATCTGACTTTTGGCAATTCACTCTAAAATGGTGCCAAACGCTTGAAAATGCTCCCCTGATAGGTTTGGCGATGGAAACAGAAGGCTTTTTATCACAGGACAAGAAATCAGCCCTCGACAACTTAACCGGCGGAAATAGATTTTTTTGAAAAAATCCCTAAGCCCCGGGGTCACAATTTCAGCAAAAATCTGACTTTTGGCAATTCACTCAAAAATGGTGCCAAACGCTTCCAAATGCTCCCCTGAAAGGTTTGGCGATGGAAACAGAAGGCTTTTTATCACAGGACAAGAAATCAGCCCTCGACAACTTAACCGGCGGAAAAAGATTTTTTTGAAAAAATCCCTAAGCCCCGGGGTCACAATTTCAGCAAAAATCTGACTTTTGGCAATTCACTCAAAAATGGTGCCAAACGCTTGAAAATGCTCCCCTGAAAGCTTTGGCGATGGAAACAGAAGGCTTTTTATCAAAGGACAAGAAATCAGCCCTCGACAACTTAACCGGCGGAAAAGATTTTTTTGAAAAAATCCCTGAGCCCCGGGGTCACAATTTCAGGAAAAATCTGACTTTTGGCAATTCACTCAAAAATGGTGCCAAACGCTTGAAAATGCTCCCCTGAAAGCTTTGGCGATGGAAACAGAAGGCTTTTTATCACACTACAAGAAATCAGCCCTCGACAACTTAACCGGCGGAAAATTTTTTTTTTGAAAAAATCCCTAAGCCCCGGGGTCACAATTTCAGGAAAAATCTGACTTTTGGCAATTCACTCAAAAATGGTGCCAAACGCTTGAAAATGCTCCCCTGAAAGGTTTGGCGATGGAAACAGAAGGCTTTTTATCACAGGACAAGAAATCAGCCCTCGACAACTTAACCGGCGGAAAAGATTTTTTTGAAAAAATCCCTAAGCCCCGGGGTCACAATTTCAGCAAAAATCTGACTTTTGGCAATTCACTCAAAAATGGTGCCAAACGCTTCCAAATGCTCCCCTGAAAGGTTTGGCGATGGAAACAGAAGGCTTTTTATCACAGGACAAGAAATCAGCCCTCGACAACTTAACCGGCGGAAAAAGATTTTTTTGAAAAAATCCCAAAGCCCTGGGGTCACAATTTCAGCAAAAATCTGACTTTTGGCAATTCACTCTAAAATGGTGCCAAACGCTTGAAAATGCTCCCTTGATAGGTTTGGCGATGGAAACAGAAGGCTTTTTATCACAGGACAAGAAATCAGCCCTCGACAACTTAACCGGCGGAAATAGATTTTTTTGAAAAAATCCCTAAGCCCCGGGGTCACAATTTCAGCAAAAATCTGACTTTTGGCAATTCACTCAAAAATGGTGCCAAACGCTTCCAAATGCTCCCCTGAAAGGTTTGGCGATGGAAACAGAAAGCTTTTTATCACAGGACAAGAAATCAGCCCTCGACAACTTAACCGGCGGAAAAAGATTTTTTTGAAAAAATCCCTAAGCCCCGGGGTCACAATTTCAGCAAAAATCTGACTTTTGGCAATTCACTCAAAAATGGTGCCAAACGCTTGAAAATGCTCCCCTGAAAGCTTTGGCGATGGAAACAGAAGGCTTTTTATCAAAGGACAAGAAATCAGCCCTCGACAACTTAACCGGCGGAAAAGATTTTTTTGAAAAAATCCCTAAGCCCCGGGGTCACAATTTCAGGAAAAATCTGACTTTTGGCAATTCACTCAAAAATGGTGCCAAACGCTTGAAAATGCTCCCCTGAAAGCTTTGGCGATGGAAACAGAAGGCTTTTTATCACACTACAAGAAATCAGCCCTCGACAACTTAACCGGCGGAAAATTTTTTTTTTGAAAAAATCCCTAAGCCCCGGGGTCACAATTTCAGGAAAAATCTGACTTTTGGCAATTCACTCAAAAATGGTGCCAAACGCTTGAAAATGCTCCCCTGAAAGGTTTGGCGATGGAAACAGAAGGCTTTTTATCACAGGACAAGAAATCAGCCCTCGACAACTTAACCGGCGGAAAAGATTTTTTTGAAAAAATCCCTAAGCCCCGGGGTCACAATTTCAGCAAAAATCTGACTTTTGGCAATTCACTCAAAAATGGTGCCAAACGCTTGAAAATGCTCCCCTGAAAGGTTTGGCGATGGAAACAGAAGGCTTTTTATTACAGGACAAGAAATCAGCCCTCGACAACTTAACCGGTGGAAAAAGATTTTTTTGAAAAAATCCCTAAGCCCCGGGGTCACAATTTCAGCAAAAATCTGACTTTTGGCAATTCACTCAAAAATGGTGCCAAACGCTTGAAAATGCTCCCCTGAAAGGTTTGGCGATGGAAACAGAAGGCTTTTTATTACAGGACAAGAAATCAGCCCTCGACAACTTAACCGGCGGAAAAAGATTTTTTTGAAAAAATCCCTAAGCCGCGGGGTCACAATTTCAGCAAAAATCTGACTTTTGGCAATTCACTCAAAAATGGTGCCAAACGCTTCCAAATGCTCCCCTGAAAGGTTTGGCGATGGAAACAGAAGGCTTTTTATCACAGGACAAGAAATCAGCCCTCGACAACTTAACCGGCGGAAAAAGATTTTTTTGAAAAAATCCCAAAGCCCTGGGGTCACAATTTCAGCAAAAATCTGACTTTTGGCAATTCACTCTAAAATGGTGCCAAACGCTTGAAAATGCTCCCCTGAAAGGTTTGGCGATGGAAACAGAAGGCTTTTTATCACAGGACAAGAAATCAGCCCTCGACAACTTAACCGGCGGAAATAGATTTTTTTGAAAAAATCCCTAAGCCCCGGGGTCACAATTTCAGCAAAAATCTGACTTTTGGCAATTCACTCAAAAATGGTGCCAAACGCTTCCAAATGCTCCCCTGAAAGGTTTGGCGATGGAAACAGAAGGCTTTTTATCACAGGACAAGAAATCAGCCCTCGACAACTTAACCGGCGAAAAATTTTTTTTTTGAAAAAATCCCTAAGCCCCGGGGTCACAATTTCAGCAAAAATCTGACTTTTGGCAATTCACTCAAAAATGGTGCCAAACGCTTGAAAATGCTCCCCTGAAAGGTTTGGCGATGGAAACAGAAGGCTTTTTATCACAGGACAAGAAATCAGCCCTCGACAACTTAACCGGCGGAAAAGATTTTTTTGAAAAAATCCCTAAGCCCCGGGGTCACAATTTCAGCAAAAATCTGACTTTTGGCAATTCACTCAAAAATGGTGCCAAACGCTTGAAAATGCTCCCCTGAAAGGTTTGGCGATGGAAACAGAAGGCTTTTTATTACAGGACAAGAAATCAGCCCTCGACAACTTAACCGGTGGAAAAAGATTTTTTTGAAAAAATCCCTAAGCCCCGGGGTCACAATTTCAGCAAAAATCTGACTTTTGGCAATTCACTCAAAAATGGTGCCAAACGCTTCCAAATGCTCCCCTGAAAGGTTTGGCGATGGAAACAGAAGGCTTTTTATTACAGGACAAGAAATCAGCCCTCGACAACTTAACCGGCGGAAAAAGATTTTTTTGAAAAAATCCCTAAGCCCCGGGGTCACAATTTCAGCAAAAATCTGACTTTTGGCAATTCACTCAAAAATGGTGCCAAACGCTTCCAAATGCTCCCCTGAAAGGTTTGGCGATGGAAACAGAAGGCTTTTTATCACAGGACAAGAAATCAGCCCTCGACAACTTAACCGGCGGAAAAAGATTTTTTTGAAAAAATCCCAAAGCCCTGGGGTCACAATTTCAGCAAAAATCTGACTTTTGGCAATTCACTCTAAAATGGTGCCAAACGCTTGAAAATGCTCCCCTGATAGGTTTGGCGATGGAAACAGAAGGCTTTTTATCACAGGACAAGAAATCAGCCCTCGACAACTTAACCGGCGGAAATAGATTTTTTTGAAAAAATCCCTAAGCCCCGGGGTCACAATTTCAGCAAAAATCTGACTTTTGGCAATTCACTCAAAAATGGTGCCAAACGCTTCCAAATGCTCCCCTGAAAGGTTTGGCGATGGAAACAGAAGGCTTTTTATCACAGGACAAGAAATCAGCCCTCGACAACTTAACCGGCGGAAAAAGATTTTTTTGAAAAAATCCCTAAGCCCCGGGGTCACAATTTCAGGAAAAATCTGACTTTTGGCAATTCACTCAAAAATGGTGCCAAACGCTTGAAAATGCTCCCCTGAAAGCTTTGGCGATGGAAACAGAAGGCTTTTTATCATACTACAAGAAATCAGCCCTCGACAACTTAACCGGCGGAAAATTTTTTTTTTGAAAAAATCCCTAAGCCCCGGGGTCACAATTTCAGGAAAAATCTGACTTTTGGCAATTCACTCAAAAATGGTGCCAAACGCTTGAAAATGCTCCCCTGAAAGGTTTGGCGATGGAAACAGAAGGCTTTTTATCACAGGACAAGAAATCAGCCCTCGACAACTTAACCGGCGGAAAAGATTTTTTTGAAAAAATCCCTAAGCCCCGGGGTCACAATTTCAGCAAAAATCTGACTTTTGGCAATTCACTCAAAAATGGTGCCAAACGCTTGAAAATGCTCCCCTGAAAGGTTTGGCGATGGAAACAGAAGGCTTTTTATTACAGGACAAGAAATCACCCCTCGACAACTTAACCGGCGGAAAAAGATTTTTTTGAAAAAATCCCTAAGCCCCGGGGTCACAATTTCAGCAAAAATCTGACTTTTGGCAATTCACTCAAAAATGGTGCCAAACGCTTGAAAATGTTCCCCTGAAAGGTTTGGCGATGGAAACAGAAGGCTTTTTATTACAGGACAAGAAATCAGCCCTCGACAACTTAACCGGCGGAAATTTTTTTTTTTGAAAAAATCCCTAAGCCCCGCCGCGGGGTCACAATTTCAGCAAAAATCTGATTTTTGGCAATTCACTTTAAAATGCTGCCAAACGCTTGAAAATGCTCCCCTGAAAGGTTTGGTGATGGAAACAGAAGGCTTTTTATCACAGGACAAGAAATCAGCCCTCGACAACTTAAACAGCGAAATTTTTTTTTTTTGAAAAAATCCCTAAGCCCCGGGGTCACAATTTCAGAAAAAATCTGACTTTTGGCAATTCACTCAAAAATGGTGCCAAACGCTTGAAAATGCTCCCCTGAAAGGTTTGGCGATGGAAACAGAAGGCTTTTTATCACAGGACAAGAAATCAGCCCTCGAGAAGTTAACCGGCGGAAATTTTTTTTTTTGAAAAAATCCCTAAGCCCCGGGGTCACAATTTCAGCAAAAATCTGACTTTTGGCAATTCACCCAAAAATGGTGCCAAACGCTTGCAAATGCTCCCCTGAAAGGTTTGGCGATGGAAACAGAAGGCTTTTTGTCACAGGACAAGAAATCAGCCCTCGACCAATTAACCGGCGGAAAATTTTTTTTTTGAAAAAATCCCTAAGCCCCGGGGTCACAATTTCAGGAAAAATCTGACTTTTGGCAATTCACTCAAAAATGGTGCCAAACGCTTGAAAATGCTCCCCTGAAAGGTTTGGCGATGGAAACAGAAGGCTTTTTATCACAGGACAAGAAATCAGCCCTCGACAACTTAACCGGCGGAAAAGATTTTTTTGAAAAAATCCCTAAGCCTCGGGGTCACAATTTCAGCAAAAATCTGACTTTTGGCAATTCACTCAAAAATGGTGCCAAACGCTTGAAAATGCTCCCCTGAAAGGTTTGGCGATGGAAACAGAAGGCTTTTTATTACAGGACAAGAAATCACCCCTCGACAACTTAACCGGCTGAAAAAGATTTTTTTGAAAAAATCCCTAAGCCCCGGGGTCACAATTTCAGCAAAAATCTGACTTTTGGCAATTCACTCAAAAATGGTGCCAAACGCTTGAAAATGTTCCCCTGAAAGGTTTGGCGATGGAAACAGAAGGCTTTTTATTACAGGACAAGAAATCAGCCCTCGACAACTTAACCGGCGGAAATTTTTTTTTTTGAAAAAATCCCTAAGCCCCGCCGCGGGGTCACAATTTCAGCAAAAATCTGATTTTTGGCAATTCACTTAAAAATGCTGCCAAACGCTTGAAAATGCTCCCCTGAAAGGTTTGGTGATGGAAACAGAAGGCTTTTTATCACAGGACAAGAAATCAGCCCTCGACAACTTAACCAGCGAAATTTTTTTTTTTTGAAAAAATCCCTAAGCCCCGGGGTCACAATTTCAGAAAAAATCTGACTTTTGGCAATTCACTCAAAAATGGTGCCAAACGCTTGAAAATGCTCCCCTGAAAGGTTTGGCGATGGAAACAGAAGGCTTTTTATCACAGGACAAGAAATCAGCCCTCGAGAAGTTAACCGGCGGAAATTTTTTTTTTTGAAAAAATCCCTAAGGCCCGGGGTCACAATTTCAGCAAAAATCTGACTTTTGGCAATTCAATCAAAAATGGTGCCAAACGCTTGAAAATGCTCCCCTGAAAGGTTTGGCGATGGAAACAGAAGGCTTTTTATCACAGGAGAAGAAATCAGCCCTTGACAACTTAACCGGCGGAAATTTTTTTTTTTGAAAAAATCCCTAAGCCCCGGGGTCACAATTTCAGCAAAAATCTGACTTTTGGCAATTCACCCAAAAATGGTGCCAAACGCTTGCAAATGCTCCCCTGAAAGGTTTGGCGATGGAAACAGAAGGCTTTTTGTCACAGGACAAGAAATCAGCCCTCGACCAATTAACCGGCGGAAATTTTTTTTTTTCAAAAAATCCCTAAGCCCCGGGGTCACAATTTCAGCAAAAATCTGACTTTTGGCAATTCACTCAAAAATGGTGCCAAACGCTTGAAAATGCTCCCCTGAAAGGTTTGGCGATGGAAACAGAAGGCTTTTTATCACAGGAGAAGAAATCAGCCCTCGACAACTTAACCGGCGGAAATTTTTTTTTGAAAAAATCCCTAAGCCCCGGGGTCACAATTTCAGCAAAAATCTGACTTTTGGCAATTCACTCAAAAATGGTGCCAAACGCTTGAAAATGCTCCCCTGAAAGGTTTGGCAATGGAAACAGAAGGCTTTTTATCACAGGACAAGAAATCAGCCCTCGACAACTTAACCGGCGGAAATTTTTTTTTTTGAAAAAATCCCTAAGCCCCGGGGTCACAATTTCAGCAAAAATCTGACTTTTGGCAATTCACTCAAAAATGGTGCCAAACGCTTGAAAATGCTCCCCTGAAAGGTTTGGCGATAGAAACAGAAGGCTTTTTATCACAGAACAAGAAATCAGCCCTCGACAACTTAACCGGTAGAAAAAGATTTTTTTTGAAAAAATCCCTAAGGCCCGGGGTCACAATTTCAGCAAAAATCTGACTTTTGGCAATTCACTCAAAAATGGTGCCAAACACTTGAAAATGCTCCCCTGAAAGGTTTGGCGATGGAAACAGAAGGCTTTTTATCACAGGACAAGAAATCAGCCCTCGACAACTTAACCGGCGGAAATTTTTTTTTTGAAAAAATCCCTAAGCCCCGGGGTCACAATTTCAGCAAAAATCTGACTTTTGGCAATTCACTCAAAAATGGTGCCAAACGCTTGAAAATGCTCCCCTGAAAGGTTTGGCGATGGAAACAGAAGGCTTTTATCACAGGACAAGAAATCAGCCCTCGACAACTTAACCGGCAGAAAAAGATTTTTTTGAAAAAATCCCTAAGGCCCGGGGTCACAATTTCAGCAAAAATCTGACTTTTGGCAATTCACTCAAAAATGGTGCCAAACGCTTGAAAATGCTCCCCTGAAAGGTTTGGCGATGGAAACAGAAGGCTTTTTATCACAGGAGAAGAAATCAGCCCTTGACAACTTAACCGGCGGAAAATTTTTTTTTTAAAAAATCCCTAAGCCCCGGGGTCACAATTACAGCAAAAATCTGACTTTTGGCAATTCACCCAAAAATGGTGCCAAACGCTTGCAAATGCTCCCCTGAAAGGTTTGGCGATGGAAACAGAAGGCTTTTTATCACAGGACAAGAAATCAGCCCTCGACCAATTAACCGGCGGAAATTTTCTTTTTTGAAAAAATCCCTAAGCCCCGGGGTAACAATTTCAGCAAAAATCTGACTTTTGGGAATTCACTCAAAAATGGTGCCAAACGCTTGAAAATGCTCCCCTGAAAGGTTTGGCGATGGAAACAGAAGGCTTTTTATCACAGGACAAGAAATCAGCCCTCGACAACTTAACCAGCGGAAAAAGATTTTTTTGAAAAAATCCCAAAGCCCCGGGGTCACAATTTCAGAAAAAATCTGACTTTTGGCAATTCACTCAAAAATGGTGCCAAACGCTTGAAAATGCTCCCCTGAAAGGTTTGGCGATGGAAACAGAAGGCTTTTTATTACAGGACAAGAAATCAGCCCTCGACAACTTAACCGGCGGAAAAAATTTTTTTTGAAAAAATACCTAAGCCCCGGGGTCACAATTTCAGCAAAAATCTGACTTTTGGCAATTCACTCAAAAATGGTGCCAAACGCTTGAAAATGCTCCCCTGAAAGGTTTGGCGATGGAAACAGAAGGCTTTTTATTACAGGACAAGAAATCACCCCTCGACAACTTAACCGGCGGAAAATTTTTTTTTTTGAAAAAATCCCTAAGCCCCGGGGTCACAATTTCAGCAAAAATCTGACTTTTGGCAATTCACTCAAAAATGCTGCCAAACGCTTGAAAATGCTCCCCTGAAGGGTTTGGTGATGGAAACAGAAGGCTTTTTATCACAGGACAAGAAATCAGCCCTCGACAACTTAACCAGCGAAAATTTTTTTTTTTGAAAAAATCCCTAAGCCCCGGGGTCACAATTTCAGCAAAAATCTGACTTTTGGCAATTCACTCAAAAATGGTGCCAAACGCTTGCAAATGCTCCCCTGAAAGCTTTGGCAGTCGAAACAGAAGGTTTTTTATCACAGGAGAAGAAATCAGCCCTCAGCAACTTAACCGGCGGAAAAAGATATTTTTGAAAAAATCCCTAAGCCCTGGGGTCACAATTTCAGCAAAAATCTGACTTTTCGCAATTCAATCAAAAATGGTGCCAAACGCTTGCAAATGCTCCCCTGTAAGCTTTGGCGATGGAAACCGAAGGCTTTTTATCACACGACAAGAAATCAGCCCTCCACAACTTAACCGGTGGAAAAAGATTTTTTTGAAAAAATCCCTAAGCCCCGGGGTCACAATTTCAGCAAAAATCTGACTTTTTGCAATTCACTCAAAAATGGTGCCAACCGCTTGCAAATGCTCCCCTGAAAGCTTTGGCAGTCGAAACAGAAGGCTTTTTATCACAGGACAAGAAATCAGCCCTCAGCAACTTAACCGGCGGAAAAAGATTTTTTTGAAAAAATCCCTAAGCCCCGGGGTCACAATTTCAGCAAAAATCTGACTTTTGGCAATTCACTCAAAAATGGTGCCAAACGGTTGAAAATGCTCCCCTTTAAGCTTTGGCGATGGAAACAGAAGGCTTTTTATCACAGGACAAGAAATCAGCCCTCGACAACTTAACCGGCGGAAATTTTTTGTTTTGAAAAAATCCCTAAGCCCCGGGGTCACAATTTCAGAAAAAATCTGACTTTTGGCAATTCACTCAAAAATGGTGCCAAACGCTTGAAAATGCTCCCCTGAAAGGTTTGGCGATGGAAACGGAAGGCTTTTTATTACAGGACAAGAAATCAGCCCTCGACAACTTAACCGGCGGAAAAAGATTTTTTTGAAAAAATCCCTAAGCCCCGGGGTCACAATTTCAGCAAAAATCTGACCTTTGGCAATTCACTCAAAAATGGTGCCAAACGCTTGAAAATGCTCCCCTGAAAGGTTTGGCGATGGAAACAGAAGGCTTTTTATTACAGGACAAGAAATCAGCCCTCGACAACTTAACCAGCGAAATTTTTTTTTTTTGAAAAAATCCCTAAGCCCCGGGGTCACAATTTCAGCAAAAATCTGACTTTTGGCAATTCACTCAAAAATGGTGCCAAACGCTTGAAAATGCTCCCCTGAAAGGTTTGGCGATGGAAACAGAAGGCTTTTATCACAGGAGAAGAAATCAGCCCTCGAAAACTTAACCGGCGGAAATTTTTTTTTTTGAAAAAATCCCTAAGCCCCGGGGTCACAATTTCAGCAAAAATCTGACTTTTGGCAAATCACTCAAAAATGGTGCCAACCGCTTGCAAATGCTCCCCTGAAAGCTTTGGCAGTCGAAACAGAAGGTTTTTTATCACAGGAGAAGAAATCAGCCCTCAGCAACTTAACCGGCGGAAAAAGATATTTTTGAAAAAATCCCTAAGCCCCGGGGTCACAATTTCAGCAAAAATCTGACTTTTGGCAATTCAATCAAAAATGGTGCCAAACGCTTGCAAATGCTCCCCTGTAAGCTTTGGCGATGGAAACCGAAGGCTTTTTATCACACGACAAGAAATCAGCCCTCCACAACTTAACCGGTGGAAAAAGATTTTTTTGAAAAAATCCCTAAGCCCCGGGGTCACAATTTCAGCAAAAATCTGACTTTTTGCAATTCACTCAAAAATGGTGCCAACCGCTTGCAAATGCTCCCCTGAAAGCTTTGGCAGTCGAAACAGAAGGCTTTTTATCACCGGACAAGAAATCAGCCCTCAGCAACTTAACCGGCGGAAAAAGATTTTTTTGAAAAAATCCCTAAGCCCCGGGGTCACAATTTCAGCAAAAATCTGACTTTTGGCAATTCACTCAAAAATGGTGCCAACCGCTTACAAATGCTCCCCTGAAAGCTATGGCGATGGAAACAGAGGGCTTTTTATCACAGGGCAAGAAATCAGCCCTCAGCAACTTAACCGGCGGAAAAAGATTTTTTTGAAAAAATCCCTAAGCCCCGGGGTCACAATTTCAGCAAAAATCTGACTTTTGGTAATTCACTCAAAAATGGTGCCAAACGCTTGAAAATGCTCCCCTGAAAGGTTTGGCGATAGAAACAGAAGGCTTTTTATCACAGAACAAGAAATCAGCCCTCGACAACTTAACCGGTAGAAAAAGATTTTTTTTGAAAAAATCCCTAAGGCCCGGGGTCACAATTTCAGCAAAAATCTGACTTTTGGCAATTCACTCAAAAATGGTGCCAAACGCTTGAAAATGCTCCCCTGAAAGGTTTGGCGATGGAAACAGAAGGCTTTTTATCACAGGACAAGAAATCAGCCCTCGACAACTTAACCGGCGGAAATTTTTTTTTTTGAAAAAATCCCTAAGGCCCGGGGTCACAATTTCAGCAAAAATCTGACTTTTGGCAATTCACTCAAAAATGGTGCCAAACGCTTGAAAATGCTCCCCTGAAAGGTTTGGCGATGGAAACAGAAGGCTTTTATCACAGGAGAAGAAATCAGCCCTCGAAAACTTAACCGGCGGAAATTTTTTTTTTTGAAAAAATCCCTAAGCCCCGGGGTCACAATTTCAGCAAAAATCTGACTTTTGGCAATTCACTCAAAAATGGTGCCAACCGCTTGCAAATGCTCCCCTGAAAGCTTTGGCAGTCGAAACAGAAGGTTTTTTATCACAGGAGAAGAAATCAGCCCTCAGCAACTTAACCGGCGGAAAAAGATATTTTTGAAAAAATCCCTAAGCCCCGGGGTCACAATTTCAGCAAAAATCTGACTTTTGGCAATTCAATCAAAAATGGTGCCAAACGCTTGCAAATGCTCCCCTGTAAGCTTTGGCGATGGAAACCGAAGGCTTTTTATCACACGACAAGAAATCAGCCCTCCACAACTTAACCGGTGGAAAAAGATTGTTTTGAAAAAATCCCTAAGCCCCGGGGTCACAATTTCAGCAAAAATCTGACTTTTTGCAATTCACTCAAAAATGGTGCCAACCGCTTGCAAATGCTCCCCTGAAAGCTTTGGCAGTCGAAACAGAAGGCTTTTTATCACCGGACAAGAAATCAGCCCTCAGCAACTTAACCGGCGGAAAAAGATTTTTTTGAAAAAATCCCTAAGCCCCGGGGTCACAATTTCAGCAAAAATCTGACTTTTGGCAATTCACTCAAAAAATGGTGCCAAACGCTTGAAAATGCTCCCCTGAAAGGTTTGGCGATAGAAACAGAAGGCTTTTTATCACAGAACAAGAAATCAGCCCTCGACAACTTAACCGGTAGAAAAAGATTTTTTTTGAAAAAATCCCTAAGGCCCGGGGTCACAATTTCAGCAAAAATCTGACTTTTGGCAATTCACTCAAAAATGGTGCCAAACGCTTGAAAATGCTCCCCTGAAAGGTTTGGCGATGGAAACAGAAGGCTTTTTATCACAGGACAAGAAATCAACCCTCGACAACTTAACCGGCGGAAAATTTTTTTTTTGAAAAAATCCCTAAGCCCCGGGGTCACAATTTCAGCAAAAATCTGACTTTTGGCAATTCACTCAAAAATGCTGCCAAACGCTTGAAAATGCTCCCCTGAAGGGTTTGGTGATGGAAACAGAAGGCTTTTTATCACAGGACAAGAAATCAGCCCTCGACAACTTAACCAGCGAAAATTTTTTTTTAAAAAAAAATCCCTAAGCCCCGGGGTCACAATTTCGGAAAAAATCTGACTTTTGGCAATTCACTCAAAAATGGTGCCAAACGCTTGAAAATGCTCCCCTGAAAGGTTTGGCGATGGAAACAGAAGGCTTTTTATCACAGGACAAGAAATCAGCCCTCGACAACTTAACCGGCGGAAATTTTTTGTTTTGAAAAAATCCCTAAGCCCCGGGGTCACAATTTCAGCAAAAATCTGACTTTTGGCAATTCACTCAAAAATGGTGCCAAACGCTTGAAAATGCTCCCCTGAAAGGTTTGGCGATGGAAACAGAAGGCTTTTATCACAGGAGAAGAAATCAGCCCTCGAAAACTTAACCGGCGGAAATTTTTTTTTTTGAAAAAATCCCTAAGCCCCGGGGTCACAATTTCAGCAAAAATCTGACTTTTGGCAATTCACTCAAAAAATGGTGCCAACCGCTTGCAAATGCTCCCCTGAAAGCTTTGGCAGTCGAAACAGAAGGTTTTTTATCACAGGAGAAGAAATCAGCCCTCAGCAACTTAACCGGCGGAAAAAGATATTTTTGAAAAAATCCCTGAGCCCTGGGGTCACAATTTCAGCAAAAATCTGACTTTTCGCAATTCAATCAAAAATGGTGCCAAACGCTTGCAAATGCTCCCCTGTAAGCTTTGGCGATGG